>NC_057849.1:320155809-320780809 GCF_015237465.2 Chelonia mydas
TTTTATAACATCTTTCAGAAAGTGGTTCACAAACATTAACCCTCTCAACAATTGGGTTAGGTAGGTATTTATAGTCTCTATTTTGCAAAAGCATAGCGGCAAAGAGAAGTGGTGAACTGGCTATAGTTGTGCAGCAAGTCAATAGAAGAGCCAGTAATAAAACCTGGGATTCTTGATTCTGTTTTCTCTGTTCTAACCACTAGGCACATATCCCAACATAAATTGTTGTCTTTTCCTAACAGTTGATTTTGGGAGGATTTGTTGGTGTAAAAATAACTTTTCTTAGAATTCATCATGGAGACTTCTGTGTTTCGGCCTGCTTATTGCTCTGCCACTGTAACTGGATTCTTTTTAAACAGTGATGGAGCTGGCTCATATTTCAAACTCTTCTTTATTATTGGTTGATTGGTTTTGAATGAGCTACGTAGTTAGAATGAGCTTTAAGGGAAGAAGGCAGTTTTTAATACTGTTTCATGCATACGTGTAAACTTACTGTGACTTCTCCCAGACCCAGGGTTGGTATGAAAGTGTTGTTCTAAACCACACTTTGGAAGTATAGGAGTTGTTCTTGACATCACCAAGTATATGATACACGAGTTACAAACACAGTGTTTTTTAACCAGAGTTTGTAACAGATATTTTGTCATGATACTTGAGTGACTGCAGTTTGGGTTTTGTAGGTGTTTAAACCCCTGTTTGAGAATAGGTTTAATTCAGCCTTTCTCAACAAATGAGTGAAAGTTTTTGCCATCATTTCTTTCTTCAGATTTTTCTCTGGGGAAGAAGACTGACAGATCTGTGACCTCAGTTGAGATTCGTGACACAACTTGTTTTGTTGTGCATATGCTACAATACTAGGAGTCTCAGGAAGTCATAAGCTGCTTCTTGTTGATTTCCAGTAGTGCTGTTGGTCATTAGATGACTGATGGCCATGTGTTCCTTAGAGCAAATATTGGAGATGGCAGTTAGCAGGAGATTAGGGATTGAGGACAAAGCTTCTTGGATAAGCACATGTCTTTTACAAGTCTTCACTAATTACTTTAGTATTAAAGGATGCACACAGCAATGCAAACATTTACTAGTGTTTTCTGTTGAAATTCTTATACACAGTTGGTAGCCATTGTTGTTTTTTAATGTGTTCTTAAAATGTCTTTAACAACTAACCTGGGGTATAGAGATAGGAAAATTCACTATACTTATATGGACTATGGTATTATTGCAAAATGTGCTTACTAGACCTATAGTCAGTGGTGAGCTGGAGCCGGTTCGCTAGAACCGGTTGTTAAATTTAGAAGCCCTTTTAGAACCAGTTGTTTTGCGAGGAACAACCAGTTCTAAAAGGGCTTCTAAATTTAACCGACCAAAAGTGGTGCCTTTGGCGCCGACTCCACGGGTGCTCCAGCCCTGGAGCATCCAAGGGGAAAATTTGGAGGGTGCAGAGCACCCACCGGCAGCTCCCCGCTCCCGGCCCCAGCTCACCTCCGCTCTGCCTCCGCCTTCTCCCCTGAACATGCCGCCCCACTCTGCTTCTCTGCCCCTGCCAGGCCTCCCGCGAATCAGCTGTTCGCGCGGGAAGCCGGGGCAGGCTGAGAAGCAAGCGGCGGCTTCCCACTCAGGCCCAGGGAGGCGGAGGTGAGCTGGGGCGGGGGGGCGTGAGGAGGCCGCCCGCACCGCAGCAAGTAACCCGGGGGGGGGGGGTGCGCAGGGGAACCGCTCCGCGCCCCAGCTCACCTCCACCCCCCTGGGCCTGAGCGGGAAGCTGCGGCCTGTTTCCGCCGAACAGCTGATTCGCAGGAAGCGGGCGGGTGGGGAGGGCGGAGAAGCAGAGCGGGGCGGCGAGTTCAGGGGAGGAGGCAGAGCGGAGGTGAGCTGGGGCCGGGCACGGGGCGGGGAGCTGCCAGTGGGGGCTCTGCACCCACCAATTTTCCCTGTGGGTGCTCCAGCCCCGGAGCACCCAGGGAGTCGGCGCCTAAGGCGCCACTTTTGATGTGATCAGTGGGGGGAGCAGTCGCTCCCCCTACTCCCCCCCAGCTACGCTCCCCCGCCCCTAGGAGCCAGAGGGCCCTGCCGGATGCTTCCTGGGAGCTGCCCTAGGTAAGCACCGCTAGGACTCCCCACCTCACCCCCGGGCAGGTGCCTCTGGCTCTTAGGGGTGGGGTGGGCACCCACTATGGTGGCCCACAAGACCCTCCTGCCCTGTTCTGGGGGCAGTCAGGGGACAGGGGAGGGGGGTGGATGGGGCAGGGGTCCTGGGGGGGCATTAAGGAACACGGGGGGGTTGGATGGGGCAGGAGTCCCGGGGGGTGGGGGTGGGCAACGACCCCCTTGTGGGGTGAGGAGGGAACCTGTTGTTAAGATTTTGGCAGCTCATCACTGCCTATAGTACAGTATATCTATCTAACTGAGAACAGCTTAATTCTTGCTATCAGTTGATCTCAGTTTTTAACAAGATTCAGCAAAAGCTTTTCTTAATTAAAGACTCTGTTTGAGGTTCTATAAATATTGTTGTGTGGAGAACTCTTCGGATGTTTTTCCTTGAGAATCCATCACCCTCAGATTGTCATTTTTCTTTGCTGCTTTTCTTTTATTAAGATACTGATTTACAGTGGTCAGTCTTTGTAATTGTAAGAAATGAAAACTGAGGTGAATTGCGTAAAACCAAGTTTTATGTTATAAAAAGAAATATAAAAAGTTATGTTCAGTCTTCTGATTGCAGTAGCAGTTGGTACATTTGTGGTGGTTGGTGGCACAGGTGAGATTGAATGTTTTTCCTTTTGTACTTGACACATTTATATAACACTCAGGATAAAGGACTGAGGTCATTCAAGTTTCCCTTGGATAGGTTTTGATTTTGAAGCAGAAAACCTGCGTGTGTCTGGCTTTTAAAAAGTAAGCCTTTAAAATAGTTCAAACTATAAAACTATGATTCTTATATACTAATTTCTCAGAGAGCAATAACTTGAAGAATTCAGAGACAGAACTTAGATTTCAGTTGGGTACCCATATTAAAACTATATGTTGTAGTACTATAAAATACAATACACTTTTTGTATTATAATACGTATGACAACTCTCTTTGAAGAGAGTTCAGAACAAAGATCCAAACATACAGATCTTATCAGATCTCCCCTCCTTTCATTCCCATAACCATCAAGAGATGTAATTTGTCCCATATGTGGTGCAATGCCTAGAATGAAGAGATTTGAAAGTTCATTAAGGCCCTGCTTCAGAAAAGTGTCCCTATTCAGGACATCTCTTAAGCACATATTTAATTTTCATTGAAGTCAGTGGGATTTAAGTACATGCTTCTTAAGTGCTTTCCTGAATAGGGGGCCTAAATCAGTATTTATCTTTTTGCTTAATACTGTCTTTTAAAACATTTTTTAATAAAACATATGGGACCTGATTGGAGAGTTTAGTTTGTTAAATTTTTTTATTTTAAATGAGTTATTTTTTTGCTTAAATGTTATTCACATGATCAGAAGTTACTGTGGCATCTTCTGCATGCTAATTTAGAGTCTTGCTTGTATCTAATGCCAGAAATGTTGACAAGGAATGTATTTCTTGACATCTCATGAAGTAGATGCAATCTTTCTTTTCTGTTGTTTGCAGCTACTGTACTCTGTCAAGGACCATTCTTCAATGCACCATGAAAGCACGTTCCCTTTAATTTAAATGAAGCTATTTTTGCAGTCAGCAACAAGACAGTACAAGTCAAAACTAATAGTTCCAAAGTAGGGGTCTTCATGAAGACTCAATAATATTCTTTCTATTCACAATCATGTGGGAAAGTGTCACTAGCTCATGGGATCTTTAATTCCGGTTTATGCCAGGTTTGATGCAAACTGTAAATGATGATTCATAAGGTTAAGAGATTTCTGAGGCCAGATAGGGAGCCCTTATGATCCTCTAGTTTGGTCTGCATAATGCAGGCCACAGAATTTCACCATTAAAAGCTGAGCTACAAACTTTTGTTAATTGAATAAATAAATGTTTAAGATAATTAAATTTTAAAATAAAATATTTGTTTGGTGTATCCTTTACCTGCCTCTCAAATCCTGAGTTTAAAGGTCTTGGTTTCTTTTGTAACAGATCATATCACAATAATCTAAAACAAAGTTGGGTGTGTGATTCTAAGTGTTTGTGAGATCATTAGTTATTGCAGAGGTAAAATGGAATTGTGAACTCAAGGTCTGACAGGTTAAATGTATGAGAAACATATTTTCAAATGTAAATATGTTTATAATCAGGTTTACACATATTCTATTAATTATTTGAGATCTTTCTAATCTTTTACCAGCTTGCAAGTCTCCAAATCTTTGTGTTTTTTTTTTTCTTTCGGAGAAGAAAGGCCTTAGAACAGACTTTATTTCATGTCTAAAAATCATTTATTTTGGACCAGGTAATAGCAGGTTTTTTTTTTCTTTTTTAAAAAAGAAGCCATCTAGCTAGTTTTAAATAATAATAATTGGTTCCTATATGATGCATTCTGTGTAAAATTAAAGCTCCTTTCTTGTCATACTTTAGTTCCTCATATGCTAAATAGCTAACAGTATCTGTAGAAGAGGTAACTTATCACCTTCACTTATAAATAATTGTGTCATAAATATAATTTCTTGTTGAAACCTGAGCTCCTGCTCTTTCCTCCCTCTTATTGTAAATAGAATATTTTTATGCAGAAGAGTTGCCATCCCTTTTTTCTTAAGATACATAGAAGTAAATATTACATTTCCCAGCTAAATACACTGTAGTTTTTCCTGGTCTAAAATATTTAAATGTTTTTCTTGCATAACATTACTATGCAGTTCAATTTCTGAAAGTGATATTTACACCACTATATTACATACATACATACATACAATGTGGCCTTACTTACATTTCATAGAAGTTAAGTTTACAGTTGATACTTCATTCTGGCAGGAGGAAATTCTTGGTTGTGATAGCTGTATTTTACTAATGTGTGGAGGCAAAGACTTGTAATTGTAGTGGATTTTGCTAATGCCAATTTAGTGCAGGATCTCTGAGTATTTCTATTGAAAATTCCTATTTATGGGAGTTTTTACATTAGCAATGAAAGTGAACCCAGGCTTAACACAATGTATAGCTCTGTTAGTTGAAAAGTGGCTAACTTTTTCAGGGCTAAATTCTTTGGTATCCTACAGCTCAATGACCTCTCACTTTACCTCCATACTTGAAGACAAAGTAGCTTCACACAGGACATAAGACCAGTAAAGGATTTGCCACTTGAATTACTAGAAATGATACTTCTGCTATGTGGATTGTTCCACTAAGCATGTGATTATGTAATTCTGTAAGAACCCTAAAAAAAATCTCTGCATACTTTTTAATGGAGATTCAACATATATTAAATGGTGGCCCTGGATAACATCTCAGCATAGGAGCATACTGTGCTGCTTTGAAAACAAACAAAAATATACCCCTGCCCCCTCCCACCCCCCCCCCACCAAACTTCTGTCAATAATTGCCATTTTAAAATCAGAAGAGCACATGTACAAAACTGATTCATATTTACATTCTTGAAAAGTAAGACTGGTTTTGGTTTTTAAACACAAATTTTGCAAACTATTCCTCAATATAGTTAACTGGTGCTTTTGTGGAAAGATTAAAAAAACCTCACTAACTGCTTTCTAAACAAAATTGCCTTAAAGCACTGTGTGAACTTTCAGGTCCATTGCAATGCTGTGTATACCATGTAGCATAAACCTGTTTCAGTATGCAAATTCCCATGGACTTGACAGAGCATAATAGTAACTGTATTTAAGAACTGCTATTGCTGTATTCATGTTCAAGAACCTCCCTAACATGGATATTATATCCAGTAAAACATAGCTAGAGTATGAATGGACTGTTGGGTCAATACTAGACTCTTTTAATGTCCCTAAATATGTGCTTATACACATGACTCAGTTGGGGTCATATTCTTTCATGATTATCATTTTAACATTTTAAAAACTGTGCCTCCAAGAAGCCCCCCTCAGGATTGGATCCCCACTGTACTAGGTGCTGTTAAAACCCACCAAAACATGGTCCGCTCCCCCGAAGAGCTTACAGTTAAGGCCCGAATTTTCAAGTTGATATAAATAGGTGAGTAAAGTTAGTCATGTGTGTAACCATGCCTCAGTGGATCACAGCTGAGAATATCAGATTCAGGACAAACTGCTGAGAAATAGGGCAGATTCACCCCCAACTGGTGGTTAGTCTATCATAAGATATACTAAGCCAGTAACAAAAGTAAATTTCTGTCTCACCACACTGGTTAACAAGAAGTCAAAAATGCAGTCTCCTTAGGCATTCCAGCCCTCGCTTCACCACCCAGACACTGGACTCTATGATGAGTGGCTATATTAGTCACAAATTGGGTCCTCTAATCTCAAGAGATCAGCCACATAGCCAAATCAATATATAACTCAGATCTTACCCAATAATCACGCTGTTGACAATCCGTTAGTATCTATATCTGAAGGTTTATTTATAAGAGAAAAGAAAAAGGAGAGCGTTAAAATGGTCAAAGAAATCATATATGTACAATCATTGCAAAGTTCTTGGATCAGGTTTGTAGTAGTGATGTTGCAGAAGGCTGGCTTGTAAAGACTCTGGTAACTTCCAAAAGATTGGAAGGTCCTCAGTTCATAGTCCATATGCTCCTTTTACTGTAAGTCCATAGACCAGAGATCAGAGCAGAAATGAGGCAAAATGAAGATCTTCCACAGTCTTTTATACCTTCTCCCACATGGAGGGAATGCTCAATGCTCTGTCTTTAGTTTGTGGAAAATTACAGGCACATGGTGGAGTCCAGGGTCACATGAGCAGGTCACATGTTCGTGCGTGCTTTGATCACTCATAGGAACAGCCATTGCCCATTGCCATTGACTAAGGTGTCCACAGGAAGGCTCACTACTCTGGGACAAGCTTCTTTGTGAGAGATAAGTGTTCTTTAATGGGTCATCAACTTGAATGGTGCATTCAGAGTGTGCTTGCTAGACTGGATGTAAACTACTTTGTGGGTGTT
Organism: Chelonia mydas; assembly: GCF_015237465.2. Classification (NCBI taxonomy): domain Eukaryota; kingdom Metazoa; phylum Chordata; order Testudines; family Cheloniidae; genus Chelonia; species Chelonia mydas. The sequence continues at coordinate 320,162,840 of NC_057849.1, forward strand.
ACCTTAGGAGCAAACACATTTGAAATACTGGTACATAGTCAATATTCGTAACTTTAGATGCAAAGATGATACATGCATAAGATAATTATATTTGATAGATTGTAACTTTTCCATTGATACCTTACATGACATACTTTGTATAAGATTTGTTGCAGTTGTCTAACAGTGGCAATATTAGTGATATAAACCATCAAGTTTCAATCATACAGCATCACACCCTTCAGGATTGGATCCCCATTGTATTAGGTGCTGTTAAAATCCACCAAAACATAGTCCCCTTCTCCAAAGAGCTTACAGTTAAGGGCCCAGTTTTCAAGTTGATGTAAGTAAGTGAGTAAAGTTAGCCAGGTGCACTTGCATAATTGGACTGTTAGTAAGGATTCGGTCGCAGAGGATTTTTCTATATTTATTTCTACTTTTTGCTTTCATTTTTTAAAGATGAGGAAATTTAGAGTTAAGGTTGATGTTTTCTTCTGAAGTCACATATTGAGGCAAATTTCTTTCCTGGTGTAAGCTAGCACACATGTCGTTGGAGCTATACTAATTCACAGCAGCAGAGATTTTATCATATCCTACTTTACAGTCTGGGAACAATGTGATTTTTTATCCCCATATGTAGGAAGAATGGAGTATCCCTTTAATTGAAAATTTCTTGGCTTTAGTTAGTTTAGCTCATTATCATGCTCCCTTTGACGTCAGCAGTACTAGTATTACTTAGTATGCTACTAAGATAGCATTACTAATATTTATTAGGGCTGTCAAGTGATTAAAAAATTAATCACGACTAATTGCATAATTTAAAAAATTTATTGTGATTAATCACATTGTTAAACAATAATAGAATACCATTTATTTAAATATTTTTGGATGTATTCTACATTTTTAAATATATCGATTTCAGTTACAACACAACACAAAGTGTACAGTGATCACTTTATATTTATTTTTTATTCCAAATATTTGTGCTGTAAAAAACAAATGAAATAGTATTTTTCAATTCACCTCATACAAGTACTGTAGTACAATCTATTTATCATGAAAGTTGAACTTTCAAATGTAGAATTATGTACAAAAAAAACTGCATTCAAAAATAAAACAATATAAAACTTTAGACTGCCTACATGTCCATTCAGTCCTATTTCGTGTTCAGCCAGTCACTCAGACAAACAAGTTTGTTTCATTTGCAGGAGATAATGCTGCCCACTTCTTGTTTACAATGTCACCTGAAAGTGAGAACAGATGTTTGAATGACACTGTTGTAGCTGGTGTCGCAAGATATTTATGTGCCAGATGTGCTAAAGATTCATATGTCCGTTCCTCTTCAGCCACCATGCCAGAGGACATGCTTCTCCATGCTGATGACGGGTTCTGCTTGATAACGATCCAAAGCAGTGCAGACCGAAATAAATTTCAATTGGTATTCTATAGTTTAACAGTGCGATTAAAACGGTGATTAATTATGATGAATTTTTTCCATTGTGATTAATTTTTTTTAATCGTGTGAGATAACTGCGATTGATCAACAGCCCTACAGCCCTAATATATATATATATATATAGGCTGTTGATCAATCTCAGTTAACTCACATATATAAAGCTTAGAACAGAATAAAAGTTAATTGCAGATAATTGATTTGATCACAAACAAAAGGTTGATGGCTCTGAGAGAACTTACACATCTGGTTAATTATGAACAAAGAAATGCCAAAACAGTTTTTTCCATCTTGTGAAAATGTTCAGAAACTGTTAGTTTGCTAAGAAGGTAGCTTAACACTTTTTTAACAATGAAAAATGTAATTTTTTAAACCGAGGTTTTCAAAAGCATAACAATTTATAATTTTTCATGCCACGAGTAGAAATGACCTTGACAGCAGAGTAAAATCCTATAGCCATAAAAGACTGAACACATTGGAAATACCAATAGGCTTCATTTTAGGCCACATTAATTTAGCTCTACGAAATTCCTGCATCTTGTAGTAAAGAATTAGTATGGGTTGTTATCCTAGGCAGAAATATTTTTGACATTAAGTTTGCTTTAAAGATTAAAACCATACTTCTTATCATGATTTAATTTCCTCATAATGTCAAAATTTAATTGGCACACTATGAGACTGCCAGTGAATAAAGACCTTTAATTATGGTTTAAGTGAATAGCTGCAACTTGATTACATTATTTGGGCTTGGAAATTCCATACTAGTACCCAGCATGTAGCCACTTCTCTGTACTCATCTTCTTAAACAATGGTCCTAACAGGCTCAGGTAGACAAAGGGAACTCTAAGGCCTCAAACTGAAACCCCCAAATGACTTCACCCTCATGAAGAAAGGGCCACACAAGAGGTGCATTAGACCAGGGATTCTCATACCTTTTTCTTTCTGAGCTCCCCCCACCTCATGATATAAAAACTCCACAGCCCACCTGTTCTACAACAACTGTTTTCTACATATAAAAGCCAGGACTGGCAGTAAGGGGTAGCAAGCAGGGCAACTGCCCAGGGCCCCATGCCACAGTCTGCCCTATGAAGCTAAGTTGCTCAGGCTTCTGCTTCAGCCCCAGGTGGTGGGCTTAGGGCCCCGGGCTTCAGCCCTGCACAGGAGGGCTTAGGCATTCTGCCCTGGGCCCCAGAAAGTCTAACATTGCTCCTGCTTGGGGGACCCCCTGAAACCTGCTTGCGGCCCCTCAAGGGGCCCCAGACCCCTGGTTGAGAATCACTGCTTTAGACTGTACTTGACTATGAAGTCTCCTGTCTATTGCTGACTGTGTCCCATGGCTCGCTCATTCCCAGTCCTGAGCTTGAGTATGATATAAGTTGTGGCACCAACCTCCACTGTTTGTGCAGAGGATTCTTATCACAAGAAATACCGGTCATTAGGACAAATGTTCCTCTTTTAACATAACATCCAGTTGGAATGTGGCTAGTGCAGTGTCCTCTTCATGTGGTAACCTGGGTGCCTGAAACTCCCAGATGTCAACAGAGATAGGACTATGACAGGACAGACATTCATCTCGTCACACTCTATGAACATGTTACTTATTTAGTCTTTCTGAGAAAAGTACAGCCTAAACTTAACTGTGCCTAACCCTAAAATTAACTGTGCCTTAACTTCTGCTCACCAGATGTCCCAAACAAGAATCTGTCTGGAGTAGTCCCAACAATGTTCTACTACAAGTTCTCTAAAAGGGGCTAGCATAAAAATGGCTTTAAGTGCCAGAACCTCAGAACAGCAAGTGCAAATGTTTCAGAGCTGTGAGCACAGTTGATTGAATCTGCATGACAGTCCAATGTGGGTCTTGTCTCGGAACTCCAGATTGCACCCAGCCCTTTAGAACTCTGTATCAAAAAATCCTTGCAAAGGTTGGAAAATCCTCTGTCTGAGTGTGAAATGAAACTAGCAAGCTTCCTAGATATGTTGGACAGGACCAGCCGAGGTCTAAGAAAATCTGGATAATGTTTTCCTTTGGTGCCAGTCATTTAAGGGGAACACTTGACTGAACTCTAAACAAAAACAAATTGGAAAATGTTGTTTTGTAGGATTAGGGTTCTACAGGTTACTGATAATTGTGCACATCTGAGTCCTACCAAACACAGGAATGTGGTTGCTGCTGGATCATTTCTGGTCTTCAAGTCTAAGACTTGAAACAAGACAAATCATTGAAAATACTGTTGTCATTGTGCCTTAATGTAAAATAGATATTTGGCGTGTAAATGTGAATCTTGTATCAGATGTGTTTTCCTAGGAGATTTACCCTACTGCCTGTTGGTGAAGTGTACCTCTTTACTAGTGTTTGGGCTAGAACAGGATCATTTTATTCCAGACACTTTCAATCCATATCATGACTACAAAGAGGAAGATAATAATCCCCCCAGAGACCAAAGTTCAGGAACAGTGCTCAGCTTATTTTACCATTATCACAGTTTCAGGGTTAACTGCACTTTTGACCCCCCACCCCCACTCCTGAGCTTCCTCAAGGGCACCAACTTAAGTTTTCAGGCTGCCAGCTATTACCTCTCTTGGGTAGAGGTCCGCGTCTCTCCCTCCAGACAGGGGTTTAGGCTTGCAGTCCCAGTGCGCCTCACTGTGATTTCCCCAGGAGATCTGATTGGGGTCCAGCACCCTGCTGTTATCCTTTCTCTAGGGGCTACAACAATGTATATCAGTTACCAACCAGCCTTCACAAAGCAAAATAAATTTATTCTTAGAGTAAAAGCTTTACAGAGAAAATATATGAAAAACAAGAAGTGTTCTTATACACATGCTAGAAGCTTAGCAGAGATTACCCATCAGTCTTAACAGATCTTAGTAAGCCAAAATCTTTCCAACCCTTCTGCAAGACAGAAGGTCCTGTCATAGACTCCTAGATATTAAGGTCAGAAGGGGCCATTATGATCATCTAGTCTGACCTCCTGCACAATGCAGGCCACCGAATCTCACCCACCCACTCCTGCAATAAACCTCTCACCTATGTGTAAGGGGACTGTTGCCCCCTTACTAATATTCAGTGGGGGTGTTTTAGTTGCTAGCTCCCACTACTAAACGGGGGAAGGGTCGATGGGGAATCAGGACCCTGAGACTGACAGCCCCCAGGAACAATGGGGAGAGGCCAATGCTCCAGGTCAGCCTGAATGACAGGGTGGGCAGGCTAATCAGGGAGTCAGGAGGTCAGGGAGGTCCCGTCCTCCGTGTGAGCTGGATTTGCCTGGGTCAGACAGAGTGGGGCCGAGCTAAGGAGAAAGGAGGGGCCCAAGCTGAGCTGGGGAGCAGAGCTGTGCCAGATCCAGAGGGGCCAGAAAAGCAGCCCAGAGAGAGCAGACCCTGTCCTGGGAGCAGAACTGCAGCCCCAAAGCCAGAGGCACAGCCCAGAGAGAGCAGACTTGCCCTGGGAGGAGAGCTGCAGCAACCAGAGCCAGAGAGGCCAGAAAAGCAGCCCACGAAGCAGGTCAGTGCTGGGAGCAGAGCCACAGAAGCAGCCTGAAGAGCAGACTTTTCCTGGGAGGACAGCTGTAGCAACCAGAGCCAGAGGGGCCAGAGAAGCAGCCCAGGGAGCTGGAGGCAGAGCAGCAGCTGTGCTGAGGCAGAGTGGGGCTAGGGCTTGAGCTGGAGCCGGGGCTGGAGCAGTCCAGAGCCAGGTGTCATGAGCAGCTGGGAAGAGCAAGGGGGGACCCTGGGTGGCGGGCCCAGCACAGGAAGACGCCTCAGCCAGGAGGCTCTGCAGGCCAGACTTGAGGGGGATTGGTAACCCTGACACGGCAGGGTCAATGCTGGGAAGAAGGGCCCTGCCACGTAGAGCCTGAGAGCGTGTGGCCACCACCAGAACGAGTGTCCAACCCACAGCATCCCTACAGCACAGCCAGAGCCCGAGAAGGAGGCCTGGGACTTACAAGGAACAGACTGTGAACTGCCCTCACATTCCAGAGACACTGTTTGTGATGTTCCCTGCCACAGAGTGGGTTGATGTGTTTCCTTTAACCTTCCCCATTTTTCCTTATTCTTTTTAAAATTAATTGTTGATTAAATAACTCGCATTTGCTTTAAAGTGTATGTCATGATCAGTGGGTCAGAGAAGTGCCCAGTGCAGAGAGAATACCCCGGAGTGAGGACACCCTAGCCCCCGTCCTAGGAGACCACAGCAGGGTTGGGGGTCGAGCCCCCCAGGAATCCTGGGCCCAGCCTTGTTGGGGTTAGGAGGACTCTGCCAGACAGGAGAATGGAAGGGGAGTCCTCCAGGGCAGGGAGGCCACTGGGTAAAGGAAATGGGATCGAGGACTCAGATCCTTTCGCTAGCCCACTTCACCGGGGTAGTGCAGAAGCCAGGAAAGTTCCCCACAATAGCGGGACTATTCCCCCGCTTACATATGTCTGAGCTATTGAAGTCCTCAAATCCATGGTTTAAAGACTTCAAGGTACAGAGAATCCTCCAGCAAGTGACCCGTGCCCCATGCTGCAGAGGAAAGCGAAAACCCCCCAGGACCTCTTCCAATCTGCCCTGGAGGAAAATTCCTTCCCAACCCCAAATATGGTGATCAGCTGAACCCTGAGCATGTGGGCAAGATTTTGCTAAATCAAAAGACAGTCCTGTGTCAATTTAAATTCAGCTTTTTTATGCCAAAAGTCCTTTCTTTGTCTGTTGGCCTCTGAAAAAAACAGGTTGAACCAGTATATGGACTCCTCCCTGGAGAAAGTGGTATCTCTCTGGAGGTGTTTTCAACCTGAGTGGTTTGCCTTAATCATCCCCCACTGTTTTTAGTTCCTGGACGAGCGGTGGTAATCCTCCCCACTGGAGTTGCATACCATCCGTGGCAAACAGTGATACATAAACTGAACACCATATGGTCCCCAAAGATATTGCAAGCAGTTGCAATATCTGTAACAGCTGAATTTCAGAATATGTCAAATTTTAGACCCTTTGCTTTCAGTTGGCGTGTAGGACCAGGACTTGTTCAGTCAATCAATAGAGGCCAGTAAATTCTAAGAGTTTCTCTTATATCATCAACTCATCACCAAAGTATAGCTTTCTGATCCCTGAGGTTGCTGCATCTAGGCAGGCACAAAGGGTATAGCTACAGGGGACCTGGGAGTGTGCCTCCTGGCCTCAATAGACAAAGAGGAGCTATGTTTGCTTGAGCTGGTGTGCATAAAAATAGCAGAATGGATGTTGGGGTTCAGGCTAGCTACCTGAGTATGTACCCAAGAGACTGGGCAGGGTTGTACTTGGGCAGCTAGCCCATGTCGCTGACTGCAATTTTTAGCTCACTAGCTTAAGCAAAGCTAGCGTGTCTCTCTACCCATGCTGGGAGGCACACTCCAGCAGCACTGTAGACATTACCCTAAAGGTCTTAGTGGAGCAATGATTCAGCAGGCAAAGTTCAGATGACAAATAGGGTATTATATCTGCTGCAGGGTTATGTTATATGCTCTGAGAGCAAACAACATTAGTCAGCAGAGATTCATCACTGCCTAGAGAAATGGTGGTAGGGTAAGTAGACAAGGCAAGCAGAAGGCTCTTTTGTCTTCCCTGACAAATTGGACCACAGATCTGCTTCTCACATTTTGGAATGATTCCAGAAGAAGCTGGGGTTCACCTGACTCCAACTTGCCAACATATAAGAAATCATAAATACTGTGGGGCTTCAGTTACAGCACCACTCATTCTAGAAAAATAAAATTCTTTGAACACAATACGGAATAGCTCATAAACTTAGTCTCTTCAAAATAAAACTGAAAGAAAATGTCCCCCAAAAATCAAAAATTACAAGTATGAGCAGGAAGGAGGAATAAGGCTGACTTAATATTGCATTTTGCCAATAGGTCCCCTGGCCCGTAAATACTGACCATGAACACGGTGGAATTAAAGGAAGAGGACTGGAACAAGCACGAGTTAATATAATTAGCAGGACTGCCATTAAGATACAAAAGGTTATGCAGCTTTAATCAGTATCACTCTCAAGGATGGGTAAAGAATCATATGAACTTACAATCATGTTGGATGTCATGTGACAGAGCTGCAGCCAGTTTTAAATTCTGTGACATTGTTTACTCTAGAGTCCCAGTATGAGACATGAAATCCTGCCATGTCTGCTTTCATCTAGGAGCAGGCAGACAACATCTCATGTTAACTGATGGTATGTTATCACATGTACTGGAGTCCTTAGTGCTACCATTGTTCCAGGCACATTCAATGGAAGTAGTTGGTTTCCAGGCTTGGCCAGTGGGTAGAGGCCTTGTAGGAGGGGCACCTGATTGTGAATCAAAACTCCAGACATAGGGGCATCTCAGAACAGTCAAGGACATACAAGGTAAACTGTGAGTTTGGGTTATCTGGTGCATGCTGCCAGGAGGCTCAGGGACGCTAGGAGAGCTAATGAGGCTGCCAGCATTGTTGATTGATTTGAGCACACAAAAGTCCCTCTGCTGAGAGCAGTGCGGTATGCGTGTGTTTGCGAGCGGTGTAAGACGCCTATGCCAGTCAGCGATCCACATCAGAGCTGTTTAAAGTGTCTGGGAGAGTCCCATATTCGTGAAAAGTGCCACGTCGACAAGGGATTCAAGCCCTGGACCAAGAAAGAACTGGGCATACGACTACAAGCACTCCTCATGGAGTCAGCCCTTGAGCCGGCCCACTCAGACATGGGGCCGAGCACTTCGGCATTGGTCAGAAGTGCATCTCTGGCACCAGCTACCTCCTGGCATTGATCCCTGTCATTGATGCCTGCCCAAGAGGCACAGGAAGCATACCGGGAGTGGGTGCTCTCCAGTATCCCATAAGAATAAGGGGAGAGGCAGAGATGAGCCAAGACCCATGCTGGCTACCTGATCTTCACCGGAATGCAGCCAGGCAGCAGCTTCGCCTGACAGATCCAGCCCACCTCGTGACCTGCCTCCCTCTCCAGGGAGTGGTAGAGGCACCAGTACCTCATGGTGCCATCCATGCTGGAGGCCTTCCAAGCAGCAAAGGACATCTTCTCCCTGCTGTTGCCACTTACACCCAAGGAAGATAGCCCCCGGGACCCTCCACTCATGGTTGTGTCTAGAGGAAAATCTGCTATGGGGCCCCTGCAGAGATCCCCATCCCTGCGGCACCACACTCCGGTTCCATTCCGATCACCAGCTCCTTGCCAGCAACCTCTGGAGATACATTTGTGGTCACCAGAGACCCGTGGTCATTTGCCGAGTTCCGGCACTGAACACTGGAATCCTGGCACTAGTTCCCGGATCCTCAGCACCGGACCCCAGAGGCGTGCTGTCAGTCCCCAAAACCTTGGCACCATTTGCCCGCACCCAGCCTGCGCTCCAGGTCACCGGAGCCTCGAAACCAACTCCAAAGCTGGAGGCATCGCTCCCCAAAGCACTCCCAGTCCTATGGGCAGTGTCGCCGGGCATATGACAGAGCTCGACGGGGTCAAGGTAGAGTTCTCCGGATGGCAGGCATCGGACCACCCAATGTAATGGGGAAGCACATCCTATGGTGGCTCCGACCTGGTCACCAAGGGAAGACTCTTCCTCCTTGGGCTCTGAGAGCAAGAAGATGGCGGTGCCCAGAAGCCAGACATTCCCTGACAGCCAGTGGGGATTCCCCAGGGCCCAGTGGCAAATGTGTGGCCACAAGGCCAGTGGACCATGCCCTGGCAATTTTGCAATCTGTGGCCATTTCCCCAGACTATAGGGACCCAGGTCCAGCGCTCAGTCTCAGGGGGCATCGAAGAGGTGGGCAGCGATGTTATTCCATCCACCCCCTTACTTGGATGAGGGGTTGGTTCAAGGGGCACAGAAACCTCTGCCTGACATAGACTCCCAGGCTGGGGACACAGAGCCTGCCCCTCCTCCTGCCCCACCTCCTCCTCATTGCCTGATGAGGCAGTAGCAGGACCCTCACACACTGTGCTGTAGGACGATGTGAAGGCACACCAGGAGCTGCTTAAACTGGTGGCTGCTAACCTGGGCTTGGAGATGGAAGAAATGTTGGAGCCTGCAGACTCCTTATTTCATGTTTTGGCTGCAGCATCTCCAGCAAAGGTCACCCTGCCTATCCACGACGTGGTGGTGAAGCTTGTAAAAGCTTTGTGGCGGACCCCATCCTCCCTGTCTCCTATTTCTAAGTGGGCAGAACAGAAATACTACATTCCTGCAAAGGGTTTTGAATATTTATACGTACATCCCTTTCCCGCGTCTTTAGTTGTCTTGGCTGCCAGTGAGCAAGACAGGCAGGGGCAAACCAGCTCGACCCCCAAAAACAAGGATGTGAAGCAGCTCAACCTGGATGGCAGAAAAATGTATTCCATGGCCAGCCTACAGTTACGCAGGCTTTGCTCGGGAGGTGTCATTTTAATGTATGGCGATGGATCAGTCCTGTTTGTGGAGAAAACGGACAGCAAGTTACATGGCCTGAAAGACTCTAGGGCCACCCTTCGTTCTCTTGGCCTTTATACCCTGGCCCATTCAAGGAAAAGGTTTAAACCTCAGCAGATACAGAGGTTCATGGGCCAGGCCAGAGCAGGGCCCTACCCCAGAAAGAGCCAGGGCTAGAGGCAACGCCAGGGTTAACCGCCGGCAGTGGGGGCTCAGTCCAGCTTTAGCCACGCCACGCCCAGAAATAGGCAGGCATTTTGAGCGGATGCTTGAGGGAAACCTCCCAGTCTGCAACCAGGATCCAATCCATCTTTTATTTTTGGACCGTTTACTGCCCTCCCTCCCTGCTTGGACTGCCATAACAACGGACCAAAGGGTCCTCAGTACGGTAGCAGTGGGGTGTATACCCTCCAGTTTCTTCCCCCCCACCTTCCCCGTCCCTCTTCAGGGACCCTTCTCACGAGCAGCTTCTCATCCAGGAGGTGCAAATCCTCCTGCGGGTGGGGGCCACAGAAGAAATACCCATGGAGCTGAGAGAGAAGGGGTCTTATTCCTGATACTTCCTGATACCAAAGGCCAAGGGGAGTCTATGGCTCATATTGGGCCTGCGAGGCCTCAACAAATACCTCAAGAAGTTGAAATTTTGCCTGGTCTCTCTGGCCTCCATCATTCCCTCCCTGCATCCTGCAGACTGGTACGCTGCCCTCAACTTAAAGGACGTGTACTTTCGTATTTCCATCTTCCGTGGCCACAAGAGGTTCCTGCGGACTGTGGTCAGACATACACAATACCAGTTTATAGTGCTTCTATTTGGTGTAGCAACAGTACAGAGAGTGTTCACAAAATGTATGGCAGTAGTCGCAGCCTACCTCAGACGTTGAGGAATCCAGATCTTTCTGTATCTCGACGATTGATTCATCTAAAGTCATTCGAGAGCCCTTTCAGAGGTGTACTCAACTGTTAGTTGCGGTGGCTGACAGGGTGAAGAAACTCCCGGTATCATCCCAGATGATTTCATCTTGTATCACCATCTGCATCCGTACCTGCTACGAGCTGGCAGGAGCCATGACTCTGCCAGTGGTGACAGCTCATTCCACTAGAGCACAGGTGTCGTCAGCAGACTTCCTAGCACGTGTTCCAATCCAGGATATCTGCAGGGTGGCGACATGGTCATCTGTCCATACCTTCACGACCCACTATGCCATCACCCAGCAGTCTCGAGATGATGCTGGTTTCGGCAGAGTTGAGTTGCTATAAACGCGGCCACAAACTCCTGTCTGCCTCTGGAGAGAGAGACTACTTAGGAGTCACCTACATGGAATGGCCATGAGCAAGCACTTGAAGAAGAAAAAACATTCACTGAGCTTTCGTAACTTGTTCTTCGAGATGTGTTGCTTATGTCCATTCTATGACGCACCCTCCTTCCCCTCTGTCAGAGTTCCAGCAAGAAGGAGCTGAAGGAGGGGGCGGCGGCAGCACCCCTTATGCGCATATACGCACGACTCCAGAGAGCACCAGCGCCGGCCCTATGGATACCACTGGGGGAAAAATTTCTGGCACTGGTGCATGTGGCGAGCACACACACCTGCTTACGTGGAATGGACATGAGCAACACATCTCGAAGAACAACAGTTACGAAAGGCCGGTAAGTGTTTTTTTTTCTGCCTTCCCAAGAGACTCCTGCAGCAGACGTACGGCAGAGGGAGGCAATAGACCATAGGGAACAGGCTAAAGCCAGACCTGCAGTCCTTGCTGATCATAGGTTCTGGGGCAGGAAGGAGATCTTTTGTTTTAGCCTAACCATTAGTTTTGCCTCCAGTGCTGCTGTGGGGCATCCTGTAGAATCTCTTTATCTCTGCCATGGGTCAAGAAGGCCCTTCCTGGTTCTGTCTACAATTTATTCCATCTACTATTTAGTGAAGTACAAATCTGGAGAGACAAGGTGAGTGTGGTAATATCTTTTAATGGATGAACTTCTGTTGGTGAAAGAGATAAGCTTTTGAGATGCACAGAGCTCTTCAGATTTAGGAAAAGTACTCAGAGCTAAATACTAGGTGGAACAGATTGTTTAGCATAACTGCTTTCTAAGGGACCATATAAGGTGAAGTGCCCAGTTAACACCCCTGCAGTCATAGGACAAAAATGGGGGCTTAGTAGGTTACAGACTGTTGTTATAAGCCATAAATCCAATGTCTTTATTAAGACCAAGATTTTTAGTGTCTAGCAAAGTTATGAATTTAAACTGCCGGCTTGTCTTTTGAATGTGTTGTGCAGGTTTCCTTTGAGGATGAGGATGAGAGGTCAGATATGGAGTGATCGTTTTGTGAAAAGTATTCGCCCACGGGTGATATAGTGTTTTTGTCTTTTATCATATTTCTGTGTGAGTTCATTCAAGAGCATAGTGATTGTTTGGTTTGCCCTTCATAGTTGTTATTGGGACATTTAGTACACTAGATGAGGTGCACCACATGCTGTGATAGGCAGGTGTAGGACCCATGGATCTTGAAAGGTGTTTTGTCGGGGAGTATTGATCAGTGTAGTAGTGGAGATATGTCTGCAGATTTTGCATCTGTTGTTCTGACAGGGTCTGATGCCGCTTTGAGTAGGTCTGTGCTGATCTGTGGGGAGCTTGGGGGATTGTTTGAAGGCCGGAAGAAGGGGTATGGGAAAGATTTCTTTCAGGATGTGATCCCCATCAGATATGGTTGTAACTGTATAATAACACTCCATATGGGTTCCAGTGGGGGGTGGCAGATGACAATATTTGAGACAAATATCAAAATATCAAGCTAAGAGGACAGCTATAAAGTACCTGAAATTCAACCACCAGATAGTAATCAAACCAGCAGACAAAGGGGGTGCTATTGTAATCCTCAACCACGATGACTTCACCAATGAAGGCAGCTGACAACTTTCCAGCACCAGCTACTATAAAGGACTCAGAGAAGACTCCATACCATGATTAACCCAGGAATTTAAGAATATCATCAAATCCTTCCCCAAACAATTCCAAGAGAAACTCCACAACTTCATCCCCCTCGAACCCATCCCAGGGATCTCTTAAGGCTTCACAAGATACACAAATAAGGGAATCCGGACTGACCCATCATATCTGGCCATGGCACTCTTACTGAAGGAATATCAGGACTCATAGAAACCATCCTCAAATCACTCACCATGCAAAGGGCTAGCTTCCTCCAGGACACAACCTACTTTCTCCAGAAACTCCACAACATTAACAGTCTCCCTCAGAACACCATCTTTCCCACCAAGGGATGTTGCCACCTGTCATAAATATGAAGGGAAGTGTAACAACCTTCCTGTATACAGTACTATAAAATCCCTCCTGGCCAGAGGCACAATATCCTTTTACTTGTAAGGGGTTAAGAAGCTCAGGTAACCTGGCTGGCACCTGACCAAAAGGACCAATAAGGGGACAAGATACTTTCAAATCTAGCTGGGGGGAAAGGCTTTTGTCTGCCTGTTCTGTGTGCTTGCCGGAGAGAGATCAAGAAAGCAAGCAGTCCAACTCCATTAGAATTAGTAAGTACTAGCAAGGAAATGTGTTAGTTTACTTTTGTTTTGGCTTATTTTCTCTGTGCTGAGAGGAAGGTGTATTCCTGGTTTTCTTTTGGTAACTTTAAAGTTTTTGCCCAGAGGGAAATCCTCTGTGTTTTAAATCTGATTGCCCTGTGAGATTAGCTTCCCTTCTAATTTTACGGAGATGCTTCTTTTACCTTTTTTCTTTCTAATAAAGTTCTGTTTCTTTTAAGAGCCTGACTGATTTCTCTATGGTCCTAAAACCCAGGGGTTTGGGTCTGTGATCACTTTGTAACCAATTGGTTAGGATATTATTCTTAAGCCTCCCCAGGAAAGGGGATGTAAGAGCTTGGGGCGATATTTAGGGGGAATAGGAACTCCAAGTGGTCCTTTCCCTGATCCTTTCTTAAATCACTTGGTGGTGGCAGCGTACCCTCCAAGGGCAAAGAGTCTGTGCCTTGAGGAAGTTTTACCCTAAGCTGGTAGAAATAAGCTTAGGGGGTCTTTCATGTGGGTCCCCACATCTGTACCCTAGAGTTCAGAGTGGGGAGGGAACCCTGACACCACCCTAAACACCAATATCTCTCACAATGATTGTATTGCTGCCTGCCTCAAATATCTATCTACAAGACTACGGACAACACTTAGATATCCACCCCAAATACATCGCTAAACTCATCCATTTCATCCTCACCCCTAACAATTTTACATTCAACAACAAACACTTTGCCCAAACCATGGTAACAGCGGCGGGTACTAAGATGGCTTCCAAATATGCCAATCTCCTCGTGGGCCACCTTGAGGAAAAATTTATAGACAAATGCACCATGGAGCCAATGATATACCTGAGATATATCAATAATAATAATATTTTGACAGATTACCTAAACTCCTTCATAGATTTCCACCATGACTTCAGCAACCCCCACGCGTCCATCAAACTCTCCTTACCTCACTTTTGCACCAGCATCAACTTCCTGGACACTACAGTCAGCTTCAACAATGGAACCCTACAGACTGTATACAAGAAACCCAGAGATCATCACACTTTACCTTCACAGATCCAGTAACCACCTCAAACATATCAAGAAAGCTGTTACTTGCAGCCAGGCCTTCAGATACCACAGAATATACCCTGAGTTGAAAGTCTTAATACACTTAAAACTGCCTTCATCAAACAAAGACAATCTATCAGAGAAGTAGGTTTGCATCATGGAATGGACCGTGCAAATACCCTGACAGGACCTGCTTTAATACAGGAGGAAAAAACCCCTCCAAATGCACACCCATGATTGTCACCTATCACCCCACACTGGAACCCACACAGAGCATCATTAAACAGTTACAACCCATACTTGATGGGGACCATATCCTGAAAGAAATCTTTCCTGAACTACTCCTTCTGGCCTTCAAACAATCTTTCCCAGATCTGAAGTAGAGCTCTGTTAGCTTGAAAGCTTGTCTCTTTTACCAGCAGAAGTTGGTTCAGTAAAAGATATAACCTCACCCACCCTGTCTTTCTAATATTCTGTCTGGGACCAATGCAGCTAGAACAACTAGTACAAACTTATCAGTCAGAGAAAGGAGCCCTTGCATCTCCCCTCCAAATTAGTCATCAGCCAGGTGGGGGATAGGGGAGCTAAATTTTATTTCCTCCTGCCAGGGCACACCAGAGTACACCCCTGATATGCCCACTCAGTCTGAGTTATGTTCTGGGTTTGAAAAACTGATTAGTGTCACTGGATGGTTAGAGGTGTTAGTGTGTTTGCTGTAGGGTGCTGAATTTCTCTGTTAGAGGTTACAGGGGTATAGTTCTTCTGTAACTAGGACGTACCCATTTGCCTGTTAATCTGTTTACAGCATGCTAATGTAAACTACTGGTTTTTCTGTAGCTTAAAACTAACCATTTCTACATAGCATACAATTGTACAAAATAGCTTGCTGTGGAATGGTCAAAGGCTGATATGTTGTGTAACTGTTTCATTTTATGCTATTACTCTATCACTTTAAAGTACTTTTTCATAACCTGTTATTTAAACTTGGCTAAATGTATTGCAGGCTCTAAACTACTCTTCCATTTTGGGATTGCCATAATTGTTTATAGCTGTTTTATAGCTGTTTTTAATGCACCGTTACATTTTTTAAGAGCTTTTGCCTTAATATGTCTAGTATTCTTTTATCTGGATTAAACCCTTAATAAAACTTTTTAAATTTTTTTTCTAATAGGTGTTAAAAACTCATCTATCACACCCTTCAAAAAACCGAATATGCCATAAGAACAGTAACAACTGGCAAAAGCACACTGCAGATTAGAGAAAGTTGCTAAGGGCCATATCATGCTATCACTTTTTAAGCAGAAATACCCATTAGATTGGTTCAGCTTTTGACCGTTCTATAACATGCTATTTTGTAAAAATTTACTCCCCTAGGGAGTTTTGCTTAAGAACTAATGGTGCATCTTGGCCCTAAGTCACATGCTATAATGGATGTATTTTTATGTTTGACCCTATCTGTTGACTGTCAAATACTCGTAGATCATTCGTGGTTTGTGTCTTCCTGAGGGTGTTGTTAAATTTACACTTAACTGCTATTAATGAATATTAACAGAATAAATCAAATGGTTCAATCTATATATTGCACAGTGAAATAGATAATGATTCCCTTAAATATGTAACTGAAAGAGAAAGATAAATACGTGTTAGGACCCTATACTTGTACAGGTTAAACCTGCCTTTCAGTATACAGCAATATATCACATTATATGTTTTTTTAGAAGCTGATTTTGTAAGATCTGCAGCTCTGTGTTTATCTGTCCATGTAGAGACAACTGGATGAAGCCTTTAACGTATTTACCGTACCCATATAGAATCATGTTTTGTCTTGTTTTCACTTTCTTTGATTAAAATCAAGCATCCTCATCAGCAGTCGCCACAGCCCACATTGATATACCTGAGTAAAAACACCTTGAGCCTTTACCCATCTTCCTAGAATCTTTCTGTTTTCACTGTGAGATATTTCCTAATGGGAGATCTAAACACTTTTTAGTTTGTTGAGCATTCTTTGGTTTTGAACAGAATTAAGCCCCTCTCAACATTTTACAAACGGCTTTAAAGATCTTCCGTGAAAAAAAAAGAAAAAAGCATATTGAGCCCAGTGAATCAGAGCAGAAGTTGTAGCATCCATCGTTAATATCCATCTCCACATAATAACATTAACGCGGCTTGAAACTATGTCTGGTTAAAATAATAGATGATCCCTGTAAGTAACAATTACATCAAAATAAACCAGCACCAAAACATACAATTCTATTACACGTCAGAACAATTTGCCCCAAGAAAATAGAGGTGACAGAAACTTAGAGGCAAAAATGAGTAAGCAGCACAGAAGAAGACAGCACTATTAATTAACACTGGAATATATTAATTAGAAATAGTAAAATGTATGAAAAAGTACAAAGTCATAAATTACTTTGTTTTGGAAAAACTATGAATTATGCATTATCTGAAATGATTCATAGATTTTTAAGGCCAGAAGGGACCATTGTGATTATCTAGTCTGACCTTGTCTGAAACACAGTTCCTAGAATGTTACTGAGTAATTCCTGCATCAAGACCATATCTTCTTATTGAGTTAGAGCATGTTTTTTAGAAAGATATAGTGATGGAGAAGCCACCACATCCCTTGGTAAGTTTTTACCAATGGTATATTATTTTTACTCTTAAAAATTTTGGATCTTATGTCTACTGCCATCACAAGAGGAAATTGAGTGTGATATCGCTACTGAATAGGTCATTTTGGTGGCCACTGATAGCAAGTTGGGTGTGAAGAAACTTAAAAGGTATTGCAGATATTCCTTAAATCTGGAACATATCTAAGAGGGTATGGCGCCATCATAACAAATATCTTGTGTTATTTCTCCTCTGTGTATTCCAGTTCATTCTGGAATGCTAATTTATGAGACCTCTGAAATCAAATAAGTTTCTGAGGCTATAAATAAAATCTTGTATCCTCTCAAATATATTGACTGAATTTTAATTTTCTTTCTAGTACCTTTATTAAAATGCCTTACAGACTTGTTAAAAATGTTAGTTTGTTATAGGAATATCTAATACTAGCCAGGATACTTACTGATGTTTCAAAGAGTTAGTTTCCTGTACCATACGTCTAATTTTAACTTTGCTTATATCTA
Source organism: Chelonia mydas (assembly GCF_015237465.2). NCBI lineage: Eukaryota > Metazoa > Chordata > Testudines > Cheloniidae > Chelonia > Chelonia mydas. The sequence goes on from NC_057849.1 coordinate 320,180,413, forward strand.
GAATTTGTAAGCGACCACATTTAATTTTTAAAAAGGACAAATTTTAGAGACTATCTTATTTGGCTTTCCAAGAGCATACCAAACATCAAAACTGGGCACAGAAACATAACATCGATTGTTAGTATTAAATATAAAGTTTCTTGACAAAATGGCAGTGATAGATTGGATACTGCAGTAAGGCGTCAGACTCATTCCTTTCTTTGAAGAGCGAGACATTGATTATAATCATCAGTTTCCAGTAGGTGATCAGAAAAGGCCAAATCTCCGTTAGTGCAATGGTGGTATCAGCAAGAGCAAATAAGTTATTTTGAGCACAGTACTGTGCATTCTATAAATAAACACCGTGGCCAAAATTCTCAAAAATACACTAAGTCCATATTTAGGCACTTGCCTAGTTTTCAAAACTTTTGTCTATTCAGTGGATCCCATTGACCAGACTTGGACCTAAGAGTCTAACTTTAGCTCTTGTTTTTAAAAACACTGGGCCTAGAAAACAACTGCATCACTTTCCATTGGAAATGTTGCAAGAACAGCAATATATTTCAAAGGGTTGTGTACTGTAGTATATACTGTACTAGGCATGAAGATGTGACAGGTATTGTAATTTTCTCTCAGGGTGGGAATAATTGGAAATTATTCAAGAAATGAGTAACTCCAACAGTGGATGTATTTAAAGCATAGTTTTTAAGGTTACAATCTATTTAGGCCCATATAGATACTTTTGCATTTGAATGGCCAGTAAGGCATCATATGGTACATATGTCTCCTTACTGGCAGTCATTTCTGAGCTGATTGATAGAAGAATTAAAAGGATTCAGTAATTTTCTTTTGGCCAAGATGACACTTGTTCATATTTGTAATAACAGTGAAAGAGACTCAGCATTTCTGTAAAGGAAAATGTTTGTTACTATAAACCAGTGATACTCAGACCTCAGTGGTTCAGGAGCCAAGTTAGTGATCAACATTATCCCAAAGACCCACAGTAGTGTAAATTAATTGTTTCTTTTGCTATACTACTATATATTCATATTTAAACAGTATGATGGGAAATATTTAGTTTAGATAGATATACGTTATTCTCACAGCAAAATGACTCACCAAGTATTATTATTTTATCAGTTACAGTTGGTTAATAACATAGTAAAAGCGTCCTGATTGGTTAATAATTAAATCACACAGTGTTTTAATATCATGTGCTGCATAGAGCAACAGGAGACACATTAAAGAGCCACTTGGAGTTTGTGAGCTTCAGTCTGAGTATCACTGCTGTAAACAAACTCAACCATCTGATTCTGAAGTTCCGTTTTTTATCCCTCAGATTGGTAAGTATTGAGAATAGTTCACAACAATATCAATAACCATCACAACATGGCCCACACAGACTGATGTGGGTAGAAGGCAGTTCTCTAAAGGCACTCTGATTCCCTACTCACATGTAGATGAGCTTAACAATATACTCTCTCAGGGTGGAACAGAAGGGATTCAATGTGGTCTGTCATAAAGCTTCAAATTTACATTCTAGCTCTTCTAGCTGCCTGTTGCCCTGGATCCTGATTACCCACAAGGCCTTGTCAATCTGGTATGGGTTTGCTGTGGAGGACAAGCAACTGAAGGAAGCCAGATGGCATGTGTAAGGGGTAGGGAGAGGCCTTGTAGAGAAAATTTCTGTATATATCTCAGAAAAACAAAAGCAAAAATTCTCCCCCCCCCCCGACCCCCAAATAAACATTCAATATCCATTTTTTATGTGAGAGATCTTAAAACAAGAGGTATCATCCAAGAAATTGCTGTTGAGACAGCTAGAAAAAATACTTTGTTTTATTAATCAGGGTAGGGAAGATTTTTATATTCTTTGAGACAGAGAATGATCTCCAAGAAAAGACTCTTTCCAGTATAGTTCCTTACTGAATTATTCAACTCTCCAAGTAAAACAATTAGTGTGCATTTAACGATAATATCAACCTTTCTTAACATACATAAATTCTACTAACTGGTATTTACAAAGGCTATTAACTTAAGGCAAGACTCTGCAAAGCAATCCGCAATGGAAGAGCTGTGTACCCTCAAGGAGGTACGATTAACTCACTGGGACTTTGTGAGAGTGTAAGGAGCTGCCTTGCACAGATTGCTATGCAAGATCGAGGCCTTAGCACCAAAAAGAAATTACTGTCCTCATCTGTGGAGTGAAGTGTCCTTTTAAAAGCTCTCATATGGCACTCTTAGAAATCTTCAAAGGGAAACTGTCAATTCTTTCTGTCTAGGCATTTATAGTTTCCACTCACCCACATAAGACGTTTTGTAAAAATAAACTTCATAAAATCTTAAATATCACACAACAATGTATGTAACTTTTCAAATTTAAACTTGATTTATACTTGCAATAATTACTTCAAATTTTGTAACAACACAATGGATATAATACTACATATAGATATAAGTAACTCATCTAATTTCTCCTGATTCCTGTGGCATGAGCCATTTCTATGAAGCACAAAGAAAAAGTATTAATATTCCTTCAAATGTCCTGCAGATCTGCTGCCTTCCTCCAATTTTCAGGTTTGCATGTGTTGTACCTTTTCTTTGTATCTGATGGTGGCAGTGTATTGGAACTGGATGCTGCAGAATATTGGTTGTTTTGGGAGTAGATATTTACTTGTTTAGCATATAATTGTTAAAAACCAGGATAACACACCAGAGATCCATATGATTATGTAAAAAAAAAATAGTGATATATGCTGTAGATTTATTTCTGGGCAATACTCAAGATTTATGTAAACAGTGTGCAATTTGGGAAGTTTTGAATATCAGTTACTTCTGGCAACTTTCCATGGTTTAAATGACATTTTAGTTTGTAGCCAAGAGGTGTTTCTAGCCAGAATGTTAGAATTACTTCATTATGCAGTCAGAGCTACTAAATTATTAATGTATTATTTACAGATACTTGGAGGATATATTTGTTTCATTTCATCAGAAAAATAGGTTATCCAATATTGTATTAAGCTGGTAGGGTCTAAAACAGGGGTGGGCAAACTTTTTGGCCTGAGGGCCACATCTGGGTATGGAAATTGTATGGCGGGCCATGAATGCTCACAGAATTGGAATTGGGGTGCAGGAGGGGGTGAGGACTCTGGCCAGGGGTGCAGACTCTGGGGTGGGGCCAGAAATGAGGAGTTCAGGATGCGGGAGGTGGCTCAGGACTTGGGCAGGAGTTTGAGGTACGGGAGGGGGGAGGGGGAGAGCTCTAGCTGGAGGTGCAGGCTCTGGGGTGGGGCTGGGGATGTGGGGTTTGGGGCACAGGAGGGTGCTCTGCGCTCGGATTGAGGGGTTTAGAGGGTGGGAGAGGGATCAGGGCTGGAGCAGAGGGTTGGGGCCTGGAGTACAGGCTCCGGGCGGAGCTTACCTCAAGCAGCTCCCGGAAGCAGTGGCATGTCCCCCTCTCTGGCTCCTACATAGAGGCGTGGCCAGGTGGCTCTGTGCTGCCCCGCCCGCAGGCGCCACCCCCGCAGCTCCCATTGGCCGCAGTTCCTGGCACACGTGTGGAGCAACCCCCAACTCCGCTCCCTGGCTGGAGCGCGGGAACGGGGCAAGCCCCAGACCCTGCTCCCCAGCGGGAGCTCAAGGGCTGGATTAAATCGACTGTCGGCCGGATGTGGCCCGTGGGCTGTAGTTTGCCCACCCTGGTCTAAAAATGATAGAAAAACCAACACACAGCATATATTTTAATTCTTTCTTCCTCTCACAACCCGCATAGCCTCCATTATTGGGGTAGAACTAGGAGAAAAGCTCAGATGTGTTTTTAAGCACTGATATTTTCTTCTTTATTTTTTTTTAAAGCTGCAGGTTATCCTCTAATTTTACAAGTAAACTTTTCAAGTGTCATACATGAATTAATTCCATGTGCCAGTTCCATTACAAATGAGTTAAATGGATGGATAGTATAGACAACAATAGTGCCACTCTGAGAAATTTTATCTGATGACTTGTTGCTGTATTTTTGATAAATCAGTAACCACCTTATAGATCACTTAAGTATTGTATTACTCAAATTTTATGCAGATGTAAGGAAACCAGAGACTAAAATCTCTGAAACATTCCCACATCTACCAGAGGTCCCCTATATAAGTTTTGTATTTTCTGCATGTTCTTTCCAGGAGTATTTGGGAAAAGTGCAATTTGTTCTGTGGAATCGTAAGTCCCTTTGGAAGTGAGAGATCAATGGATTCAATAAAGATTTAGCTGAGTTTGGTCTGTCTGTGTATCTTGGGTACTTTAAATAGTCCACATTACCATAATATCTGAGTGCTTCACTATCTTTATTGCATTTATCATCACAAAGTTTCTGTGAGAGAGGGGAATACTGTGATCTCCATTTTACAGCTGGGGAACTGAGGCACAGCAAGACTAAGTGACTTGCCCAAGGTCACATAGGAAATCTGTGTCAGAGCTGGGAATTGAACCTGGTCCCTGAGTCCCAGTCTCTAGCCACTGGAACACCCATCCTCTCCATAATGTATAAATAGACTTGAAAATATTGAAAAAGCTGCCATTCCCCAAACTTTTTGTTTACTGTATAGCTGTAATTTGTTGCCCAAGAATTACCCTGTTCTGACTGGTGTAATGAATAACCTTGTCATTAACCTAGTGAATTACAACTTGCACTAGGGAAAAAAATAAATCCCGACATGTTTGAAATGTGTTTCCTCCTCTGCCTGGCTGCTCTGACTGTGCTGCTGGTGCAGTCTACTGCACAACTTAATTAGGCCTTTTTTTCTGCAAGGCTTACATTTTTAGAATAGTAATAAAGAAGGCGAATGGAGTGGCTGCTGCAGGTAAGCACTATGGAAACCTGTCACGACAAGAGTGTTTCAAAGCAAAGAGAATAATCACCTATTTAAAAAGTAAAACTACCTGCAAGATTCCAAAGCACCAACTATTTCAGTAGGGTCAGGGAAGGAGAAAGGACTAGGGTGATGCTAGAAAGAGGATATATTTATTATTCCTAAGTTTCTTTTTCAATGGAGAGGGGGGAAATTGTTTCTGCTTTTATGCTTTGTATCCCTCAATGTATTTATTTCCTTGAAACTCAGAACTGCCTGCCTAATGTATTATAATGTTGCACTAGCGACACGGTATTTGTGATTGATTGGGTACATCCATTATTAAGTCCTATTTTGGGGTGTTTTTAACTGCTAAAAATGCCAGTTTGGCTAAAATTTCTCACCTTTGTTCTCAAGTGATCAACTATTTGGAAATTGAAAACAAAATAATTGGTGGTGTTATTTAAAATTATATTGTTCTTGTTATCTCTAGATTTCAATGTGCTTTACATAGGTGGGGACCATTAGCCCCTTCAGAGATGGAGAAACTGAGGCATAGTGGCACTAGGTCACACAGGAAGTCATTGTTAGGACCTGTATTTGGACTCAGGTCTTTTGATGTCTAGTTGCGTACTCTATTCAGTGCCCCATACTGCATCATACATTAATGAAAAATCTTTCAAATGTAATTAGTTATTTCTAAAGCACTTAGAACAGAGGTGGGCAAACTTTTTGGCCCAAGGGCCACATCTGAGTATGGAAATTTTATGGCGGGCCATGAATTCTCACAAAATTGGGGTTGGGGTGCAGGAGGGGGTGAGGGCTATGGACTGGGGTGGGGGCTCTGGGGTGGGGCCAGAAATGAGGAGTTCAGGGTGCGGGAGGGGGCTCCGGTCTGGGGTAAGGGGTTGGGGCACAGGGTGTGTGTGTGTGAGGGCTCTGGCTGGGGGTGCAGCCTCTGGGATGGGGCTGGGGATGAGGAGCTAGGGTTGCAAGAGGGTGCTTGGGCTGGGACCAAGGGGTTCGGAGTGCTGGAGGGGACTCTGGGCTGGGACAAGGCGTTGGGGAGTGGGAGGGGGTCAGGGGTACAGGCTCCGGCAGCAGTTACCTCAAGCAGCTCCCAGAAGCAGTGGTACGTCCCCCTCTCCGGCTCCTACGTGGAGGCGCGGCCAGGTGGCTCTGTGCACTGCGTTGTCTGCGCTGCCTCATCCCGCAGCTCCCAGTGACCGCAGTTCCCGGGGGTGGCACTTGGGGTGGGGGCAGTGTGTGGCGCCCCCTGGCTGCCCCGATGCATAGGAACCGGAGGGGGGACATGCAACTCCAGCTGCTTCTGGGGCTGGAGCGCGGGAGCAGGGCAAGCCCCAGACCTTGCTTCCCAGCAGGAGCTCGAGAGCCGGATTAAATCGGCTGGCAGGCCGGATGTGGCCTGCGGGCCGTAGTTTGCCCACCCCTGACTTAGAACATGCAAAGTGCCATAGAAATGGGGTTAGGTATTATTACTACTAAGCTTGGTAGGTACTGTGCATAGCCTTCAATTACATTCATTTGCAATGCCTACTATGTGTCTTTCCATAACTGTTTGGCAATATGGTTAGATATGGTGATACACCCATGTGCAAGAGCTACTCATGCGGGAATTATGCGCCTAAAATTCTGCACATATTTTAAAATTCTGCGTATTTTCTTTGTCAAAATAACACACTAGAATCACTCCAGTTTCAATTATTTTGGTAATTTATTTCAAAATACCTTTCAACAAGTATGTTAACAATACAGATAACAGCAAAAAAGATTCCCCCAGGAGTAGAGTTAAAGAAACCCCTGGACAACCCAGTTCCAGTTGGGGGATGTTGGAGGGGGCTGTGTGGGGCCCCCAGAGCCCACACATCTGCACTCCCATCCCCCCAGAGTCCAGCTGCATGGCACCCCCTGGCTCAGACACCAACACCCTTTTCCCCCCCAGAGCCCAGCCACGGGGCACCACGGCCCAGACAACAGCACCCCCTTTCCTCTAGAGCCCAGCCACAGGCCACACCCCTAGCCCAGACAGCAGCACCCCCAGGGCCTTTACTCCCTCCAGTGTCTTTACTGTCCTGCGAAGGGATGTGGGTATGGTGCAGCCCTGCCCTTCTTACCCTTTTTCAGAGTTGGGTCTCCCGTAAGGTTGCCAACTTTTTAATGGCACAAAATCGAACACCCCTGTGCTGCCCTTTCCCTGGGGCCCTGCCCCTTCCCCGAGGCTCCGCCCCAGCTCACTCTATCCTTCCTCTTCCGTCACTCGCTCTCCCCTGCCCTCGCTCACTGGCTGGGGCAGGAGGTTGGGGTGCAAGACAGGGGTGAGGGCTCTGGCTGGGGGTGCGGCCGGCAATTAGGGGTTTGGGGTGTGGGAGAGGGCTCCAGGCTGGGGCAGGGGTTTGGGTGTGGGGGAGGTATGGGCTCTGGGATGGGGGTGTGGGCTCCGGGTGGGGCCAGAAATGAGGGGTTCAGGGTGCAGGAGAGGGCTCTGGGCTGGGGCAGGGGGTTGGGATGCGGGGGCCGTGAGGACTCCGGCTGGGGATGTAGGCTCTGGGGTGGGGCAGGAGATGAGGGATTTGGGGTTCAGGAGGGGGCTCTGGGCTGGAGCCAAGAGGTTTGGGGTGTGGGATGGGGTGCAGGCTCTGGCTGCGGGTGTGGACTTGTGGGTGGGGCCGGGTGTGATGTTGCACTCTATATGATTTTATGAAAATATGCTAATGGGTATGAATATAATGTAACTGGAATATGCTTCATGCAAAAGGTTTCTTGTAAGGTATCATTACAAGGTTTATAATCTACTGAGTGTGGTCATCCTATTTGTATGTATGTATCATTCTTGTGTCTGAAACCAGAAATATGAAATGTAACTCTGAGGGCCTATTGTAGTTATGCAAAGTGTAGGCCACTAATGGTGGTTTGGAATCTTGATGGCTCCCATCAACCAGGACAATTGACTGTGGATGGCTCTGTTTGTAGGCAGGCCTTCCTGTGGGTCAGGCTGGAAGGAATGAAGGCTTGGGGTCTCACAGGATATGTGACCATGTCACCTGATACTGAAATCCATCTTAAACCTGTTGCTTTTCCATTTAGAAGGGGTGGTGGGGACCCAGAGAGACAGAAGATTCCCGCCTTGTGCCAAAGCCATATAAGGGGGTGGAACAGAACAAAGGGGGCTGCAATCATGAGAAATCCCCTAGCTACCACCTGAGCTGGAACAAGGGCTGTATCAGGGGAAAGGATTGTGCCCAGAATAGGAAGGTGTCCAGTCTATGATAGAAGCTTATTGAAACATCTGAGGGTGAGGTTGTATCTGTATTTAGTTTTCTTACTGAATACAGATAGATTTGCGTGTTTTATTTTATTTTGCTTGGTAATTCACTTTGTTCTGTTGGTTACTATTTGGAACCACTTAAATCCTACTTTTTGTATTTAATAAAATCACTTTTCACTTATTAATTAACCCCGTGTATGTATTAATATCTGGGGAGGCAGGGGGAAAACAGCTGTGTATATCTCTCTATCAGTGTTATAGAGGGTGAACAATTTATGAGTTTACCCTGTATAAGCTTTATACAGGGTAAAACGGATTTATTTGGAGTTTGGATCCCATTGGGAGTTGGGCATCTGAGTGTTAGAGACAGGAACACTTCTTTCAGTTAAGCCTGAAGTTTGTGGGACATGGTTCATACCTGGGTCTGTGTTTGCAGCCGGCAAGCGTCTCTGGCTCAAATAAGACAAGTTTCTGGAGTCCGAAGCTGGTAGGGAAAACGGGTTAGAAGTAGTCTCAGCACATCGGTTGGCAGTTCCCAAGAGGGTTTCTATGATCCAACCTGTCACACTGGGGATGAGGGATTTCGGGTGCAAGAGGGGACTTAGGGATGGTGCTGGGGGTTGGAGTGTGGGGGGGCAGTGAGGGCTCCAGCGGGGGGTGCGGGCTCTGGGGTGGGGCTGGGGATGACGGGCTTGGGGTGTAGGAGGGGGCTCAGGACTGAAGCAGGGGGTTGGAGCGTTGTGGGGGTTGAGAGGTGCGGGCTCCTGTAGGGAGTTTGCGTGCGAGAGGGGACTCTGGGCTGAGACAGGGACTTGTGGTGCGGGAGGAATTTCGGGGTGCGGGGTCCCTTAGCCCTGCTACGCTGCCAACCTGAGCCTCAAGGGTCCCAGTTTCACTGGGTGTTCCGGTTGAAAACCAGATGCCTGGCAACCCTAGTTTCCTGGGCCCTCTCCCACCCCTGGGAGAATGAGGATCAAGCAGAGCATGCAGCCTCCAGTCCAGCCAGGCTGGGCACTCCTCTCACTGTGGGCTGGGCTCTGCAGAGTCCAGCGGCCCCTAGTGGCAGCCAGCAACTCTGCAGTCCCAATTCTGTGGGGGGAACAGGGAATTCTGCAAAATTCTGCATTGTGCAGTGGTGCAGAATTCCCCCAAGAGTAAGCATGGATAGATAGATAAATGCATGAAATAAATGTGTTTGGATTTATTTCAGTGATTAACAATTCAAATAAACACAAGTGATGAATGATATCTGTGGATATACTGAAAACACACATTGAGTTCAAATTCTACTTTTTTTGAGGTGCCTGGGCATTTACTTTCCCAGAGTAGGCCTGGACTACACTAAAAATTTAGGTCAGCCCAGCTATGTCGCTCATGGGTGTGAAAAATCCAGTCCTGAGCAACATAGTCATGCTGATCTAACCCTCAGTGTAGAATTCTTCTTTTGACCTAGCTACCACCTCTCAGGGAGGTGTGGATTGTCTATGCCAATAGGAGAACCCCTCCCATTGGTGTAGGTAGTATCACACAGAAGCGCTACAGCAGTGCAGCTGCAGGTGTACCACTGTAGTGTTTCAAGTGTAGACAAGCCCATAGACAGGAACATAAGGATGGCCATACTGGGTCAGAACAATGTTCCATCGAGCCCAGTATCCTGTCTTCTGACAATGGCCAATGCCAGGTACTTGCAAGAGAATAAACAGAACAGGCAATCAAGTGTTCATAGAATCATAGAATATCAGGGTTGGAAGGGACCTCAGGAGGTCATCTAGTCCAACCCGCTGCTCAAAGCGGGACCAATCCCCACTTTTTGCCCCAGATCCCAAATGGCCCCCTCAAGGATTGAACTTACAACCCGGGGTTTAGCAAGTGATCCATTCCCTATTGTCCACTCCCGGCTTCTGGCAAGCAGAGGCTACAGACACACTGAGCATGGGGTTGCATCCCTGACCTTCTTGACTAATAGCCAGTGATGGACCTATCCTCCATGAACTTATCTAATTCTTTTTTGAACCCCTTTTTTGAAGCCTTCACAAGATCCCCTGGAACAAGTTCCATAAGTTGACTGTGTGTTGTGTGAAGAAGTACTTCCTTCTGTTTGTTTTAAGCCTGCTGCCTATGAATTTCATTGGTGACCCCTAGTTCTTGTGTTATGTGAAAGAGTAAATAATACTTCCTTATTCGCTTTTTCCACACCAATCATGATTTTATAGACCTCTATCAATCCCCTGTTGGTTGTCTCTTTTCCAGTCTAAAAAGTCTCAGTTTTTTAATCTCTCCTCATACAGAAGCTGTTCTATACCCTTAATCATTTTCATTGCCCTTCTCTGTATCTTTTCCTTTTTTGCATGCAGTATTCAAGGTGTGGGCGTACCATGGATTTATATAGTAGCATTATGATATTTTCTGTCTTATTATCTATCCTTTCTGTAATGGTTCCTTACATTCTGTTAGCTTTTTCTACTGGTGTTGCATATTGAGTGTATGTTTTCAGAATACTATCCACAGTGATTCTAAGATCTCTTTCTTGAGTGGTACCAGATAATTTAGATCCACCATTATGTATGTATAGTTGAGATTGTGTTTTCCAGTGTGCATTAGTTTGCACTTATCAACGTTGAATTTTATCTGCCATTTTGTTGCCCAGTCACCCAGTTTTGTAGATCCCTTTGTAACTCTTCATAATCTGTTTTGGACTGAACTATTTTGAGTAATTTTGTATCATCTGCTAATTTTGCCACTTCACTGTTTATCCCTTTTTCCAGATCATTTATGAATATGTTGAATAGGACTGGTCCCAGTACAGACCACTGGGGGACACCACTATTTATCTCTCTGCATTCTGAAAACTGACCATTTATTCCTACCATTTGTTTCCTATCTTTTAACGAGTTACTGATCCATTAGAGGACCTTCCCTCTTATCCCATGACTGTTTACTTTGCTTAAAAGCCTCTGGTGAGGGACATTGTCAAAGGCTTTGTGAAAGTCCACTGGATCCCCCTTGTCCACATGTTTGTTTGACCCCCCCCCCCCCCCCGGAAGAATTTTAATAGATTAGTGTGGCATGTTTTCCCTTTACAAAAACTGTGGTGATGGTTCCCCTACCAAATTGTGGTAATCTAAATGTCTGATCATTCTGTTCTTTACTATAGTTTCAACCAGTTTGCCTGGTACGGAAGTTAGGTCTGTAATTGTGAGGATCGCCTCTGGAGCGTTTTAAAAAAATTGGTGTCACATTAGCTAGCCACCAGTCATGTGGTACAGAGGCTAATTTAAATGATAGGTTATATACCATAGATAGTAGTTCTGCATATTAGAGTTCCTTCAGACTTCTTGGGTGAATACTATCCAGTCCTGGTGACTTATTAATGTCTTAATGATATGAAACAGCCCAGCGGGTTTCTGTTAGAAATGCAGGGAAACAATTAATATGTGTTAATTGGGAAACAAAAATATCAGTAGAGAAATTAGATTAATTTTTAAACCTTTCCTAACTGAGGAAATCAACATGTCTAAAAATTGTAAAAGGATTCGTCAGAGTGCAGAAATAATTTCAAATCAGTAAATTCATTCTTTTCACTGTTTAAGTTAATCAATGGCAGAATAGATACTTTCTTTTTAAATTAAACTGTTCTGGAGCTGAGACTTTTCACATTTCAGCTCAAACTCAGTTTTATACTGCTGAGTTATTAATCCCTGAAAATAATAGAAATGTTGATAGGCTCACTGTATTGTAGAAAGGATCCTGATCATACAGTCTCTGGTGGGACAGTTTGCATTTATTGAAATATGCATGTTGAATTAACACCAGATTATAGAATCATGCAGTCTTTCATGTCTGCTTTCAGCTGTGCTGTAGAATGGTTTATCCTCCCCACCTTCTCGCCTCCCATAATGCATATGTCCTACCTAGTGGTACAATAGGCAGGCTAATGTGTCCATCTGCAGTACTGTGGTTTTTGTACAAGTGAAGCTCTTCACAGCTACCAGCTTGTGTATATGGTTAATGAAAATGGATTGACAGACATGTTTATGTGACTGATCTTTTTAAAATATATTTCCTGTAGGTGTTTGTGACTCATAAATGCAGAATTAGGCCCAAAATCTCAGACAGGATAATGGGGTATTTGCAAGTACTTTACTGTACTTTACCATGCTATACAACAAATAGCCCTGCATTTTTCCGGTGTTTATTTGTAAGGATTTATTATACTGAGGCCCAGGAAATCCCATCATTTCAGTTCCTATTTTTATGATCGTGCAAGAAAGTGATTTATAAGTAGTTTCTATAAATGGATCTTCTTGAAAATATGGTATAATCTCTACAGGATTTTTATATAACTTTTTTGTGGTAAAGTAGTAGGTGATAAATGAAAAGTCATAATTTTTATATTACTTTACTTTTGTATGAGTAATCACTTCAGTCAATTACCAGAATCTTTGTAATCTGTTTAGTGATGGTTTTATCTAGGAACCCTTTGAATGATATTTAAATGTATTAATTCCTTGCCCCAGGCTTTCCTTTCTGAAGGGTTAAGCTTCATTGATCTGGCACATTGCCCAAAATATATTAAAACTAGAGGTTTCAGAGTAACAGCCGTGTTAGTCTGTATTCGCAAAAAGAAAAGGAGTACTTGTGGCACCTTAGAGACTAACCAATTTATTTGAGCATAAGCTTTCGTGAGCTACAGCTCACTTCATCGGATGCATACTGTGGAAAGTTTAGAAGATCTTATTATATACACACAAAGCATGAAAAAATACCTCCTCCCACCCCACTCTCCTGCTGGTAATAGCTTATCTAAAGTGATCACTCTCCTTACAATGTGTATGATAATCAAGTTGGGCCATTTCCAGCACAAATCCAGGTTTTCTCACCCCCCCCCCCCCCCACACACACACAAACTCACTCTCCTGCTGGTAATAGCTTATCTAAAGGACCACTTTCCTTACAATGTGTATGATAATCAAGGTGGGCCATTTCCAACAGAAATCCAGGTTTTCTCACCCCCCCCCCCCCACACACACAAACTCACTCTCCTGCTGGTAATAGCTTATCCAAAGTGACCACTCTCCTTACATTGTGTATGATAATGAAGGTGGGCCATTTCCAGCACAAATCCTGGATTTAACAAGAATGTCTGGGGGAGGGGGGTAGGAAAAAACAAGGGGAAATAGGTTACCTTGCATAATGACTAAGCCACTCCCAGTCTCTATTCAAGCCTAAGTTAATTGTATCCAATTTGCAAATGAATTCTAATTCAGCAGTTTCTCGCTGGAGTCTGGATTTGAAGTTTTTTTGTTGTAAAATAGCAACTTTCATGTCTGTAATCACGTGACCAGAGAGATTGAAGTGTTCTCCGACTGGTTTATGAATGTTATAATTCTTGACATCTGATTTGTGTCCATTTACTCTTTTACGTAGAGTCTGTCCAGTTTGACCAATGTACATGGCAGAGGGGCGTTGCTGGCACATGATGGCATATATCACATTGGTGGATGTGCAGGTGAACGAGCCTCTGATAGTGTGGCTGATGTTATTAGGCCCTGTGATGGTGTCCCCTGAATAGATACGTGAGCACAGTTGGCAACGGGCTTTGTTGCAAGGATAGGTTCCTGGGTTAGTGGTTCTGTTGTGTGGTATGTGGTTGCTGGTGAGTATTTGCTTCAGGTTGGGGGGCTATCTGTAGGCAAGGACTGGCCTATCTCCCAAGATTAAAACTAGAGTTTCCTTTAGAAAGATTGGTTTTAAGATTGGCTTAAAGCTAGATATTGCTATAGAGAGAATTAAAACTGAACTCTTTTGAATCTGAAAGTTAAAAATAAAAGGCCCAAGCCTGCAAAACACTCACAAGAGTCCCTCTATAGACATTACTTCACACACACTGCTTACGAATTAGATTTTGCACAATCAGACCCAGTGTGAAGCAAAATACCAGTTGAATCTTCAGCAGCATATTCTTACAATCTCTTGTTAATGTGTAATAGATGCTTAGTGAAATGTAAGACATTACCCGGAACACTGAAGAAAGGCATTTTGAGATGTGAGTTAGTTTGGCTCCTTAGCAATTATCAAATGTCAGTTCTGGTCACGCTAGATATATTCTTCACAGAACATCAGTCATGAAAACATAGGAATGTTTAGTAACACTGATCTTAGTTTTTCACAGAAAGAGGAGGTTTTAAATTAGAGGCTGCTGCTTTAGTCTGCTGCTGTGTTCTGTGTTGTCCATCTGTTTAAGCTATAAAATCCTTAAGACAGGGGACATGTCTTCCTCTCTGCATTGGGCAGCACAGAGCATGCTTCAAAACTGAGTGAAGTCCAGAAATATGTGCTAACATGTGAAAGAACAAGGTACCTGCCTGTAAAGCTTAAGGATAATTTAGACAAATATGATAATTAAGTCACCAAGCATATACAGCAAGGCATGGGGTACTACTGGTCAAGAGTTTAATTGAGGGAGGCTTTATAACAAAATGTGCTGTAAAGTCAGATTTGAAAAAAGGACAAAGAGGATGCATGGCAATGTGGGAACTGCAGATTCTTCTAAATGCAGGGACTGAAAATAGCTGTGAAGCTGAGAGAGAGGGAGATGGATAGATAGAAGAGGTGCAATTAGAAAAGGTTACAGAGGGGTGAAAATGGGTTGGCAGGATGGAGTTGTGAAGTAAGGAAAAGGAGCTTGAACTTATTGCAAATCAAGAATGGAAAATAGTGAAGGAAGACAGTCATATAAGATTATGGTGAGATTAGATTTAATTGTGCCAAGATTGGAATGGACACTGAGGACTTGTCCAAAATAAAAAAAAAGTTGCATTACTTTAACTAAATCAGTTTAGTAAGGTTTGGTCTACATTTAAAACCACACTCCCTACTGACACAGCTATACCAACACCCCCAGTGTAGATGCAGCTATGTTGGCTAAATCAGGAGTTTTCAAACTTCACTGCACCGCAACCCCCTTCTGACAACAAAAAATACTTCATGACCACAGGAGGGGGAATGAAGCGTGAGCCTGTGCAAGCCCCACTGCCTTGGGTTGGGGGGCCAAAGCCTGAGCCTCACTGCTCCAGGCAAAGGGGTCAAAGCTGGAGTTCAAGGGCTTCACCCCCAGGCAGGGAGCCTGCAACCTGAGTCCTGCTGCCCAGGGCTGAAGCCCTGAGGCTTTGGTTTCCTCCCCGGGCCCCAGCAAGTCTAAGCCAGCCCCGGCAACTCCATTCAAAGGGGGTTGTGACCCACTTTGGGGTCCAAACCCACATTTTGAGAACTGCTGAGCTAAATTGAAATAGGGCAGTCATCTAAAATGAGTATCCACACAAATGGTTTGCATCGATTTAATTAAGTCAGTTTCTAAGCAGATTTAGTTAAATCTGCTCAAACTATGAGTAGATGAACAATGGGTGTCAAATTCTTCTCTCAGTTGCACTTAATTCTCTGGTGTAGCACAGGTGAGCAGAATTTGACCCTTTGTCCTCATCTGTATCTCTGTGTAATCTATCTCAATCATTTTAATTGGCACTCTTGTATCTCTGACTCTCTTCAAAAATAAGACTATAGTGAGGCTGACTCCCTCCTGATAACATAATATGTTGCTGTTAAATGCCCTTTCCAGGCTCTTAATTCCATTTGTGTTTTGTACTGTTGACTGTTGATTGTTAACAGGTTCTGAAATAATGTGATTAGGTGAACTGAGAAATACATATCAGGCATTGTTAGGCCACATCTGCATATGGCAGAGTCAAAAATCTGACAAAGCATGTATCTTATGCAGAAAAGCTAATGTAATTCCTCTTGGTTTTTTCTCAGGTTGAAAATCTGATTTCCTATCTTTTATTCCTCCTTACTCCCCTCCTGAATAATAAGTGCTTCATCTTGATATGTTGTACAATGACACACTGTAGGGCTACTCACATGTTTAGACAAAGGTGTTCTTGTGAGAAAACAGGGCTTTAATGCTTTGAGTTACCTTGTATAATGCTGTATGCCACTTTAGGGAATTGCATTAGAAAGGGACATACCTCACATCACCACCTTGCAGCTGTTAGTTAGCCGCAGACAAGACTAAGGACAATGTTCCCTCTTTCTTAGGCTACGTAAGACTCTCTCTTCATTGTGGATATTGGGTGATCCCCAAAACATCAGTGGCATAGCACCCAGATTAGTAAGAGTTTCCGTCACCGCCTGCCTTGTAACCTTGGGTGCCTTATTGCTGTGCTGCTGTGGCCCAGAGCCCTGACACCAGCAGCCAGCCCACAAGCATAAATGTTTCACTCAAGCTTCCACCAATTTAGTTATTCCTGGCAGGGTGATCCCAAGAGCCCTTCTAATCCTGAGTCTCCCCAAATCTTTCTACTCCAAGTTCTTAAGTACAGACACTCTGACTTTTCCCTTCTGGTTTCTCACCCCCAAAGGTGTGAGACCAGCACCCCAGTTATCAGCTCACTTTGACACCCACACTCCAAGCAGATTGCACAACAGAGACCTGCTTGGGTAAAAATAAACAAAAGGTTTATTTGATTGAAAAAACATAGATTCAAAAATGAAATAGTAAGAGAGAGCACACACATACAAGTTACAGAGAAAATAAAAACACAACCTTAGGTTTTACACTTTCAAATTAGATAAAATCCCTTTTCTAATACAAGTTACCTATTGCCTCTTGACAGTTTCCCCAGCATTTCATGGACAGCACCCGCCAAGTGATTGTCTCTCCGTTTCTGGATGATTTAACTTCAAGCCCCTTCCCCTTTAAAATATTTTTCAGGGTTTTTTTTCTTCTTCAGTCACTATAGATATTCAAAGTGGGAAAAACTACCTCCTGTCTTAGTTTTCCAAGACTGGGGTTTTCTTTTCAGTTTCCGATTGTTTCAGTGTTTTCCCATTAATTTTAATGGCCCACTCATTGCTCTGAGTCCGAGGATTCGGATACTATGCATGGTCTGCTGCTTCCATTTGGAAGGAATGTTTACCAGAGAGTTCCAACAGCATCATGGCAGTACCCTTCCTTGCCTCAGCCCAGTCGCCATTGGTACTCCATGAGCACCACTGCAGCAAAAGCAGGATCAACCAGATTGGCCATATTGGAGCATGTGGCCCCAATATTCGCCTTCAGAACTGTCTTGCTCAACCCTGTCCTTCGACGAGTACTCGTTCAGAACTGGGGTTGGATGATGTGCTCGTCAAACTGGGTCTGACAGTACTGATGGATCTAGAGAGGTTACCCTTGTCATTCCTGGATGTGGCTGTGTCGTTGACACCCTCCTCTCCCCAAGACGACTACCGTTAATTTCAGGAGCTATTCAGAAGAATATCTAATGCTCTTCAGAGCCCGTTGGAGGAGGTGTAGGACAGTTAGCACCAACTACTAGACATCTTGCAATCATCATTACTGGCCAGAGTGGCCCTACCAATCAGCAACTCTATTTTCCAACTGGCACACACCGTGTGGCATACCCCGGCCATGTGCACCCCAACCCCAAAAGGGGCAGAAAAGAGGTAGTATGTCTGCTGCCCAAGGGGTCTGAATTTCTGTTCTCCCATCCTCTGCCTGATCCAGGCTGCTACGGAGCAGGCCAGGCAACGGCATCCATGCTCCATCTCCTCAGACAAGGCGGGCAAGAGGTTAGACCTGATGGGTAGAAAGGTCTTTTCCTTGGTCAGCCACCAGTTCCGTATCTCAACCTACCTACCGCTGATGGCCAAATATGACATTTTGAACTATGGGCAGATGGCAGATTTTGAAGATAAACCACCTCAGCAGGATCATGACTGCTTTCCAAGCTGTTTTGCGGAGGGGAAGTTGATCTCCAGGGCCATACTTCAGGCTGTGGTTAATTCTGTGGACATGTCCTTGTGTACAATGGTGACTGGAATCATCATGAGGAGGAATCCTGTCTACATTCCTCAGGCTTCACTAGAGAGGTACAATGCACAATTGAGGACCTCCCTTTTGATGAATCACATCTTTTCAAACAGAAGACAGATGTTTTCTTACACTCACTGAAAGAGTAGAGCCACCCTACGATCCCTAGGCATATATATGCCATTGCTGAAACGAAAATGTTACCGCCTGCTGCCTACACAGTGCTAAAGAACTCACCAGTTCCCACCACCAGCAAGCATATGAACCTCCATAGAAGTGTCCAAAGGTCCACAGATCGGGGAGAGGGCCGTCTCAAACTCTTTCTCCCAGCATGGAGCACAATAACATACGGACAAGTGGGTCCTGGATGTCATTCGACACCGCTATACAATCAAGTTTATGATGCTACCTCCTCCACGCCACCCACTCCGAGCCCGTTTCAGGGATTGCTCTCATGACTGTATTCTCACTCTAGAGGTGAACTCCCTCCTCAGAGAGGAGCAGTGGAACCAGTCCCTGCAGCCTTTCAGGGCACAGGGTTCTATTCCAAATATTTCCTGCTGCCCAAGACGAAAGGGGAATGGAGACCAATCTTGGATCTCCGACACCTCAACTGTTCCATTCGCAAACCGAAGTTTCACAGGTCTCCCTCGCTATAAAAAGGCATGTGATTTACAGCTCTCGATATGCAGGATGCTTGCTTCTATGTCTACATCCAGTCGATCCACAGACAGTTCCTGAGGTTCATGGTGGGTCTGTGACTATTCCAATACAGTGTCCTCCTGTTCAGATTTACTATTACTCCACAAGTCTTGACAAAAGTTTTTAACATTCATCCATTCTCGTCATGTTCTCATCATGTCGGACAACACCGCTACGGTTTACCACATAAATAAATAAGGAGGCACAAGATCCCCAGCACTGTGCGTGGAAGCAGTGCGCCTCTGGAAATGGTGCTTTGCACATTGTATCCTCTTGTTGGCGGCCTACTTACCAGGGACCAAGAACGAGATTGTTGGTGCTTTCAGAAGGAAATTTGCAACTGATCGTGAATGCGAACTGCATGACATGGTAATTTTTGGTCAATGGGGAACTCTGGTCAGGAACCTCTTTGCATCTCACACAAACACCAAGTGCATTCAGTACTGCTCAAGGGAAGGACTCAGTGCCCATTCACAGAGTGATGCCTTGGTTCTTGACTGTCCAGATCATCTATGCCTTCCATCCTCCGGATCAACTATGCCTTCCATCCTCCGCCAATTTTGCTACACGTCCTTCACAAACTCTGATGGAAGAGGGCGATGGTCATCCTGATTGCTCCATTCTGGCCTCACCAGTTCTGGCTTCTTCTGATTCTTCGCATGTTGAAACGTCCTCCACTCCCGGTCTCAACATTTCTGGAACTGCTCACACATCACAATAGCAGTCTTAGACACTCCAATCCTCAGATTATAGACTTATAGAAGATTAGGGTTGGAAGAGACCTGAGGAGGTCATCTAGTCCAACCCCCTGCTCAAAGCAGGACCAACCTCAACTAAATCATCCCAGCCAGGGCTTTGTCAAGCCGGGCCTTAAAAACCTCTAAGGATGAAGATTCCCCCACTTCCCTAGGTAACCCATTCCAGTGCTTCACTACCCTCCTAGTGAAATAGTTTTTCCTAATATCCAACCTAGACCTCCCCCACTGCAACTTGAGACCATTGCTCCTTGTTCTGTAATCTGCCATCACTGAGAACAGCCGAGCTCCATCCTCTTTGGAACCCCCCTTCAGATAGTTGAAGGCTGCTATAAAATCCCCCCTCACTCTTCTCTTCTGCAGACTAAACAATCCCAGTTCCCTCAGCCTCTCCTCATAAGTCTTGTACCCCAGCCCCCTAATCATTTTCGTTGCCCTTCCCTGGACTCTCTCCAATTTGTCCACATCCTTTCTGTAGTGGGGGGCCCAAAACTGGACACAATACTCCAGATGTGGCCTCCCCAGTGCCGAATAGAGGGGAATAATCACTTCCCTCCATCTGCTGGCAGTGCTCCTACTAATGCAGCCCAATGTGCCGTTAGCCTTCTTGGCAACAAGGGCACACTGCTGACTCATATCCAGCTTCTCATCCACTGTAATCCCCAGGTCCTTTTCTGCAGAACTGCTGCTTAGCCAGTCAGTCCCCAGCCTGAAGCAGTGCATGGGATTCTTCCGTCCTAAGTGCAGGACTCTGCACTTGTCCTTGTTGAACCTCATCAGATTTCTTTTGGCCCAATCCTTCAATTTGTCTAGGTCACTCTGGACCCTATCCCTACCCTCGAGCGTATCTATCTCTCCCCCATCTTAGTGTCATCTGTGAACTTGCTGAGGGTGCAATCCATGCCATCATCCAGATCATTAATGAAGATGTTGAATAAAACCCGCCCCAGGACAGACCCCTGGGGCACTCCATTTGATACCGGCTGCCAACCAGACATTGAGCTGTTGATCACTACCTGTTGAGCCCGGCGATCTAGCCAGCTTTCTATCTACCTTATAGTCCATTCATCCAGCCCATACTTTTTTAACTTTCTGGCAAGAATACTGTGGAGACCGTATCAAAAGCTTTGCTAGCGTCAAGATATATCAGGTCCACTGCTTTCCTCACATCCACAGAGCCAGTTATCTCATCATAGTAGGCAATCAGGTTGGTCAGGCTTGACTTGCTCTTGGTGAATCCATGTTGACTATTTTCTGATCACCTTCCTCTCCTCCAAGTGCTTCAAAATGGATTCCTTGAGGACCTGCTCCATGATTCTTCCAGGGACTGAGGTGAGGCTGACTGGTTTGTAGTTCCCCGGATTCTCCTTCTTCCCTTTTTAAAAGATGAACACTATATTTGCCTTTTTCCAGTCATCCAGGACCTCCCCTGATCGCCATGAGTTTTCAAAGATAATGGCCAATGACTCTGCAGTTACATCAACCAATTTCTTCAGCACCCTTGGATGCATTAGATCTGGCCCCATGGACTTGTACATGTCCAGCTTTTCTAAATAGTCCTTAACCTGTTCTTTCACCACTGAGGGCTGCTCACCTCCTCCCCATACTGTGCTGCCCAGTGCAGCAGCCGGGAACTGACCTTGTCTGTGAAGACTGAGGCAAAAAAAGCATTGAATACTTCAGCTTTTTCCACATAATCTGTCACTAGGTTGCCTCCCCCATTCAGTAAGGGTCCCACGCTTTCCCTGACCACCTTCTTGTTGCTAACGTACCTGTAGGTTACAACACGCTTTCCCTGACCACCTTCTTGTTACCCTTCACATTCCTTGCTAGCTGCAACTCCAGTTGTGCTTTGGCCTCCTGATTACACCCTTACATGCTGTAGAAATATGTTTATACTCCTCCCTCGTAATCTGTCCAAGATTCCACTTCTTGTAAGCTTCCTTTTTGTGTTTAAACTCACTGAAGATTTCTCTGTTAAGTCAAGCTGGTTACCTGCCATATTTGCTATTCTAATTGCCTTCTATGACGAGATAACTGGTTCTGTGGATGAAGGGAAAGCAGTGGACGCGTTGTTCCTTGACTTTAGCAAAGCTTTTGACACGGTCTCCCACAGTATTCTTGCCAGCAAGTTAAAGAAGTATGGGCTGGATGAATGGACTATAAGGTGGATAGAAAGCTGGCTAGATTGTCGGGCTCAACGGGTATTGATCAATGGCTCCATGTCTAGTTGGCAGCCGGTATCAAGTGAAGTGCCCCAGGGGTCGGTCCTGGGGCCGGTTTTGTTCAATATCTTCATTAATGATCTGGATGATGGCATGGATTGCACCCTCAGCAAGTTCATAGATGACACTAAGATGTGGGAGAGATAGATACGCTCAAGGGTAGGGATAGGGTCCAGAGTGACCTAGACAAATTGAAGGATTGGGCTAAAAGAAATCTGATGGCCCCGTGGAAGGAAAAGGACGGGGCAGGGACCGTCGAATCGTGGAAGTCAACGAATGGCTACGCAGGTGGGGTCGGATAGAAGGCTTTGGATTCTTTGACCATGGGATGGTGTTCCATGAAGGAGGAGTGCTGGGCAGAGACGGGCTCCATCTTACGAAGAGAGGGAAGAGCATCTTTGCGAGCAGGCTGGCTAACCTAGTGAGGAGGGCTTTAAACTAGGTTCACCGGGAGAAGGAGACCAAAGCCCTGAGGTAAGTGGGAAAGCGGGATACCAGGAGGAAACACAGGCAGGAACGTCTGTGAGGGGCGGGCTCCTGCCTCATACTGAGAATGAGGGGCGATCAGCAGGTTATCTCAAGTGCTTATATACGAATGCACAAAGCCTTGGAAACAAGCAGGGAGAACTGGAGGTCCTGGTGATGTCAAGGAATTATGACGTGATTGGAATAACAGAGACTTGGTGGGATAACTCACATGACTGGAGTACTGTCATGGATGGTTATAAACTGTTCAGGAAGGACAGGCAGGGCAGAAAAGGTGGTGGAGTAGCACTGTAAGTAAGGGAGCAGTATGACTGCTCAGAGCTCCGGTACGAAACTGCAGAAAAACCTGAGTGTCTATGGATTAAGTTTAGAAGTTTGAGCAACAAGAGTGATGTAGTGGTGGGAGTCTGCTATAGACCATCGGACCAGGGGGATGAGGTGGATGAAGCTTTCTTCCGGCAACTTGTAGAAGCTACTAGATCGCACGCCCTGGTTCTCATGGGAGACTTCAATCACCCTGATATCTGCTGGGAGAGCAATACAGCGGTGCATAGACAATCCAGGAAGTTTTCGGAAAGCGTAGGGGACAATTTCCTGGTGCAAGTGCTAGACGAGCCAAATAGGGGGGGAGCTTTTCTTGACCTGCTGCTCACAAACAGGGAAGAATTAGTGAGGGAAGCAAAAGTGGACGGGAATCTGGGAGGCAGTGACCATGAGTTGGTTGAGTTCAGGATCCTGACGCAGGGAAGAAAGGTAAGCAGCAGGATACGGACCCTGGACTTCAGGAAAGCAGACTTCGACTCCCTCAGGGAGCGGATGGGTAGGGTCCCCTGGGGGACTAACATGAAGGGGAAAGGAGTCCAGGAGAGCTGGCTGTATTTCAAGGAATCCCTGTTGAAGTTACAGGGACAAACCATCCCGATGAGTCGAAAGAATGGTAAATATGGCAGGCGACCAGCTTGGCTTAACGGTGAAATCCTAGCGGATCTTAAACATAAAAAAGAAGCTTACAAGAAGTGGAAGGTTGGACATATGACCAGGGAAGAGTATAAAAATATTGCTCGGGCATGTAGGAATGAAATCAGGAGGGCCAAATCGCACCTGGAGCTGCAGCTAGCAAGAGATGTCAAGAGTAACAAGAAGGGTTTCTTCAGGTATGTTGGCAACAAGAAGAAAGCTAAGGAAAGTGTGGGCCCCTTACTGAATGAGGGAGGCAACCTAGTGACAGAGGATGTGGAAAAAGCTAATGTGCTCAATGCTTTTTTTGCCTCTGTCTTCACTAACAAGGACAGCTCCCAGACTGCTGCGCTGGGCATCGCAACATGGGGAGTAGATGGCCAGCCCTCTGTGGAGAAAGAGGTGGTTAGGGACTATTTAGAAAAGCTGGACGTGCACAAGTCCATGGGGCCGGACGAGTTGCATCCGAGAGTGCTAAAGGAATTGGCGAATGTGATTGCAGAGCCATTGGCCATTATCTTTGAAAACTCGTGGCGAACGGGGGAAGTCCCAGATGACTGGAAAAAGCTAATGTAGTGCCAATCTTTAAAAAAGGGAAGAAGGAGGATCCTGCGAACTACAGGCCAGTCAGCCTCACCTCAGTCCCCGGAAAAATCATGGAGCAGGTCCTCAAGGAGTCAGTCCTGAAGCACTTACACGAGAGAAAAGTGATCAGGAACAGTCAGCATGGATTCACCAAGGGTAGGTCATGCCTGACTAATCTAATAGCCTTCTATGATGAGATTACTGATTCTGTGGATGAAGGGAAAGCAGTGGATGTATTGTTTCTTGACTTTAGCAAAGCTTTTGACACGGTCTCCCACAGTATTCTTGTCAGCAAGTTAAAGAAGTATGGGCTGGATGAATGCACTATAAGGTGGGTAGAAAGTTGGCTAGATTGTCGGGCTCAACGGGTAGTGATCAATGGCTCCATGTCTAGTTGGCAGCCGGTGTCAAGTGGAGTGCCCCAGGGGTCGGTCCTGGGGCCGATTTTGTTCAATATCTTCATAAATGATCTGGAGGATGGTGTGGATTGCACTCTCAGCAAATTTGCGGATGATACTAAACTGGGAGGAGTGGTAGATACACTGGAGGGCAGGGATAGGATACAGAGGGACCTAGACAAATTGGAGGATTGGGCCAAAAGAAACCTGATGAGGTTCAATAAGGATAAGTGCAGGGTCCTGCACTTAGGACGGAAGAACCCAATGCACAGCTACAGACTAGGGACCGAATGGCTAGGCAGCAGTTCTGCGGAAAAGGACCTAGGGGTGACAGTGGACGAGAAGCTGGATATGAGTCAGCAGTGTGCCCTTGTTGCCAAGAAGGCCAATGGCATTTTGGGATGTATAAGTAGGGGCATAGCGAGCAGATCAAGGGACGTGATCGTTCCCCTCTATTCGACATTGGTGAGGCCTCATCTGGAGTACTGTGTCCAGTTTTGGGCCCCACACTACAAGTAGGACATGGATAAATTGGAGAGAGTCCAGCGAAGGGCAACAAAAATGATTAGGGGTCTGGAACACATGACTTATGAGGAGAGGCTGAGGGAACTGGGATTGTTTAGTCTACGGAAGAGAAGAATGAGGGGGGATTTGATAGCTGCTTTCAACTACCTGAGAGGTGGTTCCAGAGAGGATGGTTCTAGACTATTCTCAGTGGTAGAATAGGACAGGACAAGGAGTAATGGTCTCAAGTTGCAGTGGGGGAGGTTTAGGTTGGATATTAGGAAAAACTTTTTCACTAGGAGGGTGGTGAAACACTGGAATGCGTTACCTAGGGAGGTGGTAGAATCTCCTTCCTTGGAAGTTTTTAAGGTCAGGCTTGACAAAGCCCTGGCTGGGATGATTTGATTGGGGATTGGTCCTGCTTTGAGCAGGGGGTTGGACTAGATGACCTCCTGAGGTCCCTTCCAACCCTGAGATTCTATGATTCTAAGATTCTATGATTCTATGATTCATAAATGATCTGCAGGATGGTGTGGATTGCACCCTCAGCAAATTTGCAGATGACACTAAACTGGGAGGAGAGGTAGATACGCTGGAGGGTAGGGATAGGATACAGAGGGACCTAGACAAATTGGAGGATTGGGCCAAAAGAAATCTGATGAGGTTCAACAAGGACAAGTGCAGAGTCCTGCACTTAGGACGGAAGAATCCAATGCACCGCTACAGACTAGGGACCGAATGGCTCGGCAGCAGTTCTGCAGAAAAGGACCTAGGGGTTACAGTGAACGAGAAGCTGGATATGAGTCAACAGTGTGCCCTTGTTGCCAAGAAGGCCAATGGCATTTTGGGATGTATAAGTAGGGGCATTGCCAGCAGATCGAGGGACGTGATCGTTCCCCTCTATTGGACACTGGTGAGGCCTCATCTGGAGTACTGTGTCCAGTTTTGGACCCCACACTACAAGAAGGATGTGGACAAATTGCAAAGAATCCAGCAGAGGGCAACAAAAATTATTAGGGAACTGGAACACATGACTTATGAGGAGAGGCTGAGGGAACTGGGGATGTTTAGTCTACGGAAGAGAAGAATGCGGGGGATTTGATAGCTGCTTTCAACTACCTGAAAGGGGGTTCCAAAGAGGATGGCTCTAGACTGTTCTCAGTGGTAGCAGATGATAGAACAAGGAGTAATGGTCTCAAGTTGCAGTGGGGGAGATTTAGGTTGGATATTAGGAAAAACTTTTTGACTAGGAGGGTGGTGAAACACTGGAATGCGTTACCTAGGGAGGTGGTAGAATCTCCTTCCTTAGAAGTTTTTAAGGTTGGGCTTGACAAAGTCCTGGCTGGGATGATTTAATTGGGGATCGGTCCTGCTTTGAGCTGGGGGTTGGACTAGATGACCTCCTGAGGTCCCTTTCAACCCTGATATTCTATGATTCTATTCTTTCTGCACATCGTGATGGCTTTCCTGCGCCCTCAATAAGGCTTTTTTAAAATACAGCCAGCTCTCCTGGACTCCTTTCCCCCTCATATGAGCCTCCCAGGGGATCCTGCCCATCAGTTCCCTGAGGGAGTCAAAGTCTGCTTTTCTGAAGTCCAGG
The DNA here is from genome assembly GCF_015237465.2 of Chelonia mydas. Classification (NCBI taxonomy): domain Eukaryota; kingdom Metazoa; phylum Chordata; order Testudines; family Cheloniidae; genus Chelonia; species Chelonia mydas. The sequence continues at coordinate 320,206,593 of NC_057849.1, forward strand.
GTCCATATTTTGCTGCTCTCCTTTCTTCCTTTTGTCAGGATCCTGAACTGGGCCATCTCATGGTCACTGCTGCCCAGGTTGCCACCCACTTCTACTTCCCCTACCAATTCTTCTCTGTTTGTGAACAGCAGGTCAAGGGGAGCACGGTCCCTACTTGGTTCCTCCAGCACTTGCACCAGGAAGTTGTCCACAACATTCTCCAAAAACTTTCTGGATTGTCTGTGCACTGCTGTATCGCTCTCCCAGCAGATGTCAGGGTGATTCAAGTCCCACATGTGAACCAGGGCCTGTGATCTGGATACTTCTGTTAATTGTCAGAAGACACCCTCGTCTACTTCATCCTCCTGGCCTAGTGGTCTATTGCAGATGCCCACCATGACATCACCCTTGTTGCTCTCACCTCTAAACTTAACCCAAAGACTCTCAACAGGGTTTTTTCCAGTTTCATACTGAGCTCTAAGCAATCATACTGCTCCCTTATATATAGTGCAGCTCCTCCACCTTTTCCTCCCCCATCTGTCCTTCCTGAACAGTTTATACCCATCCATGACCGTGCTCCAGTCATGTGAGTTGCCCCACCAACTCTCAGTTATTTCAATCACATCGTAGTTCCTTGACTGTGCCAGGACTTCCAATTCTTCCTGCTTGTTTCCCAGGCTTCTTGCGTTCTTGTACAGGCACCTAAGATGACTAGCCGATTGCCCTACTTTCTCAGTATGAATCAGGAGGCCTCCCCTGTTGCACCCTCCTCCTTGTGTTTCCTCCAAGTGTCCCACTTCTCCACTTACCTCCGGGCTTAGGTCACCATCCCCTGGCGAACCTAGTTTAAAGCCCTCCTCACTAGGTTAGCAAGCCTGCCTGTGAAGATGCTCTTCCCTCTCTTCTTAGGTGGATTCCATCTCTTCATAGCCATCCTTCTTCCTGGAACAACATCCCATGGTCGAAAAATCCAAAGCCCTCTCTCTGACACCACCTGCGTAACCATGCATTTACCTCCACAATTCGATGGTCCCTACCTGGGCCTTTTTCTTCAACAGAGAGGATGGACAAGAACACGACTTGCGCCTCAAACTCCTTTATCCTTCTTCCCAGAGCCACGTAGTCTGCAGTGACCCACTCAAGGTCATTCTTGGCAGTATCATTGGTGCCCACATGGAGAAGTAGGAAGGGGTAGTGGTCCGAGGGCTTGATCAGTCTCGGCAGACACTCCGTCACATCCTGAATTCTAGCTCCAGGCAGGCAGCACACTTCCGAGTTTCCCAGTCTGAACGGCAGATGGATGACTCTGTCCCCCTTAGGAGGGAGTCCCCGACCATCACCACCCGTCTCCTCCTCTTGGGAGTGGTGGTCGTGGAACCCCCATCCTAGGACAATGCATTCCATGCCTTCTGGTTGATGGGGTCTCTTTCTGATCCCTTCCTTCAGGTGGCTCTTCCAAACCATTCTCCTCTTTCATTTTCTGGAGGTCACATGCTGCCAATTTTCTTCCCCGTTCTGCACTGCCCTCTCAGATTCTTCAGCATTCTGTGCCTGCAGTTCCAAATGCTGACTTCTATCCAGAAAATCTTCATTTTCTGTGATGCAGCAGAGGGTTGATACTTAGGTCTCTAGTCCTTTAACCTTCTCTTCCAATATGGAGACCAGCTTGCACTTCCAATTCACACTTTTCAAACAAACACATGGTCAAACAGCCCCTGCAGCTAGCTCCAGTCAGACAAATGGTCACAGCAGACAGACACTCAGATATTCACCCCACCAGCTCACAACACAGCCCCCTTAATGCAGCACTCACCGTAGCTTCTCTCTGACAGTTCCCAAGCAAACTCCTTCTCTTTGCCTGTTTGCTGCTTCACCCAACAGCCTGGTTTTTGGATGGGCACCTCCACTAGCACGAGAATGTTCATTGGTAGTATGAGATGTCCCCTCGAGTAACAGGAAGGATTCCATGAGATGACCCTACCAAGTTAAATGGGCGTATTTCACCTCCTGCGTCCAACAGAACAGTCTTGCCCCCGAGGCTCTTGACATCCCGATGCACTTGAACTATTTCCTCTGTCTGAAGGCCTTGGGATTTGCTCTCAACTCCATCAGGGTGCACACAGCAGCTATTAGCACTTTCCATCCTCAGGTGGAGGAACATTCGTTTTTTATCCACCCTTTGACTGCTTGATTCTGGAAGGGCCTTGTATGTCAATACCCACCCATTCAGCCTATCGCTTCTCAATGGGATCTGACCCTAGTCCTTACATCAGTAATGAACTCTCCATTTGAACCCATGACATCCTGTTCCCTTTCTCTTGTTTCCATGAAGGTTGCTTTCCTGATGGCTATCAGCTCTGCAAGGAAGGTTGGTGAACTGGGAGCCATGATGGTAAACACACCTTTTCTTCTTCTTATGCTCCAGTGCATGATTCTACAACAGATGCCTTGTTCGGCGCAGCGGTTCTCCATTCCACGGTTCCATCATTTTCCTTGCACACTCCTCTTACTTAAGTACTACTTGTTAATCACCCTCAATGGAATACAATAGGGACCATCACTCGAAGAAGAAGGGGAGGTTACATACCTGTAACTGGAGGTTCTTTGAGATGTGTGGTCCCTATCTATATTCCAGTCCCACCCTCCTTCTCCTCTGCTGCGGATGTGGTAGATGTGTGGTGGAGAAGAAACTGAAGATGTGATTGGTCCACCCCACCCTCAGGTGAAACCACAAGGGAATGCAAGGGCACATGTGTGGGCCGACGGACACTACTACTTTGAAAAGCTGCAGCTCCGGGCACATAGCGCATGCGCATAACCCTCAGTGGAATACAGATAGGGACCACACATCCTGAAGACCTTTCAGTTACAGGTAAGTAACCTCCCCTTCCAGAAATCAGTTCCTTTGCATACAATAACCCGTGTAGCCAGTTAGTCACTTTCTCCCTTGCTGAAAAGATATTTATAAACATCTACAAGGGAACAGAAAAACCCTGATCATTTTAATAGAAACTTAAAAAAATATTCAGGACATACTATTTAAAGGGTGTCCTGTCAGAAACTGGAAATTTTTATGAATTAGAAAAAATCAAGTTGACCATGTCCCTTTATAGTGTTAAGTAGCTAAGCCCCAACCTTTTGTTTTTAATTCCTCTTTAGCCATTAATTTTAAGACTTCTTTCGCCTTCAAATGGCCCAGCCTTCACTAATTGACTGACTGTGGGATTACAGTGAGCATGTAAATGATGACACACGGGCAGAAAGCAAGCAGGAGCCAGCGCCAGACAGCACCAGGTTCCCAGCCCTATCCTCTGTTCACCTACTTCTGTGTTTCAGTAATGGGACCTCAATCTACAACTGCAGGGACGGGCCAACAGAAGGGCAACGGTGGCACCTTAAGACTGCTGCTTCTGTCTCCCATCAGAAAATGAGAGCTACCTCTTTAAAAGAGAAACCTAATCTCAAAATTAAATGCTAAATTGGAATTTTTTTCTAACGGGCTTTAAAAATTGGTAAAGTTGTGTGGGAGGTGAGAGCAGCACTTGAGCAAGTTTGATTTGTGTCAGATTCCATTATTTCCCTATTTCATGTTAATATTTAACAAACTGGTCTCTCTTGTGCATTCATACTCTCTGAGTTCAGTTGTTATATTGTTAAGATACTTTTGTAATTCTTGAGCACTAACTGGCTTCTGTCTTTAAAGGTAGAAGATTCTTTCTTTTTTTTTAAATGGTTGTCATGTTTATAGCCTTAGACTTGGTAAACTCTGGAATATTGCTTGATGTTTCATGTAATAATTCTTTACAACAGTTCTTGGTGCCTTTCTGTTCCATTAGCTCTTCACCATCTGTTATGCTGATGACACTGTTAGAGGGAGTAAGTGTTCTGGCAAGCTTTTTAGTTGTGCTGAAAAGTCTTATTTCTTTGCTTTCTAGTGTTTTGTTGTTGCTATATAATTTTCTCAACTATAATCTTTGAAGGGAGCTTATATTGCAGTGCTCCCGTTATGCTAAGGGACAGAGGATTGGAAATACTGACCAGAAGTTGAGATGGGGATGGGGCTAATTGCTATTTTCTTAATGCTTTTAAAGTTGGAAATAAAAAAGAAATTACATATACCAAAAGTTAGTGCAAATTTCAAATGTGGCCCACTAAAACTTGAAGGATTCCCCTACTGTAGATCTTAAACACCAACTATGTTTAAACTTGTAATATTCATTCAAAAACTTGGGAAATTCAGAAACAAAACAACTGGTTAAAAACACGTTGAGATTGAAAGTGTGCTTCCGTGCAGTCTAGCTAACACCTCAAACCGATGTTCCCTTCTGTACAATAGTTTGACAACTTAACTTTGCCCTCCAACATTTGGAAAAACATATGCAAGGATCAAAATAAAAAATTGACAATTGGAAAAGGATCCTTGAATAGGAGATGGGATTTTTATCTTCTCCTTGTAAACTGTCAATTTGACCTTTTGTCATATATTTTTTCAAATTTTAGGGGGCAAAGCTAAGGTTGAGTGGGTGGAGTGAAAGTGAGTGATGAAGGATTATACTTTAGTGGCACATAAAGTGGGCCCCTTAGCTGTTCATTTCCAGACTTTCTGACACTTAGGATTTTTTATAAAGATGTGAAATCTTTGTGAAAAGAGTGTAATCTTGGCTTTGGAACTTAGCTGAACTTTATTGAAATGCAATTTCAGCTTCAACTTCCATTCTAACAAACTGTTTTATCTGCACATAAATAATAAGCGGACAATGTACTCTGACCCGATACCCTAAGAATTTCAGCAATTTAATAAATAATTAATTTTGTTCCCTGAAATAATTTTGACTGTCACTAATTGAGGTGGCAGACTTTGTCTAACCGTGCACTTGTTTGAACTCTTTAAATAGCTTTTACGATTTTGTCTAGAATCACTATTCATAGTGGTAGTGCTCTGTAATTTACTAGTGTGTGCCAAGTATAATGATACTGTGCTGACCAATTTCAAGTCTAGAGGGATTTGCTAAAAGCGTCTTTAATTTCTAACCCCATTTCAACAAATATATTAGAAGCAAGAGGAAGACCAAGGACACGGTAGGCCTGTTACTCAATTGGGCGGGAGGGGGGGACAATAACAAAAAATGTGGAAATGGCAGAAATGGTAAATAACATTTTTGTTCCAGTTTTTACCAAAAAGCTTAGTAGCGATTGGACATCTAACATAGCGAATGCCAGTAAAAATGAGGTAGAATCAGAAGCCAAAATAGAGAAAGAACAAGTTAAAAATTATTTAGACAAGTTAGATATCTTCAAGTCACCAGGGCCTGATGAAATACATCCTAGAATTCTCAAAGAGCTGATTGAAACGTCATGGAAGATGGGAGAGATTCTAGAGGACTGAAAAAGGGCAAATATAGTGCCAATCTAAAAATAGGGGGATAAGAACAACCTGGGGAATTACAGACCAGTCAGTTTAACTTCAGTACCTGGAAAGATAATGGAGCAAATAATTAAGCAATTTGCAAACACCTAGAAGATAATAAGGTGGTAAGTAACAATCAGCATGAATTTGTCAAGAACCAATCCTGTCAAACCAAACTCATAGCTTTCTTTGACAGAGGAACAAGCCTTGTGGATAGGGGGGAAGCAATAGATGTGGTATTTCTTGACATTAGTAAGGCTTTTGATACTGTCTCGCATAACCTCCTCATAAAAAAACTAGGCAAATACAACCTAGATGGAGCTACTATAAGATCGTGGGCATAACTGGTAGGAAAACCATTCCGAGAGAGTAGTTATCAGTGATTCACAGTCAAGCTGGAAGGGCATATCGAGTGGGGTCCCTGAGGGATCAGTTCTGGGTCTGGTTCTGTTCAATATCTTCATCAGTGATTTTGATAATGGCATAGGGAGTACACTTCTAAAGTTTGCGGACGATAACAAGCTTGGAGGGTTGAAAGTGCTTTGGAGGATAGGATTAAAATTCAAAATGAGCTGAACAAACTGAAGAAATGGTGTGACATAAATAGGATGAAATTCAATAAGGACAAATGCAAAGTACTCCACTTAGAAAGGAACAATCAGTTGCACACATGCAAAATGGGAAATGACTGCCTAGGAAGGAGTACTACGTAAAAGGGTCTGGGGGTAATAGTGCATCACAAGCTAAATATGAGTCAAGAGTGTAACACTGTTGCAAAAACAAACATAATTCAGGGATGTAATAGCAGGAGTGTTGTAAGCAAGACACGAGAAGTAATTCTTCTACTCTACTCCATGGTGATATGGCCTCAACTGGAGTATTGTGTCCAGTTCTGGGCGCCACATTTCTGGAAAGGCATGGACAAATTGGAGAAAGTCCAAAGAAGAGCAACAAAATGATTAAAGGTCTAGAAAACATGACCAATGAGGGAAGATTGAAAAAATTGGGTTTGTTTAGTCTGGAGAAGAGAAGACTGAGAGGCGATATGATGATAGTTTTCAAGTACATAAAAGGTTGCTCCAAGGAGGAGGGAGAAAAATTATTCTCCTTCATCTCTGAGGACTGGATAAGAAGCAATGAGCTTAAATTGCAGCAAGGGCGGTTTAGGTTGGACATTGGGAAAAACTTACTGTCAGGGAAGTTAAACTCTGGAATAAATTGCCTATGGAGGTTATGGAATCTCCATCATTGGAGATTTTTAAGAGCAAACATCTGTCAAGGAGGTCTAGATAATATTTAGTCCTGCCTTGAGTGCAGGGGACTGGACTATATGACCTCTCGAGATCTCTTCCAGTCCTATGATTCTTTCTGTATGCTTGCATTAACTTTCTCTTTACATCTTGTGCCCAAACACTCTAAAGAGATTTTAACTTTTTAATAACAGGTTTGGTTCTCTAAACACTTGAATTCTTCATCTGTTACCTCTGTATATTCGAATTTGACTTAGAAAAAATGCTCCTTCTTTGTGTAGTCTTTAACCCTTTTGCATCATCAGTTATAACACAATCTTTTATTGAGTAATGCAGTGTGCATTGAGAACATCCCAACTTCTATCCCAAAGGCGTTAGTATTTCTTACGTTCCTTATTATCTGTCTTTAGTCCTTGATTAGGATTTTTAACTCGCCTGATCATATTCATTTATAGTTGTCTAATTTGCATATATTTGTGTGTGTGTGTATATAATATAAAGTTTGTAGCTCACTTGGTTCATTACTGTGCAGAGGATTGGGAGGCGTGCATGATACTTGTGTTTTCAGAAAATGAAACCTTTTGCTTCATATAAAGTACTAGCTTTATTTCCAAAGGGAATGGTTCTAGCATCATCATTTTTACAGCCACCTTTCGTGAAAACTGATCTGATTATAAACCTCAGAAGTAAGTTTCTTTCCTGTCAGCTAATAAATTATGCATTTTTGTCAGTGCACCCTCATGGAAATTGACTAGTATTTGTAAGGTCTGTTATCTACATAAACATGTCTTGATCTGAGGCCAATTTGCTGTAATAATTTATTTGCTATTTTTTACTGTCTTCAAAGTTCAAACTCTGCTCCTAAAGCTGGTCTGTAGGTGTCTCACATCTGCAGACATATTGTAGTGCAGGGGTTCTCTCAACAAATTTTTTGGTGGCCTCAGAGTGCGGCCACCAACTCTTTCTGGTGGCTGCTCTGTCAATTTTTCCTAAAATACTTAATTAACTTTAGGAAAAACAATAAATATGCACATCTACATGTCCAAATCATTTTAATTTATTTATGTATGGATTTTTTTGCAGACTCAATAATAAAAATAATGTACAGTTGTCTCTATCCTTTAATGGACCTAAGCATAATAGAAACAGATAAGGTACTTTGCATGTTCTTGGTTGTTTTGTTTTGTTGTTGTTGTTTTTTTAAGATTTGCTAGCTAATAAGTCTGTTTCTGTTAAAGTGATATTTGAATGTTTATCACTTTTCACAGCAGCAGACTGCTAGCTAGCTGGGAGACAGTGAAAAGTGATATTAACATACAAATATCACTTTTCACAACAGACTTACTCAGCCCTGGCAAGCTGGAGGACAAATTAAGCCCTGGATAGGTAGGTGGGTAGCAAGGCAGCAGGGGTCAGGGGCAGTGTGGTGGTGAGCTGATGGACCGGAGCCCTGCAGCCATGCGATGGTGGCCAGGACCGATGGTGGGGTGAGCCCGGGTTGGCACCTGTTGCCTCATGGCTGGGATTGGAGCCCGAAGCCCCATGACCAGGGAACGGAGCCCACAGTTGCACAGCTGGATCTGCTCCCTCCCACCCCAGGGCTAAAGCCTACTCCTCCGGCATTTGTGGCTCCAGAGGGGGGCAGGTCCCAATCCTTGCTGCTGACCCTAGGGGAGGGTCCACTGCTTCCCGCCCCGCCCCCTGTCACTGGCCAGGAAGCTGTGGCTGCATGAAAAGCCCCTGGTAGCCGCTTGCGGTTGAGAAACGCTGCTGTAATCCATCTCTTTGTGCGTGAATGCATGCATGTTGTTACTACCTCTTTCATCCTGCTGAGACTGTCCCTCCCAAGATTTTTAATACTGGTAACAGAAAGAAACCCCACTTTCCAATTAATAGCTCCACTTTTATCAAATTTATCTTTATTTGCAAGTCACCTTTAAATATCATTTACTTAAATCTCTGTCACAAGGCATCTGCAAGCAGAGTTGGGCAAAATTTTTAAGATGAAACTTTTTTTTGCTGAAAAATGCAGATTCGGGTTGATGAAAACATTTTGTGAATTTTTATTGAATTTGTTGAATTGTTTAGGTTGAAAAAACCATGAAACGTCTGAAAAAATGAAAACATTTCATTTTGATGTTTTTGAAATTAAATGTTTAGATTTTTTTTATTCAAAATTACTTCACTTAGAAATTCACTTCGGTTTTATACTTTTTTTTAAAAGCTCAAACTTAATGAAACATTTAGTTTTGGGTTGAACAAAACATTCTGAAAAAATTTCATTTCAGGTTGACCTGAAATTAATTTAATTTGTTTGGGGGGGGATCAGTTAGTGAACCAAAAAATCAGTTATTCTCACAGCTCTAGATACAAGGTGCCTATTGCTTTAGGATTTGTGTGTTGAAATATTTCACCAATGTATACTGTATATCCTTACTAATCATGCTTAGATGTCCAGCATTTAAATAATTAAAGACTAATCACATGCAGTGGTGATGAGCCACTGGTCCCACGGGGCCTGTGCCCAGGGGCCCCGGCCAACTGGTGCGCCCCTGGAAAAAGTCTGCCACCGCCAGTGGAAGCTCCGAGCCCTAGTCACCAGGTGGGTGGGAGGGACGGGGGAAGCCCACCCACCCCCAACCACGCTCCGTGGCAGCAGTACTTTGCAGAAGCCCCCCCATCAGCCCCCAACCTTGACCCCGGCAGCAGCTGCAGGACAGGGGATGCCCTCCATCCCCAGCGGCCCCAGACCCCATCCCCGGCAGAAATCTCAGGATGGGGAAAGCCCCTGCCAGTGGCCCCCAACCCTGTCCCTGGCAGAAGCCGCGGCATAGCAGGGCAAGCCCCCTCCAGTGCCCCCTACCTGTCCCTAGCAGAAGCTGCAGTGTGGCAGGGCAAGCCCCTGTGCTCAAACTGCTCTCCGGCAGAGACTCCGGGTGGGCAGGTCAGGAGAAGCCCCAGCACCCTGATTCTGTTTCTCCCCAGAAGCGCAGGAGGTGGCAGGGGAAGCCCCAGCACCCAGACCCCCGTAGCATCTCTGGGACTGGAGGAGCTCTCTTTCCGCTGTGGCCCTGAGGCAGTGGCATGGGGACAGAGCTTCTCTGGTCTTGAGACTGCAAGGGAGAGGGTTCGGGGGGAAGGAGAAAAAGGGGTTGTGGGGCTGCAGTGGGGGGGGCGGAATGGGGGCCACCCTGGGTGGAATGGGGGTGGGTCCCGGGGAAGGGGCAGAAAGGAGTGGGGCTGCGGCAGAAGGGGTGGAATGGGGGTGGGGCTGCAGGCGGAAGGGGAGGGGAGGGGCCCTCCACTTGCTCTGGCCCAGTGCTCCAGGAAACCTTAATCCTCTGGTCACATGCCTTGCTACCATTATTTAAATATTCCATAAAGTTACAAATTCCTAGTCCTAGCTTTGCTGTGGTGGCCCGGAATGCATCAGCTGTTTAAGAAACCCATAGAGCTGGTTTGAAAGAGCAGAGGAAAATTGTATCTTCCCTCGCTATATAGCATGATTTTCTAAATTAGTTTAAAATAAATAAAAAGTAACTTTAAGAACCATGCCATATACAAGATGAAAGTTACAAACCCACTTACCTGAACTCCTGTATTCCAGCTCCAGCAGGCGCTCCTTGCCTCTGTGGTTTTTGTTTGTTTGTTTTGTTTGTTTTTTGTGCTGACTTTTTTCTTTAATGTTGTCACATTATTTTTAATGGCTATGTCGTTTCAGCTATCCCATCATGAATAGAAAAAATATAGATTAAAAACTGCTGAAGGAAATGAAAGTTCATAGAAAACCACTAATCTTGCCAGTCATTCAAAAGAAGTATTTGATGTCTGAATATGACACACATTAAAGAGAAGACTCTTTGCTTTCTGTCAGGATAATGCTCCCCTACTGTGTATCTTAATAGTTAGCAATGCTACTTTTAATCTACAGACCAAAAGGTCGATTTTGAATGTTTCACCACTCTGGAAGGTATTTGAGTTACTTTATAAGTATATTTCTCTCACAGTTTTTGATCTCTTGCTCTTCACGCTGACAAGGGCTAGGAAATCCAGTTTCTGGTTGGCTAACTGAAGTATGCATACTCCCCTGCAGGCTGATTAAAGGAAGTGGATTGGCGGGCTCCAAAAGGAGACTACTGCAGTCATCTTTAACTGCAAAAAGCACTTGCCATAGTGAGGGCTATGAAAATGAGGAGTAAACGGTGGGTAGTGAAGGCTCCACTACCTTTTTGTCTCTCTTACAGTTCTCTGTAGCACTTATCTCCATAGTATCTGAATTACTGAATAGGTAATTTAGATCCACAAGGCATTGTCCCTACTGGGCATAGATTGGATTTTGCTTTTCACCTCTTACGAGTACTACAAGCATTTTTAGAATCCCCCCCTCCCCCACAGACTTTTTGTTAGTATTCTTTGTCTTTTGTTATAGCTGTGAGGCTTTAACAAAAAAAGCAGGGTCTCCTTTAAAGAAAATTTAGTTAGTTACACCCTGTCCCCTTGAAACTTAACATTAGAATTATGTTCTGCTGTTAATCCTCACTAAGGACAGTAACGTTAGGCATGCGTTTGGATGCTATTATAGTTATATACTAGTTTTGAAACCAAAATAATGTGATATTGCTAACTGGAATAGCTTTTAGAACTGCCTCTGGACCCCCAGTCACTAGACTGGTAGAGATCATGTATTTATAGGAGCAGTATTCTTGGACTTCGATGGAAAGGACACAAAAATACTCCTGTCATAATAGAATTATTCTGAGGCAGCAGTGTTGTCTGAGGAGGTAGTGCCCTGGATGGTGGCAGAAGCTGAGGAGGAGGTTGAGAATTGCTAAATATTGTAACTAGAAGGCTGAGTGGAGATTTTCAGCTGCAGAACGAAGACTGGGCTGCCCCATTATTAGTAAAAATATATTAAAAATACCTTTCTAAGCGGTTCTCATATTTAGAATCGTAATACAAAGTATAAAGTAGGCTCGTATTAATTGTTAAGATGACTGTGTAAAGCCATGTTGTGATGGAAATTACATATAGTATTTCCTGGAAGCAAAATTGCCTTTGTGAACCAGATGCAAAAAGCAATTGAAATACTTCTCATCATTGCAAGTTTTAGATCAAATGGCGTTATTTGATATTAAAGTATATGTTCAAAGTACTGTAAGGTGTCATTCTGGAAACTGTCCTTCAAAAGCATTTACAGTATTCTGAAAGGTTGTATCTAAAATGTAATTAATTTCAATCACATGAAAACATCTTAGCTTTCTAAATTAATTTAGCTCTCCCAGTTGTTTGTCTTCTATTCCAGGGCTCAGTTACTAGTTTCTAATATCGATTGTCTTAAATGCTGTGGAATTGTGCTTTGTGTGAATTGCTTATGTGTAGCTATTCTTGTTGACAACATTGGCGAGTATTTAGTTATAGATGCATTGTGGAATAATGATTTGTTATTATTTATGGATCTTGTTTTAGTTGAACTTAATTAATAAGCCAGTTAGGTTTTCCAGTTCTGTTTATGTGTATTGTATTATCTTTTTTCCTTTTGGAGATGGGGTGAATATTTTGCCACTTAGCTGGTAAGAGATTGAAAGCATAAAATTTTATATACAATATGTCAGCTGTTTTACAACCGATTACAATGAAAGCCCTCTTTCTCTGCATTCCTGCCACAGTCATCTCTGAACAGGGTCATCTGTCTTCTTCAGAATAATAAAGACTTCAGTCAAAGTCACTTGTGCAACTTTCCTAAGTAAAGCAGAAAACCTTCTGATGTGTGTACATTAGTCGAACTAAGACTTCCTTCCCTTGGGTGAGAAGCTCCCAGAGTGTGATCCATGGAGCACTTCCTCAGAGAGCTGCCTGGTCACAGGTTGCTGGCCCTGCTCTTTCCGTTTGCTGAATGTGGTTTAAAAGACAGTTAAGAATTCACTATTGCTTTCTCATGTAAGCAATTGCTGTAGTTGGCAGATGTACGTTATTTGATCATGAATGTATAGTAAAGGTGGCCAATACCATCTTGACTTAGAGGAGAGGTGGAGGCCCATGACACAATCTCTGTTAAGATGTAGTCCACACTGTGTGAAAAAATTCATGAACCCCTGGTCAAAGGTGACTGTGTAAACTTAAACTATGTTTCTTAACTATGGCAAAATCCATCAGACTTCAGTTAGTAAGCCAGAGAGATGACTGTTTAGGTGAGTTTTTAATAAACATTACAGTTTGTCAGTCATAATTTAGTCAGCTGCTGTGTTGGCAGTAAACAAAAGAAAATAAACTGTATTCCACACTAAGGTGTGAGAGAGGTAACAAATATGGAAATTTCTATTGTAAACTCTAGCATTTTGTTTAGGGATCTTGCAATTGACACTACAAACAAAATTTCACCATGAGACCTGCACAGACGTATCTCTACAGGGAAAGGAGTGACAAAATGTGGTTCTACTCTGAAAAATGACCATAAACACATCATCATGGGGTTTCATGTTTATTTTCTCCTGGCGATTCTGTGTCATCTACATCTACTTCTCTCTTAACTGTGTTGGCTCTGCTGTACCAACAGGAGTGAAAAACAGTAAAAATTAATTTTAGTGAACAACTGTGACTGGTACACACAGGGAGCAGATTTGCTTGATAGGTAGGTGCTATTTATACATAGCCACCCAATGATTTTGGATGCCTCAATTTTTGGGTGCCCAACTTGAAACACCTTGCAGGGGCCTTGTTTTCAGAAACTTCTGAGTACCCATCCTCTGAAAATCAGGCTACTTCAAGGTTTCTCAAGTTGGGCACCCAAAATCCCCAGTCACTTTTTAAAATCTGTGTCTGTCACTATAGAACCATTCTTTAAGTTGTGGAGTTGGCTCACAGGTTTAACTGATGACTTCTGGGATTCTTCTATATTCATAACTCAGCTTAACTTTAGATCAGCATGTCTACCATATTTGATATGCTGAAGCACCAAAAAGGGGGGAGTAGTTTGAATAGAAAGGGGTGTTCTTAGATCAACTCGGGACTTTAATTTCTGCCGTCTAACATCATTTAAGACCATTTCAAGTGGGAGTTTTGCAGCTCTGTAAATGTTGGAGGGGTTAGAGCTTTGTGTTTATGTAGGTCAATGAAATGAGACTTGTAAACACCTGCTTTACTGCTGTGGCATGCACATTAGGCTTTACCTTGCTACTGATGTACTACGAAATGCTGTAGCCTGTACTACTTGCATATGTTACCTAACTTCTTGGTTACAGCAGCCATGATTTATTTTAAAGTTATAACATTTTTGTAAATATTTTTAGGATAATCTCTTGCAGAATAGTCTATTGTTATCTGTTAAGACACTAATGTCTCAGCAGAAACATAGATTAATAGCAGACAAATAGAATTATCTGACCATTCACATACATTCAGATAATACAAAGAGTCCATTCTGTGTTTGGAGGTCAGAACAAGGCACTTTGAAAGAATATAACCACCCTGTAACTCCAGCTATGTGGTTGTGCATGACCATCTGTTTAGTAAAAAGAAAAGGAGTACCGATGAAGTGAGCTGTAGCTCACGAAAGCTTATGCTCAAATAAATTTGTTAGTCTCTAAGGTGCCACAAGTACTCCTTTTCTTTTTGCGAATACAGACTAACACGGCTGCTACTCTGAAACCCATCTGTTTAGTGTAGATCAGCTAAGTTTGTACTTCGGGAATATACCTTTGTGCTAGTAAAGACATTGGCAAAAGTAGGGCTGCTCTTTTTGCTCAAAGAGATCCACAAACATTTGGAAGCTATGCCGAATGGTTTCTCAGATGGAAGAATTTTGGCCTCCTGTTTTTCCCCAAAGCAAAACTTGTTGGCAGTGAGAAGTCTGCAAGACTGTTTTCCAGCTTCCATTGAATAATGTATCTATGCTAAACACTCTAATTCTGAGATGTATATGCCAGTCTGCTAGCACAATTGTTGTTTATTTTCCTTGCCCTCCAACATTTCTCTCTCTCTCCCCACAATACGATTGTTCCCAAGAGAGACTCTAGTTTTTGTACTTCTCATGCTTAAACCTAGAAACTAGCTATGCATAAAAAGTAAAATTCTCTTAGGATTAATGATGCACCAGCTGTGTGTTCTGAACCCTAGTGAGGAAAATAAAATGTGGAATACTTTATGAGGGGAGAAAACAGTGCTGTGTGAAGCAAATGAATGTGAAAAAAAAAAGATTTTAGTATATTATTTTCAGGGCTTGAATATTTTACCTGATTCCTGCTACCCAAGATAAAATACCTGCATGAAATACCTATGTGGCCACGACTCCCCAAGGCCACACCTCCTGCATCTTAAAGGAATAAAACAGCTGTATACTGTTTGTTGGACTCTTTACTTAACTGTAACATTGTCAATCAAGTTTCTATTTTATACTGTTTTTAAATGTAACATAGTGCAAATGGCTGGTTAAACACATTTATACATTCATTCCATATAAAGAAGCTCTTTGCTCTACGTGGTCTTTGATGTATTTAAAAAAACAGAGTACCTCAGTAGTTCTGTCCCCTGCCTCCCAATAACTAATATATACCATACTCAGCAGCTAAAAAGTATTACAAATCTTTGCAGTTTCCTGCCAGAGCCTTCCCAAATAGAGATAATTATCTTATTCCTTGAATAATATATTAAATGAATAGTATTTAAACTAGCTATAGAACAAGTTTAATGCCACAAAAATTGTTGAATAAATTATTCAACAATCACTAGTAAAATTCATTAAATAACCTATTCACCAAATACTATTCAGTCTTACTTACTATCATTCCCTTTTCCTTTCTAGCTTTAGTCCATTTAGTCCTATTACAGATCAGTGACTTTTCCTTAGTAACCTTCAGTGTCTATTTCATTCTCATTCACACTCTTTCCCTTTCCATTTATTGTATTTGATACCCTCCTCCGTTATATTTTCTCTCTTTGTTCTCCCTGTCTCCAATATCTGTCTATATGTATTTGCCATGCTTCATTTTTCTTATTTTTCAACGAATCTTTCATTTTCTCCTGCTCACTCACCCACCCCCTCAAACCCACCTACACATAATGCTTGGAAATTTTACCACATGTCTAATTGTCGGAGGAGTAATCCTACTAGCTACAGACCTGTAAAGATATGGGGATCCCCTGTTCATGGTCAGTGCTTCTCTCCTCTCCTCCATTGCCTGGGGCCTCAACTCCATGAGTAATTTGACAACATTAAAATCTCAGCTTTTGTTTTTCAAAATTGTGGTTCCAGCCCTCCTGGTTGTGAAGAAACAGTCAGCCACATTTTCAAGGTTATTTTCTTTACTGATGTCTGCCTGAGTCAGCAGGCACCTGAAATAATAGCTCTGAGAGGGATGAACTGCATCATTCATTTAATTGGAGTCTGAATTTTGAAATTCATTCCTCTGGATGTGACTGTGCAGGGAGTTCCTCACTGCTACCACCCCATCATCCTTTGTTCAGTTGGGTGCTGGCTGAGTCTCCCTCCTCCTCTGGGACAGAAGATGACAGTGATCTTGGAAAGGGGAGATCCAGCCTGCCCAAAGAGGAGTGGTGGTGGTCTCCTAGATGACTTCTCTTATGTGGCCTTACCACTGCCATTCCAAGAAGGGACAGGGGTAGGGCCAAGTCGCATGGGGCCATGTGGGGATGTGCCTAGATCCTCGGATGTCCTCAGTTCAGTCCTGGGCACTGGGAATAAATAGAATGGAAGGGAACTATTTTTGGATCCGCCTCCCATTAGTGGGTATCTGAAATATGCATCCCCACCCACCAATCTCCTATGAATGGAGGAAGGAAGAAGCAGCATTCTGTGTGGGTGTCGGCAGGGTGCCTCCAGTACTCTTACCCTTCCCAAAGACTCCACTTTTTTGTTCTCCAACCTGAGCTGAATAGCTCCAGTACCTGCCTTTGCTGCAGCTCAATGGGGTTTTTATCCGTTTTATTCCTAACCAAAGAGTTCTGAAGCACAGCAGTGATACTGAAAAGACTATTGTTGGTTTTCATGCTGTTGTATTTAGGGAAAGCTCTGAACATCAACAGAGGCACTGGAGCGGTCTGTCTGCAGACACAGGAAGATAGCATGGTATTAGTTCACACTCTGCTCATATTTGTAAACTTATTGTCAAAATCATAAGAGCTAGATAGTTCATTTTTAAAAAAGAAACTTAGATTTTTGCATACATTGATGGCATTCACCTACGAAAGCTCCCTACTTGCCCTGGGTGAGTGAAGGAGTAGATTTTTCAATCCCTGATAATGTTTAATCAAAGTTTGACAGTTAAAAGACAGAAGTGTAGCAGGTACTGTACAAGAAAAGTACAGTATTACAAACTCTCATAACTGGAGATAGCCGAGACATAGCGATACTCAATATTGCACAATAATTTTGCTATGCAAGAACTATTGGATCTGTAACTGGTAGCCTGCCATAATCATCACTGTTTTCATCTCCTTTCTTTTCTCCTCTTCTCCCTCTGAAGCTGCCCTATGTATAACTCATTGTTGAGTAGTGAGATAGTAACATCAAAGTAAATCAACCCTTCCCCCTTTTCCTCCTCTTTCCTGTTCCCCTGTAAGGAGACCAATCATCGGATGAGAAATGAAATGAGCCAGCAAACTATAGCACGTTAACTTAAATATTGAAATGACATCTCATCATGGGTAAACAAAACCATTATACAGTTAGAGATTAACACTTTCCCCTTATCTCCCCAGAATCCTACTCAAGTGGGAACAGCACTTCAGGTTTTCCACAACCTTGGGACTTTGAAGGATACCATTTCTAATGTAGTGGATGGATACTGTGCATCTCTAGACGAGAATATCAACAGTGCTTTGGATATCAAAGTTTTGACACAGCCGCCCCAGACAGTTACAAGAGGTACAGTATGGGCATGTTGTTTAATTTACAGCGTAACCGTCTCTGGTCATTTGGCAGAATTGCATTGTGCTCAGTCATGTGGGAGAAAATTGCTAAGCGTTCGTAGGAATTCATCATGAAAACCGTTAAGGTTTTTTGGGAATCTGATTCTACCTTACGAGCGTTTGTGAGAGGACCGCAGAGAGATTGGTATATTACTTGTAAGCAGTGGAACAAATCTGACCAATGTATTCGAACACTTTTTTGTCAAATGGGAATATCTCAAAGTAGTGTTTCCAACTTGGAGGATCACTGCATCATTAAACTTAGTTCCCCTTATTTTTAAGCTGTGGTACCATGGAGAATTGAAGAACACAAATGCAAAACTGATGTAGATATCAGATTTTAATTTGAAGCCTCTACAACACAGTTTGGGATTAGACATGTGTGTTGGAACCATAATAATGGCATATGGCTTCTCAAGGAAGATGAAGGCTGCTTAAGGGTATTTCCTTCAGTTAAAAAGAGTGTTTTATTTTTGTAATTCTAATACACTTAGGCCAAAGTGTTCAGGTGAGTGCCTATATCCTTGACAGCAGCCAGTTGTCCCTCGTCACCCTGCCAGCACATCTTACAACAGTGGAGAAGTACATTGGCTTTGTGTTTCTGCTGAGATGAGAAGCAGTGAAGTAGTTAATAATGCTGACATTTAAAGTATCCTCACTAGACTTCAGTGTTAATACTCTCACAGCTGGTGTTTCAAGCTGTCTGTGGCTCAACACTTCTGAAAATCAGGCCACTTCTTTAAGTACCTGTTGATGGATTTTTGTGTTTTAACCTCATTTACACACTCACACCTGACAATGTTGGTCTTGATTTTTAAATCCTGAAATGGGTTGATATGTTGCCTTCAAAATATGTTTAGGTGGCCCTGGCCGAGCTGTTATGCCAACGCCAGGAAACACTGCAGCCTTCCGAGCAGCCCTCTGGACAAACATGGAGAAACTCATGGATCAGATCTGTGCAGCCTGTGCACAGGTATTCAGTCCCTATATTTCCTCTTCTACATTAGTGCAATTTTTGCATATACAACATTAGAAAACCTAAATTATCCTTGAAACAAATTCTCTTACAGGTGCAGCACTTGCAAAAAGTACTGACAAAGAAGAGAGACCCTGTTTCACATGTCTGTTTCATTGAGGAAATAGTTAAGGTAAAGTTTTATTTAGCTGAATAAGTTCTTACAAAGATAGCGAGTGGTTCTGTTAAGGAAAATGTGATGAGAGGAGCCTTTCAGTTACAGTTTTAGAGTTCTGTAATAATTTCGTAATTTCAGTAATGAGACAGTGCTGAAAGTCAGAGTAGCATAGCAAAGTGTATTTGTGGACTGTTTATGATCTGTGGGGTATATTTGTAGGGCATACACATCTTCTTGTAATAATTGCGTTTGTTTTCTTTAAAAGAACCAATAAGACACCATTGTCAGTTTTTATTAGTAATCGTTATTGTCATCCCATAATATACGGTGTCGTTTGGGTAATTAATGTTGTGCATTAGTTTTTGTAGGAAAATATGTCTTCATGTGGTATCTAGTGTTCTCAGCCATCTGTTTCTCTACTTTTTGGCAATTTCTTCTCCGAAAAAATAATCATGGCTGGTTTTTTTTTTGCCTTTGAAGGCCCAGATATGAATACCTATTCTTGTCCATTCATTTGTATTGTTTTCTATTCTTATTTGGAATAATTTGATTAATGGTCTCCTTCAGGGCTAGGAACAGCAATATTGAAGCCATTTGTCTGACTTAGTAAATGGGAAACAACGAAAACAAAAGAAGTTTTACGGTCTGTTTTTATTCAGACATCTCCTTTTCTATGCATATAGTTGGATTATTAATTCACACAGATTTAATTTTTGAAATGGTCTTGGAAACTATTCATATGTAAATTTTTCCCAACAGTAAAATCAAATACTAAAGATTGAACACGGTGAACTTACTTGTCTATTACTTAAGCCCACGCTGAAATACATGGAGTATAGCATTGCCCCATGGCCAGACACTCTGAAATCTCTCCTTGAGAGGAAATGACTAGAGTTCTCTCTTTTTCTTTTTTTTAAATCCTAAGACGTGGATAAGCTTTCGGTAAATGTCTCTGCATACCAAAAGCTTGCTCTTGCAAAAATTATCCAAAGCCCCTTGGGCTTCACAAACTGTCTAAGCAATAGGCCAACCTCTTAAAAGAGGAAAATGACCCTTCAAACAACGGGAGCAATCCTGCACACTGGGAAGTCGTGGAGCAGTTTGAATATGAGGAGAACTCATGTAAATGAGCTTTCCATCTTCCATACGCAGCAGCTCCCTCTCCTGGATCCATCCCTCTCCCCAGTATCCCTCATTACTTTTGAGGAGTGGCTGTTGGATAGGGAGGGGGCTTTCCCAATTGTCAGAGGAGGTTTAGGGAAGGGGGCAGGGCAGGGAGAGAGAGAGAGGCTGGGAAGTCTTTATCACAGTGTTTAACTAAAGAATACCCAAGTGAATGGAAGGAATTTTGTAGGGTTAAATTAGGGAAAGGCTGAATGAAATACTGTGTTCTAATCCATAAAGTGCTGAGCCTCTGTTCTGAGGTACTGAACACCCTCCCTTCCCATTAATTTCATAATTTGGGACTGAGCCCGTGGTGCCAGAATGAATTTTATAAATAATATATATTTGTTTCTCCATGATTATCTCCTTCTCAATTAGTGACCTCTTCTGTAAATTATGAGATCAGTATAGAGGAGTATAAAACAAAGCTGGACAGTTCTTATTCTGGGAATGAGCTAGCTAATGCATCTGATGAAGTGAGCTGTAGCTCACGAAAGTTTATGCTCAAATAAATTTGTTAGTCTCTAAGGTGCCACAAGTCCTCCTTTTCTTCTAGCTAATACAGTATCAGGTCGTCTTACAACTCTTCATCTTGCAAGAATTCTCCCTGCATAGTATAGTGCTGCTTTACTTCTTCCTTTCTCAGGTTGATACTGTACAGTACAGTGCTTTTCTTGGCCATTATCTTGGTAACACCCAGTGTGAGGTCTACGGGAAGAAGTACTGTGCAGCATCATGTGGTGAGTGTAGGCAACAAAGCCACACAAATCAGTGTTGATGGTGTTTAGCTAAAAGCAGTCAAGTACTAGTCACAGCTAAAATTTGGGAAGCCATATAAATCCACTCAGTTTGAGCTGTACAGACAGCTGTCTGGGGGAGCAAGAACTATGATGTGTGTTGCCAGTAAGAAATAATCGCAGCACTGAGTCATGAAAACTGTATATCTCATACTAATCCAAGCCACCACAAATTCACAGCTGGCATTACCATCTTCAAGTCCTCAGAAAAAGGTTGTAGAGAGGGAAGAGAAGGTTGAATGTTCTTTGTGTTCAGTTTCATTAGTAAACAGAGCTAAACAATTAAACAAGCTAAATGTAATAGCATTATGCCCATTTTCTAAGGCAGCATGCCCACTCCAGATGATATGAAGATGATCCTCCACTCTGCATTCTGTGTACTAATTAGAATTAGTGATGCCAACATCATTATTGCAGTCATCTTCTGCGGCAGCTGCACTACCACTTTGCCTGTCCACCTGTTTTCTTGTTCTAACCATGGCAGTATAGGCGCCAGCCGAAGAAACATGAGAGAAGTGACCCCAGCCTTGATAAACACATGCCCTTTAATAATAAGGAAACTGGTTGCTTTTTGGTTCATTACCCTCTTCCATCTACATATGTAGACTTAAAAATGACAAATAATAATATTGAAACTAAAGGTGAACTGAGTTTGTTTACCTGCCAGGATATTCTTTCAGTGATTTAGATGTGAGTTGATGAACTGTATCAAGAGAAATTCAGAATCTTGATGGGTTAATCTCAGGCTTTTCAGGTAACAGATTGAAAAACTTATTTTACATGTTATTGTTTTGAAATGTATTTGTAATTTTTATTTTAAAACTGATGAGTTGAAACATTAAAATTACAAATACATTTTGAAATAATTTAACTTGTTGTTCTTGTTCTCTTAATGATTCTGGTTCTTTACAGTGATTTTGTATTTATTTAAAAAATAGATTTGATTCACCTTTAAAGAACTGGTAGGTGCCTTCAACTGTTCTACCCTATTTCTTTTCCCTTTCAATAGTTAGTGACTAATCCTGCTGCAATGAAGGCCAATAGCTAAGCTAGCATTAATTTCAGTATCTAGCCTATCTTTTTATGAGAGCCCATTACCTAATCATATAGGTAAGATTCTGGTTGAGCCCCTTGTGATACAGAATTGAAACTGAACTCTGATCTTCACATACGGTAGATCCTCCACTCCTACACACGTTTCAGTTAGTGGCATTACAAAGTGAAAAGCAGTTTTAACAGCATGACAAAACATTTTGTGTTTTTGGCAATTGTGATCGGTGGAGACACGTGAGATGGGACTCCCTCCATTCAGACAGGAGGGAGCCAATGACAGGACACTCCATGAGCAGCTCTTCTTTCCTCCCTTTGGTCTGCTAGTGCCCAGATTTGTTAAAAATCCAATTAGACTGCAAAGGCCATCATTCCCCCAGACTTTTCAGGAAGAGGGTGGGCTGAGGGCTGAAGGGGTTTATTATTATTATTATTACTATTACTATTATTATTTCTTTTTATTTTTAATTTAATTTATTAGAGCACTGGACTGGGATTCAGGATTCTATTGGGTTCTGTTCCCAGCTCTCACTGGCATGCTGAGTGACCTCTGGCAGATCACTTCCCCTCTTTGTGACGTAGTTTCCCCATCTGTAAAATGGGGATAATGATACTGATCACCTTCATTAACCACTTCAAGATAAACTGATTAAAAGTGCCACATGTTCTTTGGCATGTTATGGAGGGCTTTTTTTCTCATACCTCCAGGTGGGTATTTTTGGAGTGGTATAAGTAGTATATTTTATTAAATTGTCAATTTTGGAATTGTGAAATTTCAATTACACAAAAGTGCCTAGGACTGTGTGTGTGTGCGCGTGGGGTGTGTGTGTGTGTGTGTGTGTGTGTGTGTGTGTTAAAAATGCATTTTAAAAAACCAACAATAAATCTGCATTTCACAAAAATACTGTTGAAAAACATTTTTTTTTCAAAACTGTCAAAAAAACGTAGCTTGTTTCATTTCAGATATGAATGTTTTCACATTCATTTATTGACAGAATTGCAAATGGTCCCAAGTGGAAAAACTGAAAAGCCAGTAGAATTACTGCCTTCTGTGAATTTGGAGAAAATATAATTTTATTTAGTTTTTCCTTAATTACTATAGGTATGATTTTTTTTTCCAAAAAATTTATAAAAGCACAAGTGGGCACAGAAACTACTTAAATATTATTATTATTTATTACTAATTGGTTAAATACAGATATGGTGTCTGGCCCAGTACAAGACAAGAGTAAAGACACCAGTCCTGATCTTACAAACACTTAATACTCACTCAATTTTAAACACGGGGACTCCCATTGACTTAACTGAGGATACTCATGTGCTCAAATGTAAGCATGTACATAAATGTTTGCAGGATTGGAGCTACAGTCCCTGCCTTAAGGTACAATGTGTTTGCATTCTAAGCCCTAATCCTGGAATTGAGTAAACTCTTGTATCTGCATGAAGACGCACTGAAGGTAAATTTAATACAAATTTATATTGCAGATTCAGGGGCTTATATGAAATAAATTCTAACTACATTGTGTTGAATGTAATTTTTTCCTTCTTTTCCTTAAATTTAATTTTTATTTTTACTTGGGACAATGTCTAAAAATGCATCATTAAGAATAGATGGGTTTTTTGTTTGTTTTTTCTTGGGGGATGGAGTGAGGGGGTGAGTTAGGCTTGGCTGACTCAGGAGACTGATAGTGGCACGTGGTACTCTTCACCTGTGGCTTGCTAGGTTTGATGATGAGTGGAAGCTAACGTGAAATGAGTTGGTAGTTTCAGTCTGGTTCCTAATGAAGAAGAATACACTTAATAAAACCACCATCATTGTTTGCATTAATTATTGTTATTGCCAGTCTCACTAGAGAAGCTAAGGACTGGGTATACTTGCAGATAGAACTACCCCTCACCCTGAGATGTGGTTCTTCTTTGAGTGCTTGCTCAGGATGATTCCTTTCTAGGTGTGTGCATGCCCAGGTGAACAGTTGTTGGAAATTTTTGCCTTAGCAGTAGCCATAGGGTCAACAGTGGCGCCCTCTGGAGTGCCACTCTCATGCATCGGTATATTAGATGTCCCTGGCCCTATGCCCTCTCAGTTCCTTCTTACCGCCTGTGATGCTTGGGTTCCCACTTCCCCTTGCTTTGCAAGTGGATAGCATTTTTTCTCTCAACTCTTCACTATTGTTCTTTGTATATACTTGTTTACAGTAGTTAGTGAGTAAGTAGGTGTTAAGTGTTAGTAGTTAGTAAGGTTAGAGTCCTAGCAGGGGATTTACCCCGGAATGGGACATGCCCCAGTCCCCAGGTTTTAAGCCCTCATCTGCCTGTAACTGGCCTACGCATTATCAGCATTATTTCTGGGCTACACTCTGCAATTCTCGGTCGTTCCTCCCTTCCGCCCCCCTTCCCTGTCCCTCTTCAGGGACCCTTCTCACAAGCAACTTCTCGTTCAGGAGGTTGACAGCCTTCTGAAGCCAGGGGCAGTGGAGGAGGTCCCTTGGGAAATGAAGGGGAAAGGATTCTACTCTCTTTATTTCCTAATCCCAAAAGCAAAAGGGAGCCTAAGACCCATTCTGCAACTGTGGCGCCTCAACAAATATCTCAAGAAGTTGACATTCCGCATGGTCTCCCTGGCTTCCTTCATTCCCGCCCTGGATCTGGTAGACTGGTACGCTGCTCTTGACTTGAAAGACGCTTGTTTTCATATTTCCATCTTCCAAGGACACAGAGGGTTCTTCAGTTTTTTGGTGGGCCCGTGTCATTTCCAATTCTCACTGGCCCCGTGGATGTTCACAAAGCGCCAGTAGCCACTTATGTGAGTCTCCAGGTCTATCCGTATCTTGACAACTGGCTCATCAAGGGCAGAGGAGTCTCAATCTGGTGTGTTCTGTCATGACTTGGGCCTGTTAATAAACAAAAAGAAATTGACCCTCATACCATGCAACAGATAGAGTTCATAGGGGCGGTCTTCGACTCCACGTGAGCCAGAACCTTCCTTCCAGAGGCCCGTTTCCAAGCCATGTTGGGCTTGATCTCGCATATAAGGGACCACCCACTCACCACTGCCCGCACCTCCCTGAGGTTGTTAGGTCACAGGGCAGCATGTATTTACGTGATCTGTCATCCCTGGCTCCATCTCTGGCCGCTGCAAGTGTGGCTGGCATCAGCCCACACCCCCAACAGGCACAATCTAGACCTGGTAGTCAGGGTGCCAGACCACATCCAGTCGTCCCTGGAATGGTGGCCCCAGATCGGTGCTGGAGGGAGTTCCCTTCGCAGCCCCAGCCCATCACTGACCCTGGTTTCCGATGCCTTGGACCTGGGCTGGGGATCCCACCTGGGCAGGCTCAGCACGCAAGGCTGCTGGTCGCAGAATGATAGCTCCCTCCACATAAATGTCAGGGAGCTCAGAGCGGTTCGCTTGGCCTGCCAGGCTTTCCGGTCCCTCCTGGAAGGCAAGGCGGTACACCATTGCAATGTTTTACAGCAACAAGCAAGGTGGAGCCAGATCGTCAGCCCTTTGCCAAGAAGCTCTCTGGCTCTGGGACTTGTGTGCGGCATGCCATTTATCTGATGGTTGCATACCTCCCCAGACCAGGAATATGTTAGCAAATCGTCTCAGCTTCTCATCTCAGGTCCTTCTCATCTCACCACGAATGGTCACATCTGGATGTGGTTAGTGTGATCTTCCAAAAGTGGGGAACTCCCCGAGTGGACTTGTTCACGTCTTGTCAGGCCAGGAAATGCCACATGTTCTGCTTGATTTGGGGGATCAACAGAGGCTCCCTGTCAGATGCCTTTTTACTCCTGTGGTCAGGGGCTCTTATGTACCCCTTCCCACTGGTGCCATTAATCCACAGGGTCCTAATGAAGATCAAACAAGACAAGGAAAAGGTAATCCTGATAGCCCTGGCTTGACCTTGCCAACACTAGTTCGGCACGCTTTTGGACCTCTCGGTGGTGACCTTGCTGCAGCTGACACTCTGGCCAGATCTGCTGTCTCAGACCACGGCGGTCTTCTGCACCCAAACTTGGCAGTGAGCGCTGCACCTGACGGCTTGGCTGCTGGGTCTGGTTGAATGCGCAAGAGCAGGAGTGCCCAGCCCGTGTCCAGCAGGTCCTGTTGGGCAGCAGGAAGCCCTCCACCAGGGTGACCTACCTGGCCAAGTGGAAACAATTCATGTGCTGGGCCTTGGACCAGGGTATTCGGCCTGAGCAGGCCTCGCTGCAGTTGATCCTGGACTACCTTCTGCATCGCAAGCTCCGGGGCTTTTCTTTTTCATCAGTTAAGGTCTGCTTGGCTGCTGTTTCAGCCTTTCACCCTCCATTCCAGGGCAGGTTGGTCTTTGCTCATGACATGACAGTCTGGTTTTTGAAAGGTCTGGAATGACTCTATCCCCATAACTAGGATCCAGTCCCTCCTGGAGACCTGAATCTCATGCTGGCACAGCTCATGGGTCCCCCCTTCGAGCCCTTGGCTTCCCGTTCCCTTCTTCTACTCTCCTGGAAGGTCTCATTCTTCGTGGTGATAATGTCTGCCCACAGGGTCTCTGAGATTAGGGCACTAACCTAGGGTCCGCCATATACAGCGTTTCTCAAAGACAAGGTCCAGCTGAGGCCGCACCCAGCTTTCCTGCCCAAAGTTGTTTCACAGTTTCATACGAGCCAGGACATATTCTTGCCCATCTTCTTCCCGAAGCCTTATGAGTCAGAGGAGTAGCGTAGATTACACTCTGTGAACATCAGGAGAGCACTGGCCTTTTACACTGAAAGGACTAAGGCATTCCAGAAATTGACAGTTATTTGTTGTGGTGGCAGACAGGGTGAAAGATCTTTTGGTGTCCGCCCGGAGAATTTCATCATGGATTACCGCCTGCATCCGGTTTTGTTATGAGCACGCAAAAGTACCTCCATTGGCGATTGGAACCGCCCACTCGATTAAGGCGCAAGCCATGGCGGCGGCCTTCTTAGTCCAACTGCCAATTCAGGACATCTGCAGGACCATAACCTGGTCATCCATTCACACATTCACATCTCATTATGCACTTACCCAGTAAATTCGAGACAATGCTGGCTTCAGTAGAGTAGTGTTGCAGGCTGCACGGCTGTGAACTCTGAGCCTGCCTCCATGGATACTGCTTGTGAGTGACCTAGAATGGAATCAATATGAGCAAGCACTCGAAAAAAAAAAAAAATGGTTACCTACCTTTTGTAACTGTTGTTCTTCAAGATATGTTGCTCACGTCCATTCCATTACCTGCCCTCCTACCCCTCTGTCAGAGTTGCTGGCAAGAAGGAACTGAGCGGGTGTAGGGCTGGCGGCACCTAATATACTGACGCATGAGTGCAGCAATCCAGAGGGCGCCACTGCCAACTCTACAAATACCACTAAAGTAAAAATCTCTGACAGCTGGGCACATGGGCATGCACACACCTAGAATGGAATGGACATGAGCAACACATCTCGAGGAACAACAGTTATGAAAGGTAAGTAACCATTGTTTTCTCAAGGTCAAGGTGAAAAGCATATTAGAAGCGTGTAGGAAACCTTACACTGCTGCCCATGCTGGACTTGTTTTCTGGGTACAAGAAAATGTTAGTCTCTTGGGTGGCCACTGACTTTCTGAAGCACTAGATTTACTTTGTTACAGTTTATACTTATCTTTCATGGGTATGAGAGGATTGATGTTTTTGAAGCACTTAAAAGACACAGGACATTATATAAGAACTTAATATTTTTACTACTTGGAAACAGATTTTCTTAGGAATCACCAAAGTGTTCTAATGGTGAGTTTCAAAACTATATGCTCTTAACCTTTATTTTCTAGTTCAGGAAGTTATATTTTAAAAACAGTTTTAATTAATTTCTCAGTTGCATAAAAACACCCTTTTTTAAATTTTGCACTGCTGCTGGAAATCTAGAAACCATAATACCTTCGGCTTAAAGTGATCAAACTCAGTGTAATGAAATTCCATGCCCTGCAGTAAAAGAAAGATTTTTTTTTTTAAATCATGGCTGTGTTTATTGAATATATTTACCTGCAATATATAATCAGAAATTTAAATGCACTAGTCTTTTTTTTTAGTTTAATCCTGACTACCTTTAGAAGATATCAAGGGTTGATTCAGAACTCATTTTGCAGTACTCTGTTTCTGTACTGATGAATTGTACTACTGAAAACGATCGCTTTTGTTCATAGTCTAACATCTGGCAATTATGTTGCTATAGAAATAGTGCAAATGGATTTTCCTTAGTTCAGTCCCATGAGGTTTTGCTGTACAGAATTATTAAATCACCTGCACTCTTGCTTTATTGGTGGAAAAAAATATTTAGGTTGTCCTTTAAATATCTTCAGTTTTCCGAGTGATGTTCTCAAATCTGTCTTTCTATATGACAGGCTTTTGACTACAGATGGAGAACGTCGTGTGCATTAGTATGCAAAGCCTTATTCCACAAGCCTGCAGAAAATAGCATATATTCTCTGTATTGTTTTACATTTCAAAGAGACTTGACAATAAAGATGTTTTTCATATCCTAGTCAAAATATCAAAGTTTTCACAGGAAAAATAAGTTGTGGGGGGATGGTTGTGAAGTGAGAATTTGCTTGGAAGTAGCATATCAGAGTAGGTATGGTATTTTAATGTTAGAATAGCAATGTTAAACACACACAAATCTGATAATTCACAGATGGGAGGTTATTGTACTCATTAAGTTCTGAACTTGCGTCATGAGTGGCTCTGCTATTCAGGATATAATGAAGACAAACTCGTAAAAAATAAATCTTATGTTTTCGGTACGCTCTTGCATTTTTATCTAATACTGAATATAGTGGTACTCTTTCATTCTCATTTCTTTAATCTGGATTTGATATAAAATACTAACTTGATATATTAAGAACAGAGGTCTAGAGATTGCATTTCAGTAATTATCAAAGTTAATTAGTAGTTTATGTATGGGTTGTTTTTTTTTTTAAATTAGGTAAGCTGTTCTGATTTTGTGTTCAAAGCTAACTTTAAACCAGTTTGTCATACTGCAATCTTAATATTATTGTATGGTAGTGGGGGCTGCAGAACTTCAAACATCTTTGCTTCTATGACACTGGTGTTCTGCAATTTATTGACACTTCAAAAGCTGTCTACTGGAAAATGGGTTATACTTTTTGAGCTGTGTGATCAAGCCAGTTTCATAAGAGCACGTGGGAATGCAGTTTTATCACTTGGATTTTACCAGCCTGCAGTACATACCATCTAAAATAATCTTGTAATCCTCTGAGTAGGCAGTGTTAAGCTAAATGTGGAGTCTGCAGTTGATTTGAGCAACTACAATACTAATATGACTCCCAACTATAAAAGGAACAGACTTATTTCGGTCTATCTACAATACATTGTATTGTAATAACAAAGACTATCAAAAGGAGAATTTTATATAATGCCCAGATATTGTCTCTTTAAAATGTTCTTATTGTTTCTGTTGTCATACTACAATATAAACTAATACTCCATCTTCTGAATCTAAATCCTTCCCATGCTGTCATGTCACTTAGGACAGTGGTTTTTAACCTTTCCAGACTACTGTACCCCTTTCAAGAGTCTGATTTGTCTTGTGTACCCCCAAATTTCACCTCACTTAAAAATTTACAAAATCAGACATAAAAATACATAAGTGTCACAGCACATCATTACTGCAAAATTGCTTACTTTCTCACTTTTACCATATGATTATCAAATAAATCAACTGGAATATAAATATTGTACTTGCATTTCAGTTTATAGTATACAGAACAGTATAAACAAATCATTGTATGAAATTTGAGTTTGTAGTGAGTTCGCTAGTGCTTTTTATGTAGTCTGTTGTAAAACTAGGCTAATATCTAGATGAGTCGCTGTACCCCCTGGAAGACCCTGTACATGTACCCTTGGTTGAGAACCACTGCCTTAGGACATGAAGAATGCCCTGCCATCCCTCTCTATCATGCTATTTGCCGGAATGGCTATCTTGTTGTATTTCTGTAGCACAACATTTTTACAAGGATAGGTTGTTGGCTTATCGCTCAACCCCCAACTTGGAGGACATATGGACTGCTTTTCATCTGGTCACTAATTTTAGACATGTCTAGCTTGGGTGACGCTAAGAAGAGTTAAATTCCCACTGGCTTAGCTCTCAGGGTCATTGGACTACACAAGCCTTCCCACAGCTTCAAGATACAGTCTCCAGGGAAGGACTCCATCATCTTGGTTTACAATAAAGAGATTGACCTCAGATAATTGACAGTACTGCTTGCTCTAAGACCATGTCTGCTCTACTACTTACGTCGACAAACCTTATGTCGCTCAAGGGTGTTGTGATGGGGTGTACAAACCACACACGGGGCAACAAGGGGTTAGGGGATTATTTTGGGCTCAGCCAGCCCTGCCCTGCCACACCAGAAGCAAATGCTCCATCTGCTGGAGGAATTAAAAGGCAGGGAATTAGCTCATTTGGGTGCCAGAGCTGGAGGTGAGCAGACTTGCAGCTCACAGCTCCAGCAGAGCGGAGGGAAGCTTAAGACTCTGACACAGCTGCTCAAAGGGGCCCTCCCTGAGGGAAGGGAGGACCCAACCCAGAGACAACCGGAGAGGTAAGTATCCTGTGAAACATGGACGTACTTATTGTGGTTTCGGTTTCCACACCAGGGGAAAGCCTTGGACTAAGCTAACCCCAGCGGGTGGATGGCCAAGAGGAAGAGGCCCAGGGAGGACAGTCTTAAACAGCCTTGGTTGCCAAACTACTGTTAGCCCTGGGTCAGAGCCCAGTAGAATGGGAGGAGTCCCTTGGCAGTCAGGAGTTGCAGCCGTGACCACTAGGCCACGTTCCCTAAGAGAAGACCGTTACAGGTGTGGAAAAAACAAAAACCCTGAGTGACATAAATTCCGCCAGCAGAAGTGGTAGTGTGCACAATGCTATGTCAGCGGGAGAGCTTCTCCCACCAACATAGCTACTGCTGCTTGTGGGGGTGGTTTAATTATGTTGATGGGAGAGCTCTCTTCCATCAGCATAGAGTGGCTACATGAGAGATCTTATAGCAGTGCAGCTGCATTGCTACAGCTGTGCCGCTGTAGGATCTCTAGTGTAGACATGGCCTAAGTATCCTAGTAAATGTCCAAATTGTGGCTCCTGTGAGGCTCAGCCATGCTGGGGAGTAAGATGAATTACCGCTGTCTGAGGGACAGTGCCAGGAGGCACTATTCTTCACTGATATAGCATTCTTTGTTTGTCTGAGAAGAGTGAGGTAATGTGGAAGAAGATGCACAATAATATTGTCTGGACACAAGGGTAATACCAAGGCAGTAATTTTCAAGGCAACATGTGAAATCAAAGTATAAGAGGTGGAAAAAGCCTTTATGCTAATAGCTAATTATAACCCTACTTTAGTGACGCAAGTAAGCACATGCTTAATTTAAAGTATGTGACAAATACTGTTGAACTATGGGACTATGCACATGCTTAAAGTTAAGTTTGTGATGTGTGATTGTTTATTTGTATTCCAGTCATAGACCAGGAACCTATTGTGCTAGGTGCTGTACAAACAGACCAAAAGACAGTCCCCACCCTGAAGAGATTACACTCTTAAGCATGAGACAAAAAACAACAGTTTGATGCAGACAGATGGGAGAGTACAAGTGAACAGTGAGACAGTAGTGCTTTGCTGAATCAGGACCCGTACCAGAAAGTTATGGTATACTTGAGGGTACAGAGACCTCCTTTTACGGTCATCTTCTGCCAACAGATGTGTGGATGCAAGTCCCATACTAGTTGCTCCAAAGTATTTGAGATCACAATTTGTCCCTTACTATATATTATGTTTCTTGGCCTAAACATAACCAGTGTTGTTTCCACCATCCCTCAGCTTTTTCTATGTAACGTATGTGCTAATGTAAACTGTGCTATTGAGAAAAGACCCAATCTTGCAACCCCTACTCATGCAGAGTCCCACTGGCTCCAGTACAAGTATTCACATGAGTAAGGAATACTCATTCGAGTAAGGTTTGTGAGACTGAGTCTAATTTATAAATTGTGTAAGAGAGAGAAAAATGCAGTGATAGGGAATGGGGTCAAACTGGAATCTAATTTATGATAATTTTCCTTGGACTTTACATGGTGAAATAGAATGTAGACCTCTAAGAATAACATTTACAAAAATGCCTTTGTCCCATTTTCAGAAGTAATTTAGTAGTCTGGGGCTGTGTCTACACCACAGCTTATGTCGGCATAATTTATGTTGCTCAAGGACGTGAATAAACCATCCCCCTGAGCGACATAAGTTACACTGACATAAGCGCCGGTGTGGACAGCATTAAGTTGGCGGGAGAGATGGAATAGTTTAGCCGACGGGAGAGCTCTCTCCCGTTGGTTTAGAGCGGTTATGTTAGAGAGCTTACAGCAGCGCAGCGGCATCAGTACAGCTGTGGCACTGTAAGCTCTCTATTGTAGCTGTAGCCTAAGTGTCATTCAAAGGCGTCTTTGTACTTTGTCAATCCTGACTGGCTGTGCACTGGGCCAATCCAAAGCAGTTGGAGGGCTCCTCCAATTTATGTTGCTTGCCAGTGGCTCCAGTGTCTCACTAGGGATTTTCAGGATGCAGAGAAGTGTTGGTTATGCCTTTTACACTGACTACCAGGGTTACATAGGAGCCACTAAATTGATCCTGTACCACTGGAGGATCCTCCTGTGCTGGGATGACCCTCCCCTGGCCAGCTATGCCTGCACTAGAGTTTCTTGGCACCAGTGGTGGTGTGGAAAGTAGCCACTGTATAGGTGAAGGTTATGGTCAATGTTTTTGTATTAATAATGCAGTATATTTTCAGTATATAGAATTGGTTTGGCATACTCCAAAACATTTATGGAATTAATAACACATTCTTTTCAGAATAGAGTCTATAAACAAAAGTAATAAATACTGTGGGGCCAACCCTGATCTCATAAAGGTTTATTTCAGTAGTATTTTTCTCATTCACTCTGGCAGAGTGTATACAGCACAGTTCCTGGTAAACCTTCCACAATATTGCTTATGCAGGAATTACTTGTTTCATGAATGCATATACAGTTCTCTGTTTGACAATGACTAGCTCTCCAGTTGATAGGAATAAGGCTTTGAAAGTTTGATTCAGATATGTCCCATAATGAGAAATATATGAATATGTTGACCTGAATATTACTAGCCCTGAATTTTAGATGCCATTAAATATAGTTAAGGTTCTTTTTGTAAGAAGAAAAGAATAGATTGCATGAAAAGGAGAACAATGATTTACTTCTTGGAGACTATATTACTTTAGGAATTTGACAAATCATGTAGTGTTCATGTGAGCCAGTTGTACACCAGCCAATGGTAATGTAATTAGACCTCTTAATTTACAGAGGTTTATGTGTTCCCTGCATTTTTAAAACCTACTTATTGGGCAAAGAAAAGAAAAGAAATTGACAGAATAGTGACCTTCTTCCAGAGTTGCTGGTTAAGAGATAGGAAACTGATGGAAAATGATTGCCACGAAGATAATCGGATGCAGTCCATTACTCATCTTGTCAGCTGCTTCTACTACAGGGGATTGTATCACAAGATGTTAATCTGTCTGTGACTAGATTTCAAAGCAAGCATTAGGGTTTTTTTTCTGGTGTATGTAGTTTAACTTTCTCCTCTCATGTATACTTTTCAACACAGAAAGAACTGGAATCCTGGTTTCTAAATTTCAGTGTATAAATTAATTAAAAATATTAACATCTGTTTTCTGGAAGGGATTTTATGTTAGAAAACCTAGAATGATACACTGTAGACAGTTCATTTCATTGTAGAAGTTGTGCTTTGTAATCTAATGAAGCTGATGTGTTTTGAGTAATGGTTTTTGATAGTTTTGGCTTGGATTGTCCTTTCATTTGCATATCTCCTCCTTCCACAGCTCTGTCTTCCATAACTAATGTGGTCAGAACCACCCTGCTCCCACACACTATTTTTTTCCTCTTATAAAAAGAAACTTAACTGTGTGCTTAGTAAAAAGAAAAGGAGTACTTGTGGCACCTTAGAGACTAACCAGTTTATTTGAGCATGAGCTTTCGTGAGCTACAGCTCACTTCATCGGATGCATAGCATATCGTGGAAACGGCTGTTACTCTGAAACCTGTGTGCTTAGTGGTACATAAAATTCAGGCCAGGTAATGTTCAGGTTGACATATGCTGTAGGAAGAAAGACACGTTGCCAGGAGTGTAGTTTAACTAGGCCACAACTTTATTAAGTAACACATCTGGGAAACTCTCTGTCAATAAATTATCCCATGCAGGTCACCCTGGTTTTGTAATCCATTCCACCTGGAGGAGGGCTGTCCTCAGTCCCACCTCTCCACATCTTTAACCTGGTCCCATTGGTGGGACCCCACTGCCTTCCGCCCTCTGTACAAAGGGTGAGTGTTTGAGGAAAAGGGATTATCTTCTTGCCCTGTCAGACAGAAGCACCAACCCAATTCCCCATCTTTTTCGGAAATGCCTTTGCAGCTCTCAGAAGGGAATCCCAAGGTTATAGTTATTAGTGCTCTGTCCCTTTAAGGATTGGAGATCTGTTGAGGAGCACAAAAGGGACAGTGCTGGGGAGCAAGTGTGGTTGCAGCAGCAGGAGAGTTTGGTGTGTGCTGCAGAGAGACTTAGACTCAGTGAGGCTTGTGCAAGTTGTGTGTGTTTGGTTGTTCGGATACTACTTTCATTAAAACTCCAAATTTAAACTAGTGCCTGCTCTGGGAGTGTGACCTTTCCTCCTGTTTGCGCTTCAATTCTAGTTTATCAGGGAACCAGACCCTCTATTAAACAAGCACCTGCTCTGGGCACCTGCCACTTTGCAACAACACAAATTTTACAACCTAACTTAGCCTCTGGGGGCCTGGGCTACTGAGTGGAAGGAAGAATACCATACAACACCCAGGCCAAATCTGGCAGTGAAGGAAGAATTCTTTCCTAGTCCAAAAAGGCTACTAGCATGATGACCACAGCAAGGCCCCAAACTCCAGTCCTACTCTTAATGCCAGTTACCAAGAGGCATTGGGGGTGTTCTTCCGAACTGCAGAATGGCACTCTGGGCAGAGATATGGGCTTATAGGCCCTCCCTTTGGGTGTGTGGGAGCCAATAGGCTTAAATTGTACACTTTTGTTCTGCCAAGGAGCCCCCCTCATCAAACCCAACGCATGAGGAAGTTGGCTGCCCACAAGTGTGGGGATGAAAAAAGGCAGGGAGAGGCAATCCTTAAAGGGACCCAAGGTTGTCTTTCTCTTGCTGACCTAGAAAAAGCCTCCCCACTTCTGAGTCATGCCCAGTTTGTGGAGTTGGTTACTTTCTAAAAGATTAAAAAATGATAATCTATTTAAATAATATATATGAATTATCTACGTGATCCATAACTCTATGTTACTCTTTTAAAGAAAATAACTTTTGATTAAAATGCAGCATTCTGAATGAAATGCATTAAGGCAAATTGTTTCTTAAACTTATTTTTAGAAAAATATTTGCATGTCCATTAACTCCTTACTTGCATAATTGTATTATATAGTCTTTTTCTAAGATACTGAATTAATAATTCGTTTTTTCCTTTGATTTCACTCATTTAAAAAAGAAAAGCAGTAAGACACAAACAAGTAGGTAAGAAAACAATATTGTAAGAAAAGAAATTGTAGATTTTTGGTAAAAAAATAAAATGGTTTCTGAGTGCTTTTGTCATTAAGGATCTTGTGGCACTTCTTTCACGAGTCGGAGTATTTGTGATGTCTTGTCCAGATACCAGTTTTGGTAACTACAGTCTGCCCACTTCAGTACCCCCTGTAGTTTCAGTAGGATATACTGTTCTCTAGTTTGTGCCATAAACTGTTGTATAGTTCTCTATATACTTTTAATCAGTTGCTATATTTCATTTCATTTCAGTGTTGGATGTAATGTTACGCTATATCTTATATGGTAAAACCTCAGAGTTATGAACACCTCTGGAATGGAGGTTATTCGTAACTCTGAACAAAACATTATGGGGTTTTTTCCCCAAAAGTTAATACAGCTTTGGAACTTTACTATGCAGAAGAAAAATGCTGCTTTTAGCCATCGTAATTTAAATGAAACAAACACAAAAACAGTTTCGTTACCTTGTCACATCTTTTTTTTTTTTAACTTTACCTTTATTTTTTTTATTAGTTTACATTGAACACTGTACCGTACAGTATTTGCTTTTTTTTTGGTCTCTGCTGCCTGATTGCATACTTCCGGTTCCAAGTGAAGTGTGTGGTTGACCAGCCAGTTCATAACTCTGGTGTTCGTAACTCTGAGGTTCTACTATATTATGCGTAAGGGGACTGTTGCCCCCTTACTAACATTCAGTGGGGGTGTTTTAGTTGCTAGCTCCCAGTACTAAAAGGGGGAAGGGTCGATGGGGAATCAGGACCCTGAGACTGACAGTCCCCCAGAACAATGGGGAGAGCCAATGCTCCAGGTCACCCTGAATGACAGGGCAGGCAGGCTAATCAGGGAGTCAGGAGGCCAGGGAGGTCCTGTCCTCCATGTGAGCTGGAATTGCTGGGGACAGACAGAGTGGGGCCGAGCTAAGGAGAAAGGAGGGGCCCAAGCTGAGCTGGGGAGCAGAGCTGTGCCAGATCCAGAGGGGCCAGAAAAGCAGCCCAGAGAGAGCAGACCCTGTCCTGGGAGCAGAGCTGCAGCCCCAAAGCCAGAGGCACAGCCCAGAGAGAGCAGACTTGCCCTGGGAGGAGAGCCACAGCAACCAGAGCCAGAGGGGCCAGAGAAGCAGCCCAGGGAGCTGGAGGCAGAGCAGCAGCTGTGCTGGGGCAGAGTGGAGGAGCTGGAGCTAAGACGGAGTGGAGCTGGGGCTGGAGCAGTCCGGAGCCGGGTGTCATGAGCAGCTGGGGAGTGTGAGGGGGGACCCTGGGTGGTGGGCCCAGCACAAGGAGATGCCTCAGCCAGGAGGCTCTGGAGGCCAGACTTGGAGGGGGATTGGTAACCCTGACAGGGCGGGGGTAATGCTGGGAAGAAGGGCCCTGCCACCTAGAGCCTGAGAGCATGTGGCCACCACCAGAGCGAGTGTCCTACCCACAGCATCCCTACAGCACAGCCAGAGCCTGAGAAGGAAGCCTGGGACTTACAAGGAACAGACTGTGAACTGCCCTCACATTCCAGAGACACTGTTTGTGATGTTCCCTGCCACAGAGTGGGTTGATGTGTTTCCTTTAACCTTTCCCATTTTTCCTTATTCTTTTTAAAATTAATTGTTGATTAAATAACTCGCATTTGCTTTAAAGTGTATGTCATGATCAGTGGGTCAGAGAAGTGCCCAGTGCAGAGAGAGTATCCCAGAGTGAGGACACCCTAGCCCCTGTCCTAGGTGACCACAGCAGGGTTGGGGGTCGAGCCCCCCAGGAATCCTGGGCCCAGCCTTGTTGGGGTTAGGAGGACTCTGCCAGACAGGAGAGTGGAAGGGGAGTCCTCCAGGGCAGGGAGGCCACTGGGTAAAGGAAGTGGGATCGAGGACTCAGATCCTTTCGCTAGCCCACTTCACCGGGGTAGTGCAGAAGCCAGGAAAGTTCCCCACAATAGCGGGACTATTCCCCCGCTTACATATGGAAGCCTGGTAGTGACTCCATAGTTAGGTTTGTGTTCTAAAATGATCCTAAAGTAGCTATAAATTTGTTTTTTTTTAAATGTAGGTGTGAAATCAGTGTAAAATTTTTGACATAGTTTTATGCCCTTTGAATTCTCTATGTAGATTTTTCCTCCGTTTCTCTTCCTATATTTTTAATAGGACGTCATTGAATTTTGGTACCTTAGGCAAAAACCTCATTTGCTACATAGCTGTGATTCAGTCCATGAGTACCATACATCCCCTGCGTAAGGCAGAGGGACACAACAGGAAGAAATGGAAGCTGGTGGCTGCATGCCTGGTTGGTATACTATTGGCTGTTGTGCAAATGACTGCGCCAAAAAAAAAAAAATGTTATTTCAGCCTAGGATTTACCAAGCTGAATCGGACAATTAGATTTTGTGGGACTACCTCTAACATTGCACTGGCTTGTCTTTCTCCAACCTCACTCAATCCGTGGCCCCTCAGCTGAGAGAGCCAACAAAAGGTACTGAGCTTGATAACTGAATGGAGGGGATGGTATGATGAGATTGCCTACAACGGCATCTAGCTGATCTATGACTGCTAGCAGAAAATATCTCCAGTGGCTGGTGATGGGACACTAGATGTGGAGGGCTATGAGCTACTACAGAGAATTCTTTCCCAAGTGTCTGGCTGGTGGGTCTTGCCCACATGCTCAGGGTCTAATTGATCGCCATATTTGGGATCAGGAAGGAATTTTTCCCCGCATCAGATTGGCAGAGATCATTGGGGGGTTTTGCCTTCCTTTACAGCATGGGGCATGTGTCAAGGTTCCTTCCCGACTCTGAACTCTAGGGTACAGATGTGGGGACTTGCATGAAAACCCCCTAAGCTTATTTTTACCAGCTTAGGTTAAACTTCCCCAAGGTACAAACTATTTTACCTTTTGCCCTTGGACTTTATTGCTGCCACCACCAAGCGTCTAACAAATATATAACAGGGAAAGAGCCTGCTTGGAAATGTCTTTCCCCCAAAAATCCTCCCCAAACCCTACACCCCCTTTCCTGGGGAAGGCTTGATAAAAATCCTCACCAATTTGCATAGGTGAACACAGACCCAAACCCTTGGATCTTAAGAACAATGAAAAAGCAATCAGGTTCTTAAAAGAAGAATTTTAATTAAAGAAAAAAAGTAAAAGAATCACCTCTGTAAAATCAGGATGGTAAATACCTTACAGGGTAATCAGATTCAAAACAGAGAGAATCCCTCTAGGCAAAACCTTAAGTTACAAAAAGACACAAAAACAGGAATACACATTCCATTCAGCACAGCTTATTTTATCAACCATTTAAACAAAACAGAATCTAACGCATATCTAGCTAGATTACTTACTAAGTTCTAAGACTCCATTCCTTTTCTGTTCCCGGCAAAAACCACAGACCGAGAGAGCCTTTGTTTCTCCCCCCCTCCAGCTTTGAAAGTATCTTGTCTCCTCATTGGTCATTTTGGTCAGGTGCCAGCGAGGTTATCCTAGCTTCTTAACCCTTTACAGGTGAAAGGGTTTTTCCTCTGGCCAGGAGGGATTTTAAAGGTGTTTACCCTTCCTTTTATATTTATGACAGCATTCTTGCAGGTTTAAATGATGTAGTGTAAATGATGGATTCTCTGTAACTTAAAGTCTTTAAATCATGATTTGAGAACTTCAGTAACTCACCCAGACATTAGGAGTCTATTGCAGGAGTGGGTGGGTGAGGGTCTGTGGACTGCAGTACGCAGGAGGTCAGACTAGATGATGATGGTCCCTTCGGACTTTAAAGTCTATAAGTCTATGTGATGGTCATGGTGGTAAAAAGAAGCCATTTTAAAGTAATTTTTACTCACTTTGACTAAGAATTGATTTAACAAACTTCATTGTCAATCTTTTTCCAATTTAGGTTTGAGAATTTTAAAGCTAATTAGTTTACTATATAAGTGATGGTGAAAGACCATTTATTTTAAAGCAGTTTTCACATGGTAAATATAAAACTGTGAAATGAGAAAGTAAATAGTTTGACATTTATACTTTTGTATCAAA
The DNA here is from genome assembly GCF_015237465.2 of Chelonia mydas. Taxonomy (NCBI): domain Eukaryota; kingdom Metazoa; phylum Chordata; order Testudines; family Cheloniidae; genus Chelonia; species Chelonia mydas. The sequence goes on from NC_057849.1 coordinate 320,245,965, forward strand.
TTAAAACACACCAAAGACATTTTTATACATTGAAGCTTTTGAATTATTACTTAATATTAACGGTCACCTTTGCTTGCTAGAGAAAAGGGGACTAAACATTTTACAAAAATGCAAATATAAATATCAAGTAAATTACTTAATTTATATACATAAAAGTCCTTCCTGTTGAGCAAAACAGACAAAACAAATGAAGTCTCCCAAACATACTCATATCCATATCTAAGAATTGGAATATTTGTTCAAGAATTTATTTTCTTAATGCTAAATTGTGCGCTGACTTCAGACCCCCACACTGGTCAACATGTGTGAATAAGGCATATCCTTATTCCTCTCTGTGAGCTACCTGCATCACCAGTCTGTGCAGAGGGGAGGAAGCAACCGTTATAGAGCTGCTACTCCCACTCCCAAGTAGGTGGGTTGGGAGTGGATAGACCCTGGATTCCACCCCACTTACGCACGGGTCAACAGAGGTGAGCTGGCATGGAGGAGCAGGTAAGCTGTGTCACATATGTGACAGGAGCAGAGGAAACAGGAACTGAATTGTGAATGTTAGCAACAAGAAGAAAGTCAAGGAAAGTGTGGGCCCCTTACTGAATGAGGGAGGCAGCCTAGTGACAGAGGATGTGGAAAAGCTAATGTGCTCAATACCTTTTTTGCCTCTGTCTTCACGAACAAGGTGAGCTCCCAGACTGCTGCACTGGGCAGCACAGCATGGAGAGGAGGTGACCAGCCCTCTGTGAAGAAAGAAGTGGTTCGGGACTATTTAGAAAAGCCGGATGAGCACAAGTCCATGGGGCCGGATGCACTGCATCTGAGAGTGCTAAAGGAGTTGGCAGATGTGATTGCAGAGCCATTGGCCATTATCTTTGAAAACTCATGGCAATCAGGGGAGGTCCCAGACGACTGGAAAAAGGCTAATGTAGTGCCCATCTTTAAAAAAGGGAAGGAGGAGGATCCTGGGAACTACAGGCCAGTCAGCCTCACCTCAGTCCCTGGAAAAATCATGGAGCAGGTCCTCAAGGAATCAATTCTGAAGCACTTAGAGGAGAGGAAAGTAATAAGGAACAGTCAGCATGGATTCACCAAGGGCAAGTCATGCCTGACTAATCTAATTGTCAAGATAACTGGCTCTGTGGATGAGGGGAAAGCAGTGGACGTGTTGTTCCTTGACTTTAGCAAAGCTTTTGACACGGTCTCCCACAGTATTCTTGCCAGTAAGTTAAAGAAGTATGGGCTGGATGAATGGACTATAAGGTGGATAGAAAGCTGGCTAGATTGTCGGGCTCAACGGGTAGTGATCAATGGCTCCATGTCTAGTTGGCAGTCGGTATCAAGTGGAGTGCCCCAAGGGTCGGTCCTAGGGCCAGTTTTGTTCAATATCTTCATTAATGATCTGGAGGATGGTGTGGATTGCACCCTCAGCAAGTTTTCAGATCACACTAAACTGGGGGGAGAGGTAGATATGCTGGAGGGTAGGGATAGGATACAGAGAGCCCTAGACAAATTAGAGGATTGGGCCAAAAGAAATCTGATGAGGTTCAACAAGGACAAGTGCAGAATCCTGCACTTAGGATGGAAGAATCCCATGCACCGCTACAGACTAGGGACTGAATGGCTAGGCAGCAGTTCTGCAGAAAAGGACCTAGGGGTTACAATGAACGAGAAGCTGGATATGAGTCAACAGTGTGCCGTTGTTGCCAAGAAGGCCAATGGCATTTTGGGATGTATAAATAGGGGCATTGCCAGCTGATCGAGGGACGTGATTGTTCCCCTCTATTCAACATTGGTGAGGTCTCATCTGGAGTACTGTGTCCAGTTTTGGTCCCCACACTGCAAGAAGGATGTGGACAAATTGGAAAACGTCCAGCGGAGGGCAACAAAAATGATTAGGGGACTGGAACACGTGACTTATGAGGAGAGGCTGAGGGAAGTGGGATTGTTTAGTCTGCAGAAGAAAAGAATGAGGGGGGATTTGATAGCTGCTTTCAACTACCTGAAAGGGGTTCCAAAGAAGATGGATCTAGACTGTTCTCAGTGGTAGCAGATGACAGAACGAGGAGTAATGGTCTCAAGTTGCAGTGGGGGAGGTTTAGGTTGGATATTAGGGAAAAACTTTTTCACTAGGAGCATGGTGAAACACTGGAATGCGTTACCTACGGAGGTGGTGGAATCTCCTTCCTTAGAAGTTTTTAAGGTCAGGCTTGACAAAGCCCTGGCTGGGATGATTTAGTTTGGGATTGGTCCTGCTTTGAGCAGGGGGTTGGACTAGATGACCTCCTGAGGTCCCTTCCAACCCTGATATTCTATGATTCTATGAATGTCTGAGTCTGATTCTGGAGAAGTGCAACTATGCAAAGCTTCTTATTCAAGGCTCATGGTAACTCCACTATGCAGTCCTTTGCTGTCTAACTTTATTATAAAAACATGTCAATGGGACTTTTTGATCTTTTTAGAATTGCGTCCATTATACAGTTACTGTAGATTGTGTGTAAGGTAGAGCATGTGATATCTTTATATATTGTATTATTTATTGTTACAACAGTTTATATATAATAAATAAGTCAGCACCCCATGTGTTTACATGATGAAATTATGCGGTTGCATAATTGTTCATTTTTCAAAAAAACTGTCACATAAGTGTGTTCCCAACTCTAAGCTGTTTCTTCAAGTGCTTGTCTATGTACATTCCAGTCTTGGTGGAATTCAGATTTTTTTGGCCTGCAGTATCTGTTGGAGCCATGCACGTGCCCTGAGGGTATGAGTACACAGCAGCTAGACACCCACGGCTGGCCTGTGCCAGCCAACTTGGGCTCATGGGGGTTGGCCTGCAGAGCTCTTTCATTGCTGTATAGACTTCTGGGCTTGTGCTGGAGCCTGGACTTTAGGACCCCACAAGGTAGGAGGGTCCCAGATCTCAGGCTCCAGCCCAAGTTCAGTAGTCTATACAGCTATGAAACAGCTCTGCATCCAGAGCTCCGTGAGCCTGAGTCGGCTGACGCAGGCCAGCCGTGGGTTTTTCTTCGCAGTGTAGACATACCCATAGTGTCCTTGTGCCTCCCACTAAAGTCATAAAGGATGGAGTACCCCATCCACCCCTCAGTTCCTTTTTACTGCCTGTGCCTACGAATTGGAACTCAGGGCTTCTCTCTACATGGAGCTATTCAGGAATAGCTGGCTTTAAGTTCAGACCCTACCTTAATCAAAATTAACTGTCAAGTGTAAACAAGTCCTTACGGACTGTCCAAGCTTCTCTCTCACTGTATGATTCCCTTTTTTTGTGTAAATAGTTGTGAATACCTGTAGATAGTTACTTATTTAGGGCACAGCTACACTAGAGAGTTTACAGTGGCACAGCTACACCGATGCAACTTCGCCGCTGTGAGCTCTCTAATGTAGCCACTCTAAGCCGACAGAAGAGAGCTCTCCAGTCAGCTTACCTACTCCAGCTGGGGCTGGCCTTATCAGGAGGCGAACTGAGGCGGCCGCCTCGGTGCCAGACTGAGGGTGGGGAGTGGGGCGCCACTAGGACCCAGAGTGTAGAAAATTGTGTCTGCTGCTGGTGCATATGTATTCTCTCTGCTCTAGATGCACGGAGATGGTGGAGTACTGGAGGAAGAAGGGCACAAGAGACCTAACAGGCAGGCAGGAGAAAAGCAGGAGCTGCAGGGAGAGAGAGGAGGAGGAGGAGCCTCTTATGTACCTCTCTAGCACCCCCAGGTGCCTGGACTGATTAACACCAGCTTCTCAGGGGGCTTCCTGTTTCCTGCTGCTTCCCTGAGCCCACTAGAGGAGAACAGGCAATCAACTGAAGTAGTAGGAGCCAGTTAGGCCCTTAAGACGCTGGTATCTTCCCTCACTCACGCTCTGCTACCAGCTTACTTATTTGTCCCCTTCAGCTGAGTGTTGAGAGCCACTATAGCTGGCACAGAACAGCAGTCACGAGTGAAAGAAGAAAACACCCCTCTGGGGCAGCATTCAGAAAAAGAAAGAAAGCAAAGGAAGCTTTTTTCTCTAAGCATGAAGAAGCTCTCCTGAGATACATAGACACAAATGTTCACAGGGAGCCTTCCAGCCCCAGTGGGGATGTGAGTGGTGAGGAGATGCCTGATCTTCCAGTTAGTCCGAGTGCAGGTGACCTGGCAGCTACTGCAGCATCCATATCTCCATCTCAAATGGATGTAACCATGCACATTCCTGAAGAAAAGTGTAGATCAGAGAAGAGTGTGGTGGAGGCGCAAGAAACAGCTGCTGCTGAGTTTAGTTCCTTAAGTCTAGATGATTCAGGACTGTGGACCCACTTGAGCAGTAGCCTGAGGGACTTCCTTGTATAGCATGGGCCACAGCAAGTGAAAAACTTAATGTTCCCCAAAGACAGTGAAAATAGAAGTTTCCATCTGACACATTACTGGTGTGAAATCCCCAATGGTGACAAAGTGGAGAGGCCATGGCTTATGTACTCAAAAACCCAGAATGCTGCATACTGTTTTTGTTGCAAAATCTTCCAGTCTAATGTTCCGGCCACATTGGGTTCTACAGGAACAAAGGACTGGAAAAATCTGGCTAGAAAACTGGCATGCCATGAGAAGGCAGCAAATCACCAGAGAGCATTCCATAGGTGGAAAGAGCTTGAGATGAGGCTAAGGTTAAAGGCCACCATAGATGATCAGCATCAAGAGAAGATTGCATTAGAGTCTCTTTACTGGCAAAGTGTTCTGAAAAGGCTCATTGCCATTGTGAGAATGCTCGCTACCCGAAGTCTAGCACTGCGTGGCACTTCAGATCAGTTGTCTGTGCCTAACAATGGAAAATTCCTTAAAATTGTGGAGCTGATGGCTCAGTTTTATGCTGCACTCAAGGAGCATCTAAGAAGAGTCACCACCCAAGAAATGTACACACACCACTACCTTGGAAAAACCATTCAAAATGAGATCATACAGTTACTGGCAACAAAAGTCAAACGGACGATTGTGGCAGATCTGAAGTCAGCAAGATATTACTCTGTTATTCTGGACTGCACACCTGACATCAGCCATAAGGAACAAATGACTTTATTGGTGCGTTTTTTAACAACAACAGAATCTAGTGAAAATGTCCATGCAATGGTGACTGTCAGAGAGCATTTTCTAGAATTTATTGACATTGATGATACTACAGGAGCTGGTATGACAAATGTGCTTCTTAAAAGGCTGGAAGATATGGGAATTGCGATAGCTGACATGAGAGGTCAGGGCTATGATAATGCTGCCAACATGAGAGGAAAGAACAGAGGAGTGCAGACACGGATCCGAGAGTTAAACCCTGGAACTTTTTTTGTCCCATGCAGTTCTCATTCATTGAACTTAGTGGTCAGTGATGCAGCATCAGCTTCTAGTGAGGCTGCTGAATTTCTTAATGTAATTCAAAGCATCTATGTATTTTTCTCTGCATCGACTCATTGATGGCAAATTTTGAAGCAACATCCTCTCTGACACTGAAACCACTGAGTGCCACATGATGGGAAAGTCGAGTGGAGGCGATAAAGCCTATCAAACACCAAACTGGGAAGATAGATGATGCCATAGTTGCCATTATGGAGGATAATGCTATGACAGGAACTGTTCATGGGAGAACAGTGGCAGAGGGAAATGGAATCACCAGAAACATACATAACTTCAAATTTCTGTATGGCTTAGTGTTGTAGCATGACATACTGTTGTAAATAAATGTTGTAAGCAAGAGACTCCAAGGTGTTGACCCTGATATATCTGAAGCAATGGAACAACTGGATAAAGCAAAGTCATACCTACAGTCTGACCGGTCAGATGAGGGATTTCAAAATGTTCTGAAGAGTGCACAGAAGTTGGCAGAGGAACTTCACACTGAAGCTATTTTCCCACCCATTCAAGAATACAAGAGTCATCGAAGAAGAAGACATTTTGATTACGAGGCACGGGATATAATCCCATAAGAGACCCCAAACAACAATTCAAAGTTGAATTCTTTAACCAGGTGCTAGATTGTGCAATACAGTCAGTTGAAGAATGTTTCATGCAGCTCAAGTAACACAGCAGTATATTTGGGATGTTTTATGATATTCCAAAACTCCTCACTATACCTGAAGAAGACCTACACCAGCAATGCAGAGCACTAGAGACAGTGTTGCTACATGATGACAATGCACAATATTGATACAGATGATTTAGGTAATGAACTGAACGCCCTTTCAAGATACATTTCAGCGGGATCAACTCCAAAGGCTGTTCTGGAATATATGTTCACAAATAAGATGACCACCCTCTTTCTAAATGCTTTTGTTGCTCTGCGCATACTTCTAACACTTCCTGTAACAGTTGTCAGTGGAGAACGCAGCTTCTCCAAGCTGAAGTTAATAAAAACACATTTATGCTCCACAATGACACAGGCGAGGCTGGTGGGCCTTGCAACCATCTCAACAGAGCATGAGCTGGCCCAGATTGTGAACCTTCAGGAAGCAGTTCAAATCTTTCAACCAAGAAGGCACGGAAAGCACCACTTCAATTATTCAAACAGATAAAAATGCCAGTGTTTGCTGTGCAGACAAGAAAAGTTAAATTTGCTGTTCAGGCGTGTGAAGATAAGTGTTACTTAAAATTTTTGAACAAGGCATTTTAAGTTGTTAGTTCTCCTTTATTGGGATAGGTAGCAGAGCAGTACCATGACAGGAGTAGAACAGGAAGAAGGCAGAACTGAGACCTTTCAAAGTTTTGGCCCAAGCGAGGGGGCATGGGGGCGTCATTTGAGCTCTCCGCCTCAGGTGCCAAAATGTTGTGGGCTGGCCCTGACTCCAGCCCCCGCGAGCAGCAGAAGCTATGATGGCAGGGGAAGCTCTCCCGCTGACTTAGTGATGTCCACAACAATGCTTATGTCGGTGTAACTTCCGTCACCCAAGGGGGTGATTTATATATCCCCCCTGAGTGACATAAGTTATGCCAAAATAAGATGTAATATAGCCATAGCCTTAGTCTTCACTCATCACTTCTTTCATAGTTTCCTTTTTTCCTTAAATTTTTTTGTTCTATAAGACTTTCCTGATACTGCGTCAAGCCCTTATGGGAGAATAAAGGGCCCCAGGTTTTAAACTCTGTCTTCCTTGTGAGACTGTATTGCCCCTTAACACGGGGCACACCAGATATTTGGTAAAAAGCATGTTCCTGAGAGATATGCCATTTGCAAGAGAATACGCAAGGCGAAAGAGGCTCACTTGAAGTTGTCTTTGCTGGAGAGATCCTGGAATGACCAGGACTGAAAATCCTGAATTGTCTTCTTCACAAAGTGCTCCTGTCCATTCTTCTGGTCGTAATTCTGAGGGTCACATCTCTAGGAAATCCTCCTCTGTGACTGATAAAACACCTGGGATCAGTGGAGGAAAGGAGCACTGCTCCCCCGCAGAGGCATAGATCCAGGTCATCCTTGACAGGTTCAAGCTCTAAAATGCATAAATCCTTTCATTCTGACATAAACAGAATGGTCTCTCTACTCAGGCACCAGGTACCATGTCCCAGTACCAGCTCATTCAGAGCTTCCGATGAATGCATCCGATGAAGTGAGCTGTAGCTCACGAAAGCTTATGCTCAAATAAATTTGTTAGTCTCTAACGTGCCACAAGTACTCCTTTTCTTTTTGCAAATACAGACTAACACGGCTGCTACTCTGACACCTGGTACTGACACTTTGGCACCAAAGTTCCAGGTATTGACTACTCCAGAACAGATGCCTTCTTCCCCTCCTTTTTGTCTGCCTTGCTGGTAGTAGCTGGGTACACCACTATCCCCTCCTGGCAACAAGTCCTGGTGGTGAGGGATCTGTGGGTTTGACTGCAGTCTCTTAGTTTGAATGATCATATGGGCATCCTTGGAAGTTATACCAGAGTGCATCATACTTCAGAAGCTTTGGTATGGACTGTTCCACAAGGAGAGAGGAGGAATAGCTCTCTCATTCCCGTTAGGTTCTGGAGGTTCTGAACTAGTTGTCCCCACCCTCGCCCCTGTCCCTGGAAGACCCATTACCAGCAAGAAGTGCATTGAGAGGTGACCTCCCAAACCCAGAGAAAAGACTGCATTTGAGGGCTTCATTTATTTTTGTTTGCTCACAGTAGTTGGCCCCTCCCTACTGATGACCATAATGTTTATATTTTGCAGTTTTTTGTATATTGTTTTCTAAAAAATAAATACAAAGTAGGAGTTTATTAAAACACTTGGGATGGCCAGGGAATCTTTTTCTGGCAAATGCATTATGATGTAATATATGCAGTTTTTTAGGCCTATGACATATTTTGAACTTTTCTTCTCTTTTTCTCCCCCCGTCCCAGGAAGGCCAGTCAGATATTCTGTACACATTTTGGACTGCAGTAACTCAGACTCTTTCCTCTCAATTTCAGATGGCAACAGACTGTAAGTGTTGTCTTTAACATGTGTGATTTGTGATGTCTTTTAGAGTTAGTCTGAAAATATGTAAATTCAATAAACCTTTGCTTGTTATTTCCAGCTATCAGATCTGCAGCTGTGATTTCTCCTGTTACTCCTCATACATATATTTCCATTCCCCAGACTTTTATTGTGCATTCAGGAAAATATGTACTTTGCTTTATTTAATATTCATCATCCAATATAAAAATATCCCTTCTTTGGCAGTGGCATGGTGGAGGGGAGAAATTTGTGGAATAATGGATTATACTTCCAGAAGCCAAAAGTGAATAGGTCAGCCAAAACCATAAACATTAACCTGATTAAAGGAGCAATTATTTTTTTATTGTGCTCTTGGGTGCTGAGCAAACTTGAAAACCTGGCCACTTGCACCTAAAGCAAAGCTGAGCTTTTTTTGAAAATCTTGGTGCGGGATTCTGAAAACACAAAATATGCTGTACAAATGTCATGCTAAGTGGAGGAAGAGTCATAAACATTAGACAGCACTATTGCCAGTAAATAGCAGTGCAGCATGCAACTGGCTGAATTGTCAAAGTTAAATACTGGGGATGCATTCACAAAAATACCCTCTACACTCATGTGAAGCTCGCAAATCCCTAATCTTAGTACATACGAATGAGGTGCAACATGCATATGCTTATATCTCTGTGGGCTCAGTCATTATGATGTCCCTTTAAAAATTTGGGCTACAATAGCAGCATTATTAATTTGAGGAAGTAGCTGCTTGGTTTCTGTTCAGGAGTTGCTAAGTAACTAGGTGATTCCAGAAGGAAATTTATTCAACTATATTAAAAACATATTTGTTTTCTAGATTGTCTTATGTGTTACCTAAAACAGAGGTACCTAGGTTCATATGATACAGCAAATATAGGAGTCTTATGTGCTTAAACTTAAGCATGTGCATAAGTGTTTGCAGGATAGGGCCTAAGACTGTATCACGGTGACAGCAACAGGCACAATTTTTATTTCAACATTGAGGTAACTTTTCTGTCCTGTTAGCAATTTAGTACACAGTTATTAATCAAAACACCACTGTTTTGCTTCTTATACTTGTTAGAGTTATTTTTAAACAAAAGTTTGGTGAAAGCAGGATGTTTATGCTGCAAATGCTGTTTTGTTTTTTTCAGTATTTGTGAGTTTTCAGGCAATAATGCATGCAGTGTGTAGTCAGTTTTGTTTTTTTTAAATATTTTTGTTTACAGAAAGCTGCATATTTAACATTGAAATGTGCAAAGAACTCCAAAAGTCTTGAATATTTTTTTTAAACTAAAGGCAGAAGCACTTTTCACCAAAGTGTTTTAAAAAGAAAGAATAGCTTTTAAAGTAGCATGGTACTAGTGAAATAAAATGGGACAGCAAAAAACCCATGCATTTTTAGGGGAAACCAAGGCCAAACAAATGTCTTGACTTCTGTCCCCAGGGCTAGGAGACGTTTAATATTTAATATTCAGCAATGTTTTTTTACTTTTGTATATGTAGAGTAGGGCTTAGATCTTGTTCCCACTGACATAAATCATAAAACTCACGTTTGCGTCAGTGGGAGCAAGACTGGGCCGTTAGGCGTAGAGAAGAAAATAAATGGGTGACAAAGTGTAAACAATAAAAGAATAACAGTCCAGCACCTATTTTTGTGCTGTGGGGAAGAAACTATTACAGACCTCAGCTCACCACAATGACATATCTAATTACTATGGAAATAAAAAATACGGACCTTACAATGGTCAAAATGAAAAAATGCATATGAGTAAAAAAAATGATTCAGATGGTGAAGTGTAAAGGTGTGAATGGATGAACTGAAGCATATGTTCAGACCCTGAAGGCCACCAGATTAAAGGGCCAATTTTCTACTCACCTAAAACATGCTGGTGGAATCCCTAAAGTCAGGTGGTGTCCAAGCACAGATATTGTCAACCTTTTTTAAACTCTTCTAAATTTGTTTCACTTTCCACTTTTTGTGGCATGCTTTCCGGGGCTGAAAATAACACTGCTTTCTCAGCTCGTTTTATCGTTCTTTATTTGACAAACGTGCAGTTGTTTTTTAATCTTCTTTTTAAAAAAAGTAGTATGTGTAAAAGCAGAACACTTCAGCTATTTAAATCTGAAGGGCTTCTCCCACCAGCTTGTAACAATAACTTTAAGGTTTGTTAAAGATTTGGGCCTACTTCAAATTATCTGTGTCCCTTTAAAAATGTGCTTTGAAAATGAAACAAAACTATAGATTTTTCCGTTGCAAAACTAACGTTGAAAAGTGCTTTAGATATATGCAGCCCAGCACACTGTTGTGCTTAATAAATAGTAACAGTAATAAAATAATAATTTGGTCATGAAATGCTGGATAACATAGCTGGGATGGTTATTGTACAAGGCAAGGTTTTTATGTTCAACGTTCAGATTGTGGAGGGATGCATTACAGTGTTTTAGACACTTATATTTGTACTGTGATAGTTTTTACAACGATATTAATTGTAGATATAGTAATACTTCAGTTTTATTGTATAGGAATGTACTGATTTAAGTGCTAAGATCCATGCTATTTATTTTTATCAAAGAGGCTACTTTGGAAGATCATAATGAATGCTGTTTATTGTTTTGTTTTACAGCTTCTGTATTTTTGAAGCAAGCTTTTGAAGGAGAATACCCTAAATTACTGAGACTTTATAATGACTTGTGGAAGCGCCTACAACAATATAGTCAAAATATTCAAAGAAATTTTAATTCAAGTGGAAATACAGATCTCTTTGCTGAACTGCAACAGATGGAAGAAGATGCACATGACATTTTCATGCAAAAGAAACAGGATTATGAGTATGTTGAGCACAAACCGCTGTATCTGACGAGATAACTATACAATCCTAGAGCCATAGGTCTGGTCTGCATGGTGCAGCAAAACACACTGGAGGGGTGTGATTTGTAAAGTGTTCTAATGTGTTGTGCTCTAACTGTCCCAGGTAGACCCTGCTGCCATGCTCGAAAAGGTGCCTGGTTTGTGCACATAAACTAGGCACCTTTCAGAGTGTGCCAGCCGGGCCTACTTGGGGCAGTTAGAGTGCAACACATTAGAGCATTTTACAAATCGCACTCCTCTCGTTCACTTTGCTGGCACCCATCGTGCAAGAAGGGAGTTTTTATAGACAAGAACTCAGGGTTTTTCAGCTTCACAAAGCAGGAAGTCCCCTGCAGGAGAGCTAGAATTTTAAGGACTTTTTCAGCAGTCTTTCTATCAACTGGTGTGTGTGTGTGTGTGTGTGTGTGTGTGTGTGTGTGTGTGTGTGTGTGTGTGTGTGTGTGTGTGTGTGTGTGTGTGTGTGTAAAATAAAATGAAGACACATTAAGTTTCATGTTTTTGATCTGTGTCATTTTTGTCAGATTAAGCAATTAACTACATTGGATTGTCCTGTCATTCACAATTCTGCTAAAAGTACTTGTAGCTAGTTTTGTCTTTACCTCTCTGTATAGCTGTAGACAGAGCAAACAGGAATGATTAAAAGTCGCCATTTGCCTATCTGGTGTGAATGCAATTACTATAGTGTCTTCCTGTATTTTGTGGTACCACAATCACTACAGAGTGGCAGATACTCAATTCCTAATGATTCTCACCATATCTGTTTTACATCCTAGAATGTACATGATTTACATGTTAAATATGGAGACGATTAGGTTTGACACTGGTGAATAAATCTATTCTGACTTATGAGCAATAGGATAAATATGTAGGATAAGATTTTTAAAAGTGCTGTGCATGGGCTTACCTATACTCCGATTGAAGTAACGGGAGTTTTACCATTGACTTCAGTGAAAGCAAGTAAGGTCAGTGCTAAGCCCCTTGGAAAATCCCACCCGGCACATTGATCCTATTGTTCCTAAGTATAAAAGTCATAATTCCACTGGTAGAGTTTACATAGTAGCTACTATTGAATCATTTTCGCTAATAGGAATTGTAATGATGGAAGTATATTAAATGTAGTTTTAAAATTTAATATTGAAGCCAGCACAAAAATGGTCCTTTCTCCCTGGTGTTTTATACAGGTAGCTCCATGTCAGAGGAGAATTTTTTAGCATGCTCTGGATGGGGCTCAGGCCATCTGTTATGAGATATGTGACTTCTGAAAAAGGCTCTGATCCCACTTTTGGAACACTTTCCTCATGTTTTTAATGTTGCATATCTCAAGAATAACTTGGTTTAGGGACGCCAAAGTTGTTTCATACAATAGGCCTCATGGGGAGCTAGTGCACAGAGCTGTGTTGAACTATGTAGGGACGCTAACTGAACAGTTATTTACTTCAAGGGAAAAAATATGGGTGCTATATATAGCTCTCTGGCTCCTGCAGAGTTTATAAGCTCTAGAGGAGTCCCAGCCTCAACTTGCTACTATATATTTCAACTTTAGAAAATGATAATGCTGTTTTATGCCCACAGTTCAGAAAAAGCCTTGAAAGACTCATTGCAACCTTATGAAGCTGCTTATTTGTCAAAGTCATTATCTCGACTCTTTGACCCCATCAACCTTGTATTTCCCCCTGGGGGTCGGAATCCTCCTTCCACTGATGAACTGGACAGCATCATTAAAACTATAGCAAGGTAAGTGGTTATAATATATTGCAACATGTAATCTGCACCATGTCTTTTTATTTTCTATATTAAAATTTTGGAAATGAAACTTCATTAACAGTAAATGTTTGATTTCCCCTTTAATTATAGAAGTTATTAGCACTGAAATTAAATCAGGGTTCAATTGTTGATTCTTGTTGTGCAGGAGTAATTCTGAAATATTCATATGTGGTCTGCTCTCTGCAAGCATGCGCATAAGTAATTTTACTCACATGATTGTGCTTAAAATCCAGTAAGAAAGAGCAATTTTAAATCTAGTGTAAATGTGTTACAACTAAATTATTCTGAATATACGAAAGGGAAGATATTTGCTTGGCTATAAACTAAATCTCTGGTTAAAACAATCTGTTGCATAAAGAATGAAATAACAAGAATAGTAAATGAAGAGGAATATCCCAGTTAGAAAAAGTAAACTGAAATGTTTAAATCACAAATGGAACATTTTCATTAATCCCTGATTTCAGTGTTTTAGTCTATTTAGCAAGGACTGGTCCAAACAGTCCAAATAGGTAGCATTCTATGTAATTTACTGGATGTGTTAATATTGTGAAAAATGCTGAACTCTTACAGCTCTTGTTGTCTTCAGTCGGAATTACAAGGGCTCATCTCATTTTAGGATTTGGACCAGTGATAATCAGACTTCAGGAGCCAAATTAGCAATCAACGTTACCCAAAAGAGCCACAGTAAATCACACAGCGTTTTAAATTAATGTGGTGCAGAGAGCCACAGGAAACACATTAAAGAGCCACTTGCGGCTCCCAAGCCTCTGACCCAGTATCGCTGGTTTGGACTGTATTGCACATATTTATGGGCCCTGATGCCCCATCTTGCAGAGGAAGTAGGATAACTTCACAAAGGACAGGAAAACTGAGTTGTCTAGCTAGTGAAATTTAGGGCCCTGTGAAGTTCTCTAAGGGTGAGGCTTCCCAATTCTGTGAATCTTCACATCTCCCTCAATGCTTGGAGGATTACCTCTGGCAACATGACCCATAGGGGGATAATGCTGCTTGGATAGCTATCTCTATCCTTGCTCTCAAATTTCTGCAGAGCTCCTTGTAGATGGAGCCCTAGCAGATGGATTTCTGTGGGATTCCAGGAAGGTGAGGGAAATAGTGCTGAGGAGTCAGCGCTCATCCTCCTAAAGGGATTCCCCAGGAAGTGATTTGGACCATAATATCTTGTTGTTTTCTTCAGTTTGTTGTCTTCCATCTATTTTGGGGTCCCTTGTACTGCATATTGTGCTTACAGTAAAGCCTATTAGTTGTGACAAACAAAGACCCCACCTTGGAATCTCTGCATAGTTTACTCTCAGCCTCATCTGTGAATGGCTCTGTGCTTGCCTCTACCAAATTCTGCTTGCCAAGTAATGCGTTGAAGTCAATATTTTGAACTCAATGGGAATAGTATCATTTTAGCATACATGCTGCAGTACCAAATTTACTCACTGTGAGTTCTTTCTTAGCATCAGAATGGCAAGTGATACACTCTGCTCATAAAATTCCTGAATAGACTTGTTAAACTGTAAATTGAACCATTGTGCCTCATAGAGTTTTGGTTGTATATACTATTCTCCTCCAATTGACATGCCATGTTACTAGTTATTAATAGTTCATTTGTTACAATCTGGACTATTTAGTTTTAATTAGGATCTATCTCCTTTTTTTCTAGCGAGTTAAATGTGGCTGCTGTGGACCCAAACCTCAGTTTAGCTGTTTCAAAAAACGTGGCAAAGACCATACAACTATATGGTGTAAAATCTGAGCAGCTTGTAAGTAATTTTTCAATTTCTAAATAATGTTTTTAAAGATACAGTGTTTTCTTTTTGTCACAGATTTATTAAAATAACAGCACTGGAATCCTAGTACATAAAACTATTGAATGCACTTTCCACTGTATTGAATGCATTTTGAGTTAAATTCTGCTCTTGGTTACACCCATGCAGACCCATTGACTGCAGTGGGATTTGTGTGTATGTAAGTCAAAGCAGAACTTGCCCTGTTGACTATAAACTGAAATGTCAGGATGTTAGTTGTTTTGCAGTGGAATTAAAATTTAGTGTAATAGCTACTAACACTTGATGGTCTGTCTGTTATATAATACCTCTTATTTGTTGTATTTAAATCCTAGTACATGCAAATAAAATTTTCAGTTTGGGACCCTTATTTGGATCAAAATTCAGGCATATTTTTCACAAGTGTGCATTTAAATGGTGCTCAGTTTTGAGCTTGCTTATTGTCATGTCACACATTCCTGACTATTTGCCATGCACTGCTACCTAGTGTGAAATTGGACAGCAGTAGAGCAGCAAGAAACCAACATTTGGAAGTATAGTGATTGGAATTGTAATAGGAACCATTTTGGTTTTTTAAATATATGTACAATTTTCCCATGAGTTCTGATGTCAGTGTTTTCATACTTTTGTTGCAAACATCAGTTTAAATTTTAAAAAACCTTCTTCCTGCAATAGGAAAACTTTTTATACACAATGTAAGTGGCTGTTTTGGTTACTTACATGTGTTAGTGAGGTATTTTCTTAAACAGCTCTAGTTCTGAAGGCAGATCAGATTTCACTGAAATTCAAGTACTACACTGTAATGTTCATTCAGTGACAGAAACTTGATAGTGGATGCCTGCTGATACAGTTACGCAGCAATTTACTATAAAATACCTCTGCTATTAGGGTTCTGTTTACCTTTCAGGCATGTACCATACTTGAATGGGCTGTAAAAAATTGAAAAGCATTGGTAAATATTTTGGTTGCCAAGTGACCATTTCTACTGAATGCTTTACATCAGGGTTTCCCAAAATGTGGGCTGGGCAACCTCAAGGAGACTGAAGGGTATGGTAGGGGATTGGTCCATGGCAGGTCATGCAGAAAAGCTAACATTTTGAAAATAATTAATACACTTAAATGATTTTTTAAATTGATACACAACATAAAGCCCTATAATGGGGCCTCCCTTTAGAGCCACCATGTTCTGATTTTATAACTCCAGCTAGACTGTCAGTGCAGATTAGTGCAAGAAGTAGGTTGCTATAGCCTTTGAAAATAAAACAGCAAACTTGTATCTGTGTATGTGTGCTTGGATTTACCGGTTACAATACAGCACAAGCCACATTAACAATATCACTTACTTTGTACAACACAAAATACCTATGCCCACATGTCAATGATCTGGACACCAGACATGTCAGCTGCAAATGGGCACTGTGCCTCCCATGAGAATATTTCACGCTACCCAGTCTTTGTTGGAGCTCATTTCTGGCTGAGTTATTCAGAAAGATGGATCATTTCGTGCCTAGTAAAGCAGCATGTTGTTCCAAAGACAACTCAGAAAGGAAAAAAAGAAAATGCAAAAGTATGATAATGTGTGGCTTTGCATCAATTGGTTTGAAACCACACTGTGTTCTGAAGTGCTAGGTGAGAGAGCATGAAGCCTTCAACTTTGTTGCTATATTTAGCAACTGAGCATCCATCATGGGAAGATAAATCCGAGGAGTTTTGGGGGAACAAACTTGAAACCTTGAAAAATCAAGAGATCTGATTTACTCAAACTGGCAGTGTGAGAGAATACTTATGTCCGTCGGGCCTATTTTCTAGTATTTCTACAAACCATGCAACACTGTAAATTGTATACTATACAGCTACAGAAAAATCTTATTTTTGCCTACTCAGTATTCATATTATCAAAACTTCTAGGACCTGAAGCAGCTACCAAATGGCAAACAGTGCCTTTGTCAAATAACACTGATTCACTTCACACTAGAGTTATGGCTGAGAATGTCTGAAAGCAACAGATTTCCAAACCCAAGATAAGCGACTACTTAGCATTTCAGCTTGATGAGTTAGCTGAGGTGCTGCACAGGTTCTAGTGTGTGTGAAGTATGATTCTGATGGTTCTATTGAAAAATTTCTCTCTTGCAAAGGTGCATTAGAACTAGAGCTGTTTGGAGGATGGAAATTCTGTTTTATAAAGGATTTTGAGATTTTGAAATATGGTTTAATTCCAAATTGAAACAAACCCCAAAAATGTCAAAGTTCTTCAAAAGAAAATTCAGTAAAAAAAATTGTTTTGGATTGATCATAACATTTTGTTTCAATTTTGATTTGATTTTATGTTGTTATAGATATGAGAGAGAGCAGGTGGCCAGAACTGAATATCATATTCCTGGTGAAGGTGTTATGTTTTTCTGTCATTCTCTGTACATTCTGATGTTTTGTTTGCTTTTTTTAACACAACTGCTGCTCACTGAGCAGAGTTTTTTAATTAAGATGCTCTCTCACTAGCAAATGTGAAAAATCGGGACGGGGGTGGGGGTTAAAAGACACTTACATAAGACAAAGCCCTGAATATCCAGACTATCTCTATGAAATTGGGACATCTGGTCACCCTATTTCTCACTGATGCTCTGAGTTTGTACATTTAGTTTAGAAACCAGCAATGCATGTAGCTAATTCAGATTTTGGTGTATTTGTCAACACTGCATTTCATTTTCCATTGTGTTTCCCATTCACCTAGTGCTGTGACGTCTCTCTGAAGTTCCTAACTGTTCTTTTATTAGTAATAGTAGCAATATCTAATTTTGATTAACCTAAATAATTTTGTCTGCTGAAAAATTTTTCCAGCGTTCTGGTCATTCTTTTCTAGATCATCAATAAATATATGAAACAGTACCTAGCATGAATCTAGTATAGAACCTTTGAGCTCCCAGTGTTACCCTTTTGCCATGTTGAAAATTGACCCTTTCAGTCTTACTCTTAGTTTTCTGTTTCATAGCCAATTTCTAATCTATGACATCAGATGGCTCCTTAATTTCCTTAATAGCCTCTTGTGAAGGACTTTGCAAAAGACTTTTTGAAAGACTAAATAAATTGTCAACTGGTTTGCCTTTATTAACTATTACATTGGCATGCTATTAAATTAGAAAGGCATGCTTTTTTCTTTATAGAGGCCATGCTGGCTTCTCTTATTCTCTGTGATGGGAGTGTCCAACTTAAGGCCCGCAGGCTGTACACGGCCCACCAGAGCATTTCATAAGGCCTGTGACCTGCTTCAACACAGTGTATTAACGGCCATTTCATTAGCATTTTGTTGTCATGTTTATATCATTTTAGTTTACACACATGTGTAAACAGACAATATTGTACATAGAAACAGCTTAGCTAAATACATACAAAACAAGCTGAACTTAAAATATAAATCAATTCAGGTGACTTTAAATCTTATTAAAATATGTAGAATCTGTTTGGCCCACACGAGGTTGTGCTTAGATTTATGTGGCCCTCCTGTGTAATAAGGTTGGGCACCACTGCTCTATCGGGTCCTTCACGAAGCAATTAAAGGAGTGAACTTCACTAAATTCTTGACTCTTTGCTTTGTTCTGTGTTGACATGGGTTTCCTTCACGAGCAATTCCTTGTGAGGTATCTCACATGAGATAAAGTACTAACTTGACTCTGAATTAAGAGCAGAAGTACAGATTTGTAGAGTGATCATCCATCTTCACTTGCTAATACCTTTGATAATTCATGTTGGGCGGCTCACTTAGTCAGCCTGGCTGACATCATTGGTTACCGAAATGATCTGAACTCTTCTCTCCAGAGCTGGAAATAGGAATTTTCTGTCTGCGCACGATAGAGTAGGAAAGTAAATCAGAAAAGTTGGTAGTTGTATTTCCTGAGCACAGAGAGGAACTTTTAGTCATTTCCTGTTGTTTTAGACTTCAAGGAACTGAGGAGCTGGTTAGCAACCATCAGGGAGTCATAAATCTGTATCACAGGGAATTTCAGAACCACCTATGAAATTACTTCTTGCAGACCCGCAGAAGGGAAGGAGGTGACTCACCAACCTCTTCATAAGATGCCATAGAGCTGGCAGCAGTAACTGCGCTTTTCTAAGACACAGTGACAGGCCTCTCCAGCGACATGTCCCGGTCATGACTTTCCCTAGCCAGGAGCTTAACTTTTGGCTATCTCTGAAGGTGGAGGAAAACCCAGCTTTAGGAGCAGAAGCCTTGAAAGTTCTCATCCCACTTTGTCCTTAAATCTCTGCAAGTCAGGTTTCTTTTTGCTGCTTGTGAAAAAATGAAAGTGTCACAATCACCTGCTGATTGAAGCTGAAGCAAAAGTGTATTTTTCCAGTTCAACCTCCCGGGGCACAATTTTCACCAACAAGTCGGCTCATCTACTGCACTGAATTTTGAATGTATTTAAAATGTTGCGATTCCTTTATAATTAAAGTTCCTTTTTGGTAACATAATTATGTGTTTTGGTCTGATTGCAGTTAGACATGTTTCTTGTGTTCGTGGTTCGAACTAGAGGTCTTGGGAAGAGAGGGTGGTGAAACATTTGTCTGTGAAAAGGCCAAAAGCTTGTACGTTTGGGAAACCCTGGTCTAAATTCATACCATTGTCAGTATACGTTAGATAATGCAGAAAAATAAATTCCAAGATCCAAAGATTTTTAGAGAAATTAGATTGAAAAGACCTGTTGGGTTATCTTGTCTGTCCCCTTCCCAGTGCAGGATTATTGCCTAGAGTATTTTTAGATTTTTTTTTCTTCATTCTTCCTTCATTTTGAGTGATGATTTCAGTTAGCTCACAGTTTGTGAGTGGTAATGTAAGTACTGTATGTTCTTTTACTTTGGTGCTATTTCTGTTCAGCTGTGCATGTGGGTGGATTAAAATACACTAACACACCCACCCTTTGCACATAGATAAAATGTGTTGTACTGTGAGCATGAAAGTTCAGTTGCCGAAAGAAGATGGGGTTCTCATGCCTTTTGAACCCAGGGACCTCTTTCAATTATTTTTTTTCCAAAGTCACAATCATTCTGTCAGGCATTGGTATTAATTTAAATCAGAATCCCACTGTTACACCTTCTATCTTGTTGTCAATGCTGTGGAGGCTCTGACTTGCTGCCTCCTCCCTCTTCCCCTTTCCCCCTCCCGAACAAGACTTAACAGGCAGGTACAAATTGGCCTGGTGTCTTTTGACCAATGAACAAACAAATAGAATAATTTGCAGAGGCAGAGTTGTAAAAATCAACTCACCCACTTGATTTTCTTGGCAGGTCGAGAGAATTATGCTATCAACTTCTGCAGGATCTAATTTCTCTTATACTTCTCACTTCTCACATTGGCAAAATGTGTCTGTCTTGTCTATGGCAAGGCTATGCAATAAAACTGATCTGCGCTGTTGCTCTGATGTTAGTGCATGTCTTTGAACTCTGTTAGTTAAGAATCTGTGAAGCAATAAAACCTTGTGACTGCTTCACTTGCTTCAGGACTTCACTTGCTATCATAGCCGATGTCCAAATATGGGGCACAATGTTTGTCAAAGAAAGGCCCAGAGTGAGGGGCACAAACAAATTATTCATGTGGGAAACTTAATATGCCGCGGGATTCCATCCTTCAGTATAAAATTCTTTCTATAACCTCAGTTTAGTAGTTCTTTATTTCTGGTGTAAACGGTAAATGTGAGGGAGATGCCAAGTTTCTGTGGAACATATATAATATTGGAACCAGGACTGGCTCTAGGCACCAGCAAAGCAAGCATGTGCTTGGGGTGGCACAATTCCAGGGGCAGCATTCTGGCCACCCTTTTTTTTTGCTTGGGGCGGCAAAAAACCTAGAGCTGGCACTGATTGGAGCTAAAAGCAACATCACTGAAAATGAGGGACATTTCAGAGGTATGCTCCCTCCATGTAACTTTCCTTCTGTATCCCTTGTCAGCCATAAGTGACTGAGCCACGGCTTTCAACCAACCTATCTAACACAAGTGCATAGTTGAGACCCAGGAAAGAGCACAGATTATACACTCTGGGGTGTTGGTGAGTACTTGGCAACTCAAAATGTTGTTGGATTGATAGCATAGGTACCTTGAATAGTAAGTCTGTTCCATTGGTTTCCTTAATCCAATACATTTTTATGCCAATACAGTTTATGTAGCATTGGATGCTAGTGCACCCTAATGCCTCCTTTAATTTAATGTCCTATTTTTGGTGAGTTTAATATCCAGATGGACAGATATTCCTCAGCCATCTGTCTATCATTTAAGGTATTTTTAGAGTGCCCATCACTGTAGTATCTCAACTCCAAATACATTATTTACAGTTAACAAGAATATGTAATTCAAAGGCAATTCCACTATTACCATTCTTGAATGAAGTCTTCATTTACCCACAGAACAGGTTTGGCTCAGTGTATTTTCCTGCCGTTGCATTTCAGTATTTCTCTAGAGAGACCAGTTCTTGGAGTGAGGAGTATATCTTGTCTCAAAGTCATTCTATCACTGGTCTCCTTACTGAGACTGCCAATAAGATTACCATTTAGAGAAACACATTGTGGTGGTTTTACTAAGTGGATACCTGTCCATTAGGAACAAAACTGAGACAATCATTTTATCTCACCTAGTCTACAGACTTGTACTATATTTGAACTTGATGGGCATGTGAAAAGCTCTGTGTTTCCCTTAGGTAATGCCCTGAACTACAAATGTGGTCTTTAATATTGTTGCAAATTATTAAGCCTTTGCTGCCAGTAACAGTGATTCTTTTTCAGTTTCCCATTTTTAACAGGTATGCAGCATTAACACCTTGTTCTTAAATGTCTTTGAGCATTCAGAACCGGTCGTAACAAATTATTTTCTTCCTTTAAGCTTGAGGAGGATATGGACATTTTTATATATTTCCAGAAAATATCTTTTCAACTTTTAAATTTACTGCAAAAAAGCTGATCTTGTCTCAAAGTATGGTAAAAAAAACCCAAAAACAAACAAACAAACAAAAAACAACCAGAAAGTAATTACTGAGCATCAATGGAGAAGCCACCTTCCTGCATATCCACCCATCCATTGTCAGAAACTTTTGTGATAATTAGCATCTGATTCTTCATCTCAGTCTTGAGTCAAATAGTTGGTAGTCACAAGGTGTGGTATATGCCTCTGGTTAATGTAGTTTAGAAAATTCTCATTTTTGGTAATTATGGCTTCATTGATCTTCCATGGAGGGTGAGAGCCAATAAAATGGCCTCTGTTATTCCTTTTTGTTTTAAATTTTTAAACGTAATCTAGAATGATCGCTGCTTTTACTTATTGTGTAAGTATCATTTCATAGAAGAGATTGAGGGAAGAAAATGCTAAAAAGCCAATGTGGAATGCAAAAATAACAATTACTTCAGCTTAAACTCTGAACCGAGAAAGCAACACCATCTTTAAATGGAATTTCACAATGCCATTTGTAAAGGAAAAAGTGTGTGACATGATGAATCAAGGGAATGAAGAGCTAAATATGTGCAGTGGATTATTTTGTTCACAGCCAGAATGCAAGAAGTATTTATACAGAATCTACAATGATGAAAGAACCATGACTGACCCAGAGTTTGTAATGGAAGATTGTGGCTCAGCCACTAAGATTATTAAGGAGAGCAAAAATGTAAAAGGAAAGGGTGATTTAAAAAAAAATGTTGAGAATAAAAAAGACCCTGGTGCAAGTGATTGGCTTTCAGACTATTCAGTTATGTAACTTCTTAGAAAACAGGGTATATGGAAATAAGAGCTTTTTTGAGCCCTTAACTTTAGGTTCAGCAGGATTTTGCTGTTTAGGAAGACATAGGGCAGAAAGCTTCTAGCTTAATAGATGCCCCCTGTTACTTCCCCCTTTTCTGTCAAACAGTTTGAGAAAAAAACAAAAACTAACAAGACTAGTGAAACTGAAAAATTTTGTTGTAGGGGGACCACAATTCTGTTTTCTCCTTTGGGAAATGAAAAAAAGTCTAAGGCCTTGTCCGCACTATCAAGGGTTTACCAGTATAGCTATACCAGCAAACACCTCTAGTGGAGATGTAGCTTGTATTGGCAAAAGAGTTCTTGCTCATTCAGCCCATCAGCTGGTATAGAAGCTGCTACAGCTTCACAGCCCCTTCACTGGGGTTTTAGAGACACTACAGCTGTGGATCTCAGAACACATCCTTGGCCTATCACTAAACCTCTTATATGCATTGGGGCTGTTGAGGGACAGCCTAGAGCACCCTTTCACAGGTAGCAGAGGGTTCACAGGCTTCCTTGTGCCAGATGATCAGTCCACACCAATCTCATTTGACCACAAGTCTAAAGAAAAGCAAAGGGTCTGGTAAGGCCCTCTATACCCTGGGTTATTGACACCTTGATGCAGTTACAGAGGCTACTTTAGAACATCAACTTTTGCATAAACATTGCATCTGTGTTTTTAAAAATGGTCTCTGATTTTGCACCTGGAGTTTTACATTAACAAACATTTGTGCGCACAAATTTGTGAGTGCTACTGATGTAATGGACACATAACTATCTGATTGTTCCTTTTGTGCCCGTTTCCAGTTGTGAACTGTAGGTGGAGGTCCCTTTAAATTTTGAACTATTGGATGTATTTCAGTTAACTTACTGTTTTATGATGTTTGCTTGTACTGTGCTGATTTCCTGACATTCTAGAATATAGATGTGGCTTGAAATAGGCCTATAATAATTACCTTTAAGTACCCATAGGGTAGTCTGTAAGATTTCAGAGTATGTTCATGGATTGTTCTATTAATAGACATTGGCCATTTTTTTGGATCTGGAATGTTTTTCTCTTGATTCAGATAAGTTTGATCCTGTATAAAAAGTGCTGTTATTTCCTAGTTGTCATCAGAATGTGATGGTTCTTGCAAGGCTTATTCATTACTTCTTCATATTTCAGTTGAGTTGTGGAGTATTTATAGAATCCATGTTTGTGCTGATAACCAGTTTAAGCTATCAGTACTTATTCATAAGCTTAAGCAAAGGTACATTTATGCAAAGCAATAATGACGTAAGGTAATATCTTTCCGCACAAAAAGTGAAGATCCATAGTGTCAGAAAAATTACTGGTTTTAGAATGGTCCTTTTGCTGGAGCAAATTTTGTGAGCCCATCAGAGACATTATTTGTAATAAGAACAGGAGTACTTGTCGCACCTCAGAGACTAACAAATTTATTTAGAGCATAAGCTTTCGTGGGTTACAGCCCATTTCATCGGATGCGTAGAATGGAACATATAGTAAGAAGATATATATATACATACAGAGAAGGTGGAAGTTGCCATTCAAACTGTAAGAGGCTAATTATTAAGATGAGCTATTATCAGCAGGAGAAAAAAACTTTTGTCGTGATAATCAAGATGGCCCATTTAGACAGTTGAGCCATCTTGATTATCACGACAAGTTTTTTCTCCTGCTGATAATAGCTCATCTTAATTAATTAGCCTCTTACAGTTTGTATGGCAACTTCCACCTTCTCTGTATGTGTGTGTGTGTGTGTGTGTATATATATATATATATATGTATGTATATATATATATATATATATATATCGTCTTACTTTATGTTCCATTCTATGCATCCGATGAAGTGGGCTGTAGCCCACGAAAGCTTAAGTTCTAATAAATTTGTTAGTCTCTAAGGTGCCACAAGTACTCCTGTTCTTTTTGCGGATACAGACTAACACAGCTGCTACTCTGAAACCTTTATTTGTAATAGAAATATTGCTAGACCCTTAGCATAATGACATAAGATAAATTTCTGGTTGTCACTTTTATGATGTGGTCTTATGAAAGTTAAACCGTGTCTTGTATTGTGTGGTATTGAATTAAATGGAATCATCCTTTTTTTTCAGTTTAAGGATGAATCATTATTCAGGACCTCTTCCAACAATGAGATTTGTCTGACAGTTCTAGGCAAATGTGTCGAGTCCTCTTGTCTCACTGTCGAATATTGTGAACTGTTGGAATGTAGAATGAAATTTAATGAACTTGCAAACAGTCCAAAACAATAATAAAAGTGACATTTCTGGGGAGGCTTCAACTGGTCAGTGATTGTGCCTCAAGCCAACGGTACCATGAGGCACTATTCTCCCTTCACCCCCGACTTTTGTCTGAGATATAATTTTTTTAGAGTCCATACTGTCTATTATAAGTAATTGGAAGACATGACTGTCATTGAAAAACATGCATCTATGCTATTTAAATGGTAAAACACACAAACATGAATTCAATATTTGTCACATTAAAAGGATTAAATAATGCAGGCTCAAATATCATGCGCAGGCAAGCTATTTGACACTAAAATAATGTCATAAAGATTATTAATTTAGCAAAATAGTAAAAGCTAAAGATAGCAGTGGGCCTAAATTGGAAGTAATTAGAGGTACATTAGGAAAGAGTAATTAGTCATACTGGGTAAAATTTTCACAAGTGCCTATGTGATAAGTGACTTCAGAGCCCAAGGTTTTGTGCTCCTAAGTAACTTCAGGTGCTTTTGAAAAATTTACTCACATCTTGTATGTTTTCATATGAATTTGCAGTGATTTAGAAAGATAGATTAGGAGATAAATATTCATATATTTCCTTCATGTTTTCCTGTGCTATCTGGATCGTGATTCGCATGACAAATGTGGAATATTTTTTGACGCTCTTGGCTAAAATACAGAAAAGGTTTAACTAGGCATTAAACATCTTGGAGTACTATGTACTATATTTTATCTTGCTGGTAGAGTGGACTAAAAATTATACTTTAAATCTAGCATCTAGTTTTGATAACAGGTAGAAAAACAGCATGATTACACAATGCTTGTAGCATTTCATATTATGTGGTTTGATTGGTTTCATATCAAGTTAAACTCTATGATTCACATTGAATTTAAATAAGTAAATTTAATTAAATGTGTATCACTTTATTTCAGAGGCTTTGGAGTTTTCATTATTTTGGAATAGCTCTCACCAGATATCAAGTTAGAGTTTAACAATGTAAAGCTTATTTGCTAATTCAGTTTAAAAATGGTAATTGAAGTACTATAAACTGAATTAATGCATGACTGAATCAATAGTCATTTAAAAAGACAGATGGTAATTAAATAAATTGCTTATGCTTTTTATGTGTCGGTGGAATTCACCCCACTGTAGTGGTCCTGCTTAAAGGCTCTCTGTGTCTTGAAACCCTCTGTGGGATGGATAGAGCAGCCATGTAGAGGCTCTCTGCACTTCCTCTGCCTTGTGAAGGTTGGTTCTAAATAGTCCAGTGTGCGGGAAACCAATAGAGGCAGGCTGGAGGCAATTCACCTGTGGGAATAGTGTATCACAACAGGATTCATCCATCAGTGATTAACTTGGCAGGTATGAAGAATTCATTAGATGGCTTTAGTCAAAAGTATCAGGATCAACACAAATTGTCTCTGAAGTCCTCCACAGCTTTCTCCATTTTGGTTCAATGGGGTAAACCTCAGACTGTCAAAACACCAAATGCAAGGGCCAAGATTTTCAGTTGTGCCTCGTGAATTTGAGTGCCTCAGTTTTTGGGTGCCCATTATTTTCCAGATATCTTACAGGTGCTGACTTTCAGAGGGCGGGTGCCAAGCATCTTACGAAAATCAGGGTCTCTTCCATGTCTCTCATTTGGGCACCCAAAACCACTAGATACTACTGAATATTTTGTCCAAGAAGTTTTGTTCCAGGGCAAGCAAACAGCTGGAGTTGGAGAGGAATATTTTCTTTTTCCATTAGAGGAAGGCTGCAATCTGCCTTCCTTTAACATCTTTAGGACTGGAGGAAATGAAAGATAAATTGAGAAAAAGCTCAGGTGATTTTAAATGGTCCAATGTGACTCTTGCCAGTGCGGTATTCAGATCCATTAGCCATGTACAAGAAATCCATTTTCTTCCATTAATTTCAGATCTCTCATCTCAAAAGGAGGGCTGGATTCCCTATCAGTATCTTGAGGTTTCTGAGTCAGTGGAAAATAAATGTTTTCATTTTTTATGAAAGGGTAAAAAAGTTTCTTCTGGAATCCAGACCTTCTACAAGAGAGTCCTATGTGGTGAAGTAGAAACTTATACTGTAGTTTTACATTGTTAGGAGAAACCTGAGACTTGTTCTGTTCTCTATATCTTAGAATATCGGTGGTTTCTGAAAGATTCAGGGTTATCTTTGTCATCGATATATTCATATAGCATCTATTGTTATTTATGGATTTGAGGCTGTTGGATCTCTTCTCACTCTTTCGTTATGCGCTCTTTTAAAAAAAATTAGATGTGTAAAACTTATTCTCACCTGTCTGGGACCTCATAAACCTTTGGCATTTGAATTTAACTTTTAGCTTTTAAAACTCTGGGAGATTACCTACTCTTTTTGCTAATGGCTCTTTTTGTGGCCAGAACATCAGCTGGGAGAAAAAGGGAGTTGCAGGTGCTTATGGCTAGTTCTATTTATACTTTATTCCACAAAGTTAATATGATTTTAAAACCTCACATAAAATTTTTGCTTTCAGTGGCAGCAGATTTTTCTTATAAATAGATAAACTGATGTCAATAAACTCTTTATTCTTGCCAGGTGTGGTGAAATTACACAGGTCAGATGATAAAAGGGCATCTTTTGCAAGCACTAAACCTAATTGTAAATCTTCCCAATTATTTATAGCTTATGGGGAGAAATTGAAGGACCTAGCCCTGTTGAATCAGAAGCTCTTTGAATGGATTGTGTTTTATAATAACTTATTATGATCAAGCAGAAGTACAAGTACCAGATGGATTAAGTGCATTCTATAAGAGCATGACTATCAGGAATGTGTCTATTCTTGAAAAATATCAGACAAACAATTGGAGTTCAAGTCATGCTTTCACAGACTATTATGCTCTTGATCCTAGAGCTAGATCAGATGCTCCACTGGGAGGGCACTGCTTCAGTCTTAGTTTGATTAAGCTCTCTTCAGCACTCCTCCTAGATTATGATGCTACTAGGTAGTCCTTTAAAAGAGGGGATTTGCAGAGGTAGGTTATGATGGAGAAAGAAAGTAAATGGAGTTCTGTAAAAATACCATCTGTGGAAGATACTTGCTTCAAGGTCTTAGCTCTTTAGTATGAGACTGACCGTGCTTCCTTGGTCAGGTTTTTTGACCCTTGAGGGCAGTGGTAGCAAGACAGAATGGAAACTACCCCCCCCCCGCCCCGACTCACCATCAAACATGGTAGGGACTATTATTCACTTGAAATTCAAGTTGAACAAAGTCCTAAACTCTTGAAAAGTTTTATGAGAAGGCTGACTTTTCCTACAGAAAAAGTCCAAATTAATTAGCATTTAGTATAGTGCCAGACAGAGAACCCAAGACTCCACCGATTTAGTAAACTAAATTCTATTTTCATTATTACCTGTTAAAAGCAAGAAATTAATTTTAAAAACCGCATAGGACATATCATCATAGAATATCAGGGTTGGAAGGGACCTCAGGAGATCATCTAGTCCAACCATCTGCTCAAAGCAGGACCAATCCCCAATTTTTGGCCCCAGACCCTAAATGGCCCCCTCAGGGATTGAATTTACAACCCTGGGTTTAGCAGGCCAATGCTCAAACCACTGAGCTATCCCTACCCTCCCCCCATATGACAACATAATGCAATTCTGTAAGTTCCTGCATTGCACTACAGAACCTACCAAAATGCAGATTTACACTTCATTCAGTTTGCAACATTTCATTCATTATCAGTTACAGGAAACCAAGTCTCAAATTAGGCAAAAGTTTCTTTTGCATTATTCAAGTACAACATTAAAATGTAAAAAGTTATTTATCAGTTATTCTGTCTTTTCTTGCACAGGTTGCAGGGTCTTTCGGAATACAACTTTGTGTATTTGTGTATTTAAAGAATTCTTGGCTGGATACTAAGAACGAAAGTCTTACATGTTACTTCAACTAGGTTTTTAGTACTTAATGATTGTGGGGTCATACTTATCTTCTGTCCAAAGGTAGTCTCAGGAATAAGGTAAGGCATTTAGCTGGAGATGTAGGGCTGGATCCACTGCTTATGTTTGGTTTGACTTGGTTCGTGTCCCCAGCCTGGTCCCAGGCACTGGTATATGGCTTTCCCTCTCTGGATGCAGACCTGGGTTCCACATAGGAACTGATAGATCCCCTCAGATGTCTTAAAGTACAGAGTGCCTTTCTCTGACTTCTTTAGTGAATGGCAGATTTACCCAGTACTGAGTTGTCAGCCCTCAACTTCTGCTGAATAAGGTCTGAGAAAAAACTTTTCACTTCCAGCCTAGCTTTCTCTCTGAATATTTTTGTGACTACATATTGGCTAGCACAGTTGCTGGACTCTCACCTGTTAATTTCAATCTCACACTCATTCACATTTTGTTTCCCCTCTGTTTCTTCTAGGAATCTTTAATTGTCTCCTTCAAGAAGCCTTCTGCCCCAGCTGTATGAGCACTAGCTCTTCTTTCCCCCAAACTGTTATGTTGTTCAGAACAGATTTGGGTCATATGACAAGACACTCACTTTTTCAGTTAGAATCATAGAATCATAGAATATCAGAGTTGGAAGGGACCTCTGGCGGTCATCTAGTCCAACCCCCTGCCCAGAGCAGGACCAATCCCCAACTAAATCATCCCAGCCAGGGCTTTGTCAAGCCTGACCTTAAAAACTTCTAAGGAAGGGGATTCCACCACCTCCCTAGGTAACGCATTCCAGTGTTTCACCACCCTCCTAGTCAAAAAGTTTTTCCTAATATCCAACCTCAATCTCCCACACTGCAACTTGAGACCATTACTCCTTGTCCTGTCATCTGCTATCACTGAGAGTAGTCTAGATCCATCCTCTTTGGATCCACCTTTCAGGTAGTTAAAAGCAGCTATCAAATCCCCTCCTCATTCTTCTCTTCTGCAGACTAAATAAGCCCAATTCCCTCAGCCTCTCCTCATAAGTCATGTGTTCCAGACCCCTAATCATTTTTGTTGCCCTTCGCTGGACTCTCTCCAATTTCTCCACATCCTTCTTGTAGTGTGGGGCCCAAAACTGGACACAGTACTCCAGATGAGGCCTCACCAATGTCGAATAGAGAGGAACGATCACGTCCCTCGATCTGCTGGCAATGCCCCTACTTATACATCCCAAAATGCCATTGGCCTTCTTGGCAACAAGGGCACACTGTTGACTCATATCCAGCTTCTCGTCCACTGTCACCCATAGGTCCTTCTCTGCAGAACTGCTGTCTAGCCATTCGGTCCCTAATCTGTAGCAGTGCATTGGATTCTTCCATCCTAAGTGCAGGACTCTGCACTTGTCCTTGTTGAACCTCATCAGATTTCTTTTGGTCCAATCCTCCAATTTGTCTAGGTCCCTCTGTTAGGAACATTCTGATCAGTATACTCTTTATTTTTTCCAAGACAAGATCAGACTCTGTTAAAACCAACTCAGGCCATCCCAAGGTCGTACTAATTTCAGCTAGCACTGCTAAAATCATTTCCCCAGTTTTAACATTCTTTCACTAGTGTTGTTCATATTAGCATACTACATCACAAACTACGAGCATAAATGCTGCTTTCTAAATGTTCTAGCAAGTTCCTTCTTGACCATGATGGGAAAGGTGCTCCTCTTGTTAGTCATTGCCCATTGTTCTGCATCTCAGCACTGCTTCTCATGTTTCCTTTAGGTTCCCTTTTAAACCTTACCCTCCAGTTTTGTCCCACATGGCTGTACCATATATTATAGCTATTGTCTTAGGCACTTTCGACCTTTTGGTATCTCCTTTGTTTTGGCAACTGCTTTTTCTCAGAGGTCTGATGCCTGCTTCAACACAAATAGTTTCAGGTAGCCAAAAAGATGGGAAGGCTCTAGCACAGCCTAGATCTTAGGGAATGGAATCAATATCTGATCAAAGACGAGTTCCCCATGGTTGCCCTGGTGGAAGCATCACGTCTGTCCTAGAGGAAGGCAACAGGCAAAACACTTTGGACCTTGCAGGCACTTACCTGGAAAATAGTCTCATGTGTATCTAAGATGTGTTGAAGAGGAACAGCACTACCAAAGTCATCTCCTGCTCTTTGGTCTGGCATCTGCTCCACGTGTTTTCTTGACATGCTTGGTGGTAATAATAATGGCCTACCTGCATAGCATGGTAGTGAATGTGTTTCTCTAGATAAATAAAGTGGCTGATTGAGGACATCATCCCAGAAGGTTTCAGAAAATCAATCTGTGTGACCACAAGTGTGTTGGAGTCATGATAAACGACCCAAAGTCCCAACTTATCCAGCAACAAATGGAGTATGTAGAAGCCCTGCTAGACACAGATCAACCCTCAAAGCCTTCCTGCCTCAGGACAGGATCCTAGGAATCACCAGTGTGGCAGCAAGGATAGACAAGAGACAGCAGCTGACAGTTCATACCAAGCTGCAAATGTTGGGGCTTATGTCCAATGGATCTTAGTTGTCTCGTAGCATGTCTTCCTAAAGGCAGCTTCAGTGAACCCAGTACAGCTTGGCTTCAAATGTTATTCACTGTGGTAAAGATTTACCAGCTCAGTTCTTCAAACAACTGATAGTAGTTTACAATCTACAGGGGCTCAGCAAATCTTTCTATTGAAATCAAGTTGATTGTTTGAAAGAACTAAAAAAAAAATGAATAATTTTGGAAAAATATTGTTTTAAAACATTTTTTGTTGATGTCTGTCTAGTTGTGCACAACAGTTCCTGAGTGCACGAGTTGCATGTTCCTGCAGAAAGGTTATTTTTCCTGTATCAGTTCCCTAAAGTTAGGTTCTTTCATCAAGAGCTGAGGAGCCATTGCTGTGTGGTTTCAAAATGTCTAAAAGCCAAACTTCATCAAGTAGAGAGAATTTTCTCTATCTGTGTGTCCAATTTTAAAGTTACTTCAAAAGACTCAGCTGATCCTCCAGCAAGCAAAGCTGGATGGGGCAAGTCTAATAACAACTGACTGAAAAAATGCATTCAGTGGAAGGTTTGTTGTTCTTCCCAGATTAGCTGCATTTCCTGCCTTGTTAATGATGATTGAGCACTAAGTGGCTGGTAAAAGTCTAAACCCTAACCTCAGCACACTGATTTACCACCTTTAACTCAACACAAGTCTGTTTTGTTTTTAATATGTGAAAATGTTGGTGTCAGAGTAAAATTCTTAAAATCAGTCAGGTCTCTTGAAGTTGAAATATCAGGGAGTGAGATGGAAGTGAACCCAGATTACATGGATGCTCTCATCAGGAAAGAAAAGAACTGCCGACATATGAGGCACCAAGTTTATCTCTGCTAGTCTGAGGATATGTTTTGGAGGCCAGACTATTTCTGAGGCATTTGGAGAAGGAACTTTTTTTTCTCTTTGAAAAGATGTGAGAAACCTCAGTTGAGATGGACTCTTAATTCTGGAGAACTTGGATTGAACTGATTTTGTTGCAAGAAATGATGCTGGATAGGGACTCAAAACAGACTAGTTTGTAATGCTATATCACTACATACTTGCATGTGAATGAAAAGTTGCCTAAAATTAATATTTGTAGGATGTTAGTTAAATACTGGCTAATTTAGTCATACCATGTGTCATCGTGTAGGTCACCTCCCTCACACCCCCTTATGGCTTGCCTCAGTCTCTCCTTCAAAAGACTTAAACTCCACCCAAACTCTTTGCATATTTAGCAACTTAGAACCATGGGGCTGGATTTATTAGTATCACAAAATATTCAAAATAAAAGTTCTCAAATCCCCATTTAGTCCATACCCCCAGACTTCTTGCTGGGGGTCTTCCAGGCCTTCTCTGGCTGGAGCTGTTTCCCTGAAAACTCAAGGTTCCCTGCTAGAGACTACTTACTCCCATCAGCCATTGACTCTGCTTGTTCTTCTTCAAGTGCTTGCTCATGTCCATTCCATTGTAGGTGTGTGTGCTCGCCACATGCACCTGTGCCAGAAGTTTTCCCCTCAATGGTATCCTTAGGGGACCGGCTCTGGCGCCTTCTGGAGTGGCGCGTGTATGCCGCGGTATAACGGGCGCTGCTGGCTTCCCCCCACTCTCAGTTCCTTTTTACCGCCAGTGATGATGCTGGAATGTCTTCTTGCTTCGGCAAGCTGCTTTCCTACTTTGTCACAGTAGTGGTTTGATTGTATATAGTTTTTTTAAGTAATTTAGTTAATAGTTCCCTTGGTGTTAGTAGAAAATAGTTAGATAATCCCCATATGGGACTTAGCCTTGGAATGGGGCATGCCCCGGTTCCCAGGCTTCAAACCTTGTGACTGCTGCAGAAAGTCCATGCCAGTCAGCGACCCCCATAGAAGCTGTTTGAAATGCTTGGGGGAAGCTCACGTGAGTGACAAGTGTCGCATTTGTAAAAGCTTCAGGCCACGTACCAAGAAGGCCTGAAGGCACCAGCCTCGGAGCCAAGAGTTCCGACCCTGCGCCAAGCACAGCGGCCTTGATGTGGAGTGTGCTGCCAGCACCGACATCCAACCAATGCTGATGCTCATCCCTGGTACCGGCTAAGAAACAGAGAAAGGGCCAGTAGGGGATGTTCTCTTGGAACCCGTAAAGCGAAGGAGAGGGCTGGAGGAGAGCAAAGACCTGCACGGGGCAGCTCTTCCCCTCCAGTTGGTGGCCAGGCTCCAGTGGCAGATAAGCTGTCAAGCCTGGCTTGAAACCCGTCCACCACCCTGGGTAGTGGCCGAGACACTCAGCAGCTGGCAGTGCCGTCTACACCAGAGTCCTTTCAGGATGCTAAGGACATATTGTCCCTTCTGGAGCCGCCCACCCCAGCCCCGGAGGTGCCCTGTTCGAGGGGCAAGCCTGCCATGGGACCCTTCTGATGGTGTCCATCAGTGTGGCACCATTCCCTACTCTGGGGAGTGCCCCAAAAGCGCTCGCCCGAGCAGCACCACTAACCCCTGGATGCGGGTTCATTTACCTGCCAGAGTTCCCAGCGTCGGTCTCTGGACTCTAGGCAGCGCTCTTCGGGCTCGTGGCATTGAACGTCGGTGGTCGGGCGCAGACCTGCGGAGGTGCGCTGGTCCCCAGAGCCTTGTGCAGGGAGCATCCAAGCTGGTCTCCCAGTTCAAGGCACCATTCCTGAGGATCCAAATGTCGGTCCCCAGAGCCCCGTCACAGGCCACTGGAGCGCCGGTACGGATCGCCGTGAATGTGTCAATGGTCTCCAAGATGTTGATCTCTCGCTCCCGGTCTACAGAGCGGCAACGCTGTGTAAGCGCGAGGTGTAGATCACTGGGATATCGTCGAAGATCTGCCGAGTGCTGCCACAGGTCACCGGAGCTGCGGCACCAAGAGCCATCATCCCCAGTGCACAAGGGAGTGGCAAAAATTACTACAGCCCTGTGGCAAACACCCTGCTCCCGATCACCAAATGGGCAGAAAGAAAATACGTTGTTCCTGCTAAAGGATATGAGGATTTGTATAACCACTCTGCCCCAAGCTCGTTTGTGGTGTCCGGGGCCAGTGAGCGCGATAGGCAGGGTCAACCAGGTTCAACACCAAAAAATAAGGAGGCGAAGAGGCTCAATCTATTTGGTCAAAACATTTATTCTACTTCAAACCTCCAACTGAGGGTGGCCAACCATCCAGCCTTGCTCAGCTTTTATGACTTCAAAATATAGCAGTTGATGGCTAAGTTTGCCGATTCTCTGCCGGAGGAGCCCAGGAAAGAATTCCTGGCTATCCTCGACAAGGGCATGGCGGTGGCCAGAGCAAGCCCTCCAGGCGGCCGTGGCTGCTGTGGACTCTGCGACCCAGACCATGGCTTCGGCCATTTTGTTGAGGTGGTGGTGGTCTGACCCAGCGATGGTACTGGAAGGTGTGCAGTTCGCAAGCCTGCAACCCAGGGTCTCACTAATATCGGATGAGTCTGATCTCGGGTGGGGGGCACATCTGGGCACACTGAGCACACAGGGCCTATGGTCCAGGGAAGAGCTCGTGCTTCATATAAACTTCAGGGAGCTGAGGGCCATTTGGCTGGCTTGCATGGGGTTCCTTCTCCACCTCTCCGGTCGGGTGATGCAGGTGCTAATGGACAACACGGCCTCCAGATTCTACGGCAACAGATAAGGAAGAGGCAGGTCATCAGCCCTGTGCCAGGAGGCCCTCTGTCTGTGGGACTTCTGCATCCAGCATGCGATCCACCTCACCTTCCTGGTGTCAGGAACACACAGGCAGATCGTCTCAGCAGGTCCTTCTTCTCTCATCACGAGTGGTCTCTTCACTTGGAGGTAGTCAGAATGCTTTTCCTGAGGGGGGACTCCCCGAGTGGACATGTTCACCACCAGACAGATCAGGAAGTGTCACGTGTTCTGCTCCCTGTAAGGCCTTGGCGCAGAGGCTTACTTTCCGATGCCTTTCTCCTGTCCTGGTCTGGGAACCTGCTTTACGCCTTCGCACCTATTCCACTAATCAGCAAGGTCCTCTTCAAGATCATGAGGAACAAGGCCTGGGTCATCATGATTGCCCCAGCTTGGCCACACCAACATAGGTTCGGCATGCTCATGGACCTGGCATAGTGCCCCCGCAGAAGCTTCCCATCCGCCCAGACCTGCTGTCAAAGGACCGTGGTCAGCTACTGCACCCAAACCTTGCATCACTCCATCTCAAGGCTTGGATGCTGCTGGCTGAACCTGGAGGAGTTGGCCTACTCTAGTCAGGTGCAACAAGTTCTCCTGGAGAGCAGAAAGCCCTCGACAAGTGCCACTTACCCTGCAAAGTGGAAGCAGTTCTCCTGCTGGGTAGTGGAGCGGAATATCTCCCTGTCGTTGCTGCAGTGCATTCGAGATTACCTGCTTCACCTAAAGCATCAGGGTCTCGCCCTTTCCTCAGTCAAGGTTCACCTGGCAGCCATATCGGCCTTCCACCCTCAAATCCAGGGTAGGTCGTTTTTTTTCATATGACATAACGGCTAGGTTTCTGAAAGGCCTTGAAAGACTGTTTCTGCCAGTCTGGGACCTGGTTCCTCAATGGAACCTCAACCTGATCCTTTCCAGGCTCACGGGCACACCATTTGAGCCTATGGCTTGGTGTTCCCTTTCCCACCTGTCATGGAAGGTCGCATTCCTTGTAGCCATTACCTCAGCAAGGCGAGTCTCTGAGATTAGAGCTCTTACTTCAGAGCCCCCATACACGGTGTTCTACAAGCTTTCCTGCTGAAGGTGGTGTCGCACTTCCACGTCAACCAGGACATTTTCCTCCCCATGTTACATCTGAAGCCTCACACAAATAACGAGGAGAGGAGCCTGCATACTCTGGATGTTAGGCAGGTGTTGGCTTTCTACTTAAAGTATACCAACTCCTTCTGCAGGTTGACTCAACTCTTTGTTGCGGTAGCCGACAGGATGAAAGGTCTTCTTCCAATGTCCTCTCAGAGAATTTCAGCTTGGATCACCACCTGCATCTGCACTTGCTACAAGTTAGCACAGGCTGTGCCTCCTCCAATAGTGAGGGCTCATTTGACAAAGGTGCAAGCATCTTTGACAGCTTTCCTGGCACAGGTCCCTATCCAGGATGTACGCAGAGCTGCGACATGGTCCTCAGTGCACAGGTTCACGAATCATTATTCTATCACTCAGCAGGCCAGAGATGATGTTGGTTTTGGCAGAGCTGTGTTGCAATCGACAGGTCCATGAACTCTTACCTGCTTCCGGTGGTACTGCTTTGGGAGTCACCTACAATGGAATGGACATGAGCAAGCACTCGAAGAAAAGACAATTATCTTTTTCATAACTGGTGTTCTTCGAGATGTGTTGCTCATGTGTATTCCATGACCTATCCTCCTTCCCCATTGTTGGAGTGTCTGGCAAGAAGGAACTGAGGGTGGGGGGAGCTGTTAGCACCCCTTATACAACAGCATACGTGCGCCACTCCAGAGGGTGCCAAAGCCGGTCCCTTATGGATACCACTGAGGGAAAAACTTCCGGCACTGGTGCATTGGGGAGCACACACACATACAATGGAAAGGACATGAGCAATGCATCTTGAAGAACCCCAGTTACGAAAAAGGTAACTGTCTCTTTCTCTCTGAGCATCCCTCTCTCTCTGCAGCTTCCTGCTGCCCTTTGTAGGGGAAACAGGTGAACCATGTTCAAGTGTGACTATTTCCTAACTAGGGTTGGCTGGCCCCTGGCCTTAAAGAGGCAAGTCAACCGGTTACACCATGCATTTGCTATTTTGATGTTTATGTTGAGTTCTCAAATCCTTAGAAGAACTATGAGTTAAAGCAATATTCTTTCATTAATGAAGATTTATTGTTATATCATTTTAAGAAGTGTTCTCTTGTTATGCTTGTGCTGGATGTTTTCAAAATGTTTTTTAAATTTTTATTCATGTCTATATTTTTGACTGTCTACTTTCCGAGCAGCTATGAGTAGGTTGTTTGAATAGATTTCAGTAAAGGTCACTTACTGTTTGTTCTGGGGTTTTAATGCCTTCTTGCTGGAGGATCTTAAGCATTGGGCTTATTTCTCTGGGACTTTAATTGCGTATAAACTTGTGCCTTGGAATATATGTAGGTGATAACAATCATAGCTCAGTGAAGTTTTGTATTAATAGTATTCCTGCTGTAATTGGTTGGCACTTTTTTTAAGATTCACTCAATCAACCTAAACCAGTATAGTTCTTTTAACAGAATGTTGTGTTTCTGCACCTTACTGGGTGTATAAGAAAATTTCTAGTTATGTTTCCAAATTTGACTTTATTTTAAATAGTAAACATTCCCTGTGATATCCTTATGGGACCATACTTAAATGGTCATATGTCTGATACTTGTATTTTATGATTTCAGCATCACTGGTATGACCAAGAAAACGTCGTTCGTGTAATTTAAATGTGAAGGGACAGTGTTCTCTATTTTGGAGTAAATTTCGATTTTGGTCTATGGTGATTTGTGCAAGGACTCCCTTTAATGTTAGGAATAGCACATGATAACCTCTCTGTAGCAGAGCGCAGCTGGCCCTCCTGGCTCCTGCCTCGATTATGCTCAGCTAAAGTCACTCATAGACCCTGGGGTTCAGGAACCAGTGGTGCTTTTCTTTACAAGTTTGTGCTCCCACCATGTTCTCACCATAGAGCATACACAGCTCTGGGTTCCTTGTGTCTGAACCTGGGAGGGAGGGACTTTCTCCCTGCCTGCAGTCTCTTGCACTCCTCCCTCCCACCACCCTGGCTTCCTTCTTCCCAGCCTCTTATATAGCCCTGGGCTAATTGGGCTGGCAGCTGGCTCTCATTCCCGAATTAGGACAGGTTCTTTCGAGCCAGCTCCACTTTATTCACTTAAATGGGGCTGGCATGGCAAGGGGCTGATTCTGCAGTCCTTCTGCTCAGCACCCTGTCACACTCTCCTTTTTGTTTGGTTTGATTTGTTTTTTTTGTAATTCATCAGATTTATATTTCTTTATTTGAACTACTAATGTGTATGTAATTCTAAAAGCATATTTTACAACAAAAATCTGCATTTGAAGGGAGAAACTTGGCTAGTGGTCAGAGTAGGGAACTGGGAGACCGGATACCAGCATTCTATTTGCTGTTTTGCCACTTACAGTGTACCTTTGACAAGTCACTCTAATTACTGTCTCAGATTATGGAGGTGGGCAAACTGCTGAGACCTTGTGTCTCCAAGTGGATTGGTTTGGCAGCACCTTTTGGAGGATCAGAGGAAGGAGATAGCCCTTGCTCCCTGCTTGTATGAGTCTTCTGGGACCTGGGGCTGAGTGAGTGTATGTATGTGTGTGTGTGTTATATGTATGCATTTATATGTCATGGGTTAAATGGAAGATATTGTCTTCTACAAATGAAATACTACTTCGTCTGCTGTAAATAGTAAAGACTACACTCAGCTGAACTAATTTTACTTTTTAGGTCTCACTTCATTTCAAGAGAAAAGAGTTGACTTTCTGATAATACTATTTTTAAAATCACTTGCTTATTTATTTACTTAATTCAGCTGTCCACCCAAGGAGATGCCAGCCAAGTGATTGGACCCCTTACAGAAGGACAGAGAAGGAATGTGGCTGTAGTGAATTCACTGTACAGGCTACACCAATCAGTGCTGAAGGTAAGTTTTTAGCGATACTTAACGTTTTGCCATTAATTTTGATTACGTTCTTTGCTTTTTCTTAGACTTAGCCTTGCATTGATGAGAATTCATGCAAATACATTTTCAAGATTATTTGAAACATAGATACAGCATAGAACAAAGTTTGTGATTTGTTTATAAATGAGGCTTGTGTTATAACTAGTGAATACTGTTTGATAGATTAGCATAGGTCGGCTTTTCATCATACATTTTTTGCCTTGTCTGTGTACTTATGTATCATTTTACCTGTGACGTGGTAAATTAGGAAACGGTCAAAGAAATGGATAGAATATAGATTTTTCTCTTGAATTTAGGTGACTAAACTATCAACTGAGTTTGCTGTGATAATTAATAAAAAACAGTTTGGTTTTCAGTGACATAGAACAATATTTAGAATGGAACAAATGTTCCAAAACCCTCCTACGCAAAAAGGCTAAGGGGCTAGGACCTGCGAGATGGGAGAGGCCCAGAGTTTGGGCTGCAGACCAAACCTGAATACCGCAATTGAACAGCCTCTTAGCTCTAGCCCCGCGGGTGTCTAATTGCAGTGTAGACATACCCAATAAAGTTTACTGACACAGTGCTGACTATGGTTACACAGTCAGTATAAACCAGAACAAACTGCATTCACCATTGTATCTGCTCACCGTGATAAAATCTTGGTCTGAATAGACACATGATCATGAATACCTGACTGCGGATGCTGACTTGAGAAAAAAAAATAATAAAAAGGTTCAAAAAGCATATAAAACCTGTATGGGTTTTGCAAACAGGTGTAGATTAACTCTGATGTAATGAATCTAGTGTGCTTTGGTATTGGAGAGAGATCTGATGTGATTCATTCTTAACTGTGAATTTAATAGTCAATACACTATTTTAAATTAGATAAATATAACATAATGTTAACTGTAAGGAGATTGGTAGGATGTTTCCAGGTTTGATTCTTGACATCTAGTCCGAATGGTACTGTAGCTGGGATTTGAGCAATTATTTAAAGTGGAAGATTTTAACTTACAAGGAATTCCTGCTATTATTTACAGCTGCACAGTTCTCCATAAATCCCACACACATCAGTAGGAGAACAGACCACTTACCTTTTATCATGTTGTGCGTCTCTTACGTCAAGCTATAAATCTTGGAAATTAGAGATTTCAAAATGAATATTTGGCATAAGAAAAAATTAAAGGTCTGTCTAGATGTTGTTGAACTGATGGAAATTGGATTTTTGGCTTCAGTGGGAACTGAGTGCGGCTTCACTGCATATCAAGAAAGCAAAATGAGAGATAATGAATTCAGGTGTATT
Organism: Chelonia mydas; assembly: GCF_015237465.2. Classification (NCBI taxonomy): domain Eukaryota; kingdom Metazoa; phylum Chordata; order Testudines; family Cheloniidae; genus Chelonia; species Chelonia mydas. The sequence continues at coordinate 320,286,190 of NC_057849.1, forward strand.
CAAATGTTAGTATTCTCCATACCATGTAAGCCATAATTTTTCTGGAGCATTGGCAAATATAGATGCTTCATTTTGGACCAAATTGAGTATTGTTTTTGTTTTTAATATGGTAGACTTTTCGTAGTTTAAAAATGTTGTGACTGGATAACTATGCAGTGACAAGATGGCATTTGGATCTTCAGATTGCACTTGAAAAGTAGATGCTGCATTACAAAAATCCCTCCCTAGAATCAGAATGTTTTTATTCAAATATTATTTTGTCACTATGATTTACCAGCTGACCTTTTTAGGCTGCAAAGCGCTGCTAAATACTGTAAGAAGGACAAAAGTATTTTTTGATACAGTGATTTCATATTGACAGGTTTCAGAGTAACAGCCGTGTTAGTCTTTATTCGTAAAAAGAAAAGGAGTACTTGTGGCACCTTAGAGACTAACCAATTTATTTGAGCATAAGCTTTCGTGAGCTACAGCTCACTACATCAGATGCATACTGTGGAAAGTACAGAAGATCTTTTTATACACACAAACCATGAAAAAATGGGTGTTTACCACTACAAAAGGTTTTCTTTCCCCCCACACCCCACTCTCCTGCTGGTAGTAGCTTATCTAAAGTGATCACTCTCCTTACAATGTGTATGATAATCAAGTTGGGCCATTTCCAGCACAACTCCAGGTTTTCTCCCCAACCCCCTCCTCAGACGTTCTTGTTAAACCCTGGATTTGTGCTGGAAATGGCCCACCTTGATTATCATACACATTGTAAGGAGAGTGATCACTTTAGATAAGCTATTACCAACAGGAGAGTGGGTTTGTGGGGGTGGGGAGAAAACCTGGATTCGTGCTGGAAATGGCCCAACTTGATTATCACACACATTGTAAGGAGAGTGATCACTTTAGATAAGCTATTACCAGCAGGAGAGTGGGGTGTGGGGGGAAAGAAAACCTTTTGTAGTGGTAAACACCCATTTTTTCATGGTTTGTGTGTATAAAAAGATCTTCTGTACTTTCCACAGTATGCATCCGATGAAGTGAGCTGTAGCTCATGAAAGCTTATGCTCAAATAAATTGGTTAGTCTCTAAGGTGCCACAAGTACTCCTTTTCTGATTTCATATTGTTGAATTTTCTAACTTTTAAAATCTTGTCCATCTATAACACATTTGTTCATTATTTATAAATATGGCAAACTTTTGTTTCAGTAATGGGAATAGCTAAATATGTTTTCAGTCCAAACAAAATTCTGGGGTCATTAATCATTCACTGAGCTTTAACTATTTTAACAGTTATTTACATATTTCAGGTAGTTTCCAGCCAGAGTTCATTCCCAGCAGCTGCTGAACAAACTATAGCTACAGCTTTAAAGGTAATTGAATGTCAACATGCTATAAAGTTATATCAAAAGTTTGTTGTATTTGCCATACTTACAATGGGCACTGTAACTTACTTAACTTGTGAGTTTTGTCTTGTTCTGGCATTTTTTTGTCAACATGGACCTTACTTTCTGGCCAAAATATTCATTCATTTCAAATTCTCTGTAATTTGTACTTCCTCTAACTATTTGTGGATGAGGAGGCTATTTCGATTTAAGTAGTATTTGTATTTGAGAGTTCTGATATTCTGATGATGCTTGGAGCCCATACATCCGCTTTGACAATAAATGTATTTCCCTTCAATCTTCACACGACAAGCACTGGATCCTCTACTCCCTCTTTCCTCACCAGTTTGGTGCTTTTATCTCTCAGGGTGATTAGTACACCTGGGTTTATGTGGATGAGGCATACCTACAGCAGGAGTGGATAATAGGCTTACGTGTGTGCATCAAAATATGTATCTTTATATACGAGGGATATCAAAATGCACCGCCACTATGAAATAAACTAGTAATAGTAAAGTGGCCTTTATTTCCCTACCTTACTGAAATGGTTGAACAAATTAAATGTTGTAAGACTTCCATTTTCCTTTCCTTTAAATGTTTGCGGTTTGGAATAAAAGGGCACTGGTAACATAAAGGAAGCAAATGTCTGTAATAAATAATTTATCCTAAATCAATATATTTTGGTGGTCTCAGTGTTTGTACTTTTTGTTCATTATTGATTTTGTCCTCTCGCTTCATTTTAGACAATCCATGATCTGATGGGTAGTGCTGTGCAACCCTTACTGAACTCAGTAGGAGACTCAGTGGAGGCCATTATCATCACTATGCATCAGGAAGATTTTTCTGGGTAATCAGCCACTATGTTCATAATATGGCATTGTCTTGGTAAAGTATATTGTATATGCATAATACCACAGTGACCTTTGCAACAGGATCACTTGTCTGGGAGCTCATGATACTTGATTGTCTTTTTGCACAGAAGGCAGCAACATGGCTGGCCATTGAACTGAGTGACCAAAGTTATATCGCTCTTGCCTTTGTCCTTTTTTTTTTTTTTGGCTATCTTAAAGTAAAATTGGTCAAAAAATTTTCATTTTTTTAAGTAAGGGGAGCTTTATTCAAAACCAATGTTTTTGTGAACAGTTTTGTTTTTCAGAATAAACTTTGTGGCTTTTTTATCTAAAACGTTCATAACCATTTCAGAGTTTATAATGTAGATAAAAATGTCTATCAAAATTTGTTTACTGAAAAATGGATTTTTGGTAACTAAAATATTCTGATAACTGTTTTCAATAACATTTTCTGTAAGGTTTTAGATTAAAATTCCCATGAAAAAATTAAGTGAAATTTTTTGAAAAAAACAGTAATCGGAGGTCAGTTTTGAGCCTTATAAAATGAAAACAGCTGCAAAATTTCAAAAATTTTCACATTTTAATTTTTTGACCAGTTGTATTACAAAGTGTATAAGTAAAGTAAGCAGTCATGGAATAAGAGGGAAGGTCCTCTCATGGATCGTAACTGGTTAAAAGGCAGAAAACAAAGGGTAGGAATAAATGGTCAGTTTTTACAACGGAGAAAGGTAAATGGCGGTTTCCCCGAGTTATCTGAACCGGAACCAGTGCTGTTCAACATATTCATAAATGATCTGGAAAACGGAGTAAACAGTGAGGTGATGAAGTTTGCAGATGATACAAAATTATTCAAGATAGTTAAGTTCAAAGCAGACTATGAAGAGTTACAAAAGGATCTCACAAAACTGGGTGACTGGGCAACAAATGACAGATGAAATTCAGTGTTGATAAATGCAAAGTAAAGCTTATTGGAAAACATAATCCCAAATATACATACAAAATGATGGGGTCTAAATTAGCTGTTACCACTCAAGAAAGATCTTGGAGTCATTGTGGATAATTCTCTGAAAACATCTGCTCAATATGCAGCAGCAGTCAAAAAACCTAACAAAGTTTGGAACTAATAAGAATGGAATAGATAATAAGACAGTAAATATCATAATGCCACTATGTAAATCCATGGTACACCCACACCTTGAATACTGCATGCAGTTCTGGTCGTCCTGTCTCAAAAAAGTTATGTTAGAAATGGAAAAGTACAGAGAAGGGCAACAAAAATGATCAAGGGTGTGGAACCGCTTCTGTATGAGGAGAGATGAAAAGAGATGACTATGGGGGGATATGATAGATTTCTGTAAAACGATGAATAGTGTGGAGAAATGAATATAAAGTGCTGTTTACTCCTTCACTCCATTCACATACCACAAGTCACCCAATGAAATGAATAGGTAGCAGGTTTAAAACAAACAAAAGGAAGTACTTCTTCACACACACTACACAGTCAACCTATGGAACTCATTGTCAGGGGATGTTGTGAAGGCCAAAATTATAACTGGATTAAAAAAAAAGTAGATAAATTCCTGGAGGATAGGTCTATCTATGGTTGTTTGCCAAGATGGTCAGAGTTGCAACCCCATGCTCTGGGTAACCTTTGATTGTCAGATACTGGAACTGGGCGACAGAGGATAGATGACTTGAAGGTTTCCCTGTTCTGTTCATTCCCTTTGAACCATCTGGCACTGGCCACTGTCGGCACTGGGCTGGATGGATGGGCCATTGGTCTGACCCAGTATGGCCGTTCTTATGAGGAGGTTGATTTTCAACAGACTCTCCTGGTTTGGAAAGCCCTTCACCAGGAGAGACATAGCTATATTTGAGACCTGCTGTGAGAGCCTGGTCCTGGTGGGTATGTGTACTCTGACACCATTATCTTAGAGTGAGAGGCTCCACAGACACAAGTGATGGCGAGCCATAGTGGGTGCTATTTGCTTCCCCTGCACATCTTGCTACAGTTCATCCATTCTCCTTTCTTAAAAAAAAAAAAAAAAAATCTGTTGCAAACAATATCTTTTCAAAGGTGTTTTTCCCTTTTGCAACCCTTCCTGCTGCTGGCACTAGCGCACACTCTCCGGTTTGATCTTTTGATTCAGACTGTGGACTAAAACCTGCAAGATGTTATGTGTCCTCAACTCCCATTGACGTCTGGGAGGGCCTTGGCTATAATTCAAAGAGAGAGAGTGCGATTACTGATTACCATGTCCTATATCTTGCAGTACTCTGTTTCTTCACTGATTAGAAGAGAGTGCCTATAATCCTGGGTGTGGGACTTGAACAATCTAAGAGACTAATTCTGTGCAGAGATTGGTCTTGGGACAGGCTGCACTAGTAACCTTGTGATATGTAGCCTGATATTATGTGATCTTTTATTAGAATATTATACAAACTGCTGGGACACTTAAATTTGGGGGCTGGAGTTAGAGCTTTAAAGCTTGCAGGCTGATGGAGGGTCTGCAAGCTGGATAGGAGGGGGTGATTTCCTCTATGTTGTGATGTCAGCAGTGGTAGATCAAGAGATATTTTAGACTGCAGTTCCAGAGGGATCGACACACTCCTTTGTTCCAAGCAGACATAGGATGCTGTAACTCATGCCACCAAAGGAAAATTACTACATGGGATAAGAAGAAAATTAAAAAGAAACGAATACTTTGTAGTTGTATTATAAAAATGAATTTAGCATCTTACATTTTTGGCAGATCATTATCCAGCTCAGGAAAACCAGATGTCCCTTGTTCTCTGTACATGAAAGAACTACAGGGCTTCATAGCAAGAGTCATGAGCGACTACTTCAGACACTTCGAGTGTTTCGACTTTGTCTTTGACAACACAGAAGCCATTGCTCAGAGAGCAATTGAACTTTTTATTCGCAATGCCAGTCTACTGAGACCCCTTGGTGAAGGTGGGAAAATGCGACTTGCTGCTGACTTTGCACAGGTAAACTTAGCCAGGGCTGGCTTCCATTTTGTTTGTTTCCCTCTTTTAATGGAAACATGTAGATACTTGGTAAATATGCACTTTTTCCCCCCATTGCAGTTGCCCGTTGTCTTAGTTGGGTCTGCAAGATTTCATCCTGCGAGAAAGAGAATCTTGAGAAATTTATCCACTAAATAATCAATGAGGGCCCTTCTCATCATAAGGCAAACTCAGTAAAGCCCTATACCTTCCGGTCAAATTACTGGTGCATTGAAATTTGTCAGCATTTTGAAACTTTTTAATACTGAACAATAGTCTTCAGTGCTAGATCCATCATTTGCTACCACTCCCCCCATGCCACCTCCCTGTAAGATGGTTTTCCTTTCTTAATTGCTTTATGTCCCACTGTGCCAGCACTGATTGTGGTCGTGGACTGACCTACTTTGCAGTGTAGCATACAAATAAACATAAACAGAGTGTGAAAGGCCTGCATGGGTTGCTGTGAATACTGAAAGAATGACAATGTTGTCTGTGTTTCTGCTGGTGACATGGTCAATTTCCCTGTCTCATATTTTTTGCCTTAACTTGTATTGGACTGGTGAACTAAGCTCAATCAAGTAGATAATTCCAGTTTCCAGTGAGCTACTTCCTATTTTCAGATGAAAGCATCTTAATAGTAATATAGTGCAGAGTGAACCTGTTAGGGAACATAACACAAATATTCGGCACTTTGTTATCCTAATTCTAGGTCAGCTTCAGGGTATTGGTCCTTATTTTCAAGCTCTAAGGAGCAGCTTAGGATCCAAACATCTCAGAGACAGCCTCTGCCTCCAGCTTCATTCAACAGGGGCCTTGGCTGACATAGCTGAGGGTCAAACCCAAGAACGCTGGTGACAGAGCGTTTCATATAGAGCCCTTAGTTGTGGAATTGGCTACTACTAGAGAACAGGTGGGACCCAGGTCTTGTGGTCTTCAGGGCTCACCCCTTCATCAAGCTAAACTGTGTAATGGCCTCAGCCACATGCTGCTGAATAAACCACCTGGATTCACCAGCTAGTTCATAGCATCATAATCCTTCAGCAAGGAAGTTAATGGGAGATTTTCCATTGACTTCAGTGGGAGCAGGAAAGGGGCCAGAATGACCAAAAATGTGGGGCAAGGAGGACAATTGATTCCTTCTCCTGCATAAATATTGATGTACTTCTTAAATTCAGTAAGTATTTATATCTGATGTTACAGTATAGAGTGCCTTATAAATATATATTATTATTATTATTATTATGAAAATACCCCCTTCCTTTATCTTTCTAAATGCATCTTTTTTTATCAATCAGGTTACAATAAGAGTTGCCTCTTATCTAAAAGGCAGTGGTATGTTCTTACCTCAGTGTGAGGGGGTTTACACACTGTCTCCCACTGTGTTATCTGTACTTCTTGAATGTGCAATGGAATGAGTTCTCTGACCTCTATGCTTTTGTGCTGCAGGAAAGATTTTAAACTAGACCTACAATTGCTTGGTTCTGAGTCCTTCCTCTTTCCCTGTCTAGCTGCCTTGTGTTCCCTTCCTCTCCTCTTAGCTCCCCCTTACCTCCTCTTCCTGTTTACGTTGTACTTATAACTAGAAATAGCTGGATGCTGGTCGTAGGCTGGGCCTCTCCTGCTGCTGTCTTATTTGCTGTTCAGCTTTTCTGGTGGCAGCACTTCGAACCCAGCTAGCGAGGAGGCCTGGCAGGGGATATCTGATATACTGGGCCATAGAAAACTTTGTGTAAAAAATAAAATGCTTGGTTCGATGATACTCTAGTATGGATCTCTCCTTTTTGTTAGCATTGCAAGCAGGGGGAAGATCAGCCCTACCACTTACCAGCAGTCAGTTCAAGTCCTCCAGTATATATATCACTGGTGAACTGAGAACCTCTATACAATCCCCACAATGCCATATACTTTGTTGCATTATAAAAAAGTGTATTATAGATGCTCTGTGGCACTTTGGCTAATTGTGTGACAGACTGTCAGATATACTCATGAGCACTATCAACATGAAATGTTCTGTAACTTGTGTGCTTCTGTACATCGTTTAACAGAACACTCAAGGGGCATTTTAATGCCTAAAAATATTTGCAGTGCTGCAGGTTTACTGTCCTGTATTGTACTACTTATTGGAATTCCTATGTGTTAAAAGTGTGACAGCCTACAAAGGTTGAATGTGCCTGCAATTCATGCTGACTTAGAACTTTTATAGAAGATCCAAGGATGGGACTACTGTTAAGTTAACTGCTGTTCATTTCTGGACCAACATATTTGGTAAAGGTGGAGTTTTTGAAAAAATAAAAATAATTTGCTACCATGGATGCACTGCTAAGCTTTCCTTTCACTTTTAGAGCTAGTTAAATTAGAAGTGGTTTTTCTGGGGTCAGTCGAGCCCCCTTAGGTGACATTTTCTTGACATTTATATTTCCAATCAGGTATCAGCTGGGCATTGGACAACCTTTTAACCTGCTCATTACTAAGAGTTTTGTTACTTAGTAACAAAACCAAGGTCGCTCGGGTTACAGTGACCTCCATGTATTTTAGACACTCTGAGATTAAAAATGTGCGTTAGAATCATACATTGCCCTTTACATGACATGCAACTCTAAATGATTGATAGAGACAGTAAAGCAGAGAATGAAATTTAAATACTATACATTCTGGAATTTATTTAGAAGGAACAAGGATTCCTCAATATTTGGGCATAGAAATTTGATAGGCTGCTGAGATAAGGTTCCTAAACTCATTGCTGTGTAAGAGACCAGACCCTTCCAAAATACATGCAACCCTGCAAATGCATCATACAGCAAGGGTTCTCAAACTGGGGGTCGGGACCCCTCAGGAGGTCACGAGGTTATGACCTGGGGAGTTGCGAGCTGTAAGCCTCCACCCCAAACCCTGCTTCACTTCCAGCATTTATAATAGTATTAAATATATAAAAAAGTGTTTTTAATTTATAAGGGGGGGGTCACACTCAGAGGCTTGCTGTGTGAAAGGGGTCACCAGTACAAAACTTTGAGAACCACTGCCATACAGCATAACTGTGCATCTTAGCACATTGTAAACAGTAACTTTAAATCATCATATAGCTGTTATAGCTAAACAAGGTGTATCTATAAGCAGCTGTAGAAAGGAAGGTTGGTGCGACTGCTGTTGGTAGGACAGAAAGATGTTTCCTCCTACCAACCAATCCCAGCACCTGAAAAAGCCTTTCTTCAATGGCTGAAACGAGTGTTGATGCCATCCAGACAATTCACAGGCCCCACTCCAGCACCAGTTGTTGTGGCCGACAGCAATCTTTATTTAAAATATAAAAACTGGACATACTGTGAATACAAGAATGAACATTCCAACAGAAATATGGACACACCCCTCATTGAAGAATCTAATGCAATCTAACAAATTAAAAAATCAAATTAAAAAGCAGTCTTTTACTCCTCTGAATTTAAGTAAATACATCAAGGTACAGTACAAACCCTGTAGCGCTGGAGATCTAGAAAATCTGAGTTTGTTGTTTATGTGTATTTTTAACAAATAAGTTTCACTCTATTCCCACTTTGCATGACTCAATTCTAGAGTCTACTGTAGACTTCCAAGCTTACAAAGAAATATTTCTTTGGCAACTAGTGCTTCACGATGCAGCCATCTGCTGCCTTTAAAGTTTGTCTAGTTCTGGCAATAGAAATAATTAGAATGAATGAAGATTGACATTTAAGGGACAGAGTATTCTAAAGTAAATTATGTTCTTTCAAATACTTGAGACCAAAAAATATGAATTTAGGGACATTCCTAAAGCTTGTATAATATAGAGAATTTAAATTTGTTTTAATGAATTTAAATATTTGGTTTTGCTGTAGGAAACAAAAGTTCAGCTAAAATCTTGCCACATTATATCCACTTTGGGGGAAAAAGTGTGTTAGGAAAAGGCGGAATATGATGTCACCTTTGTTTGGTTCCCTTCTTTGTCATCAGGAGCAGTTTGCTCCATATATCTTGATTTTCAAAGGTCCAAACAGCAGTTGGGTGCCTAGGGTGGAATTGTGTAAAGTACCTAAGGGTGCTCTCATTGAAAGGCAGATGTTTCCTCCTACCACCAGCCAGTCCCAGCAGCTAGAAAAACGTGCAGGGGAAATCTCACCCAAACCCTGTTAACTTTCAGTGAGAGTTAAATGTCTAACTGGCATTTGGACCTTTGAAAATCTCCCTGTTATTACTACTTTACTCTATCAGAACTGCCGTGCTTGCTTTTATCATTTTCACTATGGAGAAATGAACCTGTCTGAAAGCATGAGTACAGTTTGCCATGCCTGCTTTGTTCTCTCATGCTCACAGTAACCAAGAATCCCGCATGTACAATTAAATGTTCTTTATGAAATCTCTTTGTCAACATGTGATTTGATAGTTCTGTTTCAGATATCATTACATGATTAGAAATAATAAGAATATTAAAGGTCTTGTTATAAATGTCTTGCCACCAGTGAAGCTAGTTCATTAATGTTCTTTAAATGGGAAGATGTTATAAAAATAGTTTCTGGTTGTTTGCATTATACTGCTCTGGCTACTCAGTTTTAGCTTTGCCCCTTTGAACCTTGTATTATATGGAGTCACTTGTATTTCAGTGACTCCATATAATGTTTTCTCAGTTTACTAATAGAAACGTGTTTTCAACTTCTGTTTTATTAAACTCTAAAATCTGAAAGTTCATTTGTTCTTTTTGGCTTATACATCTTCACCATTAATCAAGATTCTGCAGCTGAAACTCAAGTTCTCTGTCCTCTGTGAACCATGTACACACCAGAACAGAGACTAGCTCACTCTCCAAAGGCAGTAAGAATTTCACAGTGCTAAGAAGTGTTTAAAAAAAAATCTTATTTTTGTTACTAAAGGCAGCAGAGATCACTCAGAGCAGATTGTTAAGAAGTTATCACTTTTACAGAGACATTCTTTTGACTATGACCACACTTTAATGTGTGTTAGTGACAATAGTTCCCAGCGGTCATCTCCTAATTCATGTAGGCTTGTGCCCAAGTCTTTTGTGGGGATGTGTGTTTTCAGTCATAAATCCTTTAACAAGCCCTTTCACCAGAGGGAGAATCAGCCACTTTTGTGGGCGAGCCCTGGACCGGTTTCCAATAATAGGCCCCATCAATAGGGTCACCAATGTCTGTCTGTTATCCCCTTTCTTCCCAATCTTAGCCCAGATTGTGGGATATGGGGAGAACTTTACTGCACCAGTGAACCCACCAGTAAAGATTAAACATATTGAGATAAACAACGCACCAAACTCATTGGCAAAGTTCATTGTATCCCTCACATAATTGCTCTACGAACCAGAAAGTCTGTAGCCAACATAACCACTGCCTGCTGTATGATGGTTGTGGTGTTGAAAAGAAGAGAGCAAAAAGCCCTTGCCCAGTCAATCTGCCGTGTGGAGAAAATTTCTTCCTGACGCCAAATGTGGCAGTTATTGATATGCTGATGACCCATCCCATGACCTCTACTTATTGTTAGATGCAGAGCTTTGCATCTGGGGACATTCTGATTTAAGTAAAAGTCTTTTTATTGTACAGATGGAGTTAGCAGTGGCCCCACTCTGCAGGCGAGTGTCTGATCTAGGAAAGTCTTATAGGCTGTTGAGGTCATTCAGGTGAGTTACAATCACAGTATCTCTAGCAATTGGTAATGTGGTCAAATAATATTATTAAATTAATTTCCTACTTCTTGTTGCTTGTGATTCTAATTAAAAACCTTCTGGCAACTTCACATGCAAATTAGCAACAAATTAGTGTTTTTCCTTTTAATTTTTATTCATACTGTAACTACAATTTGGTGAATTTTGTCATGCTAATGTCAGCTAAATTGTACCTTCTTGGATTGTATTTGATGTTAGTTCTTATGATAATGAACTGTATAGTTAGACCGAGGGTTTTCATAGAAATATAAAACTTGCATTCCAATGTTGGGAGATTGTTTGTTTGTTTGTTTGTTTAATTAAAATAATACGCTTCTTGTACAAATGATCACCTGCCAAATTCTGCATTACAAAGCAATGATGCAAAGTGGCAAAAAACAAATGAGATGCACAGGCAGAAATAATTCTCTCTCTAAAAGGCCTAGCACAGTGTTGGCACTCTATAAATAATAATATTCTAAGATGTATCTTTTTCCTTTCTTTCATGATTATATTGTGTAACTTGTGTTTTTTCCAGACCACTGCTGTTCCAGACTAGTGAGCATATTGCCAATAGTCCAGCTGTGGGAGATATTATTCCATTCAGCATTATTCTTCAGTTCTTATTTACAAGATCACCACCTGAATTAAAATCACCATTTCAGGTAACTAGGTCAAGCCATCTTCCTTTTTGAAATATTCCATTAATAGATTAACTCTGCCATACATCAGTTCCTCCTCTCTAATTAGCTTTTGTTTGAACCCACATTCAGGATACAGTTTATTGGTTCTGTTTTTATTAGTTTGTGGCGAAGGTGCTCAGGTCACTCGTTTTATATTTTCGTTAGTTTGCAGAAGTAAAAAAAACCAAAAAAACCAGTCATCCTGCAGATAAGATATACTGAAGTGGGCTCACAAATTTTTTTTATTCTCCCAGATGAATGTATGAGTTTTCCTGGTGTTCATTTTAAAGCTGATAATTCATAACTTCAAATATGCCCATGAAAAGGGTTTTATTGTTTTCTTTTATGTTGTTAAATTCTTCCAGTCTACTGTTCAGTGGAGATGGAGAAAAAACTCCCTCTAAGAATTCTAAGTGAATCTACATCTTTGTGTCATCTAAAATTTCTTAGATGAGAGCCAGTTTATTTTTATTGCTGATTAGCAGTTGTGATAGTGATGAACCAGCTTCACTTTAATTTAGTTTACCTTTGTGTCTGACAATTGTGCATATTTCTTTGACATTATAGCAAATATCTTTTATATACTAGTGTTTAATGGGTCCATATTTCTGTGTATCAGAGAGCAGAGTGGTCCATTGCCCGTTATTCCCAATGGCTTGATGACCATCCATCTGAAAAGGACAGACTCGTTCTCATAAGGTAAAAACAATTATCCTCCTGTTTGAATGTGAAGCAGTATTTTAGCTGAAAAAACAGGATTGCTCTTGTGAAGTAAGATGTGAGCTATAGGGGCTTTGTTCCAAAGAGTGTCATTTTCTGCCCATCTTTAGAGGTGAGCTGCAAAGGGTTTCCCCCAAAAAAACCACCCCAAAAGACTCCTTAGTTAAATTTTAAAAGAGGGAAAATGCACACAAAGTGGTTCAGGAATGTAGTAATCACTACATTTTCACAAAATTACCTCCTTAATATCCTGAGAAATCTAGATTCCAGCCTTCCTGCTTCCGATGCTAGAAGCAAGTGACATCACAGCCATAAACAAAGGGAATTAAAATAGGTGTTCAGAATGGAAAACTTTTGTTTATGACAGTTGTGGTATCATTCATTCTGCTAGAGAAATCAAGAAGTCAGCAGTGGTTATGGACTTTTTCCTGATTTAGAATCTTAGAAAAGAGTTTTGCGGTTTTTTTCAAAACCTGCAGTTGACCTTTAAGAAATGTAATAGAGAAATTCAACAGTGGTGCATAGCTAAGGAGCTACATATTTGTGATTATTCTATAAACTTGCTTCTACTTATTGATCATCACTTGATCAATTATCAGTTATCCAACATGCTAACAAAATCTACAAGTCATAAGTCCTGTGACCTCTCCCTGACTTGTTTTCACCTATTATTATAGACTATATAATTGACTATATGGGGAAGCAGTGAAACTGATTCTGTACAAAATGCTGTCCAAAAAGTGCACAAAGAAAACATATTGGAAAAACAGAGAAGAGTATTTTTCAGTCTCCAACCTTTTTCGGTTCCAATAATTTTAAAAGTTACGTGCAGCAATGGTAGTTAAAACACATTCAGACAAAACTGTACCTTTCAAGTGATGAGTCCCTTGTAGCAGATATTTTCAGAACTCTAATAGTACTCGGAAATAACTCTTTCTTGACAAGACCATGCAAATGATTGACCATGTGACCTTCGTAGTATCTAAGCCTTGGGTCCTTTTGGAACACTGAAGTCATCATAAAATGCTACACAGAGGCAAAGGTTAACATTTGATTTGTTTACATTGCATATGACATGCTTACAAAGGCCTGACAGTGGCACTGCAGCCTGTGCTCTGGAGGATGGGAGGGGAAGTGCTGCAGTTTGAGGCCCTGCAGAACTTCAAATGCAGGTAGAATCCCTCATGGGGATTCAAGGGATGCATTATGGAGTGGCAGGTCTGTTGAGCTGGCCCTTTGTGCTACACCACCTCTACTGCTTCGATGTGAAGGGATAGTGGGGCTATGGCCGTGCCTTTCCCTGCCTCCTTTTGGGAGTGTCATACTGCTGTTGGTGCTAGCCAGGACAATGCTCCCACCCCTGCACTAGGGTGCCTAGCCCCTGCAGGAAATCCTCTTGCAGGGCTGCTCACAATCTAGTCCAATCTGATTAGGAAGCAACATTGTGACTGTGTACTTATGTGCGTGTACATTCCGATCATCTGCTGAAATTATAATAGCTGGCATTTACATTTCAGCCAGCAATATTTTTGTTGAAAAGAAATACTTATCTACCTGTCCTTTTAAACAGAAATTAAAATATACAGTCAATAGAAGTCTGCTGTAAATATTTATACTGTAAATATAATGATAGCATACATACGAGAATGGCTGGTTGATGTATTTTACCACAGATTTATTTCATAAGCATCTGTGAGTTATTGTCATGCGGTGGCTCACATACAATTGGAATTAGAATTTGGAAGTTCATGTACAACTATTAAACTGTTCTCCTTTTCTTCTGTGTTACACCTTATGGTATTTGAACCTGTTGCATTTAGAATACATAATTGCTAAGTGACTCTGTCTGCATCGTTTCTCTCAATGTGCAGCGGCAGTCAGAAACGCTAACAGAATGTTAGGAACCATGAGGAAAAGGATAGATAATAAGACAAAATATCATAATGCCACTATATAAATCCATGGTACACCCAAACCTTGAATACTGCATGCAGTTCTGGTCGCCTTGTCTCAAAAAAGTTATATTAGAATTGTACCGGGTACAGAGAAGGGCAAAAAATATGATTAAGAGCATGGAACAGCTTCTGTATGAAGAGAGATTAAAAAGATTGGACTTTTCAGCTTGGAAAAGAGACAACAAAGGGGGGGTATGATAGAGGTTTATAAAATCATGAATGGTGTGGAGAAAGTGAATAAAGAAGTGTTATTTACTCCTTCATATAACACAAGAACATGGGGTCACCAAATGAAATTAATATGCAGCAGGTTTATAGCAAACAAAAGGAAGTACTGCTTCACACAACTCATAGTCAACCTGTGGAACTTGTTGCCAGGGAACTATAACAGGGTTCAAAAAATAACTAGTAAGTTGTTGGAGGATAGATCCGTCAATGGCTATTGGCCAAGAAGGTCAGAGATGCAACCCCATGCTCTGAGTGTCCCTAACAGTCTCTGATTGCCAGAAGCTGGGCGTGGACCACAAGGAATGGATCACTTGATGATTGCCTGTTCTCTTCATTCCCTTTGGGGCACCTGGCATTGGCCACTATCGGAAGACAGGATACTGGGCTAGATGGACCACTGGTCTGACCCAGTATGGCCTTCTTATATGTTTGTATTCAACACCTAAAATAAATATGCAAAATATGTCTCTTCACGTCTTAAATAGAGGAGTCTTTTGAAGGTCACACATTGGCTGATTTGAATATAATAATGCAGTTTGGCTAAAAAAATTAGGTTTTCTTATATCTAAAATCATGAAATCTTGAAGATAGCTTGTAATTCTACAGCACTCCCTCCAGTGCTGAAGCATTATGGGGTGATCATCATCACTTAGGGTGAAATCTCAGACCCATTTAAGTCAATGATGAAATTCCTATTGACCTAATTGAGGCTGGGATTTTATGTATAGATGGGATTTTCAAAAGCATCTAGGGCAGTTTTTCTCAAACTGGGGTCCGCAAGGGTACTCCAGGGTCCGCGAGCCCAGCTGATTAACTCCTCCACCTCCCTCCCTCCATTCCTCCCTCTTGCTCCCAGTGCCTCCTGCATGCTGAGGAACAGCTGTTCTGCAGTGTGCAGGAGGGCGGGGGGAGGAGTGGGGATGGGGTGTGCTGGGGGGGGGGGCAGAAAAAGGTGGGGAAGAAGAGGGGCAGGAATAGGTGGGGTGGGGTCTTGGGGGAAGGGGTGGAGTGGGGGCAGGGCCTGGGGCTGAGCAGGGGTTTGTGCACTTGGGGTCCGCAAACTTTTTAAAATCAAAATGGGGGTCCTCAGGTTGCTAAAGTTTGAGAACAACTGGTCTAGGGAAATTAGGAGAACAAATGTCATTGAAAATCAACAGGACTTTGTGCTCATAAGTCCCTTCAGGCAACTTTGAAAATCCCACCCTTAAACGACAATGCAATTAAACATTATAAAAACAGAGCAAAATATAAACAAGTAAATGTATCATCATAAAAGTATCAGGGGAAGAGCAATCAAGACAAAAACTACTCTGAGAAAATGCTGGTTTTCTTTTAAATGGGGAAGATAGGTGCCCAGGATGAGCAAGCTACCTACCAAAAGTACCAGCCCAAAACATGATTCCCCGCTGATCCATAGAGTGAAAGTGGGGCCCTACAGGGAAGATGATAATATTATACTGTCACCAGCCAGGGCAAAGCTTTTGGAGGAGGTTCCTCTCCATTAAGGGCTTTTAAAGTCAACAGAACCTGCTTAAAACTAGTCTGCCCCTTTCTTTGCAACCAACAGAAAGAACACAAGGCAGTTGACCATGGCTACGGAAGCCTGTGGCCAGGCTTGCTATTGCATTTTGTTCCAGCTATAAGTATGGTAGAAGCCCTACTAAGATCTGAACTATGTGATGACATTTAACCGTATCTGAACAGTATTTCAGTAATTGTGCTAACTAACTTTGTGCTGATAGTAGTTTTTCCTTGTCTGCATTTACGGCTAAACCACCTTCAGGCCTGGTTTAGCTAACGGGATTGTTGAAACCATATTAAGCCATGGTTAAATTTCATATTGTAGACTAGGCCTAAGAAGAATTAAAACAGTTGAATTTTGTAATCCCAAAGGCATGTATTAGTGTTGCAGATTATCAGTGAGTAATTGTTTTTAGAAGAATTTGTAGTCCTTTTGCTTTGTAATGTAGAATTTATTGTATAATATTACTTGTGGGAAATTAATTCTGGTGCATCTTTACAAATGGTACATTTGCTACCATTTCAATTTGTAATGACTGCAGCTGCTCTAGAGATCTGCTTTTTAAATATTACTGTAGTAGGGTTATCAGGTTCCTCACAGCTTGTTATCAAATCCTTAGTTCCTTCTGTTCACTATGGAGTGACTAAACACTTTAAACGCTGCACAATGTGAGTATGGCCAACTGGTAGCTATTAATGAACTATTTTTGTATATTCCTTCTTGTTTGTCTTCCTATGGCCTGGGGTAATTCCTGGGGACTGAGTTATTGGAATTAAATTTGTATTTTGTAAACTAGTTGATCCACATACTTTTATTACAGTTTAAAAATTAAACCCCTTCCTTCTCAGCAAGGTTTCCTATTACTTAATAAAGTATCAAGTCAGATCCAGTTCCTGTAGATCTTCCATTGACTTTAATGGAAGTTAAATTAAGCCTGTTGTAGACTCTGAACTGCTGCAGTCATGGGTCAAATTCTGATTCCACTTACACTGTGTAAACCTATTAACTCCACTGAAGCCAATGCAATCACACAAAGTATAATTACACTGGTGTAATAGAGATCAAAATCTGGCCCAGTATATTAAACCAAGCGTTCTGAAACATTTTCATAGTGTGCACTATATCTTAATAGAGAAATTTTCTCAAGGATGACCTCCTTCCTGTTAGCACTGGCAAAGATCAGTTTGTGAACCTTAGTATTAGATTATTCACGAAACTGAGTTACAAGCTTAATTTGGTCCACCCTGGTAGTAAGTGCAAAAGTATGACCAGTCCAAAAGGTTGTATTGTGTTGCAGGCACTGGTTTTCCTATTCGTGCACGAATTCTTTAAATTTCCAGCTAAGTCAGACAAAGCTAGCCAGCCAATCAGATTGCTGACTGACTGGCCCTGATTTGCCGATAAGTGTACGGTATAAAAAACAAAAGCAAAGCACCCAACCAACACAAGCTTGTTCACAAAAATACTTTGATATAAGTTATTTTTTGGTTGGCAGAACTATAGCCCAATTATTTGAGCTAATCATTTTGCAATCTTCAATAAAATAGAGTCCTCTTCCTACTATTTTGTGTTTACATAGAATAGCTTTTGTAATATTTTGATTAAATAGTTGGAGCCATACTGGTGTATTTTTATGGCATAATAGTCTATTTTCCATAGATATCTCCTCTTTGCCTTATAGTTTACATAGCACTCTCTCTTAACAAAATAATAACAATAATACTTACTTGTAAAGCAATTCATGGCCCTGATCCTGTAATCTGATCTTTCATGCTGATCCGTGTGCCTTTATGGTGCCATGTACATTATTATTAGCATTATTTGTATTACCAGAGTATTTAGGAACCCCAGTCACTGACCATGAGTCCGTTGTGCTTGGCACTGGACAAACACAGAACAAACAGATAGTCTCTGCACCAGGGATCTTACAGTCTGAGTAAGGGTCTGTCTGAGTGAATCAGATGGCAGGATTGAGACCTTAGTATTCAAAGTATATAAACATTAACAAATTAATTCACAGTCCATTTTATTGATATATACTGAGATTCCTTTAAGGGACAGTATCCAGATCATAGTTTTGTTAATTATTTTAATTTAGATATAAATCTTCAGGTTTTGAAAGAATGTTTTATAAAAAACGATCTAGACTTATATAATCCACTTGTCCTGAATTCCAAGAAAGCTGATGTTTTTGAGCAAGCAAGTGAAGTAATTTAGTAAGTGCTTTAAAATCCTCTTCTCTTCTTCTTTATGTGGGAGGGCATCTTAAACCTAGATTTTTTTCCTTACATCTGATGGCATTTTTCATGAAACATTAATATATGCAGAGCATCCCTCCAACCGTCTTTCTGTAGCCTTCTCTTACAAATGTGATCTGTAATGTGTATCACGTCTGATTTTTTGAAATGGAAAAAGAATTAATGAACGGATTTTTTGTCCTTTATTAGATTTGAAGATGCTGAGTATAGGGCAATATTGGGTCTAATCCCTTAGAGACCAGGTTGTGTAGATTATATAAACAGGGTTTCTTCCCATTTCTTAAACATTTAGAAGATACACGTAAGTGACATATTTCTATATGAATATGATCCTGTTTCTGTTTCAGTGCTGCCTGCTACATGATATTCATTTAGCCCATAAAGCATCTAATTCTTTGACTGCTCCTTATTTACAAGTATCTTTACAACATATGCTGTAGGAATAAATTAATCTACTATTCCTGGTACAGAATTGTCATGGTAAAATGATGCATCACTGTTTAACTTTTTTGTGCCACATAGTCTTAACTAGTTTTTGTAAGTTAGGACTGGTGTAAGTTATATAATGTGATGACATGACCTGTCTCATAATACTATAAATAAAACTAGAGATTTAGACAGGAAGGAACCTCTCGTTTGGTAGCATAAGTTAAACATTTTGTAAGAAGTTACACAATTTTGTGCTCTCAGCAAGCTAAGGGCGAAATCTGAGAGCGTTCTTCCATGACTGAATTCACTGTGCGCCATGCACCTTACCATCATTATCCATATTACCGGAGGACCCATCGCTGGATGTCATGGTGCCCAGAGGCTACAGTTATAATTACATAATTTCCTTCAAGAAGGAGGAACAAAGCTGCCACCCCAAGTTTAGTTCCTAAGTTAAAAATTGCGGTGGCCCACAGGATAAACCATCCTGGTTTTTTAACTGTATGCATCTTCAGGTAACCTCTGGGGCAAGGAGAAATGTTGGTGTTTTTGTCCAGGCTCCAAACATCACCTCCATTTTTCTCTCCCTGCCAACACTCTATCTGTTATGGGGATTGTAGGAGATGATAACTTGAGTTGTCCTCTGCACAAAGGAACTCCAGTATCTTGGGCTAAGCAAACTCAGAGACCTAATGCTAATGGGTTCAGATGCCATAGTGATGGGTTCAGTATAAGAACATGAACAAAATAAAATAAAATAAAATCTCACCCACTCTACAGTTATTACTGCGTTAACAGGAAGCACCCTCTATTTTACATGAATATTTTGTGTTTCATTCTTCTGAAGTGTGTTTTTCCCTCATCACCTCTGGGCCTTTGAACACCCCTGCTTCTCATGTCGCATGTGCATCCACTGCCCCAAACACACAGCTCCTTAAGCATCAGGGAGTAGCCGTGTTAGTCTGTATCCACAAAAACAATGTGGAGTCTGGTGGCACCTTAAAGACTAACAGATTGATTTGGGCTTCTCTCACTCCCACCAAAGGTCATTTTTAACAAACGCATAGTTATTTTAACAACTCCCTCCTCCTCCTCCCTCCTATTTCCCTCCTCCCTGCCTCTCCTACTTCTCCGCATGGCATTTAAAATCTGAATGGGGACAACACTGGACTCTTCCCAATCAGCGCTGCAACTATTGAAACTTATGTGTGTAGAGGGGGTCAACAGGTCACACTGGAAGTGCTGTTCAGAGATGCAGCCAGCAGCAGCTTTCTCGCTGCCTCTTCATTGTTCTCAAACCCAGTGCCAGCCACATGTGGAAGCAGCAGCCCTGTGTGATCCTCCTTGTGCACTTGTTGTAGGCGGTGGGTGTTGTAGGCTGGTCATTCTGTGGCGCACCAGTGGAGAGAGTGGGAATGAGGGCTGAGGCTGCGTAGAATGTTCAGGAAGTTGACCAAGTCCCAGCAGTCACTGTTAGTTTGGATCAAGAAGTGGAATAATTTGATCACCGGCTAACATGCCTGCAGCCTGCTTTCTGATTGGGAAGAGGGCTCGCTCTTCCTGTACTAGCACATGAGAGCATAGACGTTCTGGGAGGAGAGTCTGAGTGGCTGTTCAGAAGGTGTTGGTATGTAGTGACTCATTAGTATATGGTTACAAAAATGGAACACGCAGCATGTTGTGTAAAAGCGTATGAGCACCTCAGGGAGTT
This sequence comes from Chelonia mydas, assembly GCF_015237465.2. Classification (NCBI taxonomy): domain Eukaryota; kingdom Metazoa; phylum Chordata; order Testudines; family Cheloniidae; genus Chelonia; species Chelonia mydas. Next base: position 320,306,591 of record NC_057849.1, read on the forward strand.
CTACTGCGCTTGCTCACCGGCAGTTCTCTGGTCGTTTGACAGCTCTTAATACAACCAAGTTATATGAGTCTCAGATACACTCTTAACACCCTTTTAACATAGCCTCAGTCTTGGGTGCTGTGCTCCTGTGCATGACCAGGAAAGGAACTTTCCCAAACTTAGACCATTGGTTCCAGTAGGGGCGGCTTGTGCCAGCCCTGCAGTGGGATGAAAGCACTGCCTGGTACTCCAGCCACCATTTCCTTCTTATCTGTGTTCTGTAGAGGAGCTACCCCAGGTAGCTGTGGAGACTGACTACCCCAGGCTCCATGGTTACTCAGTTCAGTGCCTCATTTGCTCTCTCTATGTTCCACTCAGGCTGTCCTTTTACTGTGTGGTGCTTTCTTCTCCTCTATCTCCTCCCTCAAAAAGGTGTAATCTACTGAGGACCATGGCACCAGCCACATTAACTTCCATTGATCACCTCTACAATGCCTTATATGATGCTAAGTTCCCAGAACTGGGTCTATCCTACTAATCCACAAATCTCTGTGGCAGCCCCAGAGACAGTGCCAGGCTGGGTCATACACCGATGGAGAATTTCAGAGGATGGTGCGTTGGGGTGTTTTAGTACATCCTGGCCAAAGAGCATGCCATGCTGCTTTTGAACGTAGTGAGCGACTGGAGGAGTGCCAGGTCTCTCAGAGATAATGACATTGCTCATGAAGTCGAACCACTGTATGTTCAGGAATTGATGCTGATGGTGCATATTGAATCCCGCTAGCCTCTCCAAGGTGCCTGTAAGAGAGTCCGGGTTTCTGACAGGTATAGCAGTACTGGTAGTACGCAGTTTCGGTAGATCCTGAATGTTGTATCAGCACAGAAACTTTTTTGTGTCCATAAGTGAGGCACAGACTTCATGCAGGAGGCAGCAAGACCTATTCGTCGGAGGACATCTGGTTTGCTGCAACTGTTTGCACTCTGCAGCGTAAGCAGATGAACGCGTCAACACTGTCCATGGGGCTTGACCCACCCTGCGCTGAGGGTGCTGGTGGGCCAGCCCTGATGTTCTGGATCTTGGTCTTCTGCCATGAGACATTCAAGCCCACAGTGCAAGCAGAGTCTTGGAGACCTTGAAGGACAAAACTGAAATTCCATGGCTTCTCCACAAGCAAGGCACCATGGTTTTGTTGGTGGCCACTTCTTGACCAATCTTTATTCCAATGTGTGGAGTGGCAAGTTCTAACATTCAGTCAATAGCTCGATAGAGTAGTTCAGGGATGAGAATGCATCCCTGCCACACACCAGAGGTTGTGTAGAAATGCAGTGAAGGTTGTAAATGAGTGCACACCCTTGTGCTGTTATGGGTGTGAAGATTGTGCACCAGATTTAGCAGAACATCTGGGACACCAACTCCTTTCAGTGCAAGCCAAAGTACTGACCTGTTAACCAAATCAAAAGCTGCTCTGATGTCAGTATATGACATGTGAAGTGGGCAATTAAATTCTCGGTGCAGTTCAGCAGAAGCCAGAGGGTAAGTGAAGCGTCCATTTTCGACTACCCAGCAGTGACACTTGATTGCTGTGGATGGTGATGACTGTTAAGGAGCAACTGCATGCTACCAAGAGGAATGTGAGCAAAGACCTTTAAGAGACTGGTAACCAATGATATCAGCCTGGAGTTGCCACACTTGTACAGGGGCACTGTGATACCATCTCTCCATGCTGAAGGTAGGCTGCCTGAAGCCCACACTTTTAAGAACAGTTGAAACAGGCCAGTGCTGACTGGTTCCAAGGCACCTTTGAGCAGCTTGTGTGGAATACCGTCAGGTCCAGTGGCATGTCCATCCCATAACTTTTGGATGGCCTTTCGTGCTTCCTTTAGTGATGGAAGATCAGTCCCTGGGTCTGCACTTATGTAGCTTGCCAGGTCACATAGCTCTGCACAGCGTTCAGCAGGTGTGTGGTTCAGCAAGCTTTCACAATATGTTTTCCATTGGTCCAGGACTTCATCTGCTGAGGGGCAGGGAGATATGTCTCGTTTCGTGATGGGAATATTAGAAGGCTGCTTATGGCTGCCAGCCAGGTGCATGATAGCTTTGCAGGCAAGACAAAGAATGTTGTGCTGTCGGCCGTCCTCTAGTTCATCGACCAGGGTGTTGATGTAGATCTCATTCATGTTGTACCATGGCCCAGAAAAATCGTTTCCACCATTTACTTCCATGGACATCTCCCCTGCTTATGTGCTTCTTCCTTTTTTTTTTCTAATGTATCAAAGTCCTCTTCAGAAAGCCATGGTTTCTTCAGTGACCATCCAAAGTAGATGGTTTTGGTGGTGGTGCTTGGTATATCATTATGTATACCACTCTAGGTGATTTCCACATTGTGAAGAGAATACTAAGGTCGCGTATGTGATTTTCAGCAGCCTGTGTGTATTTCATGGCTTCAACAGGAAAGACGCTGGTACTGTTGGTAGACCTCTGGCCTGCAAGGAGTTCGAAAATGCAGAAAGAGCTGATCTGTGAGGTACTTTGACCAAACACAAACCTAGCTCGCTAGAAAGTCCCCCTCTTGGAAACCTAGCTCCTTCTGTAAAAGGCTCAGCAACTGAGTACAATACCCTGCTCTGGTCTTTGATGCCTAAATAAAATGAAGTGCTGGACTCTCTCTGCAGCCCAGCAATCCACTTGGCAGGGCTTGAATCTCAAGCCTCTCAGGGGCTATAGTGCTGTGCTCAGATTCTCTTCCTTCCCTCCAGCAAGCTGAAAGTGCAGGACCCTAGGCTTCAGATCAGTCTCCTTCTCTCAATAGTGGTGAATTTTCTGCTTATTGCTGTCAGTAGGGCTCACCCCATGCCCAATTTTTGACCTTCGTTGTGGGAGTTTAGGTTCATTGTTTAGCTTCTGTCTCTCTCTCAGGCGACCTAAGGCGGTATCTGCACAGCAGCTGGGAGGTGTGATTCCCAGCGGGGGTAGACATACGTGTCTCAAGCTAGCTCAAGCAGATCTGGCACCTGAAAATAGCTGTGCTGGGGCTGTGGCATGGGCGGTGGCTCAGGCTGGCTACTCGAGTATCTACCCAGGGGCCAGCACATGCTACCATGGCCACATGACTATTTTTAGGTGCTAGCTCAAGCAAAGCTAGTTGCATGTATGTATATCTACACTGGAAATCACACCTCCCAGCTGCTCTGTAGACATACCCTATATAAGTTAATACCCTGCTCCTGGGTGCTGATTTCCCTCAGGTTTGGTTTTGTGCCTTTCTCTGCAGCACTCTCACTCTCTCAGCATGGGCTTGCTATACTTCCTCTGGCTTGCCTGCCACGGTGCTCCTCTCTTAGCCTGGGCCGGTGGGTCTCCACTACTGCAGCACCATGGAGGTAATTCAGAACCTCTTCTCATCTCTCTGCCTGTTGTCTGCTGCCTGCCTCTGAGAGATAACGGGCTCTCATCCCTGCTCCTTCCTGCATGGGCATACCTCCTGTGAAACTGCATATTCCTGCCTTCTCTGATGCTCGGATTAATCCACTGCCTAAGCACTCTTCTCCCGCTGTGCACCGAGACCCAGCTTCCAACTTGTTGGGGGAGCATCTGACTGTGGAGGTGGCTATTGCATCGTAGGGATGGGGAGAACTTCCCTGGCAGGAAGCTCACATCTGAGCTTTCCTATTTAGACTTTCTGAATTCCTTAGGCAAAGATTTTCAACGAGTGCTGAAGTGGGGCTTCTGAACACGTTTAGACACCCACATAAGTGACCTAATCTATAAAAATGCCACGCATCCAGCAGCTCCCATCAACTTTAAGGGCCTTTATATTTGAAAATGTTGGCTTCAGCCTCTGAGTTGTTGATCTCCTTCAGGGAGCATGTGAGGTGTGTAATTTTGGGAGAGCACCTGAGCTCAGGAAATGTGGCCTTCGTTCCCCAGGATACTGTATCGCATCTCGCACTTTCCAGATGTCTTTGTTATCCCTTAAATCTCCCCTGTATTCTCAGTTTATGAATGTGAGGTATTGAAAACAGTGGTTCCCTTCTTCTATATCAGCTGTCACTGATGCAATTATTATGTAAGGAATATTTCTTTGAATTAGTTTTTGTGACTCTGGTAGAGTTGCTGCTCTCACTGCATTCGTTACACAAGCCATAGTTGGATTTAGCCTTCCTTTCCATTCAGGCCAGAGTCCAACAGAACAGAATCCAGGTTTTCCTAGGGAGGTGGTGAACATTACCCAGCTGCTTTTGTGATCCATCCTTTCTGCTAGCTCAGAGAAAATTCATATACAACATCTATAGCACCTTATAAGTTTCCAAAGCACTGTTCAAACATTGACGAATTTAGCCTCTTGTTACCACTACAAATATGGAAATAGTTTTGTCCCTATTTAGCAGATAGAGAGGCAAAGGCACTCAGGGCTAGAGCCACAAAAGGGACTTAAGTGTTGCAATACCTAATGCCTCATTAAAGAACATTGGGCCAGAGGAAAAAAATGACACTGTAGGCAAGTAGTTAGCGCCCCCACCTGGGATGTGGGAGATTCAGGTTCAAGCCCTATTAGTTATACAAAATGGAACAGCTTTAGCAGGAGAGATCCCACCTCAGAACACCAGGGATAAAACTTTTTTGGTATCTGTTAATTATGAAAACAGCTCCTTCAGTTTCTACCCCACAGTTGTCTTGTTATGCTAAACTCCCTAATTTTTCAGCTCCCAGTTACGAACATTTCTTCCAAGGAAAATCAGTCAGGACAGGACAACGGTGATGTTTTTGGCTCTTATGAACATGGTGGTGATTCTATCTTGGTCTCCCTGAAATTCCCAAACTCCTTTCTCAGGAACTGGTGTTTCACTTTCAACCTTGCCTCAAGTTCATACTGTGTAAATAGCAGTGAATGCATTAGTGTATTTTCCATCACATCACACCACACAAGACAATTTCAGTGTTACACTGTATTACTGTAGTTGCTTATATGCTCACTGCTCATGCCAATTCAGGCACCCTGGTATTGCAAGTTGCTATGTGTTATACATATAACTCATATAATGATTCACATAACAATGCTTTTATATATACATTGATTTTCACATTCTATGTACATGCAAAGTTCTGACTCAAGTCACATGTTCAACTCTTAGTGGAGAGCATCTCTGCAGAGTTTGTCATCTACCTGGTTAGATTACATAAGAACAGCCAGACTGGGTCACACCAAAGGTCCATCTAGCCCCATATCCTGTCCTCCGACAGTGGCCAATGCCAGGTGCCCCAAGGGGAATGAACAGAACAGGTAATCATAAAGTGATCCATCCCCTGTCGCCCATTCTCAGCTTCTGGCAAACAGAGGCTAGGGACACAATCCCAGCCCACCCTGGCTACTAGTCATTAATGGACCTATTCTCCGTGAACTTATCTAGTTCTTTTTTGAACCCTGTTATACTTTTGGCCTTCACAACATCCTCCGGCAAACAGTTCTACAGATTGACTGTGCGTTGTGTGAAGAAATACTTCCTTTTGTTTTAAACCTGCTGCCTATTAATTTCATTTGGTGACCCCTAGCTCTTGTGTTATGAGGAGGAGTAAATAACACTTCCTTATTTACTTTCTCTGTACCAATAGAATTTAAAGCTAGAAGGGCTTTAATATGATTATCTAGTCTGACCTCCTGCATAACCAGGTTGTAGAATTTCACCAAGCAATTCCTGCATCCAGTCCTTGACTTCTGGTTAATTTAGAGCATCTCTTTTAGAAAGACATCCTCTTTTGATTGAAAGACGTCAAAGGATGGAGAATCTACCACATCCCTGGATAATTTGTTCCAATGGTTAATTGCCTTCATCGTTTTATTTCTACCCTGAATGTGTCACTTCAGCTTCCAACTATTGGATCACATTATGCCTTTGCTCAGTTAAGGAGCCCTCTACTTTCAGAAATGTCAGTACTAGGGCCGTTAAGCAATTAAAAAAATTAATTGCAATTAATCATGTGATTTAAAAAATTAATAGTGATTTATTGCATGATTAATCTCGCAGTTAAACAATAGAATACCATTTATTTAAATGTTTTTAATGTTTTCTACGTTTTCAAATATATTGATTTCAATTACAATGTAAAATACAAAGGGTAGTGCTCACTTTATATTTTGATTACAAATATGTAACAAAAAACCCTACATTTGTAAGTTGCATTTGCATGATAAAGAGATTGCTACTCCAGTACTTGTATGAGGTGAATTGAAAAATACTATTTCCTTTATCATTTTTACAGTGCAAATATTTGTAATAAAAAATAATATAAAGTGAGCACTGTACACTTTGTATCTGTACAGTTGTAATTGCAATCGATATATATAATAAATTTAAATTGGTATTCTATTGTTTAACAGTGTGATTAATTTTTAAAATTGCGATTAATTTTTTTGAGTTAATCGCGTGAGTTCCTGCGATTAATCGACATCCCAGGTCAGTACTTATAGGATGTGAAGCCTTCTACCCCCTCAACATCACGATCAGCGACACTAAAAGTGGGCTGTGAAACCATTATAGCCCATTTTAGTCCTCAGTAGGATTTCCCTCTTGTTCAATACGATTCCTCTCCCTTTGAGCCTTTAGATAAGTTCCCTCTAAAATGGATCACCCTAAAGGATGCTATGAGTGTAGTGACTTCGGCTATGAGGCTTGAGGAACTACGTTTCCCCATCCTCCTCAGAGCTTCTCTCCCTCCTCCCCGACAAATAGTGGTTCTATCTTTTAGACTTTATTACAAGTGAACAAGCAATTCCATTATCAGTGAGCCTATTTTTCTCTCAGTCTCTTGCCCTGCCCCAGCTGTTTCAGAATAGAAAGCTGTATTCCTTGGGAAGTAAGTGCATTCTAAAAAAATTTTGTTATTCTAATTATTTGTTTTGAGGGATGCTATAAAGAAAATACAGCTGCTAAGCCTGTTCTCCAAGAGATGAATAAAGGAGGTTGTTGCCTAGTTTACAAACAGGCCAGCCTTCCTCATCCCCTGAGGCAGTTGTATTTCTTGGGAAATGAGGGCAAAGCCATTTGCTTCTGAAATAAGGCAGCCAAGCACTCATTCATAAAGCTTGACCTGCTGACTGCTCCACTTGCCTTTGGGCAGAATTTTGCTAATAGCACTATCAAGTAAAGTGTTCATGCTGTAATCAACTGGCCTGGAGTTTATTCCTACTAAATCAGAGAAAAGAAATGTATAACAAGGGAAAATTATTTACTAGTAACTGTTTGTCATGTCCTCTTCCCTAATCCACCCTCTGAGGAAGGGGACTGCTGGTTATTTTTCTAAGTTTTTCTACCTTTTTGCTATGGTAAAGTCTAACGGAAAGGGAAGATCAGACTGGAGCTTAGAGGGAAATTCTCAACTTTATTGCTTAGCGGATAGTTGGCAGTATTGTGCCATCTGTCTCTCTTGGGGAATAGAAAAGGAGGAGTCTGACAGTAAGTTGTATTATTGGTAAATTCTTAACTAAGTAGTGTTAATTTTCTTGTCTAACAGTAAAAATCAAAATCTATTTTATTTTAAAAACTAGGGGATGCCATTTAATATTAATAAACCGCCTTTGATAACTCAAGCACACAGGACCCAATTCTGTCATCAGAGATGCTCTAATTCAACCACATTATTGGGTGATAACTATGGCTTGTGTTGGTCAGGTCAGACTACATAAATCATAATGGTCTCTTCTGACCTTAATCTATATACTTACCCTGGCAACATGCATGACTGCTGTATAAGAAAAATCCAGTAGAAATGCACACGTACAGTGAAAATGTGTTATTCTGGTTAGTAAGAGCAGTATTTCCCAAAAGGTGGAGCAGAGAGGAGCCACCTACAGCCCTCTCGGTTTTCTTCTAGAGTCTTTCATTAAAAAGAAAAAGTTAACTGTTCTGGTTGTGAAAAACACATTCATTCACTTCATGCCTGCCTGAGGTGACAGATAGCCGGAGGCAATCACTGGGAGGCAGAAATGGCCACTAACTTTGAAAGGAGATGAAGTAGATCTTCACAAAATGGGTGTGGGAGGATGAGACTGAAGATACATAAATGAAAATGTCTATCACACAGTACTGGAGGATTGGTTGTGACTAATTTCCTGAGTTTTGAGAGGGGAGGGGCTTAGTTTCCAACAGTTTGGGAAAAACATTGGTTGAGGGAGAGAGCAGAGGAGATTGTTCAGTGTTTAGGCAGTCAAGTACCTTTTTTACTATGCTCAGTTCTAGCTTGCAAATCTACTCTGAATCCCGCTATCTAGCTCAGGGGTGGGCAAACCTTTTGTCCTGACGGCCCCACGGGGGTTCCGAAACTGTATGGCGGGCCAGTTAGGGAAGGCTGTGCCTCCCCAAACAGCCTGGCCCCTCCCCCCTGACTGCCCCCCTCAGAACCTCTGACACATCCAACCCCCCTGCTCCTTGTCCTCTGACCGCCCTCCCGGAACCCCCCGTCCCCTATCCACACTGCTGCCCCCTGACAGGACGCCCATGCCTATCCAACCCCCCCCCCCCCCCCCGGTTCCCTGTCCCCTGACTGCCACCGGGAGCCCTGCCCCTTATCCAACCTCCCCGCCCCCTTACCATGCTGCCCGGCCGGAGCCAGCCACGCCACTGCGCAGTCTAGAGCACCGGGGCAGGCTGGCAGCTCGAGCCCCACCGCCCAGAGTGCTGGCAGCCTGGTGAGCTGAGGCTGCGGGGGAGAGGGGATGGCAGAGGAGGGGCTGGGGGCTAGCCTCCCCAGCCGGGAGCTCAAGGGCTGGACAGGATGGTCCCACGGAGCATAGTTTGCCCACCTCTGGTCAAACTGCACAAATAATTGTTTTCTAATAGACTAATTAATCTAAGTTCTTTACAATGAAAATGATCCTCTAATTTTTTTTTTTTTTTTAACTTAGAGGTGCACTGGAAGCTTATGTTCAGTCGGTAAGAACTAGAGAAGGAAAGGAGTTCGCACCAGTCTATCCCATCATGGTTCAACTGCTGAAGAAAGCCATGTCTACACTTCAGTAACAGCATCCAACCCCCGTGCTACTCAAATTCTATATTGTTAACTGGGCACTGACAGATGAATGCTTATAGGGTTAATATAAATAATTATTTTCAAAAGTGCTATTAGAAAAAGCCCTGTCTAATAAAGGTTCTAACATCTTCTTTTTGTACTCTATATTCCTCAACTTTGTCTAAACAGTAGGAAATGTTTTATTGTAATGGAATAATATAATTTCACACAAAATGATTCTCAGAGACTATTTGCCTAATATTTTCTAATATCCTTTCTGAATTTAAAAGTTAAAAAACAAAAATTAGGACTTTCTCAAATGTTCTGTATGCTTCAGGAAATGAATTCTAATACCTACGCATTTAGCTACTTTCCTGTAAATATGGCACAAAAAAGAGCGTGATTAAGTATTAGTGTTATGCAGAAAGGTAGCTTTTTTTATAATGTTAGAATGAAAGGGTCTAAACTTCAGTAGAGTTAGATCAGTTTATGTCTAACATTCCATGTAAAAAGCACTATTTATCACAAAAAACATTTTAATTTACAAAATAAAGTAGATTTGATTCTTTGCACCATCATTAGCGCTTTAAAGTTGACTTTGAATCTTTTTGCTACAAGTGTAATAAAGAGCATCTATCTTTTGATCTTGAATTCAATATTTAAAATTCAATAAGTGGCTTCCTTATTACAAAGCATCAAACATACTTACAAGATGTGTGCAGTAAAAATATTCTACACATTTGGTTCTTTATGAAAGTACACAAGGCTTTATACAGATTTGCAGTCGTTAAAATGTGTATTTCTGCACACCTGACTTAATGACTAGTCTTCTTTAGTTTATATATTAAAGAAACCACCACCACCAAGTTTTACAAATTTATTTGAAATAATATACAAGAATATAGTGTGCAAAAATCTTAGGGGCAACATCCTGTAGACATGTCATGAACAATTAATTTACAGTTGTGATTCTTAAAAAAGAAACACACTGCGTGTTTAGTAACATGAAAAGCCATGATTGTAAAAGTTTACAGCAAAAGCAGCTGTAATTCTAATGTATCTGGTCTGATTTTAGACAGTTGGAGGAAAAAAGTAAAGTGCAAGTGTTGCACCTACGTAAGTGCAAAGTTTGCCCCCACCATAAACATATATTATGGCAAAATAAAATATAATCATAGAATATGTGGCAGAGGAGACAAAACACAAAGTTAGAAGTACAATGGTGACAATTATCATTTGCAATATTTTCTTGAGATAATGCAATGCTATTAATTCATTTCATCCTGACCCAAGCCATTATTTCCATTGGAAATAATAGCCCACAGTATTGTCAGCTGGTGCAAAAACATCACACCATGGATATAAATTTTACATGTGGCACCCCACTAGGCAACTCTCCTGCTATGGTACACTACACTGTCCACTTACCACAATCTGGTAGCTTGTTGGCATGGGGCAGACTGGGAGTTCACAGGTTGGTACTAATGCTTTTTGCCATTTCAGGAAATCCCAGCTCCCAGAATCATAATTAATTATATGGCTTGTGCAATACATATTAATCAGCAATAGAAATCAATGTATAAACAGCTGTTACATATTTTAAAATTCCCCTTTTTGTACATTTAAAAAAAAACACATTTATACACATCTCCTCTTCTTTTTCCTAATTTACTTAGCACCACAGGATATCCATTTTCAAGCCTATATTACCTGATAGACATATATGAAGTTTGGAAGAAAAATAAGGCAATTTGGTTTAAAATGTTGATAGTTTTAGGTTACTGAATGCTCTATTGTAAAAAGCAAATCCTCACTCATGTTAAATCATTTTCTGACTTGATAATGCCAGCATTTTGTGGTCTCACAAATTCACAACAAATGGTAAGACCTTGATCTTCATAAATCTCTCCAAGTGTCAGCCGTTTTGTAAATATAGTTAACAGTAAAATTCTGATTTAATGTTGTTGTGAGCCCTGTAAAAACAGTAACAAAAGAGAAACCATGTTAGCAATTACAAATCAAAGAGAAATACAGATGCAGAAGTAGTATGAGATGTGAAAAGGATTTATTTACAGAATGTAGAGAAGTACTTGCATTTGCTGATCAAGATGCATGCAAAAATTAACATGCTGACACTTCGGTAGTTGCAAAATGAGCTAACAATTAACTCTGTCCCTAGACTAAGAAGTGAAGCCAAATAATTATTTGGAAAGTTTCTTGAATCAGCTTGTTTGCTCTCTGAACCTCCAGCAAGGTGTAACAATTGACACAAATCACTAGCTACTGCTGCTTTGTCATGGGGGTAGTTCATCCTAGGTATTTCTATGTCTATCACCATTGTATCTACACACGCAAAAAGCATTAAAAGGGAAAATCTAAATACATAGGGGTGTGTTCAAGTTCTCACCCTTGCTGAGGCCAACCCAAGATTGACTGAAAAGTTGCTCACAGTTCCATGCACACAATCCATTTATTTAAATTCAAATACGTAGGAGCAGCTGAGTTTAATTTGGTCCTCATGACCAGCACTATGTACACTAATCTCTCTTACCAGCCCAAGTCGAGAATGGCACAGGCGATCTCACATTGTAATTCCCAAGACCGCATTATTGAGAAAAATTCAGTTACTAAATAGGTTTCAGAGTAGCAGCCGTGTTAGTCTGTATTCGCAAAAAGAAAAGGAGGACTTGTGGCACCTTAGAGACTAACCAATTTATTTGAGCATAAGCTTTCGTGAGCTACAGCTCACTGCATCGGATGCTGTAGCTCACAAAAGCTTATGCTCAAATAAATTGGTTAGTCTCTAAGGTGCCACAAGTCCTCCTTTTCTAGTTACTAAATAGAAGTCTTTAGTTAAACCATAATGGATTACTGCAAGCTTTAACAGAATTACATGAAGTTTTGTTGCCTTATTACACAATTTCTGATTTTAATTCTGCTGTTGTAGATGCTAGAATGACAAATCGCATAGAAAGATACAAGTAGTCAGCCTGGTGATGCCATCTGGGATTTGGTGGTGCTTTGTGCAGCCCAGGGACTGAAGGCTCTAGGTACAGTAGTAAGTGGAGAAGCAACCATGCTCTTGCAGCATTTCTGGCTAAGCCCTAAAGCAACACCTGCATGTGCTCCTGAGAAAGCTGTCCCATTCACGCTCAAAGTCGAAGTCCTTGCAGACTCCATACTCTTTGGAAAAAACTTCTCACTTTTCAGACTAGTGGAATTCATGTTTTGTTTTTTTTTTTTGAAGGAGAAACATGAGAGTGGGTGTCTTCCACCCAATACATAGTCACAGTGTCATCAGCTTTGAAACAGGCCAATTGCCCTATGTCATCCAGTCAGAACAGGCTGTGACAGCAACTCTGCAACAGCAGGTTAAAGGCTATAGAGTAACAAAAGGAAAGTGTGGGCTAGTGCAACAAAGGAGAGCATGAGGTCTACTATACTATGTACTGCAGAAAAAGAAAAACATGGGACTGTGTGAACTTATTTGTAAACTATGTAATGCAGTTGAGCACTGTTTGACAAAACATACTGAATTTGTTCGTTTCCGTTTCCAACAGTCAGGATTTAAACGTTTTTGTTCTTCAGCCAAAGCCTTGGCTTCTAGCGTATACATCCGTCTTTCTTCATTTTTCATTTTCTTCCACCTGTCACCAAGTATCACACTTATGGCTCTGCAAAATAAATGTTTACAGAATGGTCAAGGCAGGAATTTCTTATAAATCCCACAACATTTCTTGTCTCTTGTAAAAGGCTGTCATCAGAAATAAAGTGTTAGATGTGAAAGCACACAAGAACAACAATTTCCTCTTTGCAATGTGTGAGCATGTTTCTGACTGTCCTATGCCTCTTTGAATAGTCACAGGGAAGACCCCAGCTACTGTTAAATAGAAGGGCATATTTTGATATTTAAAAGTAAGTTTGAACATCACGTACTGTAATGTAACAAAGTGGGAAAGTTAAGAGTCTGATTGGTCACCATGCAGGCTATCTCCCTTCATGTACAACCACACAATATTTACAAAATTGTTCTTTCACCTCATTTTAGCACAGTGATTTTGCTATGACTGCAACCAAACAAAAGATTTTGTTTAACGAAAACTCACTAGAAGGGGCTTCCCTGTGGTGAATGGGCTGACCTTCTGGGTAGATGTGTTCAGAGTTCCCCACTATTAGCCTTTGGGTTGGGGGAGGGGGAGCTCAGACTGTTGGGCTCTTGACCAAGTTCTAGAACAGCAGTAAAGGACCATTTGTTATGACTCGCTCCTTGATTATTTCCTAAAGCTTAATGTGAAGGAAAAAAAAACCAACTTCTCTACCTTACACTTAATAGGCCCTATGCCTATTGGACAATATCTCCCTTCATTGTGCCATATTGCGTAACTGTCTCCAAAATGATGGTGATTAGATGTTAATATAAAATACAATTCACAGCCCCACCATTTTAATAAATCCTCTAAATTACAGAGTATGTTTTATTTGTGATTCATGAAAACACTAGATAAGTGATATTCCCCGTCAAATTATCAATGATACACACAGTATCAGTAAAAAAGCTCAGAGTAATCTATGCAGTTTACAGACTCCCTAACAGAATCAGGTAAAGCACAGCAACATCAAGCCCTTCTGGGTAGTTTCACATATGTCTGTTCAGAGGTAGTTCATTCTGCTCCACACCAACAAGGAGACAAACAAACAGTTCTACCACAGCCAGAATCCTATGGGTTACACAGCACCCAGGGAGCAATATGGAAGCTCAATTTAATCCCTACTAATCACTAAGCCTGTACTGTGAGATGCTCTGAAGACTCCTGAGACCAAAGGCTCACACATTAGTCTGTCTCTGGTAAATCCACACAGGTAGGTCAATTTGTATCTTTCAGTGACAGGGTTCATATTTCTGAGTTAAGCTAGCATGGCTAGTTCTACAGGTACATGCACTAGTTTAGTTAAGAGATATTTATGAAACATTCTGTCTCAAGAGATGGTCCAATTGCACCAGAAGCTTCCCCTCTCAGACAGTCCCATTTAGTACTGGTACATCATCAAGTGCTATGGAGCGAGGACAGTGACTCAGCTAAGTGAAGCATCTGTTAAAGGGTGTCACCTTAAGCTACTGGGCTTCCAACAACAGATACTGAAGATCTATATTTTCCCCAATGTATGGGAAGCGTGCTACACACGCTCACTTTAATTAGGGCAAATTGAGCTCGCTGAACCAGTTATTATACACGCCTCAGCCAGACAGAGTTCAAGGAACTAAACCACAGTTTAAAAAAAAAAAGTTATTTCCTGTTTCAAATACTGCCCTCTCCTGCTGCTGAATCTGGAAAATTGATTTACAAATAGTGACCTTGTCATTAAATACAGGTCTAGCTATTAGCCAGTGGGAAAGGGGGTTCAGACCTTCCACTTACACTGCGAAGGCATGAAAATGTGCATAGGTGAGCAGCCTGACACTAGTCATTTTATTACACTGGATGAAACTGCTGCTTACACATATTTAATAACCCAGGCATGACTACTGAATATTAATATTCAACATTAGATGATTACATTACTTGCTTACAGCTTTGGTCTAAGTATACTTGGTCCACCCTTAGCATTGTGGGGGGGTGAGGGGGGGGATAGCCTAGATGACCTGTGGGGGGGGGGGCGGGGAGCCTGCCACCTCTACATTTCTGATTCTAGTACTTTACCACATTTCTCTAAACCAAAGGTTACTGGTATAATGACTATTGTTTTGTCTCTGGCAGTTACCGGACAAGGAGTTATAAACTTGTTAAACCTTCCTAAATAGTTTTTTTAAATGTGTACGGGGCAGACCAAGACACTTGATACCTCCAAGACACAAAGCTGTGCATGCAGGTATTGAACCTATATGGATTTGAGCTTCAGCAATCTGGTGGAAAAGTAAGAGCTTCATGTGCAAGAAGAAATGGAGCATGGCTGCTCACCAACCAGTGATGAAAACTGAAAGTGAAATTGATGAAAAGTCTGGCTAGTGAAGTTCCACGACCTTTTAGGCCTCTTCTAAATTTCTTATACTGCGAGCAGTAACTCAGGCAAAAACCTGTCCAGTTACACCCCTCACTAGACTGCCCTTCCCCACAACCTGTGTTCTCTCACTCATGGCTTTAGAGTGCCTCAGAAAGTATCTGCTGTCCTTTTGAAGTGCTAGTAAGGCATCTGATTATGTAACCAAACAGGTATGGTTACTTACGATGAATTAAGAGGAGGAAGAAATTATTACAGCTCAAAATTTGGGATCTAGCCTGTGTAAAGTCTGCACTAAACAAGCCATTAAATTTGCTTCTGCTACACATTTAAAGTTGTCTGAGCCTAGGTATCGGTTTCCATCAATTATACTAAAGATGTGGGGCTGTATTTCAGATGTGTTCCACTTTCAAAACTTACATGTCACTCAAAAATTACTTAAATATTTTTGCATACAGGATAAAGTCCACTTATGGGTACATGGCAATGAACCCAGGACGGTTATCAAGCTTACTGAGGTCTGAAACACAAAGCATCATCTTAAATCTGGTTTGGATCAGGAGCTTTCTGCTCAAGCCTTAGAATGAAATGGATGTTGACCTATATACTGGGGTTTTCACAGTTCACTATTTTATTAGCCTGGGGCTAGAGGCACAAAGGGACTCAGGTGTCTAAGTGCCCCTTTAGGTGCCTACATTCCAAGATCAGGCACCATACATATTCACAAAACCCTCGGCTCAGCTGCAGCCTAACCTTGTATGCACTAATCATACGTGGCACGTAAGTTTTTGCAGTAAAAGTTGGCTGTTTCTGCCTCTGAGCATGTGCACTGCTGCCTCGCTTTAGGCAGCCAGACACCTACTTCCAGTTGATCCATGAACCAGGCATGGTCCTTGGCCTAATGCAACTGTGGAGCGGGAGGCAGAGGAGCTCCCTCGTAACTTTTAGCACAGTGGTTAGGGTACTGATCTGGGAAACCATAGTTCAAATCCCCATCACCTGAGGGAGAGAAGGGATTTGAACAGGTATCTGCCACCTGTCAGATGAGTGACCTAACCCCTGGACTATGGGATATTTGGATGCTGGCCTCCCTCAATTTCTCCTATTGAAGGTTTTCCATTGTTAGATTAACTAATTAAAGTTGTCATTGTGCCAGAGAGCGCACACAAATGCGTAAGAATGACTCTCTAGCCTGTTGGTTAGAGCAACCACCCAAGATGTGGGAGACCCAGCTTTTAGTCCTTCTGA
Organism: Chelonia mydas; assembly: GCF_015237465.2. Lineage (NCBI taxonomy): Eukaryota > Metazoa > Chordata > Testudines > Cheloniidae > Chelonia > Chelonia mydas. The sequence continues at coordinate 320,322,819 of NC_057849.1, forward strand.
TCCCATGACTCTTTAATAACACTGACCCCTGGTCTACAAGTTATGAGAGAGCTCCTCCCTGCTTCCCCTGTGACAGCCTTCAAAAAGAGCATTGGTGCCTAACTCCAATAAAGGCTTTGCAACTGAGACTCCCAAGCAGAGGGAGGCACTTCCCTCCAGCCTGAAGTCAGGCAGAAACACTTCTCTTTTATTGGCTATGTTGGGCAGGGAGCCAACTAGTGCACTGGCTTTTGTGAATCCTATTTAAGGCAGCTAGCTTCCTCCATTCGTTCTATAGAAAGTCTCAGCACCTAACTCAAGCTTTGTGAATCTCACGGATTTTCTAAGTGCCTAAAAATTAGATGCTGAGACACTGAGTATCCCAGTACCTAACCTTGATGAATCTAATCTTTGATGGGTTGGATACACTGTGTTCCCCTTCCCCACCCCCAAAAACATAACCCAGGTGGGAATGCCAGTTCATGTATGCTCTTTAATATGTGTAAGCAAAACGAACAAAAAACAAAAATGGCATAGCTGTTATTGCAATGGAAGGTCAGAACCTGAGTTTACAAATTAATGATTTGATTATGCTGTAATTAAACATACACCATCCACTGTAAAATTTTCTTAGTAATTTGGTAAGTTGTATACAACTGAATAAATATGATTGCCTCTGCATATCCAAATTTGTGAATACTCCACTAGTATGCCTAAAAGGCTGTTTTGCTGGTCACAAGTTTGTAGAATCGATAAACGTAAAGCTAGTGACTGATGCTGCACTATGTTTTTTGTTTTGTTTTGTTTTCCAAAGACAAAAGCATATATGTGTTCCCATGCACGTCATTTTCCACTAAGGCCCTAACTGTTTCATTCCAGAATGTCAGTTACTTGTTAATCTTCAGTTATTTTTCTCAGCCTAAATCTACAAACGGAAATATTAAAAACTTCCTTGGAATTCACCCAACTGCAGCTCCAGCTTGCTCCATTTGAAATCAGTATTTGAAATGAAATTGTATTATATGTTTTTCTAATTGGCTGTTTTAATTTCTCAGTAATAGTTTTAGTGAATCTGAAGACACACACATTTGCAAAGATGCACCACTGAAGTGACTCCAGACCCATTATGGAACTCTGTGATACGGTGGAGCAAAGGGATTTAAAGGTTGGGTTATTCGTGCTGCAGGGTTTAATTTCTTAACTCTGGGTGAACGTCTTCCCACCATCATCTTGTATATAAGATGGCAGCCAATTATTCTTCTCAATTTACATTTCTGTAGTTCTGTTACTTTTAGTTTTTGCTAGGTTTAGTACTGTAATTTATAAGAAATTATTCTATTCTCATATAGAGGCAAAAGATTTCTTTTCAGAACTTATATATAAAAACACTCAAACATTTTATAAATAATATACACAAACATACCTATGTATGTATATAGATATAAAAACATATTATTTGTATCTGATATGTACATTTATATATAATAGATATCTTTGTCTAAACATTATATATAAACTGTTTGTATGTATACGTATATAAAAATAAAATTTACACACACATCAACACATAGACCCATTTAACCCTTCTTGCCAGGGATAGCTACCTATTACTCACCACTGGTAACTAGGTAACTGGATTTTTCAAGCTTTGTTGTGCAAGCAAAAGAATGACATGGGAACAGTTAAAACATTATTGCTTGGATTACAACACCACTTAGAAACCCTAATCAGGGATCAGGGCCCCACTGTTCTAGATGATGTATAGACAGAGGCAAAAAGACAAACACTCCTTGCCCCAAAGAGCTTACAATCTTACGTCAAGACACAATCAGAGGTTGGGAGGCAAGATATAAAAATCTCCTTTCCCTGCTGTAACACAGGAAACACAGTATTTCTTTCCCTGAACGAATCTTACAAAACGTACAAAGTCTGTGTGCACTGCACACACACAAACATTGCTCAAATGCTTCTGAGGGCAGGATGAAGTCTACATAAAACTACAATAAGAGTAAGTAGATATTAAACCAGTTTCTCCCCTGACACTGGTTGTCAAGTTCACTGAGGTCTGAAGCCTCTGCTTAAGTTTGGCCTTCTGTGAGCAATGTTGTTTCTTAGAACAATACATACACATTTTATTTCACTTGCAAAACTTAATTTGTTATAAGTTTAAAAATGGGACTTGCAAACTTTGCTAGATCAATTATAGGGTCAAAACTAAGAAGTTGAGTACCGTTACCTGTTATCTTTCCCTGGATACATCTGAGTATATTCGACTCTGTACTTTTTGGCAAAAAGCATGAAGGCATTCATTGGTCTTTTGCATTTGTTAGGAGAAGTGGCACTCATAGTACTTGCAGTCCCTGAGCTGTGGCTTTTGCCAGCTTTACTACACAAAGAACTGGAGGAAAGCTGTGATGATCCATCAGACACACAGTTTTTACTGCATTCTGATCTCTCAAAGTCTTGACTGCCCGATCCTCCACAAGATAAAGAAGCGCGACGCTGACGAGCCATGCTGCTTAATACATAAACTGCAGAAGAATCCATTGGTGTAAAATCATAACTAGAATGAAAAGATACATCACTTGATTAGAAAGTAAATCAATTAGAATGAAATTTACAGGTCCTACTTTTTAAATCTATGTTGATTCCTGAACAATCCCTAATTAATTGTTCCACTGTTCATTTTTAGAGTTCTTGTGCTTCACCCAAAACATACATACATCCAGCTATAATGTACTTAGTCTGGACCTGATACAGAGATTAGTCAACAACTTCGGTAGATGCACCACAATGTGGTGGTGGGATGCAACTGTCCAAGATCTGCTGTTGTTTACTACTGACTCTCCCCTTGTATGCCGGTTGTAGTTCTGGTCTCATTTCACCTCCTTTTGGAATGACGTTCTTTTATTTCTGCTTTGGACCTTAGTCCACCTTCTGCTTTTGTCTCTGTTACAGCTCAAGGCAGGTGATTGAACTCAAGGCCTGGTGTGTGATGGTTGCTGGTAGTGACAATTCATTTGAGGACCCTGACTAAACAGCACTTGGGAGAGTACAACCACTTCTTCACCCATAAAGTGATTCAGAGCGCAAAGGCCAGAGAGGAAAAGTGGAGTCCAGAGGGCATCTGAGCCCCACCAGTGGGAGCCAATCCTGCAGAAACCAACAGGCCACCAAAGCTCATCACACAGTAATAAGGGCCACGTCTGCTCTGGCAGTGTATGTGGGGACCGGCATCTTCCTCCCTGACTTTAGTGGCTCCTTCTGCCACAGGCTGTCAGGAGACTCAGGCAACGATCACTGCATCAGGTCACCTTTTCAAGGTTTCACTTACAACCATGACATCTAGAAACAATTGTTTTTAAATGACAACTTAGATTCCTACATCATATACATGCCTTACTCAAATCCCAACGAGAAAGAACTAAGCTGAGGAGGCCAGTGGAACCCAGCAGAGATAAACATATTTTGAACATCTATTCTACACAATTTACTGTGAGTGGCATCTGATTCTGGTGTCTCAAGTTGGAAGCGGGCAGAATTTGGTTTGTGGACAAAATCTGGGAGAGTACTTTTTTCCTTCACTTTGAGCCCTAACTAAGCCCATCAGTAGCTATGTGACGCTTTAGTATAGTATTTAAAATATATACATACTTTTGTTTAATATATATTATGGAAGAGTCAGTAGTGACTTCATAGTTAAGGTTGTGTTGAAAATTGCACTTAAAGAAGGACTAATGTCTATGTAAACGTTACACATTTACATTTTTATTACACACAATATGCTTCGGTATATTTCATATTATGAAAAACAGCATCTCCATAAACCTTCCAGAAAAAGCCTGTAGTGCGTTTATAATTTTTTATATTAACAGCAAATATAAAACCACACTACTCAGAGACTACCATGATAAACAATGTCTTCACAAACAACCGCTTTAGGCACACTTTTGTATTTAAATAGCAATTTTCATTGAAAAATTAACACAGATACAATACATGATTTAATTCAATTGATACAGTACATGCTTTAATTCAGAGATGATAATCTTCCACCCTCCAGTGGCAGAAGTGTGAGAATTCCACCATTAGAGAGGAGGTGGGTGAGGTAACATCTTTTATTGGACCAACTTTTGTGAGTGAGTGGTGCTTACACAGAGCTCTTCTTCAGGTCTCGGAAAGTTACTCAGAGTGTCACTGCTAAGTACAAGGTGGAGAAGATTGTTTAGCATAAGTAGTTAACACATTTCAAGGGACCATTCAAGGTGAGTGGCCTGTTAACACCCCTCAGTCACAGGGAGGAAAGGAAGAGTGGAAGGGAAGCAGCTGGGGAAGGTTGTTAGTGAGTTACAGGTTGTTGTAATAAGCCATAAATCCAGTGTCCTGGTTCAGTCCATGATTTTTAATGTCTAGCGAAGTTATGGATTTAAGCTTCCAGGCTTATCTTTTGAAAGTGTTGTGAGCGTTTCTTTTGAGGATGAGGAATGAGAGGCCATATATAAAGTGATCACTGTGAAAAAAGTGTTCACCCACAGGCGATATGGTCAGGGACGACAGGTTTGTAGAAATTTTGGTGGTGCCCAGAACCCGCCCCCCCAAACTCAGTCCCTCACCTGCCTATGGCTCTGGAAGGGAGTTTGGGTGGGGAGAGGAGGTCTGGGGTGCAGGCCCTGGGCTGGGGCAGGGGATTGGGGTGCAGGAAGGGTGCAGGTTCTGGGAGGGAGTTTGCGTGCAGAAGGGGTGAGAGGTTGGGCTTTGGGAGGGAGTTTGGAGTGCAGGCTCTGGGCTGGGGCAGGGGTGCAGGAGGGAGTGAGGGGTGCAGGCTCTAAGAGGGAGTTTGGGGATGGGAGGGGATGCAGAGAGCTGGGGTGCAGGCTCTGGGAGGGAGTTTGGGGGAAGTGGGTAGGCTCTGGGCTTGGGTGGGGGTGCAGGCTCTGGGAAGGAATTTGAAGGTGGGGGGGTGTGGGAAAGGGGTTGGGGTGCAGGCTCTGGGAGGGAGTGGGGGGGGTGTGCAGTGCTTACCTGGGGCTCCTAAACAGGGTGGGCCGGGGGCCTCCTCACGCTGCTACCGTCAGGCTCTGCCCCCGCAGCTTCCTATTGACCACAGGGGCACTTGGAGCAGGAGCAGCACGCGTAGACACAGACCCACCCTGCCCAGGGGCCGCAGGGAGGGGCCAGCAGCCACATGGAGCAAGCGGGGGGCAGCGTTTGGGGGGAGGGGGGAGCACCCAGGGGCAGAAGGCGGGACCGAAGGAGACACCCGGCTTCAAACATTGCTGGAGGTGGGCCAGAAATATTCCTGGTGTCCAGACACTACGGGCCCACAGAACTCGCTGCCTATGGATGTGCTGTTTTTGTCTTTTATCCTTTTCCTATGTGAGTTAATTCAAGAGAGTGTAGTGACTGTTTGCTTTCACCCACATAGCTACTATTGGGGCATTTAGGGTGTTAACTACTTATGCAAAACAATCTGTTCCACCTTGTATTTAGCAGTGACACTCCGAGTGCCTTTCCCAGACCTGAAGAAGAGCTCTGTGTAAGCACGACTCTCTTACTAATAGAAGTTGGTCCAATAAAAGATGTTACCTCAACCACCTTTCTCTCTAATATCCTGGGACCAACATGGCTACAACAACACTGCATAATTCCACCATGTTTCAGGACACCCTTAACTGCTTACACTATATTCAAGTGCTAACGCCTGTAGTTGGTCATAGCTGGGGAAAACATAAATGGCTAAAATACAGTGTTCCTATGCTCTTAAAAAAAAGAAAAAAGGTACCATTCAATTATCACTCTAAAATACCAACTTGTACCACAAAACTGACTTAAAATGTGCATAATCCATAAACCCCAATCGTTTTATTTTTAAAACTGAATTGGGCATTTCCATCACCTGCCTGTACTTCCTGTCTGAGATACAGGCTGGAAGTGCTGTTCTGAACAGAAGATCAAAGTAGCATCAGATACCCTGTGACTTGCTTGTCTACAGAGGGGATTTCTTCTTTCCCTTTAGTGCTCTGGGATGGGGCATAGTCATTGTCCAAAATGTGCTTGGAAGAGTAAAGAACTGCAAAAGGGGGAAGAGGGTATGGTAAGCTGCTGACAGCCTAGCTTGCCAGCTCAAAGAGGGACAGAGAAATGTGAAAAGAAGCTCTCTGTCTCCCAATGATCCTGCTCCTTCCCTATTTCCAGCTGGGGCCTGGAGTGTGGTTTTTTGTTTTTGTTTTAAATTTTCTCTGTACTGCTGCCAGCAGCTGTTGCCTCATGATCTCTTCACTGCTTTACTCCTTCTGCCCAAAGAACTAGACAGGGCCTGATAAGTGTCCAGACAGGGGACAGGCAGTTTTCTATTTTTCCTTCATCCCCAAGAACGCTGATGCCCTTTCAGTAGCAGTTTTAGTCCAAAAAAATGGAACAGAAAACTTTAATATTTCCAATAGAAACTGAAAGTTCAAAGTGATCACTGGACCATAATCTGCCGCTGGAAGGGAAGCTGCTGGGGTAATGGGGATAAAGATGGTGTCCAAATCAGCTAGGGAATTTAGGAAGAAAGTAGTATGGGAAAAGAAGTTTGATCAAAGCTATTTTCTCTCTTCCTTCTCTCTGAACTGTATCAAAAAGGAATGACAAACTGCAAAATCCTCAAAAATCTGATTAGACAACATTTAAAATGGAGGAACCATATTCCAGGAGCAATGAAGCCATGTCATAGTGGTTGGTTCTTTGGTTACTGGGGAACCGCTCGGATGGCTGAAGACAGTGGACTGTATATGACACATATGCCAACAGCCAACGAATGCACCCTGTAATGGCAAATATTAGGTTATCCAGCCCACCCTACTCCCCCACCCAATGTGGGACAGTTCCATACAGTATATTTTCCAGTGCTTTATCTGGTCCAGTTTGAAATGTCCTAAGTAATGGGGCTGTCACCACTTTCTTTGTGAGACTATGCCATAGACTAACAGATTTGACCATCAGAAAGGTTTTCTGACATTTTGCCTGAAGTCTTACTCTCCTATTTATACCCTCTTGTACCATCATAAATAATTCCTCTCCCTCCTGGGAGAACATATTTCACATACTGGTAGATTTACATGCCCACAAGGTTAATGCTACTTTTCTTCTGCACAAAAATGTCACAGAAAAGCAATGAAGCCATTTTATCCAGAAGTTACCTTTTAAACGTATCAAAAACACCTGAATCATCAAAGTTAATGGCATCGGGGTGTCCTGGAGGTAGACACAGATCTCCAATATGCATTTCACAGCATGGAATGCCATGCTGAACCACAGTCAAGCTTGGATAGAAAGACGACCAACCTGCAGGATTAAGAATTAAAATTAGACGAACAGCCTAGTGAGCTCTAGCTCTGATGTCTTAGCAGAGATCAATCACTGCCAATCCCACCTGGCAGAGAGCACAAAAGAAAAACTGGGTTTCCCAAAACTGAATTTGAAATATTAGTTCAGATAAAGTTTTGATTTACTTTCTTCCCAAGAGCAGAATCAGAAACTTCTGCTTGTGTAATTACTGATGTAATATAGTTCATTTTTACCTCATTTACAAGCTTTTTATCCTAGCAAAAAAAGAAACAGAAAACCAAACCAAGTAACCATTTTACCAACTTTAAGTGTCACATTTAGATATAGGAAGCGTCAGTAACCTCCTTTATTTGCTCTCTCTCTCTTTTTGTCTTTTCTGTGCTATCATATTTGCTAAACCTTTCAAAAAAGGACAACACATACAACATTTCTACAAACTTTATTGTTTAAATTCCAATGTTTCTTTCAAGCAGATTTAGATAATGTGACTGGGGAATACGGCTGCTTTCAACTACTGTGGGAGATAGTTATGAGATATACAGATACTTTCGTAGAAGAATTTATTACATAACTCCTGAGAGTTTTTCTGTACACATACAATATTTTCCTACCTTTATTTTTAACATAAAATGGGTGATCCAATCTGCACTCTACGGTGAGTAAGCCATCTTCCACTGTACCAGGATCAAATGTCAACTTCAATACTGACTCACCAAATGAAATACTTTCTTCGTGAGATATCAACTTCAAACCATCAGAACCATAGTCCTAGAAACACACACATGCTTCAGATTTTTCAGAAAAATCTAATACTGTGGATACTGCAAACATATCTTTTTCTGGCACACTGAAAAATAACAGCATTCAAAGGGTTAAAAGAACCCCACAAGCTAATAAGAGACTATGCAACACTCAGAACACATCTATAGGTACTCTGTTCAGTTGTTTTACGTTCAGGTTCTCAGACACTATAGTGATGAGCACTGGTCAGATTCAATATGCATTCTTTACAAGAAATGGTTACCTACTGCAACTGTGCTACTTCGAGATGTGATGCAGACATGTATTCCACTTATGTGTGTGCATGCACGGTGCACCAGAGCCAGAGAATTTTGCCTAGCAGTACCCACTGGGGGTGGGGGGCACTTACACCTTGTGCTCATAGCTCCTTCCCTGGCTGTATGAGATGGTACTACCTTGACCACCTTCAGTTCCTTCACACTGAACACCACGACCAGACTCCACTGCAGAGGGGACAAAAGGTGGCTTGTGGAATACACATCTGCATCACATCTGGGAGAACCACAGGTACACTAAGTAACATTTTCTTCTTTTTTGAGTAGATGCAGATGTGTATTCCACTTGGGTGATTCAAAAGAGTACCCATCCCAGGAGGTGGGGCTCGGAGTCTATCTAAACAAGAATTGCAGGACTGCCCTACCAAAACTTGCATCTACTCTGGAAGATGTGATAATGGCATCACGGTTCATAAATGTGCAAATGGATGACCATGGAGGAGTCCTGCAAATGTCCAATATTGAGATGTCACCAAGGAATGCTACTGATATTGCTTGCGCTCTCGCAGAATGAGCTCTCATTCACCGAGGAGACATAGCTGAAGATATTTCATATGCAGTCTTGATACAGGATGTTACCCATTTAGAGATAATCTGTGAAGGGACCATTTGACCCTTCATATGATCTGGAACAGCTACTGAACACTGCACTTCTTCCTCACTAAGCCAGAAATCAGCCACGCCATGAGATGCAGGGAGGTGAGTGGGGGACGTAAGGTGCGAACAGGTTGAGATGGAGAGAAAGGGGTATGGGAGGTTGAACTGACATCATGCGCAGGTCAGAGAACCAACACTGCCTTGGACACGCTGGGGTAATGAGAATTAGCTTGGCCTAGTCCTCTTTCATCTTGACGACGACCTGTGGGATGACTGGGATTGGGGGGAAAGTGTACAGGAGCCGACTGTCAGCTGAGATGGAAAGTGTCGGACAGAGGAGCCTGGACTGAGGCCTCCTGGAGAGCAGAACAGGTGACATTTCCAGTTGTCCCTCATAGCAAACAGATCGATTGTCAGAATGCCCCACACTGCAAAGATGACGTGGAGGATACTTGTCTTCAGGCACTACTTGTGACTCAAGTAAAAATTCCTGCTGAGAGGTCTGCAAGATGATTCTGAAAACTGGGCAAGTGGTCGGCTATCGGAGCAATACTCTCCTCAATGCAGAGCTGCCACAATCTGGACTTCCTCTTGGCAGAGCATCCTGGAGTTTGCACCTCCTTGTCTGTTCACATAATACATCGTGGTATTGTCAGTAAGTATGTGACCCATGAGCCCCGATACAGTCCAGAAAAGTGTGACATGCATTGTAGATGGGCTGAAGCTCCAGCATGCCGATATAGGGTGAGGATTCCTGCTCCAACCATAGACCTTGAACTTTCAGGACCCCAGATGTGCTCCCCAACCTATCAAGGAGGCATCGGTGACAACAGACCTGGCTGGTAAGGGCCAGACAAAGGGAATGCCCCGACAAACATTCTCCAGAAGTGTCCACCACTGCAAGGAGTCCAGAAGTGAAGCCTCGGATAGTCAACTGTCCTGAGCCACATCTGAAGGGGGCAAAGATGCAACTTTGCAACCTGGGTCACCTGCATCTAAGAGGATACGTGGCCCAAAAGCTTCACACACAACCAAACTCTCCTGGAAGGCTGAAAATGCAGACTAAGGCTAAGGTGATGAATTGCCTGAATGCAGTCATAGAGCAAAAATACTCTCAAGGTGTTTAGGATGAGACCCAGTTGGTCGAGCGAGTGCAGTGTAGTGCTGACATGAGCAAGATCTTCCTCTCTGGATCTGCCCCTCACTAACCAGTCATTCAGATATGGGAAGATGTAGATTCCTTTCCTCCACAGGGACACAGTCGCCATGACCAGGCATTTAGTAAAAACCTGAGGAGCAAAAGAGAGGCCAAAGGGAAATGGTGCTTAGCTGAAACGAATCAAAAGAATTTTCTGTGGCTTGGCAAAATCATAACCATGAAGATCCGGAGCAGCAAACCAGTTGTTCTGAGACAGCGCAGGGAGGATAACTGATGAAGTTCCAAACAGTCACACTATGTATCGGACATATTTTTTGAAGCTCCAAAGATCGAGACAGGGTCTTACCTCTCCCTTGGATTTGGGTACCAGAAAGTACTCGGAATAGAAACCCCTGGTTCTGGAGGAAGCTCCTCCATCGTTCCCAAAGCCAGAAGAGAGTGAATCTGCTTGAGGAGCAGTATCTAATGAGAGGGGTCCCTGAAGGGGGACCAGGGGATATGGGGGGGTGGGGGTGGAAAGGCACTGGATGGCATAGCCTGATTTGATGGTGCTTAAGACCCACCTGTCAATGATGACCGAGCACCAGGCATTTTGAAAGCAAGCTAGCTTGTCCCCAAATGGAGAGAGGAGCAACAACTGGAACACTGCTCCTGACTAAAGAGTGAAAGTTGGCACTTGGGGGGACAGAAGGGGGGACAGGGTAAGGCATGTCAACTGGCCAAACCCCAGACCTGAATGCCTCCTTCTCTGGGACCTATGCTCCTTTCTAGGGAAGCAAAAGGCTGCCCAAATGTGTACTACGGATGATACTTTTGCTGCTGCTGCCACCCATCATAGTGGTGCCTCTGCACTGCCAGGACATACACCCCCAAGGACGGTAGAATAGTCCTAGAGTCTTTGAATAAGTGCAGAATATTGGCTGTCAAAGGGCAAATCCTCTATGGTCTGTTGCACATTGGGAGCAATGCCCAAATTCTGCAGCCAGGATGTCCTTCTCATGGTCACTGCCGAGGCCATTGCTCTGGTCGAAGTATCCGCAACGTCCAGCACAGACTCCAATGAAGTCTTAGCCACCAAGAAGCCTTCAGTAATAAAAACCCAAAATTCTTCCCTTGAGGGTTTAGGCAGTTGGTCTGCAAACAGACATCCAGTTCACAAGTCCTACTTGGACAGCAATATGCATTTGCAAGGAAAAAGAGGTTAAGTCTTCCTACCCATCAGGTCCATCCTTGGGAGTGGACTTAAATCCGCACTCCTGAACTCTATTCACTATGGTTACAACTAGGAAATTTGGGACCCTATGCGAGAACAAAACCTGAAATCCCTGCACTGGAACGAAGTAGCGTTTCTCCATGTGCTTCATAGAAGGTACTGAAGCCAGCATGCTCCAGAGCATAAGTTCTCAAACTGGGTGGTGCACTACCCTGGGGAGCACAGAATGTATTCTAGGGGGGCATGAGAAGCTTGGGGGGGGGAGGGGGGGGGGAATCTTACTGCGCACATTTTACCCACAGCAATGAAAAACAAGTGAAGCTAATTCCTCCAGACATATCAGGGCTTCAGATGGCACTGTGCATTTTGACGGATTTCTGTTAAGCTTGCATAGCATTATACAAAGTTATTGCTATCTGCACATTAACTGATTTGCTACAACGCAGTGTGCACATTTAATTGTAAGCATGCGGTTTTGCTTTTGCTCTTATTACAATGGATCACTGGCTCATTCATGCAACAGAAAGAAAAAAAACTCAAGTGAAAAACAAAGCCCAAACTGGTTCAAGTGAAGCACCGCCACCACCTATATTGATATACGTACTTGTGGGGGTGAGGGGGGCGTAAACTACGGACACAAAAAAGTGGGGCACAATCAAGTAAGTTTGACAACCACTGCTCCACAGAACCCCAGCAGGCTCTAGGAGTACATCATAATAGGGAGGGCAACTCTCCAAGGAGCAGATAGCAGCAGAACATTCAACAACTTATGGGTATTCTCCTGCAGCGACTCTTGCTTCAATATGCGGGGAAGCAGCCAAATGCCGCAAAAGGTCCTGGTATGCCTTGAAATCCTCTGGTACCAAAGGAGAGGAAGAGCCAAGAACCGTGGAATTATCCAGAGATGAAGATGAAGCGACTAACTGCCAGAGCTGGATCCTGATCCAGAACAGTCAGACCTGAATGGGACGACTCTAGAGGCTCTGGAAGGGGAAGGTTCACTGGTGCCTGGGCCTGTGGAAGATCAACAGTGATATCGCCTTAGAGTTAGATGAGGAGGTGGACCTCCGCAACCAAGGAGCATCCCACAGATTCCAGGGACGCCACTGGTATGAACAGGTGGCCAGTAGGTGAACAGGCCACTAGTATGACCACTGGTGGCCAGCAGGTGCAAGGCCAGGGGCCCCATCCTAACCACAGGGTGCATACCAATCCTGGTAACCACAGCACTCCATCCCCAATGCTGGTAAGGTAATGAAAAGAAGGAAGAAACTGACCTGGACCCCCAGGAATCCCGGGCTTCTGGAGATGAGGTGCAGCCAGCTCAGAAGGGGTGAGCTATTTGTCTGACTCATTTATAGCCCAGAATGAAGAGGGAACTGATGCTGATGGTGGAAACGTTACAGCCAGCACCAAATATGCCTCCACTGTTTCCTGAGCTGGAAGCGATGGTTGACCACAGAGTTGGCAGAAGTACCTAGGTGACTGATGGTGCCAAAGCGGAGGACGGTGAGTGCAGCACCAACAGCAGGGGAGCTGAAGGAGTTCCCTGATGCCCAGCCTGGCACCAGCTCCACTTCCACTGACTGTAAAAGGGAAACACTGGGGTGCGATGCTGATGGACCCAACGGGGCTATAAACAATGTAAGCCCTGGCAAAGGCCTGGAACAAGGGCAAGCTAAGGACAGAAAAGCAGAGGAGCCACCTGATATGCCACCAGCATGGAAACAGTCAGTGCTAGCACTGCCCTTGTTGGTACTGGACTCAACGGATGCCCTGGGGCCAGAACCGTGGTACGGGGTCTCTGACCTCCCTGCACAGTACCAGAGAGTGGTTGACAGGACCTGCTCTAATCTGCACACTGGCATTCACACTGTGCTAGTCTGTGCTCCTCCAGGAGGAGACAGATGACCTTGAACGGCCTCAATTGGTCTTATGTGATCTTTTCCTTGGCGCACCTTAGGGGGAACAACTACTCTGTCTGCTCCAGCTCCAGACAGCACTCTCAGAACCCAAAGGCAACCTCCGATCCAATGTAGGCCTCAGAGCTGAACCAAGCCACCTGGCCTGTTCAAGCAGGTGCTGCTTTAGACGAAGATCCCTCACCACCTGAATCCGCATCGTGAACAATTTGCAAACACTTCTTGACATGGGCTTCGCATACGCACAGCAAGCACCACGTATGATGGGAATCGTTTCCCCACATGACAGATAATGTTTAAACCCTGGTGAAAGCATCTCTAGGGAAATACTTCAACTAAAGCTAACTAACAAGAAATCTAACACACACTATACTAAGGATGCTAATTAACTATATACAAACTAAAAAAAGTCACTAAGAAATAGAGAAGTTGTGAGGTTGGGAACCACACGGAGCTCTGACTCCAGCCACAGCTGATAAGAAGGAACTGAGGGGAGTCACGGCAGCGCTGACTCAAAGCCAGGGGAGGGTTTATGAGCACCTGTCTCTTATGGGTACTGCTAAACAAAATTCTCCAGCTCCAGTGCGCTGGGCACACAGACACCTAAGCAGAATACACAGCTGCATCTACTCAAAAAAAAGAACCCTCCTGATGCAACAAGACGTGGATAATGTTGCACACAATATAAGCACTGTACTTCGGTTACTGCAAAGGATTCAATACATTAAAGGACTACCTTGTAAGTTCCCATTAGGAGATCGTCCTCATTTTCACAGCCTTCAGCTGTAACAAAATGTTCAACTGTCTGCCATTCTTTGTTGTGTCCTTTGTGAAAACATAAACGTGTGCCTGATGTTTGGGGGAAAAAAAAAAAAAAAAAAGGTCAGTAAGTTTCTGTCAAAAGAAGGAGCTGTTATTTAAAAAAAAAAGATCCTACAATGAATGCTATGTTACCTTTTAAAAAACAGTGCCAAACAGTTGAGGGCCAAGAGTGGCACCATCCTAGATCATCGTCGTCTGAAAGCGACGACATGCAGAAAATACCAGACTCTGATTCACTACTTGCCTATTCAGAAAACATAAATATATAAATGATTTAACAAATATCTTTAGGTCTAATTCTGAAAATATTTATGCATGTGCTTAACTTTTACACACTGACTTCAAGCTGAGGATTCTAAAATGAGGATTCCTTGGAAACAGGGATACAAAGGCTCAAGGGAAGGGGAGCAAATCTGAACCAGTGCTCAATTTCACGCTTGTCTATTTGAGGAACAGAGCCATCACCTTTCTGGCCAAGGTCTAGACACCATTTTTTTCACAACCCTTCGACTCCATTCCTCAGTCAGCTACAGGGAACACTTTTGCAATACCCAATGCATCCCATCATCCCACAATGTGCCTAAATGTGTTGTCAGTCTCCAGGGCCTCATACTCTTTCCACTAAAGCCAATGAGAGTTTTGCCACGGAGTTTAGTGGGAACAGAATCAGACCCAAAGACGAACAGACAGCAGTTAGAGCTAAGAAACACACATGGCAATCTATGTTCCCTGTAGAGCCATGCAGCAGGCTCTCAAGGGTTGTGCAGGCAGGCGGGGAAAGGCGTCCCCTCCTTGGCCCAGCCCAGTTCCGCCGGAGCTGCTGGGGAGAGGAGCTCCTCCCTCAGCTTAGCACAGCCCCACTGGAGAGAGGCACCCAGCCCCCAACCCGGCCCAGCCCTGCTGCTGCAGTTGGGGAGAGGTGCCTCTCACCCGACCCCGAGCTGCTGTGGCTATAGAGGGCTAGGAGTAGGGGGAGAGGAAGTCCTTAAGTCCCACGGCAGCCTACGCCCCAAACTCCCCATCCCAGAGCCCGTACTCCTTGCACCTCAACCCTCTGCCCTAGCCCTGAGTCCCCTCCTACACCCCAATCTCCTCATCCCCACCCCACAGCATGTGCCACCAACCAGAGCCCTCACCCCAACCCTCTGCCCCAGCCCTGAGCCCCTTCCCAACTCTCCGAACCCGTCAGCCCCACCCCTACCACATGAATTTTGTTATGTGCACCAATATGACCATACTGGTGCACATAACAAAATTCAATCTGCACATGGACATAAAAAATTAGAGGGAACACCAATGGCAATGCAGACCATGATCTTGAGGCTGGTCCTTTGTTCATATCTTTAAGGGTTTGGGGCATCGCTTCTTTCACAATACCAACACATGTAGGATCAAAATACAATAATTAAATAAGAACTTATTATTTCCTCCTCTGCATTTCCTATTACACCTACTCTGTATATGTTTTAGATTGTAATCTCTTTGGGTAACAGACTTATTTTTGTCTCGGGTACAAGCTGGTGATAAAAAAATAATGATAATGGGGAATCCAGCTTACAAGAGGAAGGATTTTAGGAATGTATACATTTTATTCTTGTACTTTCTTCTGTTTCTGAAAACTTTTGTCTACCTGTCCTGATTCTTCACATAATTTAACAAGCATTTCAGGACAACTCACCCTTTCATGTCTGACTGGTGTTTCATCTAAGTGATGCTTAGAGAAGCTAGAATCACTCTTTGAGGATCCTGGTGGAGGACGTGCATAGGAATGTAAACTTTTGCTTGTTGCTATTATATGAACAGGAGATGATCTACAATGAAAAATTAATTTTTATTAAAATAAAACTTGGTATTTTGGCATCACAAGATTATGCTATTACTCTAAATAGATTTTCTTTTACAATTATTTTTCATATAGAAATTTCAATCCAAAAGACAATACTCTTTGTCTACAGCCAAACTTTGTGCGTAAACATCTTGCCTGTGTTAACATTTTACACACAGACAGACATATACACACAACTTTCCCTTACACACAGTTGAATTTATCATTAAACCATTCCATCCAAAATAGGCAGACATTTAGCACATTGTGTAGGAGCAATTTAATACCCATGTTTAGTGATTTAACTTGGGTTCTTAAGCTTTTATATATGCAGCCATTAGGCAATCTGCCCTACAGACTGCATATATAAGCCATAAGCCACCCCATCTACCATACCCCATAAAAGTCTTCACACTTTCATCACACAATTATTTGCAGTTTTTCTTCCGGAATTATGACTTTAGTCCATACCTTTCCTCAGCGTCTCAGCCAATTTCTAATACAACCAGGTATGCATGACAATAACAATGCGGAAAGTTTTTAAAAAATGACAAGATCATTCCTTACCCAAATGAGAAGTTACCCTAAAAATACAATATATTGCCATAGTTCTGCTGCTGCGGCATCATTCCCACACTTACATGTGGGAGGACTGGCGCTGCACAGACTGGAGAGCCATAAGAAACAAGCCAACACCCCAGACTCCAACTAAACCCGCAGAGCAGCTTTCAATCTAAGCACCCTTTGCCACAAGTCTGGTTGGCTCTCATGCTATGCTTCCACTACTTGTGACACAAGGTATGTCTACAGTGCAACTGGGAGGTATGATTGCAGCACATGTAGAAATACTCAAGCATGCTTTGATCTAGCTAGATCAATGCTAGTTTGGGTAGGTCTACACATGCTGCAATCACACCTCCCGACTGCAGTGCAGATATACCTATAGTCTCTCATACAGCTGCATAGCAGGACGAGTATATTGTGATCTCTTTGTGGTGAGAGACTACCTAGCACTGTTCAACTTCATTCCATATAGACAATTATGAAGCTGCTGCAATAGGCTCTAAAACAGGGGTGGGGAAACTACAGCCCGGGGGCCACATCCGGCCCTCCAGACGTTTTAATCCACCCCTCGAGCTCCTGCTGGGGAGTGAGGTCCGGGGCTTGCCCTGCTCTGACACTCCAGCCGGGAAGCGCGGTCAGGCGTTTGCCCTGCTCTGCACGTGCAGTGGGTCCGCACAGCTCTCGGAAGCAGCAGCATGTCCCCCCTCTGGCTCCTACACGTAGGGGCAAACAGGGGGCTCCGCACACTGCCCCCGCCCCAAGCGCGACTCACACAGCTCCACTGGCTGGGAACCACGGCCAATGCAAGCTGCAGGGGCGGCACCTGCGGATGGGACAGCGGGCAGAGCCACTGGCTGCGCCTCCGCGTAGGAGCTGGAGGAGGGACATGCTGCTGTTTCCAGGAGTTGCCTGAGGTAAACGCTGCCTGGAGCCTGCACCCCTGACCCCTTCTGTTGCCCCAACCCCCGGCCCCAGCCTTGATCCCCTTCCCGCCCTCCAAACCCCTTGGTCCCAGCCCGGAGTCCCCTCCCACACCCTGAAGTCCTCATTTCTGGCCCCACCCCCAACCCCCAATTTCATGAGCATTCATGGCCTGCCATACAATTTCCATACCCAGATGTGGCCCTCGGAGTTTGCCCACCCCTGCTGTAAAAAGAATCCCATACTGTATTCTGGGAAAGGAATGTGGCTATCATGCAGGAATGGGAAGATCAAAAACACAGTTAAAATAGGGAATGTTCAGAGCTTCAGTTGGGACACAGAGCCCTCTGAGGAATAAAGGAAATGTCTGTAACAACATAAACAATATTGCACATTTCAGAACTAAAAGAACCAAAATGAATGCCTGTACCTATTATAAAAAGAACACTGCATGAGAGGACTCTGTGGACTAGTGGCTATGTTTGCCAGTTCTGTCAACCAGTTCACCCCATTCTCACAAGAATAAGCACTTTCTGAATTGTTATTTGAGGTATGCTGGTTCCATGAAGGCCCTGAATATTCTTGATGTGAAACATCTGTACCAAGCTGAAAGAGCGCAGTTGGGGTAGAATCGGTCTGAACAGCCTGTAGTTCAGGAAGATCATCTACAAACAAGTGCACAAGAAATCATGCTTATTTCCATGGCTGAATTTTACTTTACAATAGTGGATAAAAGAATCTGTGGTGAACAAAAGGAGAAGGGACACAGTAACTTAAAAAACTTCTAAATAGCAATTATCTGTGTTTCTCAAACCCCTTTATCACATCTATATTACTTATATAGAGCTGCAGACATGACAGTATAGAATGCCTCTCTAAACTCCTATTTTTCACTTTTAGGCAATAATTTTAATAAAAAAATTAAACTGAACAGATCCTTTCAAAGATCAAGTTATGAGCACAAATAAATACATACAAAATGTGGTTCTGATAGCAGATGCAATATTTTTAAGGTTTAATTAGACCAACATTTAGGGGGGGGGTAAACAGCATCAGTCTGAGCCTGATGAATCAGTAAATTAAGTTACTGTGCATCTTTACACTACACCACTTAAAATGTTCAATGAATATCAAGCACTACAATCTATCTGCTTTAACAGGAAAGCCTCTACAAAATGCTGAACATCCAGGGCTATTTCTGTCGAAGTTTCACAGCTAATCTGGAGAAACATATTTCAGAAGCCATGAATGTAGCAGTTATTCATATATATGACCAGCAGCCTACACATTTTACATATTAAACATTCTTGCGAAAGCAGACTCCCCCATTTGTTATTTAAGTTCTTACTGCTGACAATATACACTCTACTCCTGTGTAATTTAATAACATTATTGTACTTCATGTACTGAACTACTGTGTAACTTCATATAACCTGAATATATGAATATTTACTGAATATTTTACTGATTACACATTATTCAATGATTTATATACTGCTTTTCTTGAGCATGATAGCAATGAAGCTAAATGTTCCTCTAGGCCAGAATCTGCATTTGGACTTGGACCTGGGAGATGAGATGTGAAGCTCTGTCTGTGTACTTCTTCCCTAACAAAAAGAACTTCACTGGAAGTTGTGAGCAGAAACTTACAGCCCAGAGTTAAGAAAGAAAGTTTCTGTCAACATCTGCTTGTACGTGAATGTGGCAGGAGCTGGGGATGGGCTAAACAGGGAAACCATTGTGCCTTAGAACTGTAATATGGCATGATACATCAACTATAATACTATGCATATTTCCTGTACTAATAAAAAACACAAGTAAACATAGAAAGAGGAAAATTCTGTCTGCTTCTGTTGTTACTCCATGTGTGTAACTTGCATGGACTTCAATAGGAATTTCACACATGGAGCAGCTACAGAACTAGGCCCCTTACGTAGCTTTTAGAAAACTATTAAATTCTTTACCAAGCTCCATGTGCTCATCACAGGATGCATATCCAGGAGAAGATGGCAGGTTCTCATTACATTTCAGTAACTCCAATGACTCACTCATCCCTGAAGTTCTCTTGTCCACTACAAACAGGAGTTTCTGTACTGCATTAGGCATTTGATTCGTCTTCACTTCCCACACCATGTTAGGATGCTTCAAATTTTCTGACTTTGAAAAGACACAAGATTACACGCATAAAAATTATGAAACATTAGGTGTGTTATGTAGCTCCATATACAAATTGTTGCCTTATCACCAAGCCCTCCCTTATCCAAAAATCTTATCTACTACTTCTGTCTAACTTCTTGTATTACCAAAATGCTTAGTTACAGTGGAGAACAAAAAGCCAATTTTAGTAAGTTTCATTACACATTTCAATTGCACTGACTGCTTGTTTTCTTCATTTCCTAGAATCTTGGTGCTGTAACATTTAAAACAAAAGGAATATTACTAAATGTTAGTACCAACTGTGAGAGGAACAGGTGGTTATTCTGCACAACTGCTGTTCCCTAAAGATTAGAAAACTTACTTTTTTAGCTGTAATAATTTGGTGTATTTACTGATCTTTCAGGTAATGACGGACTAAAGCTACTGTAACAGGATTCACCGCTACTTTCAAAAAATATCACTGAAAAGGTAATCATGGGTGTTTTATAACAGGGCAGAATACAAGGAGATGGATAACTGACAAAGAAAATTCCAAGACACAAGAAAACTAAATGTGCGCCCCATATGCACTATAATATTTTGAAGAATAATCTATTAAGAAGTGAGACTATCTTCCCTCTGCTCTACGTATACAGAAAACTGCCATCTGATGGTTAGGCAGGTTGTGGTTGAGATTATCGCAATTCATTGGCTATCACCTGTGCACGCAGCAAGTCTGTGCTAAAATAGCCTATTTTTGTTACCATACCCTCGTATACACTTGTTTCATCCACTTCACACCCTGTCTTTTAGATTGTATACTCTTTGGGCTGACTGCTATTTACTATGTACAGTGCCTAGTACAATGGGGCCCTGACCTGGCTGAGGCCTCTACATGCTACCACAATATAAATAATAAAAACCGACAATAATAATAATAGGGAAGATTTTCAAAGGCATACAGGACAGTTAAGCCTAACTCTCCCATTTGTTCCTTTGAAAATCTCCCACAACAAACAGATTTCCGCTACCACAATGAAATTATTTGACACTATTGCACACGTCTTATTTTCATTTATGGCCGGTTTTGGTGTGTCTACTAAGTCATTAATGTTTTCTTTAGTGGGGAAACACAATGGCAGAGGCACTTTTGGGGCCATGAGTATTCTTCACCATTTATTAATTAATTATTATTTATATTACTGTAGCACCGTTTCAAGCTGAGGAAAGCTAAACAGGACTTCTAAGTGCCTCATATACATTCAACACAAAGGATGGCAAAATAATGCCCTGTGGTATTCTGCATAAGAGGGACTTCAGAAGCAGAAGAACAACTGCCAATAACTACCCACAGAGAGGTGTCATTTAAGGCCTGAGCCAGCTATCATTGGAGTCAGTGGGAGTCTTTTCATTGACTTCAATCAGACTTGTACAATGCTATTAAAAAGCTGCACAGCCACATGAGCAATACTATCCACCTTTACCAGAAACGACATCTGTGTCAGCAACACTTTGAAGTCAACAGCATCAAGGACTTACACTCCCAAACTTCTCCTCATACTTTGGTATATAGCTATCCCTTATTCAGCCAAACAGGCATAGCAAAATGCAAGGAAGCACATTACTACTGCTGTTCAGCTCTCATCAGTTCAAACTCCACAACAGTTTCACCACGAACGTCACAGAAAGGAAAACACAGAAGCTAACTATAAACTAAAAAGAAAAATAAACAATTAGTAAAAATTAGTATTTGTATTCCTATTGGAAGAATTTTCTTGAAAGCATGGCCTGCTGCATTATCTCCATTGTGGACAGTAGAAATGAAGAACATCAGACTAGTGGAATGCTTAGTTTCAGGAAGGCTGCCTTGAGGAACAGTTTCCTTCATTCTATCATCTGTGAACAAAATGAATGCTTATCAACTATATGGACCAGCTGGATCAGGGCTTGGATGCCTAACTTTAGACACCTATCTCCGAAAATGGCATATAGCTTTAGCTGTGATTACTGATTACTACCATCTACTTAAAGTTATAAAGCGGCATGCTCATATTTTAGTAAAACTCTATACTTTAATCAAATGCTCAGTGATAGAAACTTGTACATAATACCAATTTGTAAGACTTTTAAAAGGATTTCTCTAAAAAAAAAAAAAAAAAAAAAAAGGAATTTTTCTCATATAATGTGAAGGGAGAAGAAGAAAAGAGTACTTTATAAATCATGCCAAACCCAATGATAAAGATCACCACCAAAAGCTGTCCAAGGTGACAGCTGTCTTTTGACAACTTAGGCTAATAATAGTCTGCTGCTACTGAATGATTTGGTCTGTCCTACACACCTGTTGACAGATTATTAGTGGAATGATTGAGATTAACACCTCTAAAAGCTGTGGCTAGTCTAAGGAACCCATTAGCATCCTCATGATTTTACCAGTGTAGACAAGCCATTATTATTTGATATCACACAGCTGGAAAGCGCCAACACCCTTAATTTGGTTAAAAAGAATTTGTATATGAAAAAAATCAACTCAAAGACATCTGTGTTGCACAACATATTTTACTCCTGAATAGGCAAACTGGGATAGGGAAGAAGAACAAACAAACAAACAAAAAAAGGCGGGGGGGGGGGAAGGGGGGGAGAATCCGCTACTGTGGCATGCAATTTTTAAAAAATACCAGCTTTGTCAATCTAGTTATGTCCAGTATTAAACAATAATTTGACTCAAATCTCCTAATCAACATTTTACCATCACCTTGCTCCCCCTCCAAATTTGTTCAGCTATGCATTTACATTTTCCCAAGTCAGTTATAATCTAATTACTCAGACTTGTGTAGCTGAAAACAGAATTTGTTCTAACAGAGTTTTGGGTGTTCTCCAGGGGCTTTCACAGTGAAACGGAGAAAGTGACCTATGTACATAAACATCATTATCTAAGTGCTACATGCATCATGTCATTTTTATTTCACCATCCCTATTTCCTTCCTTCCTTCATTCTATTTTCTTTCTGGCTTTTTTCTCCCCATCCTCCATCTGGGTCTGGCCCTTCATGGGGAGCTGGGGAAGGAATCAGGACAAATCAGAGCACTATCCGTTCTTGAGGCTGTTCTCTCTTCTTTTCTGTCTATGCCCTTCTTTTCCTCCCTTCCACCTAGTTTTGCTGTCCATTGGGTTCTCTCTGCTTCCTTCTTCTTTTCTTCCATGGATTTGTTTTTTTCTCCTTGATCTTTCTGTCCCTGCCAAAATGACGGAGTTAGTTGCTCCATAGGAAGATATTTCTCTAAAACAAATGCTAAGTTCATAATAAAATTTACCTAAAAAAATTAAAAGCCTATGACCAATACAACCTGTACAATATGCATGAAGAATACATTTCCCAGTCAGCAAATGAGTTAGTATTTCCAGCTCTCAATTTTACCCAGACAAAAATCTCTGTACGCAAAAGTTGAGAATGCCTTCGACAAATAAGAAAGAAAATAAATGGGTCCAAGTTCATTTTGCAATGTTTTATCCTGGTAGATTAAAGTCTGATCTGGGCATCATATGCTTTTTTCTCTCCCCTAGGATGTTATTGCCATGGAATAAACAGTAATTAGCTTGAGAGTACAGATGATTTTCTTTTTAATTCAGCTTCATGCTCAAAAACATTTGTGATAAATATATTTGCTAGAAGTACAGAACTGTAGTACAACATTGTAAAAACATTTTATTTCCTTTGGTTAACAAAGACAAATGTGAATGACTTGTATAAACTCAACTTTTAAAAATTAGTTGAGTTGTTCACGTTTAAGAAATTGACAAAGATAAATAATGAGTTTATTTATTAGGTTATATACCTTCTATTAAAATGGATAAGTATCTCTATTCAAAAAATGGGGTTCAGTGAAACTTTTGGCAAAGGCTGAGCAACCTCTACCAAAGCCACATTAAGATGGGATGTTTGGGTGAGACTATATCCTGTGGTTTTCCTTTTGGCGTTATTTTTCCCCAACCAACTGCCAGAGTCTCAGAAAACCCAGTAAGACAATATATTATGCTGTATACAGAGTATTTCAGAATTAGACATACTGAACTCCAATGGCTTTATCCAATTCTACAGGCTGTCTTTTATTCTCTGAGGAGGGTCAAAGAAGTGCTAGTCTACTCAAACCATTTAAATGCCACACATAGGATCCTCTTACCTGTTTGAATTGGATAACAGTCTAATTGTCTCCAAATGAAAGTTGCATGTACATGCTTATATATTTTATTTAACCCACAAATTACTCCTGGATCATGCAGTTCTTAGGCCAGATTTCAAGGGGCACTGGAAGTCTATAGGAAGTTGGATGGGAAAGGAGAGCATGTCCACCTACCGCAAGAAATTAAAAATGCTACAAGCTTCTGAGGACTGGGACATTGTTTTCATTTGGACTTTTGTGTCAGTGAACCATCACTCTTTAGAAGACATATTAGATAAGAGACTAGGTGTGAATTACAGTTTCATACATTTTAAGGCCAGAAGGGACCATTAATTCATCTTGTCTGACCTCCTGTATATCACAGGCACTAAATTTCATCCTGTTATCCCTGTATTGAGCCCAATTAACTTGTGTTTGATCAAGCATATTTTCAGACTTGGAAGTATTCAATTTTTATCAGTAAATGTTGATTTGATCATACAAATACAAACTGACCTGAAAATATTTCCAACTATAATAATCAAAGTTTACAGGTAGGCAAAATAAGCAAAATGCTGCCTGAGAACCTGAAGTTTTATTTAAGAATACTTACTTTGCATATTTTGACATCTGATGTTGATAACTCATGTTATAACAGTTATAAAACTTTTACTTTTTGAATCAATCCACCCTGGCTAATAGCCCACCATGGCTGGCTCAGTGAACATGTGAATGGAATAGTTAGAAATAAAAAAGCAATATATAACAAATGTAGAAAGGGAGACATAGATAGCAATTTGCATAAATTAGAAGTTATGAAGTGCGTAATATCAATAAGGGAAGCTAAAGACAAAATTTCATGGCTGGCAAGGCTAAGTACAAGAAGGAGTTTAAGTATACCAGGAACAAAAGAAATCCTAACAGTGGTATAAGCTCTTACTAAATTGAGATGGTAAAAGTGTTCATAATGATAACAAAAAAAGGCAGAAGTGTACAATAAATATTTCTGTTCTATATTTAGAAAGAAGGATAATAGTATTCATATCACATAAGGAAGATGAAGTACTTTCCAGTTAATTTGTAACTGAGGAGGATGTTCAATAACATTTAGTGTCCGGATGGATTGATTTAAAATCAAAATGATTTAAATCACTGAATTTAATCATAATTAAATCAGCAAGCAGAAAACCTTGATTTAAATAATTGCTTTTAATCTTGTTTTGCAATTGTACTTTTTTTTTAAGTTATTTTCCTAAAGAAATATTAATTCTTACTGGTTGGTAACCATTAAAACATGTTGATTTGCACCTAAATATACACCAAATTTCATGGGTTTTTTTGCTAACCAGGAGAATATAGAGAGAGAGAGAGAGATCAATTTGACCAATCTACTTAACTTACATTTATTCAGATTCTTAAGTTTTTACATGTTAGAAAACAGTGAATGATGCATCTTAGATGATTAATTTTTTACTTGTGATTTGTGTCAAGCTCTATCTGGATGGGAATTAAAACTCAATTAAATGCACAGAAACATATTAAAATAGTTTTTTAAGTTAAATAAAACTACATTTGCTGTACTGGATACATAAAGTTTATTAAAAAAATTATGAAAACATGTTTTACATATAAAACTAAATCATTTATTAAACAAAAGTAAATATTATCTGTAGTTTGTGAACTGAACTGATTGTTTCTGGTCACCATGTTCTTCAAGATTTTAGAACTGGTAGTTCATTCTCTCACACCTTGTTTTTATTCACAGATGGAAGAGGAAAACAAGCTTTTTTGCTTTTTCAACTCCCAACTGGTTTCTTAACTTTGAATGAACTAGTCATTGACCTAAGCCAGTGGTTTTCAACCAGAGGTAAACTACTCCTACTATCTACATCAACTCATCTAGATATTTGCCTAGTTTTACACTAGTGCATTTTATGTAGCCTGCTGAAGTTAGTACAAACTAAAATTTCATACGACTTGTTTACATTTCAGTGTATAGTATATAAAGAAGTACAATATTTATATTCTAACAGATTTTATAATTATATGATAAAAATGAGAAATAAGCAATTTTTCAGTAGTGTGCAATGACACTTTTGTATGTTTATGCCTGATTTCGTATGCAAATAGTTTTTAAGTGCAGTGAACTTAGGGGTATGCAAGACAAATCAGATTACTGAAAGGGGTACAGTAGTCTGGAAAGGTTGAGAGCCACTGACCTTTAAACTATTTGAATAAACTGAAACGAAAATAATCTCTCTGCACCTTCAGAAGAGGCTACTGACAAAAGCTAGTTTAAGACTTTATACCTGTATTTAATTCAAATAAAAAAAATCAAAAATTGTTTTCCCCCAAGAAATCATTGATTATCATCCACCCAAAGTTGTCCTGTTCTTGATTGAAAAGCCATAAATGCACAGCCAGCTAATAATTTTTTCTTCTAGCACCCCCAATTCCCATTCTTCTGTCTAAATCAGAAGTGGGCAAACTACAGCCCATGGGACCATCCTGCCCGGCCCCTGAGCTCTCTGTCGGGGAGGCTAATCCCCAGCCCCTCCCCGGCTTTCCAATAAGCCTGTCCTGCTGCTCTGAGTGGCCTGGTAAGGGGGGGGGGGAGAGGGGCTTGGATAGGGGCAGGGGGTCCCGGGAGGGGGCAGCCAGAGGACAAGGAGTGTGTGTGCGGGGGAGGGAGGGGGTTGGATGGGTCGGGAGTTCTGAGGGGAGCAGTCAGGGGGCAGGAAGTGGAAGGGGGTGGATAGGGGGCAGGGGCCATGCTGTTTGCAGAGGCACAGCCTTCCCTACCCAGTCCTCCATACCATTTCGCAACCCTGATATGGCCCTCGGGCCAAAAAGTTTGCCCACGCCTGGTCCAAATATTGCTCATAATTCACCTCAGCCCACAAAGGTCCAGAAGCAGGCCATCTCTCCCATGGCCGCTAGGTGACACCGCGGCCCCACACATTCCCATTCTCCAGATTATCTCTGATTTTCTGATCTAGCCCCACTTTCAATTAGATTGGATAAAGGGGGGAGGGAGAGGAGGAGGTCTGCTCTATACAAACTACCGGTTGGGACTATCCCGTTTGCCCCTAATGAATGTAATTAGATCATGGTCACTAGGCAACCATCAACTTCCAGAACAGGATTTGGATTATTTTTATTTATACTGCAGCAGCACTTGCAGCCAGCCGCTGTCCAGACAGTAGAGAAACCTGGCAGAGAGAAGCCGACGCCGGTAAGACTGTCCCCGCAGTGACTCGCGCAGTGACTGACCAAGGCCTGCCTGGAGGAAACGGGCTCCGCAGCTGCCAGACCGCCCCCCCGCCCCGTCATGTGATTAGCGCCTGGAAGCTGCCCTTGTTTATAAGCCTCTCCCCAGCACGGCGCATGCGCGCAAGGCCCATTCATTCAAACTGCGTAACAACAAGCCTGGTGGGGGATGGGGAGAGTGGGGTTGCCCCGCGCCCCTGCCCTCTGGCGGCTGGTGACCTGCACTAGGGCTCCGCGGGGGCCCTCTGCCTCTCTGTCGGATCTGATCCCCTCCGGTTCAGGTATCACCCCCCTCCGCCCCCCGTGCAGGGGCCACACGGCGCAACACCGGCGCTTCCCCGCGGCTTCGGCGGGGGCTGGCGCAAGCGGCCGGACACCGAACTTGCGCAGGACTTCGGTGGCGCTGCGCTCCCCAGGGGTGGCCGCTGCGCTCGGACGACCCTGCACTGCAGCGCCGGCGGGGGGGGGGCGCTCGGGGCCCCGCCCGCCCCCGTGACAGACCCATCGATTCGGAATCTGGGTCGCGCTGAGTCGAGTCCCGGCCCCGGGCAGGAGCCCGCGACTCGGGACCCCGCGGCTGGGTGGGGGAAATGAGCCGCTGGCCCCTGAGGCGGGGAGCCCAACCAACAGCCTCCCCCACCAGCGGCGCCTGCTCTCCTGCCCCAGCCCAGCCGCCCTCGCCCGTCCCGGCCCCTTCTCGCCTCAGCCCAAAACTTTTCAGCACTTACCAAACCCGTCGCCATTTCGAGATTCCCCTCAGATTCCCCCTCCGGCCGCTCTCCCCCTCCATCAAACCCCACCCCCCCGATGGGATTCGTCCTGAGTGGCCAGGACAGACACGACTCAAGGCACGGCCCCTTGCTATTGGCCTTCTGACCTGCCCGTCAGGATTCCCCCGCCAAGGGCGGGCGTGTTTTGACTTTCCTGCGCAGACGATTGCATAGAGCGGCGTGTCAATCACACTAAAGTTGCGTTCCGATTGGTCAGTGGCGAAGTCCCTGCATTCTGGGAGATGTAGTTTCTTTTTCCATCGTGGGCTACTAAACAGGGAGCACCTGGACAACAAGCCCCAAAATGCGCCGCGAAGCGCTCGGCTGATAGTAAACAAGAGTCATAGGGACACGTGTATCTGCCCTTCTGGCTAACTTTACCCAGGAGACTTAGCGGGTGGCTCTAGCCTTGGCAGAGAGAGGCAGTGGCTCCTCTTCAGCTCAGTGGGCACTTCGGTGTAGTGCAGCCAACCAGAGTGCTGCTCACTGCCTCCAAGACTGGGGGGAGAGAGGGGTTCATGGGAGGCAGGCACATGCTGCCTTTTCTTATGGTGCCAAATGGGGTGGGAGGGCCCTTGTGGAAAAAGTTGAGCACTGAGACGCTAAAGACCCTCTCTCGGCTATCAAAGAGAGGAGAGAACTAACTGCCAATGGAGTTGGAATCCACAAAGGGACTGCAGTGTTGCAGCGCTTTGCGTAACTTTTAGATGTGTAAAACAAAAGTCGCAGGAACACTACTGCAATCCCTAAAGCCTGAATTAGTCATGTAGGTTCCTTGTACAATATGGGAGGAAAGATAGCTCTAAGAGAGCCATTTTAAGCTAGCTCCTGGGAGATGCGCATGAGAACATTGTGTTCTAAGCTCTATCCCTCTCATAGCCCTGGTCTACAGTGTGTGTGTGGGGGTGTCGACCTAAGATACACAACTCGCGTAGCTGAAGTTGGCGTATCTTAGGTCGACTTACCGTGAGGACGGTGGAGAGTCGACCGCTGCCGCTCCCCCATCGACTGCTTCTGTTCGCATCTAGACGAGACGCGATAAATAGATCCCCAATAGGTCGATCACTTCCCGCTGATCTGGCGGGTAGTGAAGACCTGCCCTATAGACAGGTGCCTATCTCTGCTTAATGAGCCACAAATGGGAACCCAGTGCCTGAACTCAGGTGGTCTAGGCATCTAAGGTGTTTCTTGCAAAAATGATCTAGGTGGCTGCCTCACTATCACAAAAGGGAAAAGAGATAGTGGCTTAAATACGTTTGTGGCTTTGGGTCTAGAAGTAGGCAGGCCACTCATGCAGTTTTAACCAGAGCTGCTTTTGTAATGTTTGTCCCCATTCAGTACTGAGACAAAACAGTTTTTGGTTTTGTCTGGTGTCAGAAGAGGGATGCCATAATGGAGAGTGCACGAAACCACTCCACCCCTGTAGACATGATCTTGCGCATACTGTGTATGTGAGGTAACGCCAGCAGGGACTGGGCAGAGTGCTGTTCAATATGGCACCCCCATTTTGACCTCACACACATTGTGTGTGCAAGATCACGCCCCAGTAGGGGCAGGCCTATGCCATTCCCGGAATGTTCAGTATCCTGGAAATGTGCTAGTGGGCACCCTATCTATGAGCCCAGGAAATCAGCCATAAAAAGTGATAGGCCTACGGGCAGGGCTTTAGATGAATCCCAATAAGCACACTGAAGGAGGCTGAGTTCAAGAGAGCACAGAACAACTGAATACTAGGATTTAACTATCTTCTCTATCATCTGTATCATTGGAGAATTCAAGGTGATCAGCAGCACACATGCACACTTCCTTAATCTTACTGAATTTTAAAAAGCTTACCCTTTGCTCCTGTGGATTTAGTTACTCCAAATCATGTTTGCTGTCATCATTTTCTGTTCACAAAACTAATTATCTGGTAAGGTTCAGCTGCTTTTGCACATTTTGTAATAGCCTGCACTGGGGGTCGGGCTTTGTCCAGTCTTGGAGTGAAGAGCTGCTTTTCCCCTTCTTTCCCAACAGGAGCTCTTTCACTACCAAGCTGATGTTGCACTGAGTCATAGCATAAGACGAAGTGACGATTTTGCTCTTGCTTGGTTTCTGACTTTAATAATACTCTGTACTTTCCTACCACCTTTCAACTTAAAATCTCAAAATGATTTACCAGTTTTAACTAATGTTCAAAAAACTCCTGTGAAGAAGGTATCCCCATTTTACAGCTGTGGAAACTGAGGCATAAATAGGTTAAGTGAATTGTCAAAGGTCAAACAATGAGTCAATGGCAGCACTAACACTAGACCACAGCTCTCCTGACTCCCAGTCCAATGCTTTAATTATCAGACAACACTTTGGTTGCATTTAACCTGGCAGTGGTAATTGAGGCTCAAAATGTAGTCTGGGGGAAAACACAAAAAATTCCTTTCTAGGTTCCTCTGCAATGCCCATCTATATCAGAGGGCCTCACATATATTACTGAGCTTATCCTCACTGTACACCCGTTTGATTAGGAAGCATCCCCATTTACTGACAGGGAATTGAGGCATAGAGATTAAGTGAGTTGCCTATTGTCACCCAGGAAATCTGTGGCACAGGTGGGAACAGAACCCAGATCTCCTGAGGTCGAGTGCTGTTTCCTGTCTACCAGATCTTCACCTTAAAAATTCTAATACAAACAGAAATGTTTTCATAATTTAAAAATAATCATCAGTATCTTAATAAGGATATGAAAACTTCAATAACAAATAGCTCAGAGATTGTGTGGGATGGATTGAAATTGGGAAGAAAAAAAAAACCATGCCATTCTTCCTTTTCCATTCCCAACCAACTCTCATCTTAGCTTTGGAGTTTGTTACAATTTGGTAACATACTATCTGAAAGAAACTAATAAGGGAATGCACACAAATAAATATAAATAAAGAAAAAAAAATATATTCCCCGTAAGACAGGAATCTCTCAGGCATAGCCTATGATGCATTACCTTAACATATACTAACAAAGTGCTGTGTGAGAAAATGAGAAAGAACTAGATTATTGCAGTTAAAAGAAAAGTGGTTCCACTTCTTAATAATGGCCACCAGAAAAGAGTACTATTTTCTGGCTGTTAATAAATGAATGCATAGTGTAGTGCAATTAATATGAACAAACTTTCACAGGGACTACAATATAACTTACTAAGCATCAGGGTACACCTTATCCCAGTTTTACTTATTGAGCATCAAGACACAGGAAGCAGATGCCTGATTTTATTGTAATTGTAAAGCAATGAAATCTTGATATTTGTCTTCTATGGGAAGTGATAGCTTGTCCATTAGTAAGATAAGGCGGGTTATTTCAATCCAGATGGATTTATTTGAAGGTATTTCACTTTCAGGAACATGCAATATCTTCTGGGGGTGAGAATGGGTAATTATAAAAGTCTTTAAATGAGTTCATCAGACTAATATGACAAAAACGACGGAGTAGAAAAGCTGATGTCTTAGAATCTAATTCAAAATACCTGTGCTTAACTATATACCAAAATAATTAACCTTTTACAGGCATTTCCTCAGTTTGAAAAGCTGGCATTATTAAAAAGAATACGTGTATAATCAAAGTAAATGTTGAGACTCAACTCCAAAGACACTTAACAATGAAATATAATATTAAATGTTTAATATTACAGTAGGCAAACAGATCTTTTTTCTCAATACTCTGAATATTAAGAGTTTAAAATTTTTCTTAAATATTTATACACTTTTGCATAGGAAAGGCTTTATAGAAGCATTACTCAAGAAAATTTTTCCATTTTGTTGATAAATTAAATGTTTTTACATGAATTTTTGAATTCCTGTAAGTGCTAAAAGAGTAGACACTACCAGTACGCATTAATTGTGTGTTTTGGACTGTTCTAAAGGAACCATTTTTAAAAATTGAGACATTAAAGATGCCATTCAGTTTAAGATTCTTATTACCAGCACACATTATTACATTTTTATTTTCAATTGGAGCAAAGGGAGAAAATCCATTCAAAATATCATCTCTCATCACATTATCCCACATTGCAATTGACATGCTCATCAGGAGATGTATTTCTAATGTGTACCTGTCTTGCCTTGTAATGTCAACCAAAATTTTATGAAGAGCTGAGCAATTAAGTGCAAGCTGCTTAATACTTGGTCAGTGGATTGCTTTAAGATATTTTATGTCAGCTGGCTAAGAGGGGAAACCATGATGATTTTCACAAATCCTGGCTGGTCTCAATATATAATTTTGCACTGTGCCCTTTTGGAAGTAGCTGGTGAATCATGTTGCTAGAACAAACAAGATCAGTTTCTTTAAGAAACTGGTCCTTCATTTGTCAATTCCATCAGGTCCTTTTTTTTGGACCAGGAAGTATTAGACAAAATCATCATGTATGGGGGAAGACCATCTGTTGAAAAAAGTCTAGATCTGTTGCCCTTTATTTCAAAGACTTCTGTAGTATTCCAAAGAGAAAACTGTTCCCCCTCTCCTGGAATTTGCCCTACACAGTTTTGTATCAATTTTAATATTTCCTTTGTTATTAGAGTCTAGACACTCAGCCAGTTTCTTCAAATTTAGAAAAACTTAAATACAACTTATTTCTCAGCCATAAACTCTCTACAATATAGATGCTTCAGGCTTTTTTCCTTTGAAGGGATCCATTTACTGACTGCAGGCTGACACTAGCCTTTCCTCCTAATCTCCTAGCCCTACGAAGCATTTTTTAACAGTGAATTCAGTGAAACACTCCAAAGGCACTGGAGTGACCACCTGGAAGACTGAAGTTCGCTATGCTTAGAGGAGGTACAGCACAGGCTCTTGCCCTATTAGATGTAAAATATAATTTAATAGATATCTATTTAACTGCAGTCTTACTTTTCAGAGGTCAAGGAGAAAGTTTGGTAAAGTCTTATGCTGCTTCACGTTCAAACAGCCAGACTCAACAGGGCTTTCCCCTCTGCAGTTTCAGATTCCTCCTTTGTAGTCTAACTTGTCCACACACGTTCCTGAACAATTGTCTGTACACTATTTAGGGAAAGGGTCATGTTCGGTTTCATTTCCCCCCATTGCTAAGTGGTGAAATTATGGTCCACTAGCAAGGGGATGTTAAATCTCTACCTTCTCTCTGACTTTTGTTCATGCTCTGTATGGGTGCATGCTCTAAAGGGAAAGGCCACCAGGAAAGAATTTCTGTGTGATGGACAGAAAGGATATGGAAAAAATATCAGGGAGTCTTCGCTAAATTTTCATTCCCGCAAGTAGATGAATTTAACAACCCCACCAAACAGAACAAGTTTTTATGTTGCATGCTTTTCTTCTCCTCTCTCACTCTGTTACTTGTTCTAATTAGGTTGTAAGCTCTTTGGGGAGGGACCTGTTTCTTATGGGTCTGTAGCTCCCAGGTCACTTTGGGCATAGTACAAATAATAATAATAATGGTCTCGATTGCCATCTATCTCCAGATCCATGTTGGCAGGAGCCCTTTAGATGCAGATCTCTCCACTCTGCATGTGCACCCTCTCCACCACTCTTCCAGATGCTGCAGAGGGCTCTGCAAGGTCAGCACTAGGGTAGGGGGTAAAGAGTGGCCAGGAGGCAGTTGGACACATGTTCCTCCCTCCATCCCTGTGGAGACACTTCACAAAAGACAATACATCCTAATGCTTAATCACCTTCCCATGGAGCTCATCCCTATCCCCTTTTATAGCACTTTCTATCCAAAGATAAAAGAGCTTTCCCTAAAATCTTACAGGGATGCCGTGAAGATTCGAAGTTTTTTTTACAGATGTTAAGTTTAAAAGTGCTGGTTAAATTCTAAATTTATAAAGCAATATGATCCAATGGCACAGACTCCTGCACAGGTCAAAACTAGTGAATATGATCACAAGTCTTGGGCCTTGGATAACACACTCCACAAAAATGTATAACACATTGAGAAAAAAAAATGCATATTCCATGAGACTAATCCTCAGATTTAAATCTTATTAAAATGAATATTTGAATTCATTTGACAACCTGAGCAATAAACTCATGATATGTGCTTTCTATACTCAAACTTACTTATTTTCTTTTGTATATTGTAAATCTTTAGTGGAAGAGAGAATGAGTAAAAGGCCAGATGTTCTATCCAGCAGAGGGCAGTCGTTCACAAACAAACTGTATAAAAGATTACATTAAATAAACTTGAAAGAACATTGCTTAGGTTGCAAAGGTAACACTCAATAGTTAGGAAATGCCAGAATTAAGGTTGACTGTGCCATAATGATTTATATGAAAACTACGTCAAATGTTATTAATGTTTAGTGAGACGCACCCAACTGAGCTAAAACCCCACTCATTATTTTAAATTGAAAAATTCATCTGCCAATAAATAAAATCCCAGATTTTTTTCCCATTAACAAAAGCAGTACAACAACCTGCTGCAACACAGCCAGACCTTCGGCCTCATTAAACCCAAAATTTTGTGTTTATCTTATAGTCATCACACCTCTTGCATTTGACATTTAGCTGCAGTTTATAATTGGGTAAGGAGGGTTTCTTTGGGGGTGGGAGAAAAAGACCACGGGTTTGCAGTAAAATGGTTAAAAGTAGCCATCACCAGACCATGTCCTGGCATTTGATCTATACTGAATGAGTGTCCAGAGTTGCTATATACACATTCTGTTTGTGTACAAGTTATTTTCTCTTTTATTTGTTCCCAATATACGAAGAACTGAGCAAGAGGCTCAATGTTTGTAAAGTTCTTCGAGGGTTTAAAGTACTACAAACATGTTAAAAATTATTAATGTGTTAATAAGTGGCTATAAATAATTCACTTATAACTTTATAAAAATGAACACATCTACATATATATATATATATATACACACATATATAAAAGTGTTGTTTATTGTAAGGAAACTTTAAATATAACAAACAATATTGAAAATATTGTTAGTAGCATTTATGGCCTTGATTGGAATTCATCATCATACAAGTAATCATTAGCATTTTTCTGAATAACATTAAGCTAGCGCAAAAAATAAGTAACTTTTATAGAGTAAGCATATAGAATGACATACAGATTTTGGTTACCTGATGTTTCCTTCTAGTATAACAGACTTCACTTTTTTCAATAAATCAAAAGTACAAAGGCAATCATATGTGCAACTATTCATATCAGGAGGCTGTGTAAAAAAATTGTTGACACTTGTAAATTCTGCTGAGACTGTTTTTGTTAACAATGTTCATTTATAATTTATATCATATTATAGGATATAAATTACATGTTAGTAATAGTATTGTATAATCATAGTTTCATATTCAAGTATGATTGTATAAATTGTCAGAACAGATCACTATAACTACAGGATATATAATTATACCAACTGACAAACACAAATACATTGCATTAGAAAAGTCATTGTCTAAGAAGAAAAGTAAGGTGTAACTTTTCATTTGTTTAAAACAGGGATCAAGCAACCTTGTTGAAAGTCTTCTGGTTCTGTCCTGATAGAACTACTGCAACTTGTCATTATGTGAACTAGCTTTCCACATGGAGCAATAAACATGTCAGTATATAATGTGAGAATTGGACTATGTCGGATACTTCCAGTCACAGACTTTTACTATCGAGAAATGAATGCTTTTTTCTTATTTTAAGTAAGATAATACTTTCTCCTTCGTCACTGAACAAAACTTTACCCCATCCTTCAACTGCTGCAATGACAGTCTTTCATGATGTCTTAGGGGCCTTTGGTGTCTGAAGACCAAAGCAGAACTTGTCAGCTTTAATAACATGCTCTCCAAACATGTATAAAATAGCCTTTCAAATTATTGATCTTTCAGATTCACATGCTTTCTCAAACTTGCTGGTAAGGATTTCCGGGACCAAAAATTTTAGTATGGCTTTCAACACTTTAGTAGTTGAATCTGGTCTGTAATATATAAAGTCAGACTCTATTGAGAAGAAAGATACAGAGAACATTTGACTTGAAATGGAAAATATTTAACAGAAAAATAAGTGATTTCTAAGGATAAAATTTAACCCTAGTGTAGACATCAAATAAATATGGAAAAGACAAAATGCATAAATTTTGAAACAAGAAAGAAATTAGAAGGCAAATGATGTAGGTTATGCATGATTAGTTAGAATGTGACAATTGCTTACATAAAATACTTTTGCCTGTTTTTAAAAAACATGCTTGCATCAAGATTAATTTGCCAGCTTTCTCAACAGAGGAATATACCGCTTATATGTAACAAATAAAAATGCAGTTTATTGCAAAAATATAAAAATCCTTTAAATTGCATAAGATATTACAATATTTTCCAAGTGGGCTTGCTGAAATGTGACATATTAAGCAAAGAGGACTATAATACCAAATCACAAATGTTAAAATAAGACTTGGGTAATGAACTTTACACAAAATGTATTGTTGTGCCTTATTGTTATGAGGAATTTTGAGTTATTTCTTTTTTATACAGCTATAGTCATTGCAACATAAAATCATGACAATTGTAATAGGCAGAAATGGATATCTACAGTCTACCTTCTGTATTATCAATACTTATGAACACTGTGTGCATTAATACTTTAAACATATCACATTCAAGCTAACAGTCTATCCAGAAAATCATAACCATTTTATAAAACAGAAGCTGGTTGAACAAATTCATCAGCATAGTGTTTTTTTTAAATCTATTCTTTATGAAATGCTGTTTACAAAGAACCTGATTTTCAAAAGGCGCTGTGCATTTACAGCTACCCTTGACTTCAACTAGAACTGCTAGTGCTAAGCTCTTCTGAAAATCAGGACCAAAGTCTATTAAATCCCAATTTAATTTACTGATACATCCATTGTAATATGTAAAAAAGCAAAACCAAAAAAACCCCAAACCCTAAAATCACAGAAAATGCTTGGCATCTACAGGAAGATAGACACGTTCTCAGTGGGCTAACCACTACTGTGCTATTTTCTCATAACAGATCTTGTTGTTCCATACTTTATTTCATGCACTGGGATCAGCGATGTCCATGTTTGTTCCAAACAGAGCAACTAGCTGCTCCTCATAGTTTGCAATGTTTCTTTTCATAATTTCCATACAAGGTCCCAAAAGCCTTTCAAATGCCTGTACATCCATAACTAAGATAAAAGGGGGTGGGGGAAGAGAGAGAGAGAGAGAGAGAGAGAGAATGTAATGTGGCCATCAGCTGCAGAAATTAATTTCAGAGTTTGACATTCATTGTGTAGAATTTTAAATTTTAATGGGAAAGGCATCAATGAGACCCATACTATGTCAGTAGAGCTGGAGATAACTTTTCCCATATGATTCAGACCTAAATAATACCTTGACCCCAATCCTGCAAACACTTATGCATGTGCTTAACTTTATTACTAGGAATAGTTCTACTGATATCAATACATAAGTCTTTGCAGGATCTGGGCTTTGGATGACAATTTAAATTGTCCAATTTAAATAATCCATATTGGTTCACCGGGAGTGTTAATCAGGAGAACTAAAAACACTGTAGTCAATAATTTGTGTTTTTTACTTCAAGAAACTTTACATTTTAAAAAGTCTAGAACTAACTTTGTATCTATTAGGTTAGCACTGAAAAATTTAGTAAGTCAATAAAAAGTCCATAACCAGGAAAACTTTTTTTTTTTCAGACACACACACAGTTTTTCCTACAAGTCTGTATAGTTCAAGTTATGGCATAAATGTGCATATATTTGCAACTTGTTTTAATATGTTACTTATGGCAGTTCTTATGGGAAAATACACATTTAGACCGCTACCCAAAACCACCGCCACCCAATTTTTGCTATCCTGGAATTGCCAGTAATTTATACATACTGCTTTCCTGTTGTCTCATTCTCTTTACTTCCTTTCTCTCTTCAAAAAGTTGCTGGAGCCATGCTCCTGCTAACACATACCTGAATGTTTTTACTTCAGATATCACTCTTTGCTCAAACTGAAAATCTCACCATTTACAGCTTGATATCATGTACAAATTTTAAGTGTGAATTTTAGAAGTGCAATCTTTGTTATTCATACAGAACCATAAATGTGCATAGAGCCTTACAGACAGATAAAAGAAAATGTCCATGACCATATGAATTTACAATCTAAATTCACTTTGTGGCACTATAATAAACATGGCTGCTTACTTACTATAGATGTAGTTAGGGAATACACACTGTAAATTTCATTTAAATGATTCTAACGCCTGGCCTATACACAAACTGCACCAGTTTAACTAGAAGTGTGATTTAAAACATACTTAGTTAAACCAGTGCAATTTTGTGTGTAGACTTATATCAGTTTCGAATTAAACTAAGCTGATTTAAGATGTTCTTACACCAATTTAAGAATGTCCACGCTAGTGGTGTTGCATTTATTTAGCTAATTTGGTGTGTAAATCAGTTAATAGGTGCACAAACTGTGTGTAGACTCGGCCTAACAGTGTATGGATGGCACACCAAAACCCATCCAACACTACACAAGAAGAGTGTGCTACCCATTTTTAAAATATTTTTAAATGGTTCAGCTAGTACAGTTTTGTCCTCAGTCTGGGTGGGTATAATGCAAATAAAATGTTTGAAAACTATTCTCAAGATTAGGTAGTAACTCTTCAGGGTATCTATTTATCTAGGTAGTTACACTGTGCCTATCACCATAGTATGACAGCCTACAACTTTGTGAAATATCTAAAATCGCTAAAATAAGGTTTGTCAAGGAGAATTCAGTGGTTGTTGGGAACTTTGTTTTGAAAACATTTTCCAAGTGAAGATTGTATGGAATACAAAAACTACTGGAGAACTCTGGAAAGGGCTACAGCACCCTGTACTTTTCTACAGACTATAGTTATAAGAGGTTCCAAAAGGAACCTCAGGGGGTTAGACTAGATGAGCCTTGCAGTCCCTTCTAACACTATGATTCTATAATGTCTTCCGTTGACCTTCTTGGTGGTATCTTGGTGTCTAGTCTATTCTTTTCCTTTTCTTATCTTCCACTCACAGTTATGAGTCTAATGGCGCTGAACCTATTGAACAGTAATCATAGTGGTTTCTCAGGTATTATCTGTGTGTTCTAGCCAGCAATGAATTTGGTCTGTGCTTGCTCATCTGATGCCATCTTAACTGGTTCTTGTCATCAAGAGAAAGAAGAAAACTTCCTCCTTGAACCAGCATCCAGTGGACCAAGGTCGCTGCTTTCTCAAAGGTGCCAGTGACTCAACAACTTGCCACACTGGACCATAACAGATCTTCTTTCTTAACACCACCTCTCATCTTCCTCTTCTTCGGTCTTCTTTTTTCTGCTTGTTTATCTTTGTTTGGCTGGGGAGACTTAGTTTTAAAAAACCAGTAGCTTTGTGAATAAACAGAACATTTTGTTTGCTAGCCTGATGTCGTTATTTAAGAATACAAAATTTGCCTTTGTATCTTACAATTTTCCTAATAGTTAGATTAATAAAATGGAGGGGTTATATAATGATGTGATTGAGAAGTTAAACCTTAAACCATACAAAAGAATCCTACATTTCAGCATTAAGGGGTGCATTAAGTAACATCTAGATAACCCATAAACCATGTCAACTCAGTTGGGAGGAGTTAATTGTTTTGTTTTGAATGTAGGTTCAGTTTTTTTAAAATAACATTACTGAAGGAAAGCTAAGTTAAAGAAATAAGTTTTTTATTTAGTTCTGAATGCGGTGAGATTTGTGGTCACTTATCACTTCTAGTACTGAATTCCACAGTCTTGGTCCACTCCTGTGTAAGAGAAGGGAAGACTGTCCCTTGAGGAATTGTACAGATGATGGCTCTGGAGGTGGAGGAACAGCTGTCCATCATAAACCTATGCGGCTAGTCCCAGGCAAAGGATTGAAG
Source organism: Chelonia mydas (assembly GCF_015237465.2). Taxonomy (NCBI): domain Eukaryota; kingdom Metazoa; phylum Chordata; order Testudines; family Cheloniidae; genus Chelonia; species Chelonia mydas. The sequence goes on from NC_057849.1 coordinate 320,362,426, forward strand.
CCATCTTTCCAGTTCACCAATGTGGTCTCTCAAAGGAGAAGGAGTAGTATTTGTTTTAAATGCCACAAGGATCCAGAAGAAAACACATGTATTTGCACTCCATGTCCACAGACAAGATGATGATCTCTATTATTACAACCACTATTGTCTCTGCTCTGTGCCTCAGCCTGAAACCTGACAGAGTGACATGGGCTGGTAAAGCCAGCGACTTTGCTAACTACTTGCTAACTTAATCAGAAATGGGAAGTTAGATTAAATAAGGTAGCATGGAAGGTTGGTTATATTAAGCAGTTGTTTCTTAGGTATTGGTCGACCACTGGGCAAGGACAATTTTTTATTTGTCTGTTAAGTATTATGCAGATTTATGTAACAGGTATTAAAAGTACTATGTACTGTGCTAGTTGGAAATCATTTTCAATTCCATCTGAAGAGGGAAGACATTGGAGGTCCATGGTTGACACAGTTGTCAATTACAAATAATTCTTCTAGTGTAGGTAGGAATATACTATAACAGATACAGTATAGTCTAACAGTCCAGTGGTTGTAAAGCAATGCTACTGGATGACTGAAATCTGACTTTATGGTATGAAGGAACATACAGTACATTATAATTACAGCCTTTGATAAGTAAAAATATTATTTTTATATTAGTCACAGCAAGCAAAAATATCACTGAATCAGTACCTAAACACTTGACAGTGCCAAGAGCAAATGCTGATGCTGCCCGAGGTTTGTTAGTTACAAGAGCAAGTTCTCCAAAATACTGTCCTCTAGAGTACCGGGCTATTTCAACTGCCCCATTCTCTTCTACATCCTGTTTATTCTGAAAAGTCAGATAAGATAAAAATAAGAGACACTTGCTGAATGTACAGTTTTACTCATAATGGAATTTAAACATGTCTAAAGAGTAAAGAAAACTGCAGTGAGATAACTAGAGACATCTGCTGTTTAACATTTAGAATATATTAATGACTTCAAGATTTTGAAAAATTAAATTCATGTTGGGGTTTTTACCTTCCTTTTCATAGTAATTCTCACTTCTCCAGATTCTACAATGAAAAAACAATCAGCCATGTCTCCCTATTAAAAATAAAAAAGCAAGTAATGAAAACATGAATATTGCTTTTTAGTTTTGTAGTAACAGTAAGAAATACATTCAAATATATGTAGCCAGAGGCTAACAGCTAATCCTTTTGGTACCTAATGCAAAATGCTTTAATACACGCTACTTAGAAATCCACACTCATGGCATAGAAGGATTACAGAGATGAGATGAGCAACAAGCTCTCCTGAAAGAAAATGACACTGTTGGTTCCATTTAGACCTCAGTTCTAAGCCATGGACAAAACACAATATGAAGCACCAAGAGAGGCAGAAGAAAATATTGGATAACTTGGAGGATACTTATTCCTGTTCCCCAAAACAAACAAGCTGCTCCCCTAGGGATCAGTGGGCAAGAGCAGAATTGGGTTGGTGGACAGAAATAATCAGCCTAAAAGATCTACTCCAATTGCCACCTTCTTCTGTTCTAGAGGATTTTGAACTCATAAAATCCCAAAAATTATTCCCTATCATGGATGCTCAGGTATCAATAAGCATAGGAGAGGTTAAAGCCAATATCTAAAGGAAGTCCAAAGGCAACATAGAGTCTGAGTTGCCTGCAATCTATCTGACGGAATTATCTTCACATCGTTCTTTTTTCGGAACAGAAACAGACGCTCAATGATAAGACCCATTTTCAGTGCCTACTAGTACAAGCCTTCCTCTTCTATAGTATTTGCACAGTTTAATTTGTTCTGTTCAGACCAACAAAACATGTTGTTTCTTAAAATACAGCAGATGTAATAAGGTAGCTGTTAAAGTGGCAAGAAAACCCCCAATCAGACACTGGCTAAATATTCCACAACAGGCATTTACCATTTACAGCTTTGTAAAAGCTAACAAAATGTTCCAAATTCCAGAAAGAATTAATTACATTTTGTCATCAAAAAGGCACAGTACTAACCGCAGATACATGCAGTATGGAAATATAAAAAAAATAAAAAAGCCACTGGAAGTTAATTGAAATAGCCTGCCAAGTATTTGTACTAAACTTTTTTTTTTTTGCTTTAAATTATTATTTCGAATCTACAACATCACAACAACATATTTCTTTGAACTATACCATTTTTTTCCGACCAGTTTATACCTTTGTGTGTATTATACTGAGACTCAGTTTAAAATAATGGATTCATTATAGATAATACGGTAGTTTTACTTATAGACACAAAAACTAAATCAACTAAGACACTACCATACCTGAGCAATAATTTGTTCTCCATCTTTGTATATTTTGGTGCCTATCACATCCACCACTTTCAAGCGTTCAGATAGCTTTATAAAAAGAATGGGAATATTAAAAATGTTTGTCTAATAATATTAAACATATGTTTTGCTAATCCTTAATACCTGTTTTTATGGACCTATATACAGTATAATATGTCCCTAGCCATCTGTATTGACAATAAGCGATAAAGAGACCTCTGTTTAACCATTTTCCAGGGAATGGTTTACCAACATACATGTTAATTAAGTTTCTATTTTTGTATGGTTAATCTACATGCTCTAAGTCTTCCAAAATACTTACTGGAGAAAGTACATGTGTGTGCAGAAAAATAGATTTTTTAAATGAAAGAATTCACTTTTTTCAACACGCCCAAAGCACTTCACACTATTAATATCCAGCAAAAATTCAGTTTAAGAAATGGAAGGCTGGAAACCACAAAAATATTTTAATCTTTTGCAGTACTATGGCCTCTATCCTACAAGTTGATCTGCACAGGCAGACTCCTGTTCCAGGCAGATCCCAACTGGGGGACTGCTGTGTGGATCAAATTATAGGATCAAGCTTTATGAAGAAACTAAAATAGGTGAGGGGGAAGGGGGTGGGGGGGACGATCAAATTGGAAATTTCAACTCTTTTCCTCAGAAGTCCCTTTTCCAAAAATAAAGATGTGCAAAATTTTAATCTAGAGGAAGGTTTTATTCCAAGATAAAACCCCATGCCACAACCACTAAAATAATGCAATAGAAAGCTTACTTCTAAAGATTTAAGGAATGGCAATGACTGAATAAAATTTTCATACATTCTTCTCTTTTTGGCATTGTTTTTTACAATGATTCTCCGGAATGTTACCCTGTCCTGAAAACACAAAGAGAAGAAAAAAAGTATATTAAAGGAAAATGTTAGCACAGGATGGAAAATGCATAAAAGAAATAGGTAAAATGTATAATGATTATAATCAGCCACTAGAGGGCAATTTTATGTGTTTTTAAGTACTTCAGTGAGGCCTACTATTAAAAGGGGCATAATAAATTTGATATTTTAAATTGTATCATTTCAAATAACTGATTTTTCTCATAAGAGATCTTTGAAGTCAAATCTCTTGCCCATTTTTTTTATTCCTCTTTTAAAAATTCATCTTCCTTCGTGATGTTTGCAAGGGTTTTTTGGGCAGGCCTCAGAGCAACACCAAACATTGTGGTGCCCACTCCTCCTCACCTGCCTACTTCTGTGCACAGCTGCTGCTTATTGAGTTTCAGATTCAGCTGTGCAGCAGCAGTTACTGACCTTCTTGCCTGCCCAGGGAAGAGCATATACACAAACTGCCCCCAGACAAGATGCATGAGATAGGAAATATAATTGGCCATCAACAAAACTGAAACTGACTCTACACAAACTGCTGATGAATCAACAAATGAGAAACTGAAAAGTGATTTCTCCTCCCCACCCCGCAATCAGTTTAAAATCTAGTAATCTTATCGTTACTTGTAACAATAGCAATTACAACACTTTCAGATGGAAATGTAATTTTTCAGATGATAGAGTCCCTTTAAAATCTTGTTTTAGTTACAAATTCAGAAGGATGAATAATGCTGTGTAATCCAGCTAAATGTTAGGGCATCACAAGCCAGCCTTCTTAACTAATTACAGAGAATTAGTTAGTCTTTCAGGTCATAAAAGGTTCCATTTTTGACTCCTATTCAGATTTCTATGATTTTATATTTTTGAGGCAGACTGGCTGTTTACCTTCCTTTTTTGAACCAACGTTCCACCTAATACAGGTTTAGGAACCAGACACAGACCCAAACCCACAAAGATACTTAAGTACCTAAGCCCCAGATTGGGATGCCAAAGTCCCAGTTTTGGATCCATTGCAATCCACAAAATTTTCTAGGTGCCTAAACTCGGTGTCTAATTTTTCAGAGTAAAAGTTCCCTTGGTGCCTCTGGGCATGTATATCTGGATGCCTAACCCCACCTAATCCAGCCCTCCAAACTGGGGGAAGACAGGTAGGTGTTCATCCACCTAAATTGCATGTGGGTCCCGATCCAGTAGGAATGCTCAGAGGCCACCAACTGGATCAGATCCCATTCAAAATCCAGCTGCCAGAGGAGGAGGAGGTGGAGATGATGGTGCCCACCTTATAACTTTTAATTCAGTGGTTCGAGCACACACCTGGGAGGTGGGAGACCCAGGGTGCAGTCCCTCTACTCCAAAAACTCTTTCATTATTTATCCACAATGGAACAGCTTCAACAAGAGAGAGCCACATCAGAATATCCCACAGCTCAGTGCACTCTCCCAAGAAGTGAGAAATCTCTGTTCAAATCTTTTCTCCCCTCTGGCAGAGAGGGGAAGAATTGAACCTAGGTCTCCCACATCCTAACCCCAGTGAGTGCTCTAACCACTGGGCTGCAAGTTAGGCACCACCCCTATTTTGTGTGGGGCGAGGCAGGCACCTAACTCATTTCTGCAAGAGGCAGCTAAGCTGCCTGACTCCAAGAGAGGGATTCCCTGACATGGATTGCTAAGCAGAGATAGGCATACCTCTGAAGTCTGGATTTAGGTGCCTATCTCTGAGAGAGGGATGGGGCTTAGTACACAACCCTCTCATCGGCATCTCCCTCTAGCTAGCTTAGGCTGTTTCTCACATAGTGTGATGGCTTTTATGGATCACATTCTAAGGAGACTATCACTCCCCTTTCATTGTAGAGGGAGCCTTGCACGTAAGTTCACTTGTGGATCACAGTGTGGTTCCTGTTATTTTCTAGGCACCCAAAAGTCAGGCACCATGACGCTCAAAACTGCAACGCCCAAGTCCCTTCATGGATCCTACCCATGCTGCCTAACCTTGCAGGCTCAATTGCAGACTATGTTTATTACCAACATATATTAGCTTTGTATGACAAGTTTGGAGTAAATGACTCCAGAAAAACAAAATATATAATTTCAGATGATTAAAACATTTTCTCAGAAATGTTGCAGTTAAATCATTTCATCCCACAGTTCTCAGCACATTTATTTCAAGTAATGAGCTTTGTGTTAGCTAAACCAAACACATGGGACCAGATCCTTGGCACCACTTCAGCAGCAGAGAGGGGCCATAAAGCTGCCCTACATGGGCAAAGGGAATTCTCTGGTGTGGGACAATCCTTTAAGCAGAAAGATGGGGTACCCAGATGTATGTCATTCTCTTTTGTTCTCACAACACCCAACTCAAGGGGATGTCGCTGGAATGCACTGTAATCCCACTAGTACAATGGCCCTGGGTGGCCATTGCAATCCATTGCAATTTAGAGCAGCATTCAGGTGCTCCAAGTTATGTAGAAAGCTCAGCAGTCTAAGGGATCAAGGTGGCAGAAAGCCACCTATGCTCCCCTACACCAAGCACTGCTCTGAATTGGCACCTTGGAATCAGTTACGAGACCAACATATAAGCCTTGAAGGAGAACAGCTTTCTCAAAGTACCTAACACAAATCTAAGTACTGCCACGAGATTTTTTGGCAAATTTTATTACTATTGTGCAGAAAAGTAAGCTTAACAAATAGCACCATGTTGGATTTTTTATACTGTAAACAAATGCATTCATGTTTTTTGCAATCTAAGACAATATTTACTATTTGACAAAATAAGTGGCCTGTCTCTTACAGTTGGAAACATGATAACTAAGCTCTGAAAGTTATGGAGGAAATTTCCAAAATTACTTTTGTTGTGGTTCTTACATCAAATTGCCATTCTAATATTCAAGTTTGCTTAAAGCGTATATTCAGGGTCTGAGCAAAGACAGTATTTGCCCAGGCTTTTTCTGCAAGTTTGAAAAGGCTTCTATCCTAATGACACATTTCCAATTATAAGACAATTTTTCAATGTCAAATATCTGTAGATACAGCTATACAATTTTAAATTATTTTATATAAAGACAAAAATATTTTAAGGAAAATAAATTCAAACAACTATTTCACTTACCAAACCCCATACAGCACCAGGAGATGTTGCAATTATGGTAGCTGCTCTGGGTGTATTGTACATTAAGGCCAACTCACCAAAACTTCCATGGTTATCATAAGTACCAACGCACCTCCCAACACCATCACATTTTACATAAATGTCATATGTTCCTCTGTTAACAAAATACACAAATACGAGTAAACATCCACCCTTTCCACTTCCCCATGTTCCTTACTGAGCAGTTAGCTGGTTTAGTTTACTACCTTGTTTGTTTAGTTTACCAAGTTGATTTTGCACCACGCATTACACTGATGGTACTGCTATGGAAATATAAATTTTGTTCAGTTAAATGAGACTGAGTAGCTTGCAGGGTCATCTCACTTATTTGTGTATACCCTAGAAATGGTGGTTATTTTAAGGGGGACAGTTGCTACTTCTTTGTGAGGACATGGTAACTTTGCACTTGAAAAATAAAAAAAAATTCAGATATGGAATTACAATTATGAATTACATATAAATAAAATCAAAATAGCAATTATTAAAACATAAAGAACAAATTTTGAGCCTAAATTATTTAACAACTGCTTTTTAATCATGAAACTGTGTAATGTACAAAGTCCTCACAAAGAAATGGTTTCTGAAAACTATGCTTCTGCCATTAAATTAATTTAAAATGTAAAAGCTCTTTCACATGTAAAATGTTTTTTAAACCAGTAATTGGTATATTGCAATGTACAGTTGCATTAGTGAGAATGGTGGCAAAACATATTGTGAGTCCTTATCTAAAAAGTAACAAATACAAAATAAAAATATTGTATACTCATCTAATATAAAGTTTTAACTTTAAACATCAAAGCAAACCCACAAAAGTATTTATCGATTGTTGTTGCTCTGAGAAAGAAGTAAAATATGACAGCCACCCTCTCTGATGGTATGTCATTAGCTTGTTCAGTGCCAAATATTTATAGCCTTCCTTTTTGCAAGTAGTTGGAATGAAATGCAAATGTCTCTACAATTCCTTTCCCTTCATGGTCAAGAACTTTGTAGACAGATGGTCAGAGCCACCTAGACCTGACAGCTATGTATCTGGCAGAACTCAATGAAGTCCCTGCAGCTTTCTGAAGAAGAAGTGGCTAAGCCATAAGCCCAGAAAAATGGGAGAAACTTGGATCCTCCAATGAAGAATCCCAACTCTGTCACAGTCTCCTCAGAGATATACAGAGTACATTGGGGATTCTCTGTAGAAGCCAGCACTAATAGTTCTGACTATATCATTATATCCTACTTCAAACTGAAGACAGAAGGTAGAAAAAGTTTAGTGCATTGACCTATATTGATGACTTGAAGAATTTAACTAAAGGTCAACAGCAGCAGCAACACAAAGCGTGCTCCCAAATCAGCAATTATATCTATCACTTTACTTATTAATCTGACTATGAAGTATTAGACCCACATGGTAGTTAAAATTTGTGCAATTCTTTGAAAATTTAAGTTTTATTCTTATGAACAAGAAACTTTACCAACAGCATTGAGAATGTAATAAGATTTCAATCAAATATTGAATGCTAAATCTTTTCCAATTATTTGTTACATTAAATCAGTTTCCAGTTAACAAATAGTCTTTGTGACAGACCATTACATTAAAAGACCAGTGACATGTTCCCCTGCAAACATTTTATTACAGGTGAGAGCAGGCTAGAATTTTTCACGGACTGCTCTCTATTGTTCAACGACTCTTTAACTCTGATAAAATATCTTTGCATTTTCTTTCATACATGCACACACCTGTCTGATTCAACTGAAAGTATATGCAAAAATATATTTTCATTGATACAACTGTGCATACTCCCTTGTGTTACAATTATATATAATCACTCACCTATCAATTACATAGAAGTTGTCACCATCATCACCTTGATCAATGACATGCTCCCCTCCTTCAACCAGCTTTTCAAACATAGCATCTAATACCTGAGACATCTGTTCCTATTTAAAAAAACAACATCAAAAAACCACATAAGATTAAAATTAGGTTCTGCTTTTATGGTATCACCCTCAAAAATACAAATTAACGGTTTAAACGTCCTATTTAGTCTTCAAATATTGCACTGGACACAGCTCAGATGATGATAGCACACCTGAAATATAAATTTTTCATGTTACAATAATCTGTCAATTTATCAGAAAAATAGTGAGATTTTCAGTCAGTATTTTTAACATTTAGTTCCAGCTCTTTCCTTTTATTGTGTTCAGAGCACAAAGACACACCTGCAGTTTTAATACTGCTGTTGTTCACTTTCCTGCTGCAGTGCCCCATAACAATCTTTCCAAAACGGTCCCTTCACTTAATAATGCAAAATTACTTGATATCCACTGCAGCTACATAAAATACATTAATTGTTGCTTTGCTAACCAATGTGTGATGGGGTGCACTCACCCCGCACTGGATGGGGATGGGTTAACTCCAAACTGTGGGCTGAGGAAGCCATGCCCCCACTCTCTACTGGGCATGCTTGAGGTGTAGCAGTAGTATAAAAGGGAGGAGACCCCCAGCTCAGTCTGGGCTGACTACTGGAGAGGACAGATATATACTGCAGGCTCCAGCCTGGAAGCTGAAGGTGCTGAGACCCAGGCAGACACCAAGTGGGATGCCACGTGGAGGTCAGAGCCCTTGGGAGCAGCACAACCTGAGGAAACCAGAGACCTCCAATATGTTTAGACCAAGGGACTGCAGGAGTCATGGTAGGCAGTAGCCCAGGGACTACTAGCCATTGTCCCTACAGCAGTCAGTGTGTTTTGGTTGGATTGTTATACCAATAAATTAAAAAACAGCAGGATCTTATTAAAGGGAAAAAGGCAAAATACCACATTTATTGTGAATACAGAAAGAATCATAGTAAGCAGTTAGTTATAGCTATAACATTCCATTCAATCTCATCTTTATTCTCACACACACAGGTTCTGCAAGGTTGTTATCATAGTTACCAGCCTTAGAGTTGCTCATGCCAAGCCACTGGCCAGGTGGCCTGGACATGAGGAGGGAGCAGGGCCTTGTCAGATGCTCATCTGATGCTCCTGGAAGTTGGTTTGCAGAATCAGACCCCCAAAGCTCTCACTTTCTAGAGTCTATTTTTATAGGCATTTATTCCTAGGCCAGTCTGTGGGAATTGCTTCATTATACTGTTGCTGAATCAATCAGAAGATAGCACATTCCTGATGGCTCCTTGCTGCTAGATGTTATCTTGTTCTTTGGTTCTCCCATTCTTGAGGCTGTTGGGTGGATTCCAGTCTGCCCTCCGGGGGTCCTCTGGTTATTTCCACTTGACGCCTTCTTCAGCCGATGGACACTGGATTCTTAGGCTGGCACCTCCCTGATCATTCAGTTATTATCCACACCAAGCATCCATCCACATACATCCTCTATCTCTATTTTAATCACAATTGTTAGTACAACAAAAGGGCGAGGAGTCTCTGGGTGCTGTTTCTGTTGTTACAGAGTATTGCTTTGAGTCTCTCTCTCTCTGTGAATTGCTTTGAGAACAGACTCTGTCTTAGAATGTACTAACACAATTAGCAGCTTGCAAGTTTCACACACAGAGGGAGAGAAACAGTACCAAAAACCAAGAGACCTCTTAATTAGTAATACCCTGGAATTTAAACTAAGGGGAATCAAACTCATTTGTGATTTTAATACAGAACTTCTTTAATATGATCCAACATAATCCCCCTTTTGACACTAAGATTCATAATCGTCAGTGTCACTTTCTATGTAGCCTATTCAAGAAAAGGTACTGTGAGGCAATTTGAGTTTGTGATTCCAATTCATCCCACATACATGATCCTAGTGATGTATCTTTACAACAAGGTTCTGGGGCAACAGGCAAGGTAAGGCACACCCACTTTTGAGGAGTCCATTCGGTACAACCTCTAGTGTCCAATAGCTTCCCTCCCTCCCCAGCCCACGGGCTTGAGGTCCAGGGTAGCCAGAAGGATCCCATGTGTAATATGGGGAGTGGGCTAACCTTCAATACCTTTGCCTCCAGGGACTGTTGGTGTGCAATTTTGACAACAATTTCTCTTATTAACAAGTCTGGTTTTACAATACTGGAAATGTATTGCATCCATTCATATTGATAAGTGTCAAACAATGATCTCTTTCTTTGTTTTAACAAATGCATCAAACCCTCAATATTTCCCAATATGACCCAGAATATTTTGTGTTCCAAAGTAGCTAGTGCAAGTATCTGCATTTCAGTGCATCCCATAGCTATGGCAGTGTAGTTTCCTATTTCTAAATATTTTTCTTATGCATAAGCCATGTGGTAGTATTAAGCCATTACCAAAGATTCCATCGGTCTTTTAGGTTACCCAGACCAATTTGGACCAAGTCTACATTGGCATGTACTTGTTTTTGTATCAGGCTGTCCTGTAGCTGGGACAGAGAGCTTAATTCATTTTTAATTACCTGCAGGTCTTCAGTATTTTTTTTTAAACACACTACAGTGCTAGCAACAAGACAAAACACAAGACAAAACATAGAACACAAAACACAATTTCTATTGTGACAGTAGATTCATGGTATTGGGTTGCTCTTCAGCTGGCATCAGCTTTTCCTGATTTTCTGAAAGACAAAAAAACATGTTTCTACCCCTTTTTGGGGTGGCAGATTATTGCTTAAAATATTTCTTTTACAAATACCCTTGCTGATTACAGGCAAAACAGAGGAATTACCCCCATATTTTCCTGTTTTTTGTTCTATAGGCAGGCCAGGTTTCAATGGCTTTTATCTTTTAAGGGTTATGGGGAAATTATCCCACTGTTTAGTCATTAAATCCCTGAGGTGGGGTACCTCAGTTTCCCTTCTTATACAGCAGACAATGTTTATAATGTTTTTCCTGCTGCGTTAAGCTTTAAGTTTATTTACAGGTAATAGCTGAGAAGCATCATTACCATATGACCTTAAAGGATTTTTCCAAAAATCATATACACTATACATTGTTACAGGGGTACTTATTATCATTAAATTTATTTAAATTATTTTGTTAAACCATGCCTTTTATTTAGACAATTTGTTTGCTGACCAGGAATGTCCTTTATCTGCAGCTCCTTTGTGCTGCTAGTTCTTTCCTTCCTTCATCACTTAGGTAATTTGCATTTTCACAGATGCTTCCTGCTTTTGGATTTAAAGCCATCAGCAGCTCAGAGACTATCTTAAAAGGGACACAATCAACTTTCACCAGAGTTTTGATCACTTTTTAAACTTCTGCTTCCAAAACACACAGCAATCTAAAAAAGAAAACCCAACCTATTCTGGCTCCCTTTGGAGCCCAAATAGCATTTTAATTAAGTAGCATGGTATGTTTGCATTTCTTTTGCCCCTTCTACAATATACCCTACACATGTTCTAGGGCAAATGCACATTCCTTCCATAGTTTAACTTCTATAACATTATCCATATCAATTTTTACATAAGGTGTCACTATTTCTTTTTTTTTTTTTTTTTTTTTTGCTTACAGAGTTTTCATGTACCTTTATCAAAGTGACAGTCTGATTACATAGAGCCATTTTAAGACTCAGTGTTTCTAACATTGCTTTTTTTTGTTTTGTGCACCTCACCCCTGCTGTTGCTTCAGAGGGGCACTGTCTTTTTTTAATTTTTTTTTACTACAATTCTCATCTGCTATTTTGTTACAAAAACAAACAAAAAACAAACAAACAAAAAGAATCCAGAATTTTTTTTTCTATTCTCCTGATTTTGACTGCCCTGCTGCAGCCACAACTTAAAAACATTTTAAATTTTGTAAAGCATTGAGTTACCTTTTAAGGGTTAAATGCCAAATCCCAAAGCCAAACAACACTAATTACCTGTGTCTAGCAAAAAGGTCTGTCAGTTTTGCAACTTTGAATTAAAGAGTCAAATGGATTTTTAGTGGCATTATTTAAAACAAAAACAAAACCAATTGGTCCTTAGAACTTTACATATTTACACACACACAGATAGATACATACACATTTTCTTTTCCTTAACATCCCTTCCACGCTGCTCTGGTTTTTTTTACATCTTACATTCCCTGTATACATTTGAGGCAGTTAAGTTCCAATAGAACCTTCTTATGTTCTTTTAGCAAATTTGACTAAATTGTCCAGTCAAATGATTTTAATCAGATAGTTTATTTTTGCCTGGCTAATTTACAGACATTTCTTTGGAAAAGGGCTCATTCTTCCTTCAGAATGGTTGCAAAGAAACCAAGAATGCTCTTCCTCTAACACTTTTCCTTTTTAACATTTTCACAAAGTTTAGCTGCTTAATTCCCTCCAGCCTCTGCAGAGTTAACTTTTTTTTTTACTCTCTCTTCTCTTTGTAATTATGCCTGGGGGTGCCATACATAGGACCTTCTCCCCCTTTACCTGCGTCCCTCCAGCCTCTGCAGAGTTAACTTTTTCACTCTTTTTGTATTCCTGGAGTGCCTCTTTCACTATTTTCAGCTGGCTTTGGGTATTTGTAGCCAGCACCTTCCAATTGTCTGCTCCCTTTTCCGTTTGTGCCTTTTCCTCTTTACATGAAGACAAGCGGAGGGAAGAATCCTTACATGCCTCCCACAACAACCAAATTGCTGCTGCATCTCTTTTGGCAGCACTAGAAGGTTTGTATATGAGGATATACTGAGCCAATCTATCCTCTAGGTCCGAAATAGTGCAGACATCAGCTAGGGCTTGTTTAGTCCAAGGACTGTGCCCAAATTTTTGAAGGATTTGTTTAAAAGGTGTAATTTCTTTAACAAAAGGTGAGGTTGGAGTTCCTTCTGACTCCATTCCTCCCTCTGGTACTGGCTTACCCTGTTTTCTTTTAAACATCTTAACATGGATATTTCAATCTCTTTGTCACGCCTGGTATTACTTAGTAAGTGACACAGCCTAGATTCTGAAATCATAGCTTAATCTATGCGTTTTTCCCCTGCTACCTTCCCGGAGGCCAGCAGGTCCCCTGCTACCTTCCCGGAGGCCAGCAGGTCCCCTGCTACCTTCCCGGAGGCCAGCAGGTCCCCTGCTACCTTCCCGGAGGCCAGCAGGTCCCCTGCTACCTTCCCGGAGGCCAGCAGGTCCCCTGCTACCTTCCCGGAGGCCAGCAGGTCCCCTGCTACCTTCCCGGAGGCCAGCAGGTCCCCTGCTACCTTCCCGGAGGCCAGCAGGTCCCCTGCTACCTTCCCGGAGGCCAGCAGGTCCGGTTAACCTATTTCTCCCTGCTACCTTCTCGGAGGCCAGCAGGTCTGGTTAACCTAATAGAAATGCCTAGCTCAATAGAGCTGGCTGTGTGCACACCAATAGTTACAATAACTGAAGTTTTTTACCAATATTCCCCCTTTCGCAATTCTCCACCAAAATGTTATACCAATAAATTAAAAACCAGCAGGATGTTATTAAAGGGAAAAAGGCAAAATACCACATTTATTGTGAATACAGAAAGAATCATAGTAAGCAGTTAGTTATAGCTATAACATTCCATTCAATCTCATCTTTATTCACACATTCATTCATACACACACACACAGGTTCTGCAAGGTTGTTATCATAGTTACCAGCCTTAGAGTTGCTCATACCAAGCCACTGGCCAGGTGGCCTGGACATGAGGAGGGAGCAGGGCCTTGTCAGATGCTCATCTGATGCTCCTGGAAGTTGGTTTGCAGAATCAAACCCCCAAAGTTCTCACTTTCTAGAGTCTATTTTTATAGGAATTTATTCCTAGGCCAGTCTGTGGGAATTGCTTCATCATGCTGTTGCTGAATCAATCAGTAGATAGCACATTCCTGACGGCTCCTTGCTGCTAGATGTTATCTTGTTCTTTGGTTCTCCCATTCTTGAGGCTGTTGGGTGGATTCCAGTCTGCCCTCCGGGGGTCCTCTGGTTATTTCCACTTGACGCCTTCTTCAGCCGATGGACACTGGATTCTTAGGCTGGCACCTCCCTGATCATTCAGTTATTATCCACACCAAGCATCCATCCACATACATCCTCTCTCTCTATTTTAATCACAATTGTTAATACAACAAAAAGACGGGGAGTCTCTGGGTGTTGTTTCTGTTGTTACAGAGTATTGCTTTGAGTCTCTCTCTGTGTGAATTGCTTTGAGAACAGACTCTGTCTTAGAATGTACTAACGCAATTAGCAGCTTGCAAGTTTCACACATAGAGGGAGAGAAACAGTACCAAAAACCAAGAGACCTCTTAATTAGTAATACCCTGGAATTTAAACTATGGGGAATCAAACTCATTTGTGATTTTAATACAGAATTTCTTTAATATGATCCAACAGGATCCCCACTGACTAAGTGGTGAGCCCACTTGCCACTACCTGGGCTGGGACCTGTTAGAGCAGGGATAGCTTGGGTCCCCCTACCCTGGCTGCCATCCACCTTTGGGAGGTGGCCCAACCCCCACTAGGCCTCCTTGCCCAGCGACCAGGGTGAGCCTATTGACTTTATACAGTAGGCCTCACTGTCTTGAGACAGACAGCTTGAAGGCTGGGATGCACTCATGCTGTCACACAATGGTAGATATATTTGTGTCAATGTAGTATTAACTTCTGTAAGTAGCACCTGAACTAGTATGTTTCAATATTGAAATTCCCCATTTATTTATGCAATAGCCATTTTTGTGTATTAGCATGTGAAGCTATACACATGTAAATATACATGAAGTTACATAATACCAGCCACATATAATTGGTATCTATGAAACACAGTGAAGATAGATTCTAACTTGTGAAGGGGAATACTAGGCACAGAGGCCTCCTGGTTCTACCACACCCTGCCCCAGGAAAGAGCAGTAGAGGTGAGTCCTCCAGGCTGCCTAGAACAGCTACAGGGAAGCACCCTATCAGAGAGGCTGCGGGAAGCAGCCAATCAGAGTCCAGCTACTGGACAGCCCACATTCAGTTGCTAGCTGGAGCCAGGGGAGGAGGAAGGTGTTCCTGGCTGGCTGCAGGAATTGACAGAGCAATTGCTGACAGGGAGCAAGGAAGGTGCTCTTGGCTGGCTGCAAGGTCTCAAGAAAGACTTCAGCCCTGAGATAAGGGTGAAGATGAAAGTACTGGGGCTGTGGGGAAGTGGCCCAAGGAAACACAGCGATTAGTAAAGGGAGGCAGCTGCTACTTATAGGATCCCTTAGTTGGGACCTAGAGTAGTGGATGGGCCTGGGTTCCCCCCACCAGCCACTAGGGAAGTGGCTTAAGCACTGAGAAGGGACGTAGCCCAGAGACAGAGCTAAAGACCCAGACGAAAGTCAGCATTTGTGAGAATTTTGTGATAAGGAAAGAGAGTGAACTGAATTGTAAAGAGGGACTCTGCTGAAGAGCCAGGGTAGCTGGTGAAGAGCCCACAGGGAGGAAGCTATAGGGGCACTGCTCCATACCAGAGAAGGGACAAGATGAGAGAGCGCCCAGCATGGGCTGAGACCGTTTGGGAAGCAAGCCCAGGAGGGGCTATAACCAGGGTACTGGGATAGGCCCTGTTGGACTTGTACCCTGGAAGGGGTTTATTTTATTAGCATACAAATTGTGTTCGACTCGGCCGAAGTGCTGTGTCACCGAAGATCCACCTGACGAGGGCAGTAGCTAGCGGGAGGCAACGTGAGCAGTGCAAAGCTGGGGGGGAAAAAAAAGCAGGTGTATGCACATATTCAATCGAGGGCATTCGACAGAGGTAAGTGGGCCCCACCAATTTAACTACACATACTGTAACTTCAAAAAATATGAGTATCTACCCTTTTTTAAAAGTATTGCACATGTCAAGACAAACACCTGTCAGGAGTGGCCTTTTATTAATTAGTCCTGCCTTGAATGCACGAGACTGGACTAGATGACCTCAAGAGTCCCATTCCAGTCTTAGAATCATAGAATTATATGCCCAACATAAACAGAAGCAACAGCTAAATTGAGGCTTTTTCCTTTTACTAATTTATATCTATACCATGTACCCTTCCTCCTGTAGGCATCTAGCAGGGGTTCCCAAATTATGGTATGTGTGCCACTGGTGGTGCATGACCCTGATATTCCATCAATTCACTTCATAACAATCTTTTAAAGAAGGGGATACACAATGTGAACTAACAAAGTTTAGGAACTGCTGATCTACAGGACAGCTCTAGGTGCAACCTTCCCTTTCTATAGACATCTACAGAAATACTGTGCAACGTGTAATGTCTCTCCCCTCTATTGATGGCCCCAAAGATTCTATTTTTGGCCCTTTCCTTCCCCCACCCATCCCTGACGTAAAAGCTCATCCACTCTCACAGCTTCAGTGATGGTGGGTTTTTTTTTTGTTTTTTTTTTAAGATCTTGCCTCATGAGAATGAGAGAATAGTCCTGCTAAAATGACCTTCTCAACCTGTCCAGACTTACATCACTGCCTCTCTCTGTTCAGCCCTAATGGATACCCTGATTTTTTTCCCCTCAATTTAAATGACAACCTTAATTTCTCTTCATTCCTGCACAACTGCCCCACCTCACTTTTTCTACACCTGTGGCCTCTCAGCTGCAAGGGTCACATTCTAACCTCAGACTTGCATATAGCTTCCATGCACGTCAACCTGAGTTGTACATGAATATCTGAGGATATAGTTTTGCCCTTAGTGATCACATACAGCATACAGGTTAGATAATGAGGTCTATACCACGGACAAAATATTTCTTAGCTGTTTCAGTGTTTGGCGCCAACTTATGGGAATACGTGTTTCCAAACCACTGTAAACCATTATAAAAAGGTAAATCCTACAATGCCTAGATAATGTGGGGACAGAAGCAAACCTAAATGTGTGCAATGCTTCAGTTGAGTAGATCAACCCTGGACTTAACGAGTGCAGTCAGTAGGATTTTACACACTGGATACAGTACCACTTAATTTTTTATGGAATAAGTAGGTTTATAAAGAAATGTTGCAGACTAATAAAGTGACAGTCTGAATTATAATTTTATGAAAGATTGCTAAGATTTGTTGTTCACAAGAAAACTTTATTCATGAATTAACTATTTAAATTCTAAAAAAAAAAATTATTTGAACTTGAGCTGTAATGTATTCCAGAATGCATTGAGAAATACTCACCATTATAATGTTTATTGGGTATTCAAAACCATGATAAAAAAAAAACCTGAATTTAGATTTTTCATGCCAATTTAACATTTCATTAAATTAATGACATTTCTAAGATGTCTAGTTAAAAATGTAGCTTCATTGTGTAACTCAGTGCACTTTAATTTAAAATGGTCTATTGTACAGCCCTATCCAAAACCACCTTTGGGGGGAAAAAGGTGGTTAAGTAGAGTCCTTCACATGGCTTGGTCTCTACATTGCAGAACAAAACAGGGCTGCACCATCCATATAGGACACAGCTGAGCTGTTGTCTTGCCTACAATTGAAGCTTCTTGCGGCATGAAACTGTCTAACCATATGTCAGTACAGCACCTAGCACATTAAGGGTCTCTATGTACTAAAGTAATACAAAAAGTAATAATATAAAGCCGCCGCTGCCTCCCTCAGATGGAAAGTGCTGAGAAGAGGAAGAAAGCTGGCCCTTCCATATTTCCATCCTCCAATCAGAAAAAGGGCAAGTAAGCAACCCCATCTCCTGGGCAGGGAGGTAAAAGGAGACAAGACAGAATGTCTCATCTACACAGGTAAGACAAGGTCAGGGCATTATCATGCTATAACACAGTCCCCTGATAAACATCTTATTAAAAAGTTAGGACAGTTCTCATATCACTTCAATGGATTCTATATTATCTACTGTATATCTCTATTACACAGACAGAGCAAGCAGGTACATATGTGATATTGGGACAGAAAGAAATTAACATGAAATAAATGTCCTTAAAACTTTACCTTAACTAGGCAACTACCTAGTAACTAGGCAAATACCTCAGTGTTTGTAATATTCCCTATATTAAATTCAGGGAACACCTAGGGAACACTGCAAATACTGAGGTAATGTTATTTAGTTCTCAGGCACTGAAAAATAGTCACTCCCCCAGCTGCATTTCTAAACTAGTAAACTGTCTCACCACTGACTAGCACTCATCTACTGTATGAGACTGTTTCATGGTACCAAATCCCTCTAAGTCTCAGGTCCTTTATTGTGCATAACAGTAAAAATATATAATGTCCCACACTATTTGGGAAGATGGGAGGCTATCTATTATAATATCCTTTGAGCAAGAATTACAGGAAATTTTATTTTTTCAAAAGAGAAGTGTATTCTAATAGATCCTAAAAAGAAAAGGAGTACTTGTGGCACCTTAGAGACTAACCAGTTTATTTGAGCATGAGCTTTCGTGAGCTACAGCTCACTTCATCGGATGCATAGCATATCGTGGAAACTGCAGAAGACATTATATACACACAGAGACCATGAAACAAAACTTCCTCCCACCTCACTCCCCCGCTGGCAACAGCTTATCTAAAGTTGCCAGCGGGGGAGTGAGGTGGGAGGAAGTTTTGTTTCATGGTCTCTGTGTGTATATAATGTCTTCTGCAGTTTCCACGATATGCTATGCATCCGATGAAGTGAGCTGTAGCTCACGAAAGCTCATGCTCAAATAAACTGGTTAGTCTCTAAGGTGCCACAAGTACTCCTTTTCTTTTTACGAATACAGACTAACACGGCTGTTGCTCTGAAACCTAATAGATCCTGCCTCTTGGCGACTAAAACACTCCAGAGGTCTTAAATAAATGGGTTGAGTTTTTTTCTTACTGTAGAGCTATTCATATGTTCTGAAGGTACAGTATATGTAGTTATAATCTATCTTCAATGAGCTTCATGCAAGATTTCAGGTTTAGAACATTCAAGTTCAAAGTTCTGTAGCATTCAACCTCCCCTCACCTACCTACTGCAAGACATAACGACCAGCAACTACATTAGTCATCAGACCCTTTTTAAACAATGTAAGAAAATAAACAAATAGAATCCTCATTTTTTAAAAAAAAGTATTTAAAGCATTTGAGGTGATTTAATGCATTTAAGAAGAAAATTCTATCATCTGCTAAATCACTACACTGGTATGTCTAAATCTTAAATAAATTGTAGTGTGTTCTACATCAATAGATTAGGTCCTCTTCCCAATGCTGGGTCAGCTAACCCCTTCCCTGTAAAACAGTGATAGTGTATAGGCTATGACAGTCAAACTCAACATTGGCCAGACACACGATTCAGTACCCTTGGGCCATAATTTTAGAAGGTAGAATCTGGTAGGACGAGAGTTTCAGTTCCCCCAAGATGATTACCCGTACCCTTAATTATTACAAGTACTGCTTGGGAAAACTGAAATTAAAAACATGTAAGGTCTACAATTCTTTCACAGAAGAAATAAGTACATGATAACATCTTCATTAGTTGTGGGTTTGGGTAATGGCTGGGGTATTTTAAAGATTAGGATGCTGCCATGATAGGACTTGATCTTATCAGCAGACCTAGCAAAAGGTACAGAGCAAGACTGAAGTCTTGCCTTAAGGCAAAGTGGATAAAGTGGAGTCTGATAAAGGCTCATAAGAACTTTCTGCATAAGATTACCACAGCAACAGACAATTTTATTTTTCATATCAAAGGGATCGTAACTGGTAGCAAAAGTTCTGACTAAGCTCAGGAAAGAGAGGATATGATCAGTTGTTCCTTATGGGAAAATTTGGTCCCTGCTTAACTGCTTTAAATTTCTGTGATTAGCAAGAATAAGCTTTGGACACTACTACAGCAAATATTTTACTTTACCACCTACAAATGGAGTCAGAAGTATCAATGGATTCATTCAATTAAATCAACTCAAGTAGAAATATAGATATGTACAGATGGAACTTAGGTTTCACAGTTTAAATATTTAGAAATTAGAGGTCTTCATAGACAAGACTTTTCTTGGCAAGATACATTGTAGACAATTTCCTTTAGTTTAGTTGCTTTGGAACTCAACCTGTTTGTTCTCTCCATGATTCAGAAGATATTTTAAATTCAGCAACTCTATCATATTCTTCAGTTCATGCAACAGATCACACAAACCGATTTCTGTAAACTGCACAGGCACATTCAGTGTGGCAACCAGCTAGTTGCTAATGCAGTACTGATGTTTCTTCTCCCTGTCAGTTTCCTCCTCAATAGCTGACCCAGAAAATGAATTCACACATAGTATCATTGCTCTGACAACTGGTCCACACATTTATTTTAAATTGCCTTTCCTATATACTACCCCAATTCAACAAATGAAAGAGCGTCCACACTCTGAGCACTGGTTTTGCATAAAGCAAAGGTATTGGTACCCCCTGTGAAGAAGGTAATGTATGATAATTCCCATATTAAAGATAGGAACATGGATTAGATTAAATGAATTGCCTGGAGGCACCATATTCTAGACAAGTAGGCACAGGACTGCAAATGAGAACTTAATTCCAATGCTGATTCTGACACCAACTATCTGTGAAGTGGGGGTAATAATACTTCTCCCTCCTTCAAAAGAGGTATTGTAAAGATTGATTCATTCATTCTTGTGAGCACTTGGGCACTACCATGATGAGCACAACAGAAAAGCCCATTAAAATAATCCATATTCAGTGCAGAATTGAATAAGAACAGCCATACTGGGACAGACCAATGGTTCATCTAGCCTAGTATCCAACCTTTAACAGTAGCCAATGCCAGATTCTTCAGAGGGAATTAATAGAACAGGTAATACTCATCAAGTGATCCATCCCCTGTCACCCATTCCCAGCTTCTGGGAATCAGAGGCTAGCAACACTTCAGAGCAAGGTTTTGCATCCCTGACCATCCTCGCTAATAGCCATTGATGGACCTATCCTCCATGAACTTACCTAGTTCTTTTTTAACCCTGTTAAAGTCTTGGCCTTCAACATCCTTTGGCAAAGAGTTCCACTGGTTGACTGTGCATTGTGTGAAGAAGTACTTCCTTTTGTTTGTTTTAAACCTGCTGCCTATCAATTTGATTTGGTGATCCCTAGTTCTTGTGGTATGAGGAGTAAATAACACTTCCTTATTTACTTTCTCCACACCAGTCATGATTTTATAGACCTCTATCATATCCCCCCTTAGCCGTCTCTTTTCCAAGCTGAAAAGCCCCAATTTAATTAATCTCTCCTCATAGGGAAGCTGTTCCATACCTCTGATCATTTTTGTTGCCCTTTTCTGTACCTTTTCCAATTCCAATATTTTTTTTTTTAGATGGGGTGACCAGATCTGCATGCAGTATTCAAAATGTGGGTGCACTATGGATTTAAATAGAGGCAATATATTTTCTGTCTTATCTATTCCTTTTCTAACGATTCCCAACATTGTTAGCTTTTTTGACTGCTGCTGCACATTGAGCAGGTAGTTTCAGAGAACTATTCATGATGATTCCAAGATCTTTCTTGAGCAGCTGCAGCAAATTTAGACCCCCTCATTTTATATGTATAGTTGGGATTAGGTTTTCCAGTGTGCATTACTTTGCATTTATCAACATTGAATGTCATCTGCCATTTTGTTGCCTAGTCACCCACTTTTGAGAAATCTCTTTGCAGTCTGCTTTGGATTTAACTATCTTGACTAGTTTTGTATGATCTGCAAATTTTGCCATCTCACTGTTTATCCCTTTTTCCAGATTATTTATGAATATGTTAAACAGTACTGATCACAGTACAGAACCCTGGGGGACACCACTATTTACCTCTTTCCATTCTGAAAATTGACCATCTTTCCTATCTTTTAACCAGTTACTGATCCATGAGAGGACCTTCCCTCTTATTCCAGGACAGCTTACTTTACTTAAGAGCCTTTGGTGAGGGACCTTCTCGAAGATGAGATCAAAGGATGGTGTGTAGTACATAAGGCATAGATGTCTCACACTGAATGGTGATGATAAAAAAACAAAACAAAACTGCCTCATTCCCTTTGTCCAGTCGGTGCACTAAAAGCAGCATGGGCCTTGTGGGAACAATAGGGACTGTCTAATTAGGACTGTCATAATACACTAGATATAGGTAACCCTTAATTCTGGTAGCTCCTAATTTTAAGTGCTCTGTTACTATTTTTTTCTAATGTAGTTTGTGTCTTTATATACATATAAAAGACAACTGGATGCAGCTTTTCATTGCAATGTGTGCATGTGTTTTATGGAATGCTGTAGTTGGGGCATCCTGGTAATCTATATTACAGTACCAGCAGCATTACAAATATGATAGACTTGATCTAAATTGGACACATTTCCTTAAGGAAAACGTTATACTAAACATGCACATTATGCCATTTTAACAACTTTTGCAGTCACTTCATTATTTGTTAATTTTTTAAAAACACAACAAAGCTCAGATTCCTCACTGAGAACTATATACATGCCAAAGTTGAAGCTCTATTACAAAGTGGATTGAGTAGGAAAAACTGCATTTTAAATAATTTAGAATTTAAATAGTATTTGTTTTCATACTTGCATAATACAGCTCAGTGGAATTTCTTAGGCCATTCAAAAAATAATTACTTATTCTCAG
This sequence comes from Chelonia mydas, assembly GCF_015237465.2. Classification (NCBI taxonomy): domain Eukaryota; kingdom Metazoa; phylum Chordata; order Testudines; family Cheloniidae; genus Chelonia; species Chelonia mydas. The sequence goes on from NC_057849.1 coordinate 320,385,204, forward strand.
TCCAAAGTGTATTAATGTCAGTCAGAAAAGTACAATTTTTGAGAAAGTGACTGGAAACATGGGTTTCTATCATGACAGCACACTTCAGAATAATAAAAATACCCTTTTTTGATAGAGAGAATCATTGCCATCCTCTCACACTAAGGGATAGGGAAGAAATCAGGTTTTTCTAGCAACACATCCACAGTTGATAGTGGATTCATGCATAAAGACTCCTGGCTGACACAAAGGACTTGAATATTACAGTTCTTGTCCAAGATATTTTCTTTGTGTGAAACGTTGTGGCTAATATACTTCACTCCAAAATCTTTGTTACAGCTGGCTTTGTAGGGGAAGGCAAAAAGACTGGTTTAAATTGCAGTGAAGTCACAAATAACATTACTACCTATTCCAAAGCAAAATGTATATGAGCATCCATATTTAGCCTGGATACATAAATGGGGCGGGGGGGTAGCCTGATTATTGTCATTACACTGGTTTTACTCCACTACAACTTCAGTGGAGAGACTTCTGATTTACATCCGGGTAACATCAATCAGGATCACAGACTTCAGATGGCAGCTAAGCATAGCACAGTGGGGCTGTGTCTACACTAGATTTTTTTTTTTTCCCCCTCTCAAAATTTCCCACCATTGCTTTTATCAGTGGTACTAAAAGTGAGAGCACAAGTGTACACCAGCTGCTGGTGGCCACACGTATTTGTATAACCTACACCTATTCTGAGCAGGGTTAGACAATACAGTGGTTAAAGTGCTGGTGGACAGTTCATTCTAGTGCTGCCACTCCCAGAGCTGTAGGGAGGTACCAACTGTGGCAAATTTTAAGAACAAAAATGTCTAGTGTAGACAGTCTAACAATGCCTTTGAGCACTCTTCCTAATCTCATGACATACAAGATCTGTCTTTCTAATCAATCAGAATCTATCATTCCCTGTAATTATAACCTCATAGCACAGAACTAAGGAAACATTCAGTATGTAGGTGGTTGTCATTATGACTGACAACTACTGAAAAAACACAGGGTTTATTTTTAGTTCTCTGTTCACACAATATGCAGATTGGCTGCATGCTGAAGTAAAATGGCTCTGACACACTGGAAAAAACACTATTCTAATATAAATTGATTTTATACACTGGGACAAAATTGTTTGATTCAAATTAAATATTTGATTTCCTACTGCAAGAAGTTACCTGTTGCGTTTGGCATTGAAATATTCATGAGAACAACATCTTCAAACAGAGTTGTTTCAAAATGCTGTGCTCTACTGTATAAAATTAACCTTCTAAACTCGGCAAAAATTAGGCGGGGAGAGAATTTGCACAGTTGTCCAAATAAGGAGTGGCCACAGAAGTCTTGATGGTGCAGTAAATACAGACTTCAAGACGCAACTTTTCCAATGGCTGTTAGGCATGCCTCTTAATTTGTTAATTAGTACATTTGGCAAGTATGCCCAGAGGGCACACAGTTTGTGCAACTTCTAAATATAAATATCCATGATACCTTGGGCACATGTGTTGTGTCATTTCATCTTTAGTGCCTTTAGGAAAAGAGAATAAAAGAATCTCTTGATATAGTCTCAAATAACTACATTTTAGAAATTGTATTAAGACAACAATGTACAATTATAAGCACACTTAGGATTAGTCTACATTATTGTGATGACTGCCATAGAAAAGCCCATGATAAAAATGCCAAATTTAGTGCAGTGTTTGGACGGCCTGAAGTAAATAAGGGATCGGCGACACATGTACTGCGTGTTGTTCAGTATTTGGTTTTTAACCACTGCCTCATTCGCTAACCATTATCTATGCTTTGATGTGAATGAGGTAGGACTCCTGTGGAAAAGTTAGTGTAGGATTATTAAATTGGGACTCTGCCCCAGCTCCCCAACAATAAAATGGGAATATCAGTATTTCCCTACCTCACAGGGATGCTGTGAAGATAAATATATTAAAGATTGTGAGTTCCTTAGATACTATGGTGAGGGAGCCATATAAATACCAAAGATTGATGATCAGTAATTCCCTTACTCCAAAAAGACTCGGTTCACACTGTTCTTTGATTTCTGTTCTGTTCTTCCTTTCAACAACAATTTTACATAATCTGCTCACAAGTTAAAATGACATCCTGTCATTTACCTTTCACTCACTTTGGACAATGTAAGATTTCAGCATTGAGTAGGATTCAGCATCAAAGTGGGGAGGAAAAGAGGCACGCAGATCCAGGGTAGAGAGCAAATGATAAGAAAATCATGGAAAGAGGTGAACAGAATTGTAGGAAGGTCTGGGGACAAAGGGCAGTTTTCTTCAGCAACTCATGACTGTTCTAGACCATTAATGACTGCTTCTTGGAACAGCTAGTCCTGGAACCCACAAGGGGAGAGGCAATTCTTGATTTAGTCTTAAGTGGTGCACAGGATCTGGGCCAAGAGGTGAATATAGCTGAGCAGCTTAGTAATAGTGACCATAATGTAATGAAATTTAACATCCTTTTAGGGGGACAAATACCAAAGAAACGCACCACAGTAGCATTTAACTTCAAAAAGGGAAACTACACAAAAATGAGGAAGCTACTTAAAGGGAACATAAAAGGAACACTTACAAGAGCGAAATGCCAACAAGCTTCATGGAAACTTTAAAAACACCATAACAGAGGCTCAAACTAAATGTATACCCCAAATAATTTTTAAGAGGATCAAAAAAAACCCCACCATTGGCTCAACAACGGAGTAAAAGAAGCAATTAGTAGCAAAAAGACATCACTTGAAAACTGCAACTCGGATACTACTGAGGAAAATAGAAAGGAGCATAAACTCAGGCAACTTAAGTATAAAAGTAGAGTTAAGCAGGCCAAAAAATAATTTGAAGGGCAACTAGCGCAAAACACACAAACTAACAGCAAATTGTTTTTAAGTACATCAACAAGCAGGAAGCCTGCCAAACAATCAGTGGGGCCTCTGGACAATCGAAGTGCTAAAGAAGCACTCAAGGAAGACCAGGCCATTGTGAAGATACAAAGAATTCATTTAGCATCAGTCTTCACTGCAGAGGTTATGAGGGAGATTCCCCATGCCTAAGCCATTCTTTTTAGGTTGCATATCTGAAGAACTGTCCTAGATTGAGGTATCAAATTGATAAATTAAACAGTAGTAAGTCACCGGGAACAGACAGTATTCATCCAAGAGTTCGGAGGGAATTCAAATATGAAATTGCAGAACTAACAAGTATGGTATATAATCTAACACTTAAATCAGCCTCTGTATTAGATGACTGGAGGGTAGCTAACGTGATGCCAATTTTTAAAAAGGCCCCAGAGGCCATCCTGGCAATTACAAGGCACACTGGTTGAAACTACAGTAAAGAACAGACCAATAAATAAAACAGTGTGTTGGGGAAAAGTCAACACAGTTTTTATAAGGGAAATCATGCCTCCCCAATCTATAAGAATTCTTTGAGGGCGTCAACAAGCAAGTGGACATGGTATACATGGATATCCAGTGGATATAATGTATGCTGTACTTGGACTTTCAGAAAGCCTTTGACAAGATCCTACCCCAAAGGCTCAAGCAAAGTAAAGCAGTCATGGAATAAAAGACAGTCCTCTCATGCATCAGCAACTGGTTAAAAGATAGGAAATGAAGGAGAGGAATAAATAGTTTTCACAAACATAAAGAAGTACTTCTTCACATAACACACAGTCAACCTGTGGAACTCATTATGTTGGACTGTTATGAAGGCCAGAAGTATAACTGGATCCAAAGAAGAATTAGATCAGTTCTTGGAGGATGGTCAGGGACACAATGCCATGCTCTGGGTGTCCCTAAACTCAGATTGACAGAAGCTGAGACTAGACAACAAGGGATGGATCCATGGTGAACTGGAGCGGGTTCGCACTGGTTCGCTGGAACCGGTTGTCAAATTTAGAAGTCCTTTTAGAACCGGTTGTCCCGTGAAGGACAACCGGTTCTAAAAGGGCTTCTAAATTTAACCAGCCAAAAGTGGCACCTTAGGTGCCGACTCCGTGGGTGCTCCAGGGCTGGAGCACCCACGGAGAAAATTTGGTGGGTGCAGAGCACCCACCGGCAGCTCCCTGCCCAGCTCCACCTCACCTCTGCTCTGCTTCCTTCCCTGAACGCACCGCCCCACTCTGCTTCTCTCCCCACCGCCCCCCCACGGTTTCCCACAAATCAGCTGTTTGTGTGGGAAGCCCAGGAGGGCTGAGAAGCAGGCGGCAGCTTTGCGCTCAGGCCCAAGGAGGCGGAGTGCAGGTGAGCTGGGGCACGAGGAGGGCCGCCCGCGCAGCAGCAGGTAACCTGGGGGGCATCCAGGGGAACTGCTCCCCGCCCCAGCTCGCCTCCACAGGCCTAAGTGTGAAGCCGCCGCTTGCTTCTCAGCCCTCCCAGGCTTCCCGCGCGAACAGCTGATTCGCAGGAAGCCGGGGGGCATGGGGCGGGGAAGCAGAGCGGGGCGGCACGTACAGGGCAGGAGACAGAGCAGAGGTGAGCTGGGTGCGGGTGCGGGGGTGGGGAGCTGCCAGTGGGTGCTCTGCACCCACCAAATTTTCCCTGTGCATGCTCCAGCCCCGGAGCACCCACAGAGTCCGTGCCTAAGGTGCCACTTTTGATGTGATCAGTGCGGGGAGCAGCCACTTCCCCTGCTCCCCCCAGCTACGCTACCCCACCCCAGGAGCCAGAGGGACATGCCAGATGCTTCCTGGGAGCCGCCCCAGGTAAGCACTGCCGGAACTCCCCACCTCACCCCCCGGCAGATCCCTCTGGCTCTTAGGGGCGGGGCCATGTGGGCACCCAGTACGGTGGCCCACGAGACCCTCCTGCCCGGTTCTGGGGGCATTCAGGGGACGGGAGGGGGGTGGATGGGGCAGAGGTCCCGGGGGGGGGCATCAAGGAACGTGGGGGGTTGGATGGGGCAGGAGTCCTGGGGGGTAGGGATTGGCCACAACCCCCTCATGGGGTGAGGAGGGAACCGGTTGTTAAGATTTTGACAGCTCATCGCTGGATGGATCACTCAGTAATTGTCCTGTTCTTTTCAATCTCTCTGAAGTATCTGGCACTGTCCAATATCAGAAGACTGGTCCATCTAATACAGTGTCCTATAGTTTGACCCAGTGTGGCCATTCTAATGAACTTGAGAGTCACAAACAGAGGAAGCTAACAGGAGAGTATCAGAGGCTAGACCACCCTCATCCCAGTTGGCTGACAGACTGCTTCCTTATGCACCTATCTACAATGTGTAGGGGGAAAAAGCTGTGTGATCCTGGGGGACTTCATTGTAAATGACGTGTTCTGGAGCTCTCATAGTGCCTGTCCTAAAACATCCTTGGAATTTCTAAACATCATAGATGACAATTTCCTAGTTCAAAAAGTGTTGCAGCCAACAACTACTTTTGTCTTAGCAGATAAACGGGAACTGATCACAGAACTAAAAATGAACAACAGCTGAGGTACAACTGATCATGGTTTGATCACATTTATAATGTGCAAGCAGAATCAAGTTGCATCCGATGAAGTGAGCTGTAGCTCACAAAAGCTTGTGCTCAAATAGATTTGTTAGTCTCTAAAGTGCCACAAGTACTCCTTTTCTTTTTGCGGACACAGACTAACACGGCTGCTACTCTGAAAAAAGTTCAGACCATTAATATACATACTTGCAGCTTTAACGGGGCCAATTTTACAAAGCTGAAAACAATTATGAGCCTAATCAGGGGAGGAAGAATTTAATCAGAAGAATATGAATGATAATTGGGAGTCATTTAGGATACCCCAAAAGCCACAATTCCACAGTTGAGAGAGAAATCTGTGCTGGTTAAAATCATTTCCCCTGGTATAGAGGGGAAATGAAGGCAGCCAAAAAAACCCAGATGATATAGTGTCATCATATGGTGGTGATAATATGTCTGGAGGATGTTAAACAGAAGCTACTAAAGTCAGACATTTTTAAATCAGCAGGTCCAAATGAGTTTTATTCAAAAGTTTTAAGAGAGCTGGCTGAGGAGTTTGATGGACCATTAATTTGTTTTTTCTATAAGTCTTGAAGCACTGGGGAAGTTCTAGGAGACTGGAAGAAAGCTAATGTTGTCAATTTTTTTAAAAGGGTAAACAGGATGAGCTGGGTAATCAGCCTGATCTCTATCTTGGTCACGATAATGGAGCGACTGATATGGATCTTGACTGATAAAGAACTAAAGGAGGGTAATGTAATTAATACAAATCAACATGGGTTTATAGAAAATAGATCCTGTCAAACTAACTTGATATGTTTTTGATGTGATTACAAGTTTGATGGATAAAGATAATAGTGTTGATGTAATATCTACACTGTAAGGCACTGTAAGGCACTGAGAGGAAAGTGATCAGGAACAGTCAGCATGGATTCACCAAGGGAAGGTCATGCCTGACTAATCTAATCGCCTTTTATGATGAGATTACTGGTTCTGTGGATGAAGGGAAAGCAGTGGATGTATTGTTTCTTGACTTTAGCAAAGCTTTTGACACGGTCTCCCACAGCATTCTTGTCAGCAAGTTAAGGAAGTATGGGCTGGATGAATGCACTATAAGGTGGGTAGAAAGCTGGCTAGATTGTCGGGCTCAACGGGTAGTGATCAATGGCTCCATGTCTAGTTGGCAGCCGGTGTCAAGTGGAGTGCCCCAGGGGTCGGTCCTGGGGCCGGTTTTGTTCAATATCTTCATAAATGATCTGGAGGATGGTGTGGATTGCACTCTCAGCAAATTTGCGGATGATACTAAACTGGGAGGAGTGGTAGATACGCTGGAGGGGAGGGATAGGATACAGAAGGACCTAGACAAATTGGAGGATTGGGCCAAAAGAAATCTGATGAGGTTCAATAAGGATAAGTGCAGGGTCCTGCACTTAGGACGGAAGAACCCAATGCACCGCTACAGACTAGGGACCGAATGGCTAGGCAGCAGTTCTGCGGAAAAGGACCTAGGGGTGACAGTGGACGAGAAGCTGGATATGAGTCAGCAGTGTGCCCTTGTTGCCAAGAAGGCCAATGGCATTTTGGGATGTATAAGTAGGGGCATAGCGAGCAGATCGAGGGACGTGATCGTTCCCCTCTATTCGACACTGGTGAGGCCTCATCTGGAGTACTGTGTCCAGTTTTGGGCCCCACACTACAAGAAGGATGTGGATAAATTGGAAAGAGTCCAGCGAAGGGCAACAAAAATGATTAGGGGTCTAGAGCACATGACTTATGAAGAGAGGCTGAGGGAGCTGGGATTGTTTAGTCTGCAGAAGAGAAGAATGAGGGGGGATTTGATAGCTGCTTTCAACTACCTGAAAGGGGGTTCCAAAGAGGATGGCTCTAGACTGTTCTCAATGGTAGCAGATGACAGAACGAGGAGTAATGGTCTCAAGTTGCAATGGGGGAGGTTTAGATTGGATATTAGGAAAAACTTTTTCACTAAGAGGGTGGTGAAACACTGGAATGCGTTACCTAGGGAGGTGGTAGAATCTCCTTCCTTACAGGTTTTTAAGGTCAGGCTTGACAAAGCCCTGGCTGGGATGATTTAACTGGGACTTGGTCCTGCTTTGAGCAGGGGGTTGGACTAGATGACCTTCTGGGGTCCCTTCCAACCCTGATATTCTATGATTCTATGATTCTATGATTTGACTGGGTACCACAAGACATTTTGATTTAAAAATTAGGACATTATAAAAATAATATGGAACAAATTAACTGGATCAAAAATTGGCTAAGTGATAATTCTCAAAATGCAACTGTAAATGGGGAATTGTCATTGAGCGGGTCTGTTCCTAGTGGAGTCCCACAGAGATCAGTTCTTGGCCCTACGTTTTAACATTTTTCCAATGATCTGGAAGAAAACATAAAATCATCACTCAACATTTGCAGATGACTCAAAAATTGGGGGAGTGGTAGCAGAGAAAGGTATAACATTGGGGGAGTGGTAGCAGAGAAAGGTATAACATGATCCAATGGCTGAAAGTTGAAGCTAAACAAATTCAGACTGGAAATAAGGCATAAATTTTTAACAGTGAGAGTAATTAACCATTGGAACAATTTACAAGGTTCATGGTGGATTCTCCATCACTGACCATTTTTATATCAAGATTGGATGTTTTTATGAAAGATATGATCTAGCAATTATTTTGGGGAAAGTTTTATGGCCTGTGTTACACCGGAGTTCAGACAGATGATTATACTCATCCCTTCTGGCCTTAGAATCTGAATCATTGCTTTTAAATATTTCCTAAAAACAAAGGAAATTCCCAGACAAAAATGTATTTAAAATAGATTAAGAGCTGAATAGATATTAATTAAATAAAAACATTACTAGCCATCAAAAACTCCCTTCTTCCTATACACAATACCTCATCTATAACCACAAACCTCTCATTGCATACTGTGCATACAAATCTCAGAGTTACCGTCTCATAGCCAGATCATCCTTCATTCACCAAGTAGTTCACAATAAAACATTCTATTTTCAACGTCTCCGACTCAAGGAATATTTCCAACACACCTCTGAACAACATACTAACCCACAGAGACCTTCCTACCAAGACTACAAAAAGAAGGATTCTGGGTGGACTCCTCCTGAAGGTCGAAACAACAGACTGGACTTCTACATAGAGTGCTTCCGCCAACATGCACAGGCTGAAATTGTGGAAAAGCAGTATCACTTGCCCCATAACCTCAGCTGTGCAAAACACAATGCCATCCACAGCCTCAGAAACAATTCTGACATCATAATCAAAAAGGCTGATAAAGGAGGTGCTGTCGTCATCACAAATAGGTCAGAATATGAACAAGAGGCTGCTAGGCAGCTCTCCAACACCACTTTCTACAAGCCATTACCCTCTGATCCCACTGAGGGTTACCAAAAGAAACTACACCATTTGCCCTCAAAAAGCACAAGAACAAATCCGCACAGACACACCCCTGGAACCCCGAATTCTATCTGCTACCCAAGATCCATAAACCTGGAAATCCTGGATGCCCCATCATCTCAGGCATTGGCACCCTGACAGCAAGATTGTCTGGCTATGTAGACTCCCTCCTCAGGTTCTACACTACCAGCACTCCCAGCTATCTTCGAGACACCGCTGACTTCCTGAGGAAACTACAATCCATAGGTGATCTTCCTGAAAACACCATCCTAGCCACTATGGATGTAGATTTCAGAGTAACAGCCGTGTTAGTCTGTATTCGTAAAAAGAAAAGGAGTACTTGTGGCACCTTAGAGACTAACCAGTTTATTTGAGCATGAGCTTTCGTGAGCTACAGCTCACTTCATCGGATGCATAGCATATCGTGGAAACTGCAGAAGACATTATATACACACAGAGACCATGAAACAAAACTTCCTCCCACCCCACTCTCCTGCTGGTAACAGCTTATCTAAAGTGATCATCAAGTAGAGCCATTTCCAGCACAAATCCAGGTTTTCTCACCCTTCCCCGCCCCCCCCCCCCCCCACACATACAAACTCACTCTCCTGCTGGTAATAGCCCATCCCTCTTTGAAACCTCTCTTTATAATGCGCATGATAATCAAGGTGGGTCATTTCCAGCACTAATCCAGGTTTTCTCACCCCCTCCCCCCCACACACACCCCCCTCCAAATACCACACACACACTCACTCTCCTGCTGGCAATAGCTCATCTTACAATGTGCACAGCAATAATCCAAGTTTAACCAGAATGGATGGGCTATTACCAGCAGGAGAGTGAGTTTGTATGTGTGTGTGGGGGTGGCGGGGGCGGGGAAGGGTGAGAAAACCTGGATTTGTGCTGGAAATGGCTCTACTTGATGATCACTTTAGATAAGCTGTTACCAGCAGGAGAGTGGGGTGGGAGGAAGTTTTGTTTCATGGTCTCTGTGTGTATATAATGTCTTCTGCAGTTTCCACGATATGCTATGCATCCGATGAAGTGAGCTGTAGCTCATGAAAGCTCATGCTCAAATAAACTGGTTAGTCTCTAAGGTGCCACAAGTACTCCTTTTCTTTTTATGGATGTAGAAGCCCTCTACACCAACATTCCACACAAAGATGGACTACAAGCCATCAGGAACAGTATCCCCGACAATGTCACGGCAAACCTGGTGGCTGAACTTTGTGACTTTGTCCTCACGCGTAACTATTTCACGCTTGGGGGCAATGTATACCTTCAAATCAGCGGCACTGCTATGGGTACCGCATGGCCCCACAGTATGCCAACATTTTTAAGGCTGACTTAGAACAACACTTCCTATGACGTGATTGGAGTAACAGAGACTTGGTGGGATAACTCACATGACTGGAGTACAGTCATGGATGGTTATAAACTGTTTAGGAAGGACAGGCAGGGCAGAAAAGGTGGGGGAGTAGCACTGTATGTAAGGGAGCAGTATGACTGCTCAGAGCTCCGGTACGAAACTGTGGAAAAACCTGAGTGTCTCTGGATTAAGTTTAGAAGTGTGTGCAACAAGAGTGATGTAGTGGTGGGAGTCTGCTATAGACCACCGGACCAGGGGGATGAGGTGGATGAGGCTTTCTTCCGGCAACTCACGGAAGCTACTAGATCGCATGCCCTGATTCTCATGGGTGACTTTAATTTTCCTGATATCTGCTGGGAGAGCAATACAGCGGTGCATAGACAATCCAGGAAGTTTTTGGAAAGCGTAGGGGACAATTTCCTGGTGCAAGTGCTAGGGGAGCCAACTAGGGGGGGCGCTTTTCTTGACCTGCTGCTCACAAACCAGGTAGAATTAGTGGGGGAAGCAAAAGTGGATGGGAATCTGGGAGGCAGTGACCATGAGTTGGTTGAGTTCAGGATCCTGACGCAGGGAAGGAAGGTAAGCAGCAGGATACGGACCCTGGACTTCAGGAAAGCAGACTTCGACTCCCTCAGGGAACAGATGGCCAGGATCCCCTGGGGGACTAACATGAAGGGGAAGGGAGTCCAGGAGAGCTGGCTGTATTTCAAGGAATCCCTGTTGAGGTTACAGGGACAAACCATCCCGATGAGTCGAAAGAATAGTAAATATGGCAGGCGACCAGCTTGGCTTAATGGTGAAATCCTAGCGGATCTTAAACATAAAAAAGAAGCTTACAAGAAGTGGAAGGTTGGACATATGACCAGGGAAGAGTATAAAAATATTGCTCGGGCATGTAGGAAAGATATCAGGAGGGCCAAATCGCACCTGGAGCTGCAGCTAGCAAGAGATGTCAAGAGTAACAAGAAGGGTTTCTTCAGGTATGTTGGCAACAAGAAGAAAGCCAAGGAAAGTGTGGGCCCCTTACTGAATGAGGGAGGCAACCTAGTGACAGAGGATGTGGAAAAAGCTAATGTACTCAATGCTTTTTTTGCCTCTGTTTTCACTAACAAGGTCAGCTCCCAGACTGCTGCGCTGGGCATCACAAAATGGGGAAGAGATGGCCAGCCCTCTGTAGAGATAGAGGTGGTTAGGGACTATTTAGAAAAGCTGGACGTGCACAAGTCCATGGGGCCGGACGAATTGCATCCGAGAGTGCTGAAGGAATTGGCGGCTGTGATTGCAGAGCCCTTGGCCATTATCTTTGAAAACTCGTGGCGAACGGGGGAAGTCCCGGATGACTGGAAAAAGGCTAATGTAGTGCCCATCTTTAAAAAAGGGAAGAAGGAGGATCCTGGGAACTACAGGCCAGTCAGCCTCACCTCAGTCCCTGGAAAAATCATGGAGCAGGTCCTCAAAGAATCAATCCTGAAGCACTTAGAGGAGAGGAAAGTGATCAGGAACAGTCAGCATGGATTCACCAAGGGAAGGTCATGCCTGACTAATCTAATCGCCTTTTATGATGAGATTACTGGTTCTGTGGATGAAGGGAAAGCAGTGGATGTATTGTTTCTTGACTTTAGCAAAGCTTTTGACACGGTCTCCCACAGCATTCTTGTCAGCAAGTTAAGGAAGTATGGGCTGGATGAATGCACTATAAGGTGGGTAGAAAGCTGGCTAGATTGTCGGGCTCAACGGGTAGTGATCAATGGCTCCATGTCTAGTTGGCAGCCGGTGTCAAGTGGAGTGCCCCAGGGGTCGGTCCTGGGGCCGGTTTTGTTCAATATCTTCATAAATGATCTGGAGGATGGTGTGGATTGCACTCTCAGCAAATTTGCGGATGATACTAAACTGGGAGGAGTGGTAGATACGCTGGAGGGGAGGGATAGGATACAGAAGGACCTAGACAAATTGGAGGATTGGGCCAAAAGAAATCTGATGAGGTTCAATAAGGATAAGTGCAGGGTCCTGCACTTAGGACGGAAGAACCCAATGCACCGCTACAGACTAGGGACCGAATGGCTAGGCAGCTGTTCTGCAGAAAAGGACCTAGGGGTGACAGTGGACGAGAAGCTGGATATGAGTCAGCAGTGTGCCCTTGTTGCCAAGAAGGCCAATGGCATTTTGGGATGTATAAGTAGGGGCATAGCGAGCAGATCGAGGGACGTGATCGTTCCCCTCTATTCGACACTGGTGAGGCCTCATCTGGAGTACTGTGTCCAGTTTTGGGCCCCACACTACAAGAAGGATGTGGATAAATTGGAAAGAGTCCAGCGAAGGGCAACAAAAATGATTAGGGGTCTAGAGCACATGACTTATGAGGAGAGGCTGAGGGAGCTGGGATTGTTTAGTCTGCAGAAGAGAAGAATGAGGGAGGATTTGATAGCTGCTTTCAACTACCTGAAAGGGGGTTCCAAAGAGGATGGCTCTAGACTGTTCTCAATGGTAGCAGATGACAGAACGAGGAGTAATGGTCTCAAGTTGCAATGGGGGAGGTTTAGATTGGATATTAGGAAAAACTTTTTCACTAAGAGGGTGGTGAAACACTGGAATGCGTTACCTAGGGAGGTGGTAGAATCTCCTTCCTTACAGGTTTTTAAGGTCAGGCTTGACAAAGCCCTGGCTGGGATGATTTAACTGGGACTTGGTCCTGCTTTGAGCAGGGGGTTGGACTAGATGACCTTCTGGGGTCCCTTCCAACCCTGATATTCTATGATTCTATGATTCTATGATTCCTCAGCTCTTGTCCCCTAATTCCCCTACTCTACTTGCGCTACATTGATGACATCTTCATCATCTGGACCCATGGAAAAGAAGCCCTTGAGGAATTCCACCATGATTTCAACAATTTCCATCCCACCATCAACCTCAGCCTGGACCAGTCCACACAAGAGATCCACTTCCTGGACACTACGATGCTAATAAGCAATGGTCACATAAACACCACCATATACCGGAAACCTACTGACCGCTATTCCTACCTACATGCCTCCAGCTTTCATCCAGACCACACCACACGATCCATTGTCTACAGCCAAGCTCTGCGATACAACCGCATTTGCTCCAACCCCTCAGACAGAGACAAACACTTATAAGATCTCTATCAAGCATTCTTACGACTACAATACCCACCTGCTGAAGTGAAGAAACAGATTGACAGAGCCAGAAGAGTACCCAGAAGTTACCTACTACAGGACAGGCCCAACAAAGAAAACAGAACGCCACTAGCCATCCCCTTCAGCCCCCAACTAAAACCCCTCCAACGCATAATCAAGGATCTACAACCTATCCTGAAGGACGACCCATCACTCTCAGATCTTGGGAGACAGGCCAATCCTTGCTTACAGAGAGCCCCTCAACCTGAAGCAAATACTCACCAGCAACCACACAACAGAACCGCTAACCCAGGAACCTATCCTTGCACCAAAGCCCGTTGCCAACTGTGGCCACATATCTATTCAGGAGACACCATCATAGGGCCTAATCACATCAGCCACACTATCAGAGGCTCGTTTAACTGCACATCTACCAATGTGATATATGCCATCATGTGCCAGCAATGCCCCTCTGCCATGTACATTGGTCAAACTGGACAGTCTCTACGTAAAAGAATAAATGGACACAAATCAGACGTCAAGAATTATAACATTCAAAAACCAGTCGGAGAACACTTCAATCTCTCTGGTCACTCGATTACAGACCTAAAAGTTGCAATACTGCAACAAAAAAACTTCAAAAGCAGACTCCAACGAGGGACTGCTGAATTGGAATTAATTTGCAAACTGGATACAGTTAACTTAGGCTTGAATAGAGACTGGGAGTGGATGGGTCATTACACAAAGTAAAACTATTTCCCCATGTTTATTCCCCCCCTCTACCCACCACTGTTCCTCAGACATTCTTGTCAACTGCTGGAAATGGCCCACCTTGATTATCACTACGAAAGGTTTCTCCCCCTGCCCCCACCCCTCCTGCTGGTAATAGTTCACCTTAAGTGATCACTTTCTTGTTACAGTGTGTATGGCAACACCCATTGTTTCATGTTCTCTGTGTATATAAATCTCCCCACTGTATTTTCCACTGAATGCATCCGATGAAGTGAGCTGTAGCTTACGAAAGCTTATGCTCAAATAAATTTGTTAGTCTCTAAGGTGCCACAAGTACTCCTTTTCTTTTTAATAAAACATTCATATATCTCACCACCTAATCACACAGTACAGGAAAAAAATAAATTCAGGTAGTCTTAAATGAAGTAACATTCACTTGCAGTTTTGCAGAAACAGAAAAAATACTACAATAAAAATAGGTTAAAAAACGTTGAATGTAATACTAAGTGTCACAAGGGTGGCACAGAACAGTTACAAAAAAGATTTTAAGATACCTGAAAATTTCACATAGCACAAAGTTCTTTGTCTGACCTATTTTATATATAGATATGATTGATGTTGAATGACTTCATATCATATGTAGAAAGCTGGGAAGAGCATGCAGAATCCCGTCCAGTTTGGAGGGAATATCTGTACAGCTGAACATGAAGCAGCTTTGATACAGAGGATGGATGCAAAGCAAGAAAGACGAAAGCAGTGTGCTGTAATCCTGGACTCTAACTCAGACAACACATGGATCTGTGAAATCTGTGTTGCTCTTAAATTGGATTTGTCAGCCGCTGTGAGCAACAGGGGGACCCCTGCAGCTCCCTGCCTACCACAGCAGCAGGGTGATGTGCTACAAATGTATATTTTAACAAGGGTCTTCACCAAAGTTGTCGCTGTAGTTGCATACCAACAGTACTTGCAGACAGAATGAGCTAATATAATTGTTCATTCGCTTCTCATTTCATCAGAAATGCTCTTCTTATACAAAGAAGAGATACCAGCAATTGGCAAAGAAACATATTAAACTACACTTTGCTGGCAGTTATACTTTGTTTCTGAAAAATGTTAGCATAAGACAGTGTTCACTGTGTGTAATTTAAAGTTAGGGGTGGAGTGACTGTGATGCTGGCAGACCAGGTGCCAGCTATTGCCAAGGCACAGCTGGAATCCAGACCAGCTCACCTGTATGTTGATATTGTTCAAATAGCTGTTGAATATGTAAAGATGCGTTTAGTGTTTAGACTTTATAAAACGCTTGTAAGTTGCTGTATGCATTAATCTTACTTATGTCTGTATCCCATGTTATAAGGAATAATGTAGGTCTTACTTTATAACTGTAAAAAGGCCTGCTCTGAACTTGTGAACTCAGGCAGGAGGAGTGATTCCCTCACTCAGCAAAGAGGACTATCAGAACTAAGTGGGCCATTGTGAAGCATCACTATACAAAGACTTTGCTCAGTGTCCCTACACAAGCTATATGCATAAGTGCTTGTCAAGAGGGAAATAAAGATAGCTGACATGAATATTTTTCATCTCTTTGCTGTTGGACTCTCGCAGGGCTGGAGCCAGGAAAAAAGAGCAGATCCCCAGCATCAACCTGGGTTTGCCCTAAAAGACATTCAGAGCTGACAGACTACTATCTCTCTGTCACCTTTTGGAACCACAGATTGTAACTTATTTGTGTGTGTGTGTGTGTGTGTGTGTATATATATATATTGCCTGCTTTAACCTGTAAATAATTCATTTATTTTTCCTAGTTAATAAATCCTTAGTTAGCTTACTATAAGATTAGCTACAAATGTTGTCTTTGGTGTGAAATCTAAGGTACACATTGACGGGAGGTAAGTGACTGGTCTTTTGGGTCTGAGAGCACTATTTTTTTAATATTTTGTGATCTTTGTTGTAAGTGACCATTTATCACTAAGTCCAGCTTGCCCAAGTAACAAGATAGACTTGTGTGCCCAAGGGGGACAGTCTGTGACTCCATGGTCAGACTGTTAAAGTACTTCAGGAATTCACATTTGTTACTAGGTTGCTGAAATATAATTACAGAACATACCACCACTTTTTGGTGTCTGTCACTGTCATGCTGTCTAATCTAGTGAGAGTGTGGGAATTTTTTGTTTTTTGCCATTTAATATAATCCAGTCCACTCCTAAAGTAAAATGTGTATGTATAATGAGCTGAGTCATCCCTGACGAAGATAATATAATTATATCCAGGGAGGGATAAACTGCATCACTGGCATGGAAATTGTCATGACCTTCCTTGCATTTTGGTGGCAACAGAATTTTAACAAGGAGCTCCTGGAAGGCCCAGACAGCCCCCTACAGCACAGTACTGAATGTCAACTCAAAGTGGCATATCTGGTATATTTTGACATCAAACAGCCTAATAAATTTAATATAAAATAAGTCATACAAGTAAGTAAAGCTAATTGTGTCACAAGATTATGTGCCCTTTAGATGTTCATCTTGTCTATACAAACTGGCTGCAGATATCAAAGCATTATACCTGTACGTGTAAAATTAAATGCCCAAAATCTTGGTTAGCACAGAAGGAAGGTTGCCCAATGGTGCCTAGTGTCCTTCCAGAATGTGAAGAACGGCTAAACTTAAACCTCTGAACACCAGGAAAGGAAGAGTTAAAGTAATGCAAATATAAACCTCGGAAAAACAGGAAATGAAGTGTTAAGGTACATGCCATCTCCACAATGCAGCTTAAGCTCTGCCATCTGGAGCTGGCAATAGCCACTGGGAATGGTTCAGTAAGGGGGCTGCCATAATAAGTAGACATGAGGAAGTTCTAAGAGTGTACTACTATTTGTATTGTAATCCACAGATTCAAATTTCAGCATTAATCTGTGTGTACTCCAGCTGCCTTTACTGTTAGGTGTAGCTTTATTGAATGGTGGGGGGATCAGTTGGAGCAGCTTAGCACTGCTCTTACTGTGATATGACGAGGTACATGCATACTTTGAGGGATCAACTATGCCTCATTTCATTAGGCTGTATTTGCAGTATGTGCACAAGGGTGTCCTCTTGCCATGAAGATTGTCAGCAGTCTTGTGACATGGTGGCCTCCAAGGCTTAGTGAGGGGTGGGTGAAGGCAATGTCTCAAAGGGAATCCTCAGGGTGAAGGAGTGGTAACATTTAGCAAGTCTGGGGTGGTTTGTGTGGAACAGGCTCAGTATTTGAGGTAGGGCAGGTATAGTCAGCTATGCCAGACCTAACCCTCAGCTTTGTCTTAGGAAAGAGAAAGTTTTACACTTTGCCCTACAGCAGGGGTCGGCAGCCTTTCAGAAGTGGTGTGCCGAGTCTTCATTTATTCACTTTAAGGTTTCGCATGCCAGTAATACATTTTAACGTTTTTAGAAGGTCTCTTTCTATAAGTCTATAATATAACGTTGTATGTAAAGTAAATAAGGTTTATAAATGTTTAAGAAGCTTCATTTAAAATTAAACTAAAATGCAGAGCCCCCGCTGACCAGGGGCCAGGACCCAGACAGTGTGAGTGCCACTGAAAATCAGCTTGCGTGCCATAGGTTGCCTACCCCTGTCCTATAGGGTTCACATGGTTTGTTCCTAAAGTGTTCTGTAGTATCTGTAAGGGCAGAATGCTAGCATGTGCATTCAGGGTCAGTCAAGGCATCGTTCAGAGGGCAGAATTAAGGTTGTCGTGTGGGGTTGGGGGAGGGGTATACCTTTACTTAGTAATCTATCCTCAAAAGACCAGGAAATACAAAGGGACAAAGTGATAAACAATTCAAGGTTGTTGCTGGCATTCGTGGAGCAGCTTCAGATAGTGGAGTGATCATTCTGGGCCCAAGAAACAAGCACTGACTGGTGGGATTACATCGTAATGCAGGCTTGGGATGACTAGCAGTGGCTGCAGAAATTTTGGATGGGAAAGGCCACGTTTCTCGATTTGGGTGCTGAGATCACCCCAGCCCTCCAGCATATGGACACCAGAATGAATGAGAGCGGCACAGATGGTTAAAAAGCCGGTGGCAGTTGCAGTGTTGAAGCTTAGTTGGAAATCATTTTGGAGTTGGAAAATCCAGTGAGGCCCTTGTTATGCAAGCATGTAGGGTTATTAATCCTGCTACACAGGCGAGTGATTGATTGTCCTGCACATGGCAGATATTGTGGACTGATCTGCAGCTATGGGGTTCCCAAACTGTGGTGGGGTGATAGCATGCACATCCCTATTTTGGCCCCAGCCCATCTTACTACAGAAAGGGCTACATCAACAGAAGGAGCTACTTTTCTTTGGTTATACAAGCACTGGTCGATCACCAGGGATACTTCACTGATATCAGTGTGGGCTGGTCAGGGCAGGAACATGATGCTCACATCTTTAAGGACACAGGAGTGTTTAGGAAGCTGCAAACAGAGAACATTTTTTCCCAACTTGCGGATTACGATTGGTGATGTTGAAGTGCCAATAATGATCTTGGGGGACTCAGCCTACACCTTGCTCATGAAGCTGTACCCTGGCCACCTTGACAGAGCCAAGGAAAGATTCAACAACTGACTCAGCAGATGAGAATGACTGCTGAATGTGCTTTTGCAAATTAAAGGGCTGCTGGTGGTGTTTACTCACTAGATTAGAGCTCAGTGAGAAAAAATATCCCAATGGTTATTGCTGCCTGCTGTATCCCACATAATATCTGTGAGGCAAAAGCAGAAAAGTTGCCACTGGGGTGGAGGTGGAACAGCTGTCTGCTGAGTTTGAACAGCCAGACACAAGGGCCATTAGAGTTCATTGCAGACCTATGCGGCTGAGGGAGGCCTTAAAAGAGCACTTTAAAGGTCAGCCATAGTAATGTGCTGTGCTGGACAGTGATCTGCCTGGCCCTGAAATTTTGGGAGTTAAGAATTGTGTAGTGGTGTATATTTATGAATATCACACTGTCTTTTAATGAACCTATGAATTATGCAGTGCTTCCTATACATTCATAATTAGTACACTGTGTTTTTAACTGAACTAATGAGTTCTGTGGTGGTGTTGTATTACAAGTAAGGTGTGCTTTTGTAGCACTAGGCATTTTGTAGTATACATTATGGAGTAATAAAGATTATTTTGTTCCAAAATATAAAAATGTATTGCCCACCAAAACCAGTGCAAAACAATAATATGCAATTAAAAACCATTATAAACTTATAAAATCAATGAACAAAACTTGAAAAGTAGAACAGTACTGTCCATTTAAATCCATTTCTGCCAAACGTACACCAGCCATGGCTCTCACAAATTGGTCTATTGAAGCTGTTGTTTTCCTAACTGTACCCCAGTGTGGAGTGGTAGGGGTCAGGATGTGGTCCATGATGCAATGTGGAATATTGGGAGGTATAGGGAGCTGTTGAAATGGAGTTCTCCATTGACTGCAGAGGGAGGCAAGCTCACAACTGTTGGAACTGTTCTTCGACAAGAGTGCAGCACTTGGGTTTGCTGCCTGAGAAGCCCCATTCTGTCCTGGTGCATCTTCCTCTCCTTTTCCTGCTGGGACTTCTGTGCCTTTCTCTTCTCCACTTTTTCTTTCTCAAGGCTGTTGGCTCTAGTCATCTTCCAGGCCCCCTGTTCATGGTCTAGTGCAGCACTGTCTTGCAGGATCTCAGGGAACACATCCTCCCTACCCCACCCACCCATGTGTCTCTCTCCTTCTCTTCCAGGTCCTTGCTGTTCACAGCAGGTTTCTGTCTGAGGCATCCATGGTGGTCTGCAGGGTGTTGGTGGGGTCTCCACCTGTGTTCCCTGTAAGCTGTGTGGTTGGGCAGCCACCCAGGAGAGATTCAAGTGCTGCCCAGTTGATTAACAGAGCGTGCATATCTGGCAGTGTGTGTTCAGATGCCCCTCCCCCCGCTGCTTTGCAACCATGTTGCCCGTCCTGCAGCTGCTTCCAGAATCCTCCTGCTGGCTGTGCAGAGTAGGGGGGAGGGAGAGAGAGGGTGCTGATGTCAGGGTGTTTCTGCCCCCCCGCCCCTGTATCCCATCTCCGCAGAGCAGGGGTGAGGGGACAGCCTGGCTCAGGAGAACTCGGAGCTTCTGAGGTCTGAACAGTGAGTGAGTGAGTGCCTTTCTTAAAGAGACAGTGCATGGTTTCTGCTAGACTTCCCCAGCAGCTAGCTCACACAGTCTCTGTCCGTCTCCCCTTATTCTACTCCCACCTGCCCACGTACCCCAATTCTGAAGAGCGGAGGAGGGGAGACAGGGCTCAGGACAGCTTTCAATGAGTGCCTTAAAGAGACCGCATATGGCGTCTCTCAGAAACTTCCCCAGCAGTGCGCGCGCGCGCAAATACACACAGAGTCTGTCTCTCTCTCTCTCTCTCTCTCTCTCCACCAGGGTGGATAAAAATCAATTAAAAAAAAAATCGGATACTTTTTATTTAGATCAGATTTTTTTGATCAAATGCTGTTTGAGGAAAAAACCTATCGAAAGATAGTTTTAATTAAGACTGTTGGCCTCCCTGGCCTTACGGTATGCCTGCTGTAGTTCCTTTGCTCTCATGCAGCACCGCCGCTGATCCCCATCGTACCCCTTTGCCTATATTCCCTGTGCAATCTTTTCAAAGATGTCCACATTTCTATGCCTGGTCTGTAGCTGTTCCTGCACAGCCTCTTCTCCCCACAGGCCCAGGAGATCAACACCTCCTGCCTCTTTTAGGCAGGAGCATATCTGGAATGTGTAGATGGCCTGGTGAGCTGCACACAACAAGGGAGAGCTGCTAGGTGTGCTTGTCAAACTGGGCAATCAGGAAAAGGCATTTCAAAAATACATGGGCATTTTAAAAGGGTGGGTGTGCTTCCACTCTCCATGACCCCTGTCCAATGGAGTTCACAATTGTGATCAGTGGTCAGTGTCAGGCATTGTGGAACTGGAAGACTCTTAGGGTTCAGTGTGGACCCTGTGTAATCTGTCACACTGCATCAACCATGGCTCAACACCATTCAGGGAGGTGGCATCACTGCTGCTGTAACAGGGTGCTTACATTGGCAGGAGACAAATTTGAGCGTGGACACAGGCATAACTAGGTCATTGTAAGGCAACTCAGGCCAGCCTAACTTTATAGCGTAGACCAGGCCTTAGACTGTCTACTGTTTGGGGCAGGGACCTTGCCTTATGAGATTTCTGAGAGGCATTTAGCACACTTTTGGATGCTATAAAACAAACAACATCAGAAGCAACTTTCTTAAAGTTTTTTAATGAATTGATGTGCATTTATATGTATCAACACTTTTTAATCTCTTAAAATAGTTTTTAAGTAAGCCTCTGAAAGGGCAAAACATTTTACAATCATGTTAATGTATTTCGCTTTCACCACTATCGGTGTTATGTTACTTGCTACTAAAGGAAAGAACTGTGCTGTATACACCTCACAAATTTTTATAATACTTTTCCTTTTGTGAAATGGGCATCTATACAGTTTACAAAAAGCTCAAGACAAGGAGCAGCAAATGTATTATTACCTTACAAGATGTAAGTTTGTTGCAAGAATGTCTATACCAAACTCTAACTGAATTCAATCTTATTGGCACTGCTAAATATTGCTCACTGTAAAGAATCTCTTACCGGATCTAAATTCTTAAAAAGAAGAATGTCCTTGCAAGCCTCTTGCAATCTGTTTCGTTGATCATCTGTTTTGGGGTAAATAATCTGAAAGAGATAATAGAAACTCCTGGTTTAATTTTCTTTTCTCCATGCAGAACTTTAAAAATGATCATCATAAAAGAGCACATAGCTGAAACTCTGAACTAACCCTGCTAAGAAAGTTTACATAACAGTATGACACCCTTGGCAGCATTCTTGTCTCAAAACCCTAAGGACTTGGGGCCATACTCAATAAAGACATTACATCACAGCAGTGCTTAATTTGTAAGGAAAGAGGTGCCAAGGCTCAAGCAATTTTTTATGTTCATAACTGATGCACCAAGCCCAGAGGTGCCAGAAGTATGAACTGCCAAGCCTAGGGGTGCCAGGGCTCAGCCCTGACAAACCCTGGCACAAATTAAGCATTGCACCAGAGTATTTGGGAGAGCAGCACTAATCTGTTTATGCTTATCCAGCCACTATACCACTAACATCCAATTCATTTTTGCAAACCCTCATGGGATACCTTGAGAGTTCAAATTTTGTTATCTAAAACAACTTATTATTGTTCTCAGTTTATGTTTCAAACATATTGGTGTGATATGTAACACCAGAGTCACGTGTCCCATTCAAAATGTCTTTTATTTGCCATGAGTATTTCCCATATCATTTTCCAACACTTTGTACATCAGATCTGGGTTAATTACATCAAAATTTTCACACAGTAAATAACAAACTTCATAGCATCCAAGTGAGGTATAGATGTCCTAAATTAGAAAAGACTGACCCATCCCAGTTTAGTAACGTGATTGGCAACCAAATTGTTTGTTTTGTTCACAGTCTTAAGAAGGTGTAATGAAGCATCATAGCTATAACACCATATGTAAGGTATCACTTTTAAATTACTTTTAAAATATTGCAATCAACTGAAATGAGGCACAGCTTTAAAAATTGCATCAAAATCATACTTGCACTACTTTATCCTCAAAGTTAATGTACTATCTTTGAAGGGGTGACATACTGAGTTGTTAAAAATATTAGTTTTGTTAATCCAAACAAATTACTATTGCATTTCTAAATTTAGAAAATATCTGTGCAATTTTATCTTTTCCCCCCTGGAAAGATATTGATACTGCTGCAAAATTATAAGGACATTAAGTGACAATTTAAGAGCACAGGGCCCTTTGGGCACATATATCACTGAACAAGAAAGGTCTCATCAAAAGACTAGGTATCACAAGGGACATCACTCAAAACATTTTTTAATATTTTAAAAATGGGCTCTACACAGGGACCTAGTATAGGAATTAAAAGGATAACAGTTCTTTGGAACAAAGTCTCATACACTGTCACAGAATAATTACATTGGATCCATAACTACTATCATCAGTGACTTTTTTTTATTTTTTTTATTTCTAATGTCTGAAAACTGAGAGGTAAGCATTTCACCCATTGAGTTACATACCCTTGACTCTGTGTCATCCTCTTCTTCATCAGGATTGTAAGCTTCTGCACATACTAAAACAAAAATGAAGAGTTTAAGCTGTTTCTCAAAAGGCAACATATTATATAAGCATCTACAGAAATAATAATAGGAAGCACACCACGTGCAATACTGAATTGTAGTAACTGATAATTTCTCTCTATTCTTTTCTTTTCTTTTCATGAAGCATATTATTGTTGTTAAATATTTATATTACACTAGCATCCAGAGATCCAAACTAGCTGTGGAGCTCCACTGTGCTAGGCACCCTACAATGTCCATTTTATAAAACTTTACAGTTTCAATAATTTAACAAGCCTGATACAACTCTCTATGGAATCAATGGAAAGCCTCCTGCTGATTTTACTAGAGTTGGATTAGGTCCAAAGTAAGTGGAAATATGCCCATAAAAAGGAAACATTAAATCTGTTGAACAACTACAGTACTGTATTTCTAAATAAACAAAATATTCTTATAAACAGTATTATGGTAGCTGTCGTATTTTAGTGATGACTGAGTCAGGTTTTAGGGTAATCTATTTACTTAAAAATAACTCAAAGTAAACAGTACTGATATGCTGTAAATCTAGCATGGCTGTATGCTCTGTCTCATGCTCTGCAACTGGTTTCTGTCTGTTTGTGTGAGAGACTTAGAGTGTCAAGAGGAAGCATAGTGCAGTACTGCATAGTGTCTTGCAGCATGTATAAACACAAAAGACTCCCTGCGAAAGTATAGCACATTTCCCATTTCCCCCCCCCCACCTCCAATTCTCTACACTAACAGATTCTAACAAAAACATTTCTTTAACTTGTTATCTTTTATGTTATCACAGTATCAACAGGTCTCAGTCAGTCTTGTCAGACGTTTTAACAGCCTCCTAGATCTATTGAGAAGAAAACTGAATTTAGGCTTATCTGTCTTAAATCTTTTTAGTCTCTTCACACAACTGGAAGCTGGATCAATCCATTAAGGTATTTTTGTCCTTTTAGTGTATCTGTTCTCCCTTCACTCTTCCTTGATATATGTTCATTCTCACTCTGTCTCATTCTTAGATCATTAGCAGATTCCTTCAAAAAATGGTTTCCATTTTCTATCATAACTGAATACTGATGATGTTACATTTCTTTAATCCCTGTAGTTTGTTCTGGCCAATGCAGAATCTATGGTATACTAATTGATAAAGGCCTTATTCTTCTGTTATAATTTTGATGGGTCAATCTTTTTGCCAGGACTAGAGTTATCTGTCATTCCTTTGGTTAGGTCTTATGTCTTGTAATTGAGTATGTATATGTTTATTTTATAACTGTTCAGCCAGTGGTTTTCAACATTGCAGAAGCATTGCTCTGTAGTTGAATGGCACGAAATGTGCAATTTCTTTTCCATCAATTGCTTATTGGAGCTACTACTTCACTCTATAGACTCCACAATCTACTAATTCATTTGCTTGTGGGTATTTCAAGACAAGATATCATATGTTATCGATATCACAAGATATCACCATAATAGAGGCTCAACTTAAATGTATACCCCAAATTAAAAAACACAGTAAAAGAACTAAAAAAGAGCCACCGTGGCTTAACAACCATGTAAAAGAAGCAGTCAGAGATAAAAAGGCATTTTTTAAAAAGTGGAAGTCCAATCCTAGTGAAGTAAATAGAAAGGAGCATAAACACTGCTAAATTAAATGTAAAAATGTAATAAGAAAAGCCAAAAAGGAGTTTGAAGAACAGCTAGCCAAAAACTCAAAAGGTAATAACAATGTTTTTTAAGTACATCAGAAGCAGGAGGCCTGCTAAACAACCAGTGGGGCCCTGGACGATCGAGGTACAAAAGGAGCACTTAAAGACGATAAAGTCATCGCAGAGAAACTAAATGAATTCTTTGCTTCAGCCTTCACGGCTGAGGATGTTAGGGAGATTCCCAAACCTGAGCCATCTTTTGTAGGTGACAAATCTGAGGAATTATCACAGATTGAAGTGTCACAAGAGGAGGTTTTGGAATTAATTGATAAACTTAACAGTAACAAGTCACCGGGACCAGATGGCATTCACCCAAGAGTTCTGAAAGAACTCAAATGTGAAATTGCGGGGCTATTAACTATGGTTTGTAACCTATCCTTTAAATTAGCTTCTGTACCCAATGACTGGAAAATAGCTAATGTAACGCCAATATTTAAGAAGGGCTCTAGAGGTGATCCTGGCAATTACAGACCAGTAAGTCTAACGTCAGTACCAGGCAAATTAGTTGAAACAACAGTAAGGAATAAAATTGTCAGACACATAGAACAACATAAATTGTTGGGCAAAAGTCAACATGGTTTCTGTAAAGGGAGATCATGTCTTACTAATCTATTAAGAGTTCTTTGAGGGGGTCAACAAACATGTGGACAAGGGGGATCCAGTGGACATAGTGTACTTAGATTTCCAGAAAGCCTTTGACAAGGTCCCTCACCAAAGGCTTTTATGTAAATTAAGTTGTCATGGGATAAAAGGGAAGATCCTTTCATGGATTGAGAACTGGTTAAAAGACAGGGAACAAAGGGTAGGAATAAATGATAAATTTTCAGAATGGAGAGGGGTAACTAGTGGTGTTCCCCAAGGGTCAGTCCTAGGACCAATCCTATTCAAAAATTATCTGGAGAAAGGGGTAAACAGTGAGGTGGAAAAGTTTGCAGATGATACTAAACTGCTCAAGGTAGTTAAGACCAAAGCAGACTGTGAAGGACTTCAAAAAGATCTCATAAAATTAAGTGATTGGGCAACAAAATGGCAAATGAAATTGAATGTGGATAAATGTAAAGTAATGCACACTGGAAAAAATAACACCAACTATACATACAATATGATGGGGGCTAATTTAGCTACAACTAATCAGGAGAAAGATCTTGGAGTCATTGTGGATAGTTCTCTGAAGACATCCACGCAGTGTGCAGCGGCAATCAAAAAAGCAAACGGGATGTTAGGAACCATTAAAAAAGGGATCGAGAATAAGATGAAGAATATCTTATTGCCATTTATATAAATCCATGGTACGCCCACATCTTGAATACTGCGTACAGATGTGGTCTCCTCATCTCAAAAAAGATATACTGGCATTAGAAAAGGTTCAGAGAAGAGCAACTAAAATGATTAGGGGTTTGGAACGGGTCCCATATGAGGAGAGATTAAAGAGGCTAGGACTTTTCAGTTTGGAAAAGAGGAGACTAAGTGGGGATATGATAGAGGTATATAAAATCATGAGTGGTATGGAGAAAGTGAATAAGGAAAAGTTATTTACTTGTTCCCATAATATAAGAACTAGGGGCCACCAAATGAAATTAATGGGTAGTAGGTTTAAAACAAATAAAAGGAAGTTCTTCTTCACTCAACGCACAGTCAACCTGTGGAACTCCTTGCCTGAGGAGATTGTGAAGGCTTGGACTATAACAGGGTTTAAAAGAGAACTGGATAAATTCATGGAGGTTAAGTCCATTAATGGCTATTAGTCAGGATGGGTAAGGAATGGTGTCCCTAGCCTCTGTTTGTCAGAGGGTGGAGATGGATGGCAGGAGAGAGATCACTTGATCATTACCTGTTAGGTTCACTCCCTCTGGGGCATGTGGCATTGGCCACTGTCGGTAGACAGGATACTGGGCTGGATGGAACTTTGGTCTGATCCAGTATGGCCATTCTTATGTTCTTATGCTGAAATTTATAAATTTTATACTCTATTTTTGAGCTGTGGTCCATTGCATTATTATAGTCCTTGAAATGTCATGATGTGCAAACATTGTTTTAACGTTCCTGAACACAGTTGATGCTGTGATATCATAAAATGTCACTACTGAAAAGTTGCTAGAATAGTCCATTATGATCAGGAGTTCATGTTTTCCCAATACAAACAAATCTGACTATGTCCTATGGGATTGCAGGTTGTCCATGCAGTATTAAAGGTTCTCTGAGTTGTGCATTTCTGAAACTCCAGACAAGTTACACACTTCCTCACTATTACTCCAATACAACTATTCATCTGTGATCACAATACACTTCTAGAGCTCTTTTTTGACCAAGTCATACCTAGGTATCTTTCATTCCATTCATGGCTGATAGCTTGTATTACTTGTGATATTTCATCCATCACATTTTTCCTTTCTAGCTCATCCCACATTCCTGGTTATAAAGCACATGAAGCTTTTATCATACTCACATTCACTGCTACTACTCACTCCAGATCATCATTTTATGTAATAGTCACCATCGTTAGCCATTCTATTCTATAAAGCATCCCTAGTTTCATGTGATACAGTATAGTATTTATAATCATGCAAGTACTAAAAGGAAACATAATATAGACAGCCACTATTTTCCCCCATTGCTTAGTTTTTCAAAGTAAAACTGTTTATTTAAATCTTCTAATTGTGTACCATCTTGTATCACTTAGCTCATTCACTGAGATAGACATTCGAACACATAGAACCCTGAATAAATCAAGAAGGCTAGGATTAAAGAAAAATTTCAAAGAAAAATATGAATTACTAAAGTGCATTACATTACCAATACCACACATGCTGGGAATTGCATACAAGTGAAATATATTGCCTTGCCAGGAGGAGGATTTGGGCTTTGTAAATTATGGTTCATCCATTCAGTCAAGGTGAAATCCAGAAAGTATTTCACTGATCACTATATACAGTATGTTCTATCTTATAAAAACTAATGGAAGTAAAATTACTTCAGAAATGAATCAATTTCTAAATTAAAATATATAGCTCACTTACACTCAGAACATAGAAAAGGTAATACTATTTATATGGTAGTTATCCATTCCCTTGCTATACTGAAAAATTAAGAGGACTTCAATAACTAAATAATTGAGACTATATGTAATTCATTACACTAAACGTATGGAGAGAGAAAACTCAACATGCTTTCACCATTGGTAAGCACTAAATTTATTCATGCTTTGCATACACAAGAAAATATTATTATAAAGAGATCATGGTGTACCATGCTGATAGTTTTAAATAACTTTTCTACTCGACGCTGTGCGTAGGGAATATACTTCCTTTTATATTGTACAATTAATCCTTGCAATATTTATTATCCGTTTCTGACTTCCACTCTGTCAAGATTGAATTTTTTTTAATTTACACACACACACACACACACACCATTCTCTTTACATACTTTGTCCTTAACCTGTTCAGAAATATGTGGTTAGTTGCACCTCACAGTACTACGAACATAATTTATTTAAAAAGAACAGAAGTACTTGCGGCACCTTAGAGACTAACAAATTTATTAGAGCATAAGCTTTTGTGGGCTACAGCCCACTTCATCAGATAAACAGAATGGAACATATAGTAAGAAGAAATATATATACATACAGATAAGTTGGAAGTTACCATACAAACTGTGAGAGGCTAATTAGGTAAGATGAGCCATTATCAGCTGGAGAAAAAAAAATTTGTAGTGATAATCAAGACAGCCCATTTAGAAAGTTGACAAGAAGGTGTGAGGATACTTAACTTTAGGGAAATAGATTCAGTATGTGTAATGACCCAGCCACTCCCAGTCTCTATTCAAACCCAAGTTAATGGTATCTAGTTTGCATATTAATTCAAGCTCAGCAGTTTCTTGTTGGAGTCTGTTTCTGAAGCTTTTCTGTTGCAAAATTACCACCCTTAAATCTTTTACTGAGTGGCCAGAGAGGTTGAAGTGTTCTCCTAACGGTTTTTGAATGTTATGATTCCTGATGTCAGATTTGTGTCCATTTATTTTTTTGCGTAGAGACTGTCTGGTTTGGCCAATGTACATGGCAAAGGGGCATTGCTGGCACATGAATGGCATATATCACATTGGTAGATGTGCAGGTGAACGAGTCCCTGATGGCATGGCTAATGTGATTAGGTCCTATGATGGTGTCACTTGAATAAATATGTGGACAGAGTTGGCATCGGGCTTTGTTGCAAGGATAGGTTCCTGGGTTAGTGATTTTGTTGTGTGGTGTGTGGTTGCTGGAGAGTATTTGCTTCAGGTTGGGGGGCTGTCTATAAGCGAGGACTGGTCTGTCTCCCAAGATCTGTGAGAGTGAGGGATCATTTTTCAGGATAGGTTGTAAATCTTTGATGATGCGCTGGAGAGGTTTTAGTTGGGGGCTGAAGGTGACAGCTAGTGGTGTTCTGTTATTTTCTTTGTTGGGCCTGTCCTGTAGTAGGTGACTTCTGGGTACTCTTCTGGCTCTGTCAGTCTGTTTTTTCACTTCAGCAGGTGGGTATTATAGTTTTAAGAATGCTTGATAGAGATCTTGTAGGTGTTTGTCTCTGTCTGAGGGGTTGAAGCAAATGCAGTTGTATCTTAGAGCTTGGCTGTAGACAATGGATTGTGTGGTGTAACAGAAGAGTACCCAGAAGTCATGCCGAAATCTGTCAATTTATTTACTGATTCTAGACATTTTGATACACTAATTAGTTACAATTAAATTAATTGTACAGGAAAGTCTCAAAATCATATCTTCATTATGGAATAAAAACTGTAACAGTAACCATTAAAGCATATTTCACACTTCCAGAAACTCATTAGTGTAACGGAATCACTCATTTTCTTGTATCAAGTGACTAACAATAAATAACTCTATAAGATAAAGCTTGAGTAGTGCTATGTAACATGTATGTAAGGCAGCAACATTATCATATAAAAGGTTCCAACTGATTACTGGTGTATAACAGCACTAACTGATCCAAGACTCCTCACACAAGATAGTGTGTGTATACACACCATGGGCAGTGGCCTTGAAATGCAGTTGTAGTCAGAAAGAACAGCAAACACAACACCTTCTTATTCAACAGATTGGCTCCCTAGGTACTTTTGGCTCAATTTACTGCCAAAAGTATTTTTTTTCTTTTTTTGTTTTGAAATAGACAACTAGCAGTATACATTTTGCTTTCTCTCAACAGGACAAGCAGATATTCATTCCATAACAAAATTATAATTTAATTAACACTTGCAGAATTATACATCAGTCTTATTAATTGCCCCATCACAGTATACTAGGGGCTTGTCTACACTGGCACGCTAAATCAGCACCACTGCGATCGATGTAGCAGCGTCAATTTGGCAGGTCTGGTAAAGACATGATAAGTCTATGGCAGAGCACTTTCCTTCGACTTCAGTACTCCATCTCTCCAAGAGGCAGACGCTAAGTCGACGGGACAGCGTCTCCCATCGACATAGCACAGTGTAGATACCGCTTTAAGTCAATGTAAGTTATATCACTCGGGGTGGGGTGGGTATGATTTTTTCATATGCAGCCCACAATGTCTAATAAGTTGAGAATCACTGACTTTTATACTATTATTCCTGGGGGAATTCTGCACCACTGCATATGTGCAGAATTCATGTGACACACAGAATTTTTTTTTCCAGCAGACAATACATTCTGCCAAAAAGGTGCTACAGTTATGTTTTTCACCCACCCGGGGCCGCTGTGATGTCACAACAGAGCAGCTGCTCCCAGGCAGGAGCAGACCAGCTGCGGATAGGGAAGAGAAAGAGGCTGCCTTCCTCACAGTGCCCTGCCTGTGGGACCAGGTCAGGAGGAATGGGATGGGAGGGGGAATGGACAGTGTGGGGCACATGGGGCTGCTGGGGGGCAGGGTTACAGACTGGGATTCAGAAAGACTAATGGGGGAACAGACTGGGGCGGGGGCTGAATCGGAGCGGGAGTGCAAGGACATATGGGGATGGGGAAAAAAGAGGTGGCTGAGTGGAGGTACAGGGACACATGGGAATGGGGCAGATGTGTCTGACTGAATGAGAGGCTAGGGGTCAGCTAGGGTCTGCATGGGGGAGGCTCCCTAACAATCTCTCCCTATTCAAAAAAATCCCTGTTCCATACTTCTCCCACCAACACCCAACAGTCCTCCAAGTTCACTCCCAGGCTCCTTCCCAGCAATGACTTCCCTCTCCCTCGGCTACTCCATTACCCCTGACTCCCCCAAGTCTTTGCACTGCTTCTGAAGGGTGTGGTAAATAAGTTTTTATATTGTAGTTTAAATGAATTAGTACTCAGAATTCTGTATAATATGCCTAGTAAAGAGTCTATTTGTCAAAAAAAATTTCCTGAATCTTTTCCATTGTCTGTATTGTTACAGACATAGTTGCTGACAGGTATTTTGAAATAAATTACCAAAATAATTGAAACTGGTCTGATTATATTGTGTTGTTTTGACAAATAAAATATCCAGAATTTTAAAATATTTTGCTCAGAATTTTTAATTTTTTGGCGCAGAATTCCCCCAGCAGTAATACTATATACCATAAAATGGTTGCAATAATTGAAAGCCAAAAAGTACTAAAATATTGACAGTTGATTTTTTCTGAACTATCACATGGGTGTCAAAAGCTTTGGTGGCGCAATAAGATTGCCAGTGATGGACATAAACTGTATATACAACCAGGCCACCTTCAGATCGCACAAGGTAGTGCTTGATTTGCAAGTAGGTCATGTCTCTTTGAGATTTCCCATGATGATTTAATGAACAATGTAAACATTCATAACAAACTATTCAGATAATTTCCACTATATTTAATGACCAAATATATTATAATAAATAGAACAGAAAACTAATCTAACACTTACAAAACTACTACAGCCAAAATTTTCAAACCTAAGTAAGAGTGATCTGATTTTCAGAGGAGCTAAGCACCCACAATTGACTCAAGAGGGAGTTAGTTGTGGATATTTCCATTGCTGATAAGGATGTCAGGAGTGAAGAGAGTGAGAAAATGGTAAATATTATTACATTAAAGAGGAAGTAGAAATTGACATTCACATTAATAACCAAAGCAACCATGTGTTTTTCTGTTGCACCTATCCTTACTTCCCCTTAATCCCACCAGTGCTTCCTATCATCTCTACTCATGTCATGTCTTAACCTAGACTGTAAAATATCTGGAGTGTAGCACATTGTTTTTTGTCGTTAAACCAGATATACTTTGTATGTGTGTGTACATGTGCTGTATCCACATAGAACAACAGGATTTAATGAGAGACTGGATATAGGGGACGTGATAGAACAGGCAAGGCCAAACCATGGCTTGTGAACTGCATGCAACTTTTTTTGCAGTTAAAGTGCAGTCCACAGAACCCCCCACGCTCCCCCCTTTTCTGCCTACCAGACTGGGGCTGTAAGGGGTGGGGGCAGGAGATTCAGGTGTCTGACCTGCAGCAGGGTGGTGGGACTAAGGGTTTTAGCCCCCTGGAGCAGGGGTGTTGAGGCAGAAGCCCTGCACCCGGTACGTGCCACCCTTCAGGGCAGAAGCCCCGTGCCCCAGCAGGCACTGCCCCGTAGGGAAGGTTGTGCGTGTCTTGCAATTCTTGAACATTTGAAGATTATTGTATGCTGCTGGTACGGTCAGAAAGTTTGGCCACCCTTGTGACAGAAGATTCTAGCCCACAAAAGCTTATGCCCAAAGAAGATTAAAAGATTATACTGAGTTTACAAGCCTGACAGACAGTAAGGACAGTGAATTTAAGAGAAAGAAAAAGAGGTGGAGGTCAAGTAGTTGAAGATAATACATTTGTTTTTGGAGAGAACATGTGTGAGATCATGGCAAGACAATCAAGAGATGTCAGAGGCAGTAAGATGGAAGACAGGCTACCTGGAACTAAAGTAAATTTGGGAATTATTTGCATAAAAGGGACAGCTAGAACTAAGAGCATATGAAGTCATCAAGAACATGTAGAGGTAGAAGAGATCAAGAAAGAACCTTACAGGGTTTTGACAAGCAGGGGGAGAGAACAGGCAGATGATCCAGTAAAGATGCTAAATGAAGGAGCAATCAGCAAGGTAGGAGAAGAACCTAGAAAGTACAGGAGTCACAGAAGTCAGGAAAAGAAAGACAATAGCTAACAGCAGAACTAAGTCAGTAAACAGGTCAACAATTAGGATAGACAAGTGCCATTTTAACTTATCTAGAAGGATTTTTGAGACAAAAGGGAAACAGCAGTTAGGGAGGCTAGATGGATAGAAAGAAATTGAGTTTTTTGTTGTTTTTATAAAAATCTGACAAGTGCATGCTTGAAAGCTGAGGGAAGTAGTCAGAGGACAGAAAGCGGCTAACGGTAAGGCTGAACATAGCAGCCAAGGATGACAGGAGATGAAAAGTGATGAGTTCAAGGGAACAGAGATCAGATGCAGATGATAAAAGGAGGCCTCATAGTCAGAGACCAATGTGAAGAATGAGCAAGGTGGAAAATGGGAAGGAAGGAGATGACGAGAGAACTTGCCAACTATTGTCAAGTTTTGTTTTTGTGGCAAGAGAGGGTTAAGGCGGCAGGGGCTGTGTCAGAAGTTTGAGAGATAACTGAAGGTGGTCTTGGCAAGGAAGCCTGCAATGAATTTGGAACTGCTCTGTAATATTTATGAATAATGTATGTTGGCCTGGTTATTGGGATGATGTTTTCTGCATGAGTATTTTGTTTTAAGCATTTCTCATTAATGGTCTATCAGACAGGAAGGAGAAGATAGCTCAAGATGGCCACCTATCAGTTGCCACTTCAGAGTTGTTTTGGACAACCCCAGAACTATTGGCTATAACAACTCCGGCTCAGTCTCCTACCAGCCTGCTTAAATGTTTTGACCAGGTAAAGACAAAAGCCCACCAACACTTGAATAAGCCTAATTCAAAACAAAGAAGATGGATTTACAAGCACACTCTCTTGGCGTTATGGGGAGAAGCAGACTGAAAAAGATAGTCAGACACAGGTATCCATGGGGAGCGTCTCAAGAAGATAGGCCTCCCTGGGTTACCATTATGGGAAGGGAGAACGTTATGTAAGACAGATATGTTCAGGCGGTTTGTTGTTTTAAAATAATTTGTTCTTTAATGCTTTGTTCAGACTACTAAATAAAATACTCTGATTTAAGAAGGCTGTTGATCACTATATCACTGGTTACAGGTTCCTGAAAGGAAGAAATGCAGGTCCTTCAAAATCCAGTCAGACCCTCAAGGACACAAGCAGTTGGTATTGTGACAAAGTCAGGCCGGATGGCTGCAAGGGGGTCCTGGAAGGCCGATATATTAGCCCTAGAATGTTAAAGGCCCTTTTTCCTACAAGCTGAGAAGGGGTTACCTCAGGTCAATTACAGACAGCTGAATCCAATTAAGGGCTGCCTGAGGCCTTTAAAAATCCCCTCCTCTGGGGACAGCAAGGGAGAGAGAGAGAGAAAAAGATGAGCTGCTGCCGCCAGGCTAGTGGCAACAGGGAAATAAACTGCTCCAGGATGAGAGACTATGTTCCTTCCCATAGGGGAGACAGCCAAAAGTGAGTGCCTGCTAGGGGAAGGACTGACACCCAAGGGCAACCAACAGGACGACACCTTGTCCCAGCGAGGGGGGCAGCGAAAGGTACCCTGCCCCCCTGGGGTTTTGTTGGATGTGGGATCACCCTCAGGCCTACCCTGAAAATACAACCAAGGGAGCACAGAAGGGGGAAGGAAACCCTTCCTGAGTGGGGCTGATTACCCCAGGCCCACCATCACCTTGGGGGGAAGCACTAAGGCTGGTGAGAGATAAGAGGTGCCTTGCCACAGTATATACAAGGTACAGTAGCCAGGTCTCAGTTTAAGAGGAAAAGTCTTGTGTGATTCCACTCTGTGACAGGTAAGGAGCTAACACCTATGGGCCTGCACTCACAAAAAACAGAAAGGAGGCAAGGTGCAGCTAGCCATGTAACCATGACAAACCCATTAACAATAAAAGGAATAATATGTGCTCACTTCTTCGGAATAGAATGGAACCTCTTATTTGGGGAGGAAGAAGGATGAAAAAAGAGTACATTTATAAGAAATCTTGCAATGCATGGTTGCTTATATTATAAGTGGCTCAGCAAGACCTTTAGTTAAATTTGCCTAATACTTTTCATTATAATAGTAATTTGCTTTAATTTATTTAAAACTTGATTAAATTGTGGGCATTTTTTCAGACAGTAATTTTTTTGTGTATGGTTCCTTAAATTGTTTACAATTAGCTTTGCACTGGTATTTTTGGCCCTTCTATGTCTCCTACTGCTCCATAATAATTTCTCTGCCCAATTGAGCAACAACATTGATAGATTCCAGACAGCATAATCCATGTTTTCCTCACATGGGAGGATGGAAACCATTATTCAAAGCAGGAATTCCGAACCTGTTTTATATCATAACACCATTCCTATATACCTAGGACTAAGAAACATGCAAAAGGAGAGGGTCACAACACTGAAGTTCAGTAATCTTGAAATACAGCAGCAAGGATAGAGGAGTATAAGTGAGTGGTAGACACCACTGATTTTGTTGACAGTGTATGCTCTCTACACACATGTACCTCATACATCATTTGAAAGCTTCTTGTGTCTATTTTAACAATGAAGTATGATGTGGAGCTATCAAATGGCTCCATTACCACAGAAAAAGTGATAAACAATGACACCAACACATGAAGATGACCACCTATTGGGTGACTAAGAACTGTTGTCATTGAAAGATCATCTCATCTTGCTAAGGACAGGGCGCTGCAAAAAACATTTTCTGGACTGATAGCTGCTATGATTTGTCCCTCCCTTGCCAAACTTAAATTTGGTCTTACTGGTCATCATGTCAGCAAACGTTTTGATGCTAGACTTCTTGACTGGGCTGAAGAAGCTGTGTCCCACCAGAATTAAGTGCTTGTCTCATAAATCTCTCCATTTGTTCACCAACATCTGCTATTTTCAGAAGAGACTCTTGTGCAACTTATGTTACATGCAGTCTAGTAGATATGTTAATAAGCACCTCTGCATGTGGTTCAGAGTCAGATGGGTTTGTCATATTGTTGATGATCTGGCTAGTAAAAGCTGTAACATACTCCTCATCCCTCTTCGGTGCAGAGGCAAGTATTTGTTTGTGGAGTTTGTCTTCACTACTTCTTGTTAACCCACCTCTTTCTCTCATAGCTTTTGCATATTTGAAATAAGAAGCTGTGTACTGTCATCCCTAACACTAATACTGACCTGTGCATAAGTGTCACTGAATTAAAATCTACTGTTATTGG
Organism: Chelonia mydas; assembly: GCF_015237465.2. NCBI lineage: Eukaryota > Metazoa > Chordata > Testudines > Cheloniidae > Chelonia > Chelonia mydas. The sequence continues at coordinate 320,421,504 of NC_057849.1, forward strand.
TGCACAGCCTTCCGTGTGAGACTGATGTGATCAGCAAATTTCAGTGGAAAATATAGAAAAACTATTATCACTTGAAATGCTTTGACAATTAGAAATATGCAATGTGAAAACATTTCATGATAGTATTTTGCAAAACATTGATATTTGCCATTTTTGTCACATGCTAAGCAACTTCATTATTTCTGAAAAAAAGACTTGCCCGTGTAAAACCAACAAAAAACTTTTAATATATTATCATTTGGTAGGTTTAACCATCTGGTACCTTTTCACATTAAGGTGTACAAATTAACTTAAACAGTAAAAACTATGGTCATAGTCATGTTGCAGTGTGTCTGGAACTGTGCAAAAAATGACTCTCTCATTTGGAGTACCATTGTTTCACCTTGCTTATAGGCTTATGGCACCGCTTGACAGCTCCACCTCATATCTCATCTAAACACACATGAAATAAGTGATATATTATGTGGATATGTGCAGGGTACATGTAACTCCAAAAATATTGCCCATTTTTGAGAATTGCTGCACACCTAGTATAAGTGCAGTGGGAAAAAATGGAATAATGTGGCTCCATAGAATACCAGAGAGATATAGAGATCAACCCTCACTAAATTAGGGGCATGGAAAGGGAATAAGAATTTTTCTCCATTTACACATTTGTTGACAGTATCACTAGAATTTTAGAATATTGATTTTGGGGCACCTTGGACACATTGGAACACCTCCAAACAGTCTTCAATGTCGAAGACCTGCCGTCCATAAATTCTGTAAATAGGTCCCAACTAAAGAGGCAATTAAGACACGTAGCCAAAATTCATTCTGAGAAAAACATTTCCACCGGACATTTAGACAGGTTGATATTCAACATCTGTTTCCTCCACATTTCCAGAAAACCCATTTAGACTTTTTGCTGACACAATTTGCTTTATTTTTATCTGAAGGAATTTGATAACAATTGTGTTTTTTCTTAGTTAACTAATACATGTTATTTTACTCATCCATAATCACAATATAAATTAACGTTATGAGAATGTTGGTAACACGTATCAAGGTAAAATAATGTAAGTAACTCTTATTATAAAGACAGGTTTCAGAGTAGCAGCCGTGTTAGTCTGTATTCGCAAAAAGAAAAGGAGTACTTGTTGCACCTTAGAGACTAACAAATTTATTTGAGCACAAGCATCCGATGAAGTGAGCTGTAGCTCACGAAAGCTTATGCTCAAATAAATTTGTTAGTCTCTAAGGTGCCATAAGTACTCCTTTTCTTATTATAAACTAATTGGAATTTTGATAAACCAATTGGCTAATCTACCACATCAGGCATTAATCCGAACTACCCAATACAGGCAAACATATGACATGCTCACCCATTTCTGGAATGGCCTTTTAAGCCACCAACAAGCCAAGAGCTGGACCAGAAACAATTGCAATCCTTCCAAGAGTATGGTCTATTCGCTAAATAGTCATGGAGACACTTACAATATTCAGGGCATCCACATGCCAATTTGATACCTGTTCTTCTCAAAGAGTGCAAGAAAAGAAAGAAATCCTAGGATCCCTATAACAGAAATTATCCACTTTTGTTTTGAGGGCCACCCACCCTAAAATATGCAAGACACCAATACTCAATACTCAAGAGCTCACAAGCCACTGCCCAGTGTCTAACCACCCTTTTTAAAGCAAGCTAATCAAGAAACGAGGAAAATGAAGACTCAAACACCACCTGTTAAGTTGCCAGTACCCCGAATAAATTCCTCTCAGTAAGTCTTCAGGCCAGGGCACAGTACAGATAGAGTACTTGTTGCGCTGATGAATTACCTCCTTCTATCCATAAACAAAGGAAGTACAGCCATACTCAACCTGCTAGACCTCTCCACTGCATTTGATACAGTTGATCATTAAGTATTCTTGTCCTGCCTCAAGAGTCTCCAGGAGAAATGTCCTGAACTGGTGTTAGCTCTTTCTCTCAGAACAGAGCTTGAGGGATACTATGGGAAATTATTCCTCCACCTCCAAATCTTGCAGAGTCCCACAATGCTCAATTCCCCTCTCCCATATTTTCCAGTCTCTACATGAAGTTGTAAGGAGGAGGCTGGTGAAACAACACCAGGTGAAGTGCCAGCAATATGTAAGTGACAGACCGTGGACCCACTTCCATCTGAAACTGACCAAAGAGAGTGCACCCTCTCCTGTTGAGCAAAGACCTGGTCGTTGTGATCCATGCACACACATCTCTAGGCTTAATTATTGCAGCTCCCAACTAGTAATCAAGCCATACACCCTGGAAAAGATCAAACAGGTACAAAACGTAGAAACATTTCTGTTTAGCAACACAAGTCACCACAAATACATCACTTCAGTGCTCCAGTCTCTGCACCAGATCCTCATTGAATACAAAGTCCAATTCATGGTCTCTATCTGATATTCAAAGCCTCCAGGGGATTGCCCATTGATACTTGAGGGACTGCCTCTCCCTCCCGTAAACATGACCTTCCAGGATGGCTACATTTCTCCAGAACAATGAAACTATCAGCCAACAGGGGGAGGCAAATGAATGTGAGAGGCAGAACTTTCACAGGAGCTGGACCTGGGCCATGGAACTCACTCACACAAAAGATATGAATAAACAGAGTCACCACTGTCAGAACACAAAACTCACTTATTCACCTCAGCTATCCCTCAGTGAATCCTTTACATACATATGCTCACACACACATGCATTTATTTAAAAATAAAACCACATATAAATGAATCCAATCATTTCTCCTACTGACTGGAAAGGAAGAAAGAGATATAGTTATTTCTATTTTTGAATACTGTATTTGGGAGGCATTATAATAACTGCTCCTACAACTTTATTCCAATTGTAAGAAGTATATGAAAATTCGTAAGATGTTACAATAACCTAAAATAATAAACGTTGATGTAAAGTAGGTCAAGTTGCTTTCAGTAGTGAATTTATAAATAGGTGCCAAGAGCCAGACAGACAGACAGACTAAATAACTCCAAACAAAAAAGGCCACATTGCTATGATTCCAGGACAATATTGAAATCTTGCTTGGCAAAAACACAAGATGCAGAACCAGAAATTAATGAACCAAACTGGTGTGTTGGATATTAGGTCTAATTGGTGGACAAAATAATGAGGGGATGGGCAATTCCACTCATCATCCCCTTTGTGGATCATTAAAGAGAGCTTTTGGGGGGGGAGGGAATACAGAGGCTATGGGAGCAAGCTTCAACAGCACTGCTGCCACCCCCACTGTTTCCTTGACCGCCTTCATCCTGATCCTGAGAGATGTCCTGACCAGACTGGGCCAGAGAGAGGTACCCAGATTACATCACCACTGTTATCCACTCTGGTTGAAACTCAACCACCATCTGAGATAAAACAAGATCAGACTGTAACAGCAGCAGTAACAACTCCAGCTCATCTCAACTAGTTTCTTCTCTTTTACCCAAAAGGGCGGTTATTACAGTCTTTGATACCATCTTAGGGCTTGTCTACACTTACCAGAAGATTGACGCTGTGGTGATCGATGCATCGGCGGTCGATTTAGTGGGTCTAGTAAAGACCCGCTAAATCGACCGCCGATCGCTCTCCCGTTGACTCCTGTACTCCACCTGATCGAGAACAGTAAGGGGAGTCGACCGGAGAGCGTCTCCCGTCGACGTCACATAGTGCGGACCCTGCGGTAAATAGATCGAAGCTACATCGATTTGAGTTACGCTATTCACGTAACTCAAATTGTGTAGCTTAGATCGACTTTTCCCTTTAGTGTAGAGAAGGCCTAAGAGACTATCAAACAACGTGGGGTTTTTTTCCTTCTAAAACCTCTCTCCAGCTAAAGGAAAGGGAACATGAAATATTATTAAAATGTATTGCCTTTTTTTTAATTTAAATCGAATTTAGTGATTTTGTATTAAACTAATTGCCTACAAATGAAAGCCTTACTTAATACTTTACACTTCAAATGCTTTAACTTTTTCTTTCTTTTCTGTTTCTTTAATAAAAGGTAAAAAGGATTTTAATGGTGTTTGCCATGGTATTAAGCAGGCTGAGGTCTCTATATTCCAAACTCCGAACCTGGATTAACATTGTTTAAAGTTGGACAGTGGCTGGGTTATGTTAACACCTTTGGTCCATATCTTCCATTTAAATTAATACAACAGAGAAACATTATGGTAAAGGGAGAGATCAGATAAATGACATTCATGTGATATCACATATATAACAGAAAAAAACCCTAAGGTCCTTTTTAATATTTAAATATACACAGACAGATAGCTTAAAGTAGCTACAAGCACCTTCTATTTCCTAGAGATTAATGACTGACTGAAACCATGCCTGACTGAAACCAGCAGGTCATTCTCCAGGAAAACTGGCCTAGAACTCTAACAATAGAACATCCTTCTTTGTAGGGTAAAGAGTTTGACCCTTTCGCCCTGAGGGAGGAGTACCCTCATGTGTTCTTCAGCAACAACTAAAGAAACACAACTAAGCCTTGATGGAGTCACGTCCAGCCTTCTCAATGAGAGTTAGAGGTTCTCAAGGACAGAAACAAAGAGGAAATAAGATGGATATTCAAGGCTCCAAGAGCTGCTTGAAGGAACCCTAAGGAAAATGTCTCCCTCCATGTATATCTTGCAATTCAATTATTAGTGCTGAAGTACAGCTTGCTTTTAATTTGCCTTCCGTTCCAAATACAATTCTGGAAATTTCAGGTTTAACAATTACATAATCATTCAATGTAAAAGTTACCAATACTGCAACACAGTGCTGTACAGTAACAAAAATGTTCCAGCTGAATGAGCCAGATTGTACTCAATGATGGATGTACTTGGTGCTAGATTTACATCTAAAAATTGTGCTAATCCTAAAGAATGTGAAAAAATAAAATACTGCTAGTGTTAAACACAATAACAGGATTGGAATATTGTGAACAGAAATTAATCTGAATATAAATGCTGTATATAGAACAACTACTGTAAAATGTTTTTTTTTCCACTCTCTCAGAAGTGTACTCTTCTTCAGGCAACTTGCCAAACTGTGAAAGGAAACTATATTTCAATTATAATAAAACTGCCTAAAATAAAAAGATCACTATACGTGAGAATAAAAAGACCCCTTCAAATTTTCTGCATTTTCTTTCAGGAAAAGTTCAGGATAAAAGATTCACTATTATACCTTTGCCATGCAAAAAGATTAATGTCTTAACAGTAATTCTGTATGTTACATAAGAGAAATGTAATTCAGCAAAACTGCCAAAAAAGGAAGTTTTGCAAACTTCCAGATCATATAGCCAATTCCATCCAACAGTTTCAGCCAATTATGTGTTTACCAATAAACCACATATATTACTGAAGCAAAGCAAACTATTTTTATACATCTGTTGAACACATTTAAAATCATCCAAGCACAATGCAAGAAAAAGAATAAAGCAGCTTTTTATCATGCAGAGAGGCTACAAAAGGAGATAAACTTAGTTGAAGGTTTTATAGCTCTTATTTGTTCTAGGTGCCTGAAGCTCCTCCAGAGAATTGTATTGTTTTCAAACCAAAAGTGAAAGTACAATCTGGAAGCATTTAAATGGGAAAAAAACTATGACTGTCCTCTCTCTGTTTTTCCTCTTCCCTTTCATATTATCTCCCTCTTCTTCCTTTTAATGTCCACTTTCCTTGGCTTAGGTCAAATGATTCAGGCCTCCTATTTCTTCTGCCCACTAGAGGGCTATGTGTTAAAGAAGCAGAGGCTCGGGTCCATGTGTAAATATGTATTTCCAATTGTCCACACAAATCAGGTAAAATGTTCAGGAGAATGGATAATTAGATATAACAAATGTTATCTACCTCAGAAGATGAAAGATTCACTCAATCCTGCCTAAACCTGTGATTGAGATTTAGAAAGGTTTGCTCATTTTGTGCAATAACTGTAGTTCTTCGAGATGTGTCCCCCTATGGGTGCTCCACTCTAGGTGTATTCTCGTCTCTGCGCCTCAGATTGGAGATTTTTAGGTCCCGCATTTGTCCCGCACATGCGCTCTCCCTGTCTCGCACTCTGCCTTGGTGCTATATAGCACTGTGCGGGTGAACTGTCCTCAGTTTCTTCTCTACCACAGAGCTCATTAATAAGAACTCCAAAGCAGATGAGAGCAGGGCAGGTAGAAGAGCACCCCATCTTGAAGAACCACAGTTACTGCACAAGGTGAGTAACCTTTTCTTCTTCTTCGAGTGGTGTCCTTATGGGTGCTCCACTCTAGTTAACTCTATAGCAGTACCCCCAAATGGAGGGGTGGGGCTTTGGAATCAAATCCAATATTGAAGATAATACAGTGCAGCTAAATATGGCATCAGATGCTGAGTTGTGAGTGTTGTTAGATGTTTGGCGCTGTGGGTGTGTTCTCCCTGTGTGCTGTCCCAGCTCTGTGCAGACACCTGGAACAGCTGACCTCAAATGAACCACCCAATGACCACAAGATCCGTTAAGGTACGAAGGCACCTGCCCAGGTTTATTGACGACGCACGGTCCTAACTCTCCGGATTAATGTCTACAGTTACACTAACACATTTATGCCCGTGACAATGGATGCAGCTCAGTGAGTGCCGGGACCTTCCGTTAACCCCCCCCCAGGCTAACCAAAGACATTCCCTCTGAGATACCCCTTTATACACCGATACAAACAAGTTACATATTGCCCCTCTGACATAGTTAGTTACTGCCCCCTGACGTAGGTTGTTACCACCCATTACCTTGTACATGTTGGTTCAATCAAAACATCTCTATGCATTATACTGTCATCCTGACCTTATCTTTAAGAGAGGCCAATGTGTTCCTGTCATATCTGGGGAGGTGTTTGTACCAGACTTGGCATGGGGTGTTCTGGTACCATCCTCCTGGAATGTGTTTGCGTGAGTGTCCTGTGCCTAGACTTTCTTAGGAATGTGTGTGTTTTTGCAATACCAGCCCTGTTCTTGCCAGGCTCTGTGAGCGTGTACACAGGTAGAGCCTGACTCCTGCTTACAGCCTGTCTCTTGCTGACATTGCTTTATATTAGCAAACTTTTGACCACTACTTTAGCTAAAGCTTCAGGCCAGGCCTCTGATTCAAGAGCTTATGTCTCAGGCTCTCTTCCTACTACAGCGAGTGACTGCATAATGTTCAGCAAATGTATGAGCAGATGTTCAAGTTGCTGCTCTGCATTTTTTGTGATCTTGAGAAAGGTTATTAGAGTGGAGAGGGATCTCATGGAGTGAGTTCATACTCTAGAACGAGGTCGAAGGTCATAAGCAATAGGTAATGCAGTCTGATATCCATCTCTGCTTAGAGACTGGGTATCCCTTAAATTTGTCTGCAATGGAAAGAAATAGTCTGGGAGATTTTCTGAAGGGTTTAGTCCCATCCAGATAGAAGGCTAATTCTCTCCTGACATCAAGCGTGTGCACTGTTGCCTCCCTTTTGTCCCGGTGTGGTTTGGGTACAAAGGCTGGGAGGTGGATAAGCTGATTCATGAGGAAGTCTGAAGGTATTTTTGGTAGGAATTTTGGTTGTGGTCATAATGTAATCTTGTCTTTGAAAAAGATTGTAAAGGGGGGTATGCCATTAGACCACCTCTCACTCTCCAAGCAGACATGATGGGCACTAGGAATGCGGTTTTCATAGAGGGGTATAGAAGAGAGCAAGTGGCCATAAATTCAAAGGGAGGCCTTGTAAGGCACTTGAGGACAAGGTTGAGGTCCCATACTAATGTAGGACGCCTGATTTGTGGAAAGAGGTTACCCATACCTTTGAAAAACCTCTTTCTTGTAGGATGAGTGAACACAAAATAACCGTCTATCTTATGAAGGAAGGCAGTGATGGCTGTGAGATGCACCTTTACGGATTTTAGAGATAATCCTGACTTTTTTTAGCTCTAGGATGTAATCTAGCACTAGTGGTAGTGGAGATGATGTAGAGGTAACATGTTTTTAGTCACACCAGAGTTGGAATCTCTTCCACTTCTGAATGTACGTGTGAGAAGTAGTTTCAGTGAGGAGTAACAGCACCTTGTTTACATACTCAGAGCAGTTCATTTCTAAGATTTGGATCAAGAAGCCATGCCTTGAGGCAGAGAACCTGCAGACTGGGGTGGTGGATCTGTCCAGTTTCCTGAGAGAGGAGGTGAGGTATGAGCAGTAGAGCGATTGGCATGCATGTCTGTCTTGCCATAGTGGGACTATAAGAATAACCCTGGCTTTTTCTTTTCTTATCTTGAGCTGGACCTTGGATATTATAGGAATTGGTGGAAATGCATACAAGAGAATTCTGTTCCATTGGAGGAGAAAGACATCTCCAAGAGAGTGGTGACCCAGACCAGCCCTGGAGCAAAATTGGTAGCATTTCTTGTTTCTAGCTGTGGCACATAAGTCTATATTTGGCACTCCCCAGTGTATAAATAGGTTATAAAGGATGGAGGGGTCTATTTCCCATTTGTGATTGTGAGAAAAAATTCTGCTGAGAGTATCCACTGTAGTGTTCTGTATGCTTGGGAGGTAGGCTGCTAAGATGTTGATGTGGTGATGAATGCACCAATTCAAGAGTTTCACTGCCTCAGAACAAAGGGAAAGTGATCCTGCTCCTCCCTGGCAATTTATGTAAAACATACAAGAGATATTGTCTGTCACAATCTTTATATGCTTGCCTCTGATCAGTGGTAGGAAAGGTAAGCAGGCATTCCTGCCTTCTCTGAGCTCTAGTAAGTTGATATGCAATGTGGATTCAAAAGGGGACCATTTGCCTTGAATGGTGCAGGTCTCCAGATGAGCTCCCCATCCCAATATGTGTGCATCTATCATCAGTATTAATGATGGGAGTGGTTAAGTGAAGGGAACCACGGTGCAGGTATTGTGAGGATCTTTCCAGCAGCCGAGCGAGTTTTTGACCGTCAAGGGCATCAAAAGAAGTTTATTTAAACTGTGTCTGCTTGGAATGTATACCGTTCTGAACCACTCTTGAAGGCAATGCATGTGGAGTCTCACATGACTTATTACAAAGGTACTTGCCCCAATGTGCCCCAATGGTTGAAGACCATTTCTGGCCGAAGTCTGAGCACTGGCCTGAACTGCTGAGATTAAGTTGGTTAAGATGTTGAAGCTGTGTGATGGGAGGAAATATTTTGGCTTCTACACTGCATCTAGATAGGCCACTATGAATTTCAGATGTTGTACTGGGATTAAAGTGGACTTTTGGACAGTTAGTTGTAGTCCTAGCTGTAGGAATAAATCTATAGTCTTTCGTGTGGGTCTCAGAGCATCATTGAAAGAAAGCATTTTGAGCAGGCAATCATCTAGATATGGGAGTATCATAATTCCTAGTTTGCAAAGATGTGCTGCTACGGCAGCAAGGACTTTCAAGAACGTGCTGGGTGCAGATGATGGACCAAATGAGAGCACTTTGTATTGAAAATATTCTTGACCCAGAGTGAATCTTAGAAACCTCCTGTGCAATGGGTGGATTGTGATATGAAAGTAAGCACCTTGTAGGTCATGGGAAGAGAACCAGTCTTCCTGGTTCAGAGAGAGGATTATTGCTGCTCATCTTGAACTTTCTGAATCTATTGAGTAACCTTAGATCCAGAATGGATCTCCAATCACCATTCTTTTTCGGTATCAGAAAGTATTTGGAATAAAAGCCCTTTCCTCTGTGTTGAGTGGGAATAGATTCTGTAGCACCTCAGTTCAGAAGATATTTTTTTTTTTCCTGATGTAAAAGGTGCTCACGAGAAAGATCCTGAAGGAGACTAGGGAGGGAGTGTAAGTAGGAGGGAGGGAGGTAAAGGGGATCAAATATCCCATGGAAATGATCTCCAGTACCCACTTGGTGGTTATACACTCCCAATTTTGATGAAAAATTGTAAGATGGTCCCTGAAGGGGTGGAGATGTTGCAGCAAATAAAGGTGAGGATGGTAACTTGGGGCCTTAACCAATACATCAAAATTGGTGTGATGGCTGTGATTTTGAAGATTGTGGGGCAGCTGGTCTGCGCTTCTGTAGTCGTCGTCCTTTCCGTTGGGATTCATAATGGCTCTGGGGAGGAGGGAACAGAGCAGGCCGGGATCTCTGTGCCATCTGTCACTTACTATATCTTTTTTTTGTGTGGGTGTGTAAATTCCCAGGGAATGCAATGTGGCCCTAGAATCTTTTAATGTGTGGAGAGATTTGTCAGTTTTTTTAAAACCAACTTGGATCCTTCAAATGGAACATCTTCCACAATGGATCGTACATCCCTTTGAAAGCCAGAAAGGTGAAGCCATGAGGTTCTTTGCATGACCACTGCTGTTGAGATGGAGCGAGCAGCTGTTAGCAGCAGCATCCAGAAAGGCCTGCAACAATGTTCTCACAAGGAGCTGACCCTCAGGAATGATTGGTTGAAACTATTCTTTGATCAGTTAAGAGATGTTTGATGAAGGCATTTAACTTATAGTAGTTGATATGATTGCATTTTGCCATAACGTCTTGATAATTAGTGATCCTAAACTGTAGGATCACTGACGAATATAATTTTCGTCCAAATAAATCTAGTCGTTTCCAGTCCTTGTCATAGGGTGTCAATTTAGTGTGGTGCTGTTTGCCATGTTCATTTACAGTGTCAACATCAAGAGAATTTGAATAATGTTGAGAAAATAAAAAATCCATGTCTTTAGAGGGAACATATTTTTTGTCTGCTCTCTTGTATGTGAGAAGTATTGTGATTGGTGGCTGCCATATGGGTTTTGCTGGGTCAAACAAGGCCTTGTTGATGGGGAGCGCAATATGAGCTGATGTTGAGGTATGTAGGATGTCCAACAGTTTGTGTTGTGACTCCTTCACTTCTTCAAGCAGAATTTTTAGCGAGTTTGCTACTCTCTTAATGAGACCTTGAAACTGTTGAAGTCATCTGCCAGGGTTGGAGCAGGAGGCATAAAGGTTTCATCAGGAGAAGACAAAGAAATGTTGGTCATAGGCATAACCTCCTTGTCTAGTCTCATTTCCTGTTCTTCAAATGGATCGGGGGGTTGGATAGAAAAGATGAAGGAGACTGTCTTCCTCTGTCCCTTTGGGTGATACTAGAGGTCCTCAAGAATTGCTGTCTATAGGCCACCCAGGGGTCCCAGTAGGATCCCACTGAGATGGTGCAAAGGGCATTGGTGTCCATACCAAATGGCAGTAAACTGGGGCTGTAGTGATTTCTGGTTGGCTGTCTCCTTGATATTGTAACACAGAACCTTCCACTGAAACTGTATATAAATCGTCATCATCATCTTCTTCATCGTTGCTTGACAGAGGTGGAGCAGTCATGAACACTGGAGGAGATTGCCTCAGTACCACACATAAGTCAGGGGACCGAGATGTGGCCGGTACAGAGATTATGTCAGTGCCGAGTAGAGGCAAGTCAGGTGTCTCTGAGTCTAGTAAGTCTTTACAGAAACAAAATTCCTGTGGTACTGGAGTAGTGGACAGTAGTGCTGAGGCAAGCTCAGTGTGAACAGTTGATGTAGAGAGAGTCAGCGGTACCGGGAGTCTTCTGCACTCCAATGAATGGCCAGTAGAGGTCATTCTGGTCTTCTACAGTGCTAAGTATTCACTACCAAGTCCTTAGGTGACTCCAATCAGGGCCACTTTAGAGGAGCTAGACTGCGCTCCACCACTCCTTTCCCCCAATGGTAGTGATCTTCCTGAGCCTCTGCCCTTAGGGTCTTTAGATTTATTGGCAATACCGATGGGACACTGACAGACCAGATCAATCCAGGGCCACAGCCCAATTTACTTGTGTGTCAATACAGATCAAAGTGTTAAATGTATAAGTATGTATTCAGATGTTTAAACTTAATGAAAAGTAATGGAATGTTATTTGTATTGTTTTCACTTATCTGTTCCTGTTACAATGTAACAGCAAACATTTACACTGTCTATACCCTGTAACTAAATAACCCATCGAAGAAATCTTGTGAAATACTAATGAAGGACTTAAACAGAAAATGCTAATTTCAAAGCAAGTGATCATTGTGAGGTCAAGGGCTCTAAGTGCATTCCTCACTCACTGTCACCAAAGGAAAAGTCCATGTGCGTAGAGACACTATAAGCTTGCTCTCTGTGTGAAGATATGATAAATATGGATTCAAAGAATGATCCTTTATCTCTGGACTGCTTGGATTCTAACAGAGCAGAATAACTGAACAAGAAGACTGAGATCCCAGAGTTATTCTGGGTAGCTCTGAGAGATTTTTGGGAAACTGGCAGATTACTGCATCTCTGCTGCCACTTGGAATTATAGACTGTGACTCACCTGTACATATATTTTACCTGCTTTAACCTCTCAATAATTGAGATTCTATTTTTCTTAGCTAATAAACCTATAGTTAATTTACTACAGAATCGGCTGCCAGTGTTGTCTCTTGGGACTGTGAGAAAGCTAATGTAGTGTGATTTTTAGGTTTGAGTGACCTTTTATCACAAAGTTCAGTTTGTCTGGGTGGCAAGATAGATTAGAGAGTATAAGGGGACTGTCTGTGACTCCACGCTAAAACTGGTATAGTGATCCAGGAGTTCATATTTGTTACTGGCTTGGTAAAATCTAATTATAGAACATACCACCAGTTTCAGGTATCTGCCCTGTTTTCTGACAGTTTGCCCTGAATTAGGTATTCATAGTTGTGAGCCCCTCCAGACAGCTGTGACAAAGTTTCTCCTCTGCCTTGGTGGGTTCTGTGCTTTCTGGCAGATTTGCTCGCCTCAGAGGTTCACAGCAGTCCTCAGTTTGGCTCCTTTTGTTATTGGCACAAACCTGCCATTTGCTCAGCTAACCTCATCACTCGCCAGCATGGGGAAAAGGAGGAGAACAATCTCCGCAGTCTCTGCTGGGCCACCTAATGGGTCGGGGGACAGGCCAGAGACCTTCCCCTCTGGTGGGACACACAGTCCAGGTCAACTCCTCTTATATCAAATAGGGAGTTGGGGGGGAACCCAGGCCCGCCCTCTACTCCGGGTTTCAGCCCAGGGCCCTGTGGATTGCAGCTGTCTACAGTGTCTCCAGCTGCGTGATAGCTACAACTCCCTGGGCTGCTTCCCCATGGCCTCCTCCCAACACCTTCTTTATCCTCACCACAGGACCTTCCTCCTGATGTCTGATAACACTTGTACTTCTCAGTCCTCCAGCAGTACACCTACTCACTCTCAGCTTCTTGCGTGCCTCTTGCTCCCAGCTCCTTGCATGCACCTCACTAATTGAAGTGAGGTCCTTTTTAAAACCAGGTGCCCTAATTAGCCTGCCTGCTCTAACTGATTCTGGTAGATTCTTAATTGGCTCTAGGTGTCCTAATTAGCCTGCCTTAATTGGTTCCAGCAACTTCCTGATTGTTCTGGAACAGCCCATTATTTTACTCAGGGAAAAGGGACCTGCTTAATCTGGGACTAATATATCTACCTTCTATCACTTTCCTGTACCCATCTGGCCTGACCCTGTCACACAGCGTGACAATTGGTTCCTGAGGACCTTGCTGCTTCGTGGAAACGCAGTAATAGGCCAGTACCGAGGTGGTCGACCTTGTCGGGAATCTCTTTTTCATGGTCAGTTCCCTACTCAGTGGACTTGTAGCCCACTTTTTTGAAACGTTTTGAGAGAAATCCAAAAATTTCCTCTTTGAAGTTACCGGAGAGTATTGAGCCAAGGACACTGATGGAATTGGTCTTGTCAGGAGCTGCTGAACGGGGGGAGTCCCGGAGCTGGGGTCAGAAGCTGGTCTGAGTGAGCTTTCCATCATAAGGAGTCTTAATTTTAGTTCAGAGTTCTTCCTAGCCCTTGATTTTAGTGTCAGGCAAAAAGTGCACTTCTGAGGCACTTGTGACTCTCCAAGGCAGCGAATGCAACAGGAATGTCTGTCGCTGACCTGGAATGACTTCCTGGCAGCAGAGACAATGTTTAACCCAAGGGAAGCTTGGCATACCCTTTCTAGGGTTCACTTCCTGAGTGGGACAAGATAAAGAAGAACTAACTAAAGACAGGAAGTTAGCTATTCTAAAAATGAAATAAAGAAAAAAAATGAAAGTAAAGGAGGGGAGTATTAACACTAATTAACAATAACTCTATGAACTATACTATTAACTGAGAACAAAAGTAAGATATAGATAAGGAACTCTGAAATCGGACTGGGCTAAGACCCCATCTCAGGCCCAAGGCAGTTGAGAAGGAACAGAGGGTGGTTTGCCTGCATAACACTAAATAGCATTGAGGCAGAGCACGAGATGAGGAAAGCATACGTGGGAGCCGAACAGACACTGCTACCGAAAATCTCCAATCTGATGTGTGGGGACGCAAATACACCTACAGTGGAGCACCCATAGGGATACCACTCGAAGAAGAATCTGCTACTTCAATCCAGCACTTGGACTACTAAACCTTCCCTCTCCATTTAAGAAAACTTAATTAATGCTACCTATTATGCCAACCAAAGCTATAGCAATTGTTCTGCCAATTGCTGTCTGTGATAGCATTTGTAATCTTCACTCTTTTACCAGAACAGAGAATGCAGGGCTCACCAAATTTAAAAGTTATTTTATTTTTAAGTTATTCTTCTGGATTTCATAATTTTAAAAAAGTAACTGCCAACCTAATGAATGGACTTATCGGTTAATGGATCTTTACACTGAGCCCATCACTCCCCATCACAATATTTGCAATAGTTTTAATTGGTATAATCTAGTCCTATATTATATTTTAATTTCTTTCAGCACTACAAATACGTACATACCATATATACATAAATGCAATGAGATATTGCACTGAGTTCCTTAAATGAATTAAAAGATGTCAGTAAGATTATATAAAATACCCTAAAAAACCACAAAACTTCTTTAATTCCTCAGGGCTAAACATTTGGTAAAAAATAGTGGAAAGATTCCCATTGACTTAACCAGGCACTATAATAGGCCCTCAAAATTATTCTACAGCCTCATGAACTTAATTCATATAGTTAATTTATACACCCCATAAATATGAACCCAAGTACATTAGCTGTAGGATCATATAAGAATAGAATTATACACACTACATAAAAGCACTGTACATACAGTATGGGTAGCCTGTGGGATCCAGAGAATGGCGGATACACCATATATAGAGCCTCTGCTCCTTCATAGTGGTGCATCTGTCCCCCGCAGTCCCCAGCCATTCCTTATATCTGTAAGAATATAATAAAAAGAAAATGCATAACATGGTGCTTAAAGATCCAAGAGAAGAGGGTGCCCATGGTTCAGGGTCTCCGCTCCCTCACCTAGGCACTACCCAACCACTCTGGGTCTTCAATCCACCATAAGACAAAACAAATTTCTAGAGTTTAATGCTACATGGTGCAAAATGCTTCTCTTTAATGCGGGTCTTTAAATGACAGAGGACGAGTGGTGAGTGGAGAACAGTTTGCTGTGTTGCCATATTGTTTGGCCTGTGGGTCAGTCTATTTTAGTGTTTATCTCCACACTTAGATATTGTGATAAGAATACAATAGATTAATGTACACATGAATAAAATAGGATTGCTCAAAGAAACAAACTGACACACTATCAAAAAAAGATAAAATGAAGTTTTAATAATTCTGGGCATCTGAGTGCATGTGCACACTCACATGCACACACACGCTCACTTATTTAAACCTTCCAAAGACTCTAAAAGACTTCACAGTAATTTAAAATGAACTAACTGAGCCAATCTATTTTATTCCAAGTACATTACAAAACACAAAACAAAATATAGAGCTGGGCAAAATTTTTCAGCCAAAACTTTTTTTTAGGTTAAAAATGCAGATTTGGAGACACTTAGCAAATTCTTGTTCGTTTTTCCTAATTGTTCTTGTCAGGAGAAAAAAGCAAAAAAGAAACCCAAGAGTTTAAATGTTTCATTTCAACATTTTAAAAACAAAACATTTTGAATTTTTCATCTGAAACCACTTAATGTTTAGAAAATCTTTAATCTTATTTAAAAATAAAAAACACTTAAAATCTAAACAAAATATTTTGTTTCGGGTCAAAATGAAGCATTTTGTTCAACCCAAAATGAAACTCATTTCAACTTTTCAGTTTGCCTAAAATTTTGAAAAATGTCATTTTCAGGTTGACCCAAAATGATTTCCCCCTCCAACCCCACCCCACCCCCTTTTTTTTTTTTTTGGAATTGGCAGCAAACCAAAAACACAGTTCTTCATACAAGTCTACTGAGAATGCAGATCTTCAGTTAGCCTGGAGGTCCCAGATTTGTGGTGTTCCTTCCTGCTGAGTAACCTTTCTTTGTTCTGTTCAGCATGCTTGCAGCAATGTTCAATTTATGAATAACCCTAATAACTGAAAATGCTATGTCTTTGCTCTTTAGTGTTCATGAGTGTAGTAGATTTCACTTTGCACTCAACACACTAACACAAAGGAGCAAAAAGGAGATGTTTTACAGAGCATATTCACTCAAAAATGGAAGGAAGAGAAATAGCTAGATTGGCTAGAAATGCATAGTTCCTATTGTTTACTACCTATCTCACAGATTCAAAGAGGGACCCATTAGCCTGAAATGGTGACAACTAGAACATAAAAGAAGTAATTCCACTAAGTGACACACACACATGAATGGTTTCAGAGTAGCAGCCCGGTTAGTCTGTATTCGCAAAAAGAAAAGGAGTACTTGTGGCACCTTAGAGACTAACACATTTATTTGAGCATAAGCTTTTGTGAGCTACAGCTCACTTCATCGGATGCATTCAGTGGAAAATACAGTGGGGAGATTTATATACACAGAGAACATGAAACAATGGGTGTTATCATACACACTGCAAGGAGAGTGATCAGGTAAGGTGAGCTATTACCAGCAGGAGAGCAGCGGGGGGGGGGGGGCGCGAAAACCTTTGTAGTGATAATCAAGGTGGGCCATTTCCAGCAGTTGACAAGAACTTCTGAGGAACAGTGGGTGGGTGGGGGAATAAACATGGGGAAATAGTTTTACTTTGTGTAATGACACATCCACTCCAAGTCTCTATTCAAGCCTAAGTTAATTGTATCCAGTTTGCAAATTAATTCCAAATCAGCAGTCTCTCGTTGGAGTCTGTTTTTGAAGTCTTTTTGTTGTAATATTGCGACTTTTAGGTCTGTAATCGAGTGACCAGAGAGACTGAAGTGTTCTCCGACTGGTTTATGAATGTTATAATTCTTGACAAAATCAGACAAAATTACCTGCTGGTAACAGTTCACCTTAAGTGATCACTCTCTTGTTACAGTGTGTATGGTAACACCCATTGTTTCATGTTCTCTATGTATATAAATCTCCCCACTGTATTTTCCACTGAATTCATCAGATGAAGTGAGCTGTAGCTCACGAAAGCTTATGCTCAAATAAATATGTTAGTCTATAAGGTGCCACAAGTACTCCTCTTTTTTTTTTTTTTTTTTTTTTTACACACATGAATGTTTTTATGACGATCCATGAGTCAGACCAAGTTGCATACTACTTAATTAAAAGGGAGTCTAGTAAATGTAGAAAGTCATGCTTTGCCCATTAACAGATATAGGACACAGGTGAAGTCACCAGTTACTGTTGATCTAACATTGTAACAGCGTATGAAAATAGAGGGGAAATCCTAACTGGCACCATACAAGTAAATGTTTCTTAAGTCACAGTTAGTCTGTAAGGTAACATAAGTGCTTAAGCCAGTAATAACATACATTGATAAGTCTACATTTATGAAGAACCTAAGCCATTTTACATCCTTGATAGTGCCTGGTGCCTAATGACATGAAAAATGTGCACTGAACAGATGAACATCTAAAACTGCTCTCTTGCACAATGAAAGTTTTTGAGCCCTCACCCTGAAAGATATGTGGCAACCTCAGTTCCCACTGAAGTTAATGGGAGATGCTCAACACTTTTCAGGATTAGGCCTTAAGTGAGATTTACAAAATTTTTAAACCAGGAATTCATGGTAACTGATTTTCAATTACAACGACGCCCAACCAATTTTCTTCTACTTAGTTATGGCCATATTCCTTAATGGGGGGATTCTTCATGTGTCAAGTTTCAAAATTCAGCCATTTTGATTTAACTGTCTGAGAAGCATGGCAATTTAAAAAAAAAAGGAAACACTGATTTTGCTTCAGCTCTTGGCAGAACTCTAAGTGGTTGAAAGAATTTTACTCCAACTTTCAAAAATAATTCCATTCAGGACAGAGATGAAGTAGAGAAAATTTCATCCCAAAAGTTATGTCCCACAAAGTTTTGAGCATGTCAGAACTGGGGATGATCATTGGCATTCTTTTGCTGTCTTAGCTATGACCCAAAGAATGCTACAATAAAATGGACTATGGGTATGTCTACACTACGAAATTAGGTCGATTTTTAGAAATCGATTTTATACAGTCGATTGCATATGTCCACACTAAGCGCATTAAGTCAGTGGAATGCGTCCTCACTACCATGGCTAGCATCGACTTACAGAGCTATCCCACAGTCTCCGCCACCCATTGGAATTCTGGGTTAAGCTCCCAATGCCTAATGGGGCAAAAACATTGTCGCGGGTGGTTTTGGGTACATGTCGTCAGTTGCCCCTCCCTCCATGAAAGCAACGGCAGGCAATCGTTTTGTACCTTTTTTCCATACAGACGCCATACCATGGCAAGCATGGAGCTTGCTCAGCTCACCATCACCGCTGTTGTTGTGTCCTGGGTGCTGCCGTCAGCAGACGGTGCAGTACGATTGCTAACCGTCATCATCCACCATTTCCGCTGCAACTCTGCTCTCCCGCTCTTGTAAATGAGCTCAGTCTCAATAGCAAATTTCTCCATGTTGTCGTCATCCACCGCTTCCGCTGCAATTCTGCTCTCCTGCTCTCCTAGTGCCATGAATCCACCTCGCAGGTCCTCTTGTCGTTCTCTATAAATATCTACTCTCGTGGCATCCGTCGTCATCCACCGCTTCCACTGCAACTCTGCTCTCCTGCAGACGCCATACCATGGCAAGCATGGAGCCCGCTCAGCTCACCACTGCTGTTGTGAGCATTGTAAACACCTCGCATATTATCCTGGAGTATATGCAGAACCGGCTAAGAGACGCCAGCACAAGGACAATTTTGATGAGGACATGGACACAGATGTTCCTGAAAGCACGGGCTGTGGCAATTGGGACATCATGGTGGCAGTGGGGCTGGTTGATACAGTGGAACGCCAATTCTGGGCCCAGCAAACAAGCACAGACTGGTGGGACCGCATAGTGTTGCAGGTATGGGATGATTCACAGTGGCTGCCAAACTTTCGCATGCATAAGGGCACTTTCCTGGAACTCTGAGAATTGCTTTCCCCTGCCCTGAAGCGCAGGAATACCAAGATGAGAGCTGCCGTGAGAGTTGAGAAGCGAGTGGCAATAGTCCTCTGGAAGCTTGCTACGCCTGACTGCTACCAGTCAGTCGGGAATCAATTTGGAGTGGGCAAATCTACTGTGCGGGCTGCTGTGATCCAAGTAGCCAATGCAATCATTGAAGTTCTTTTATCAAGAGTAGTGACTCTGGGAAGTGTGCAGGTCATAGTGGATGGCTTTGCTGCAATGGGTTTCCCTAACTGTGGTGGGGCAATAGACGGAACACATATCCTTATCTTGACACCGGACCACCTTGCCAACCAGCACATAAACCGCAAGGGGTACTTCTCAAGCACTAATGGATCACAAGGGACGTTTCACCGACATCAACGTGGGATGGACAGGAAAGGTGCATGACGCTCGCATCTTTAGGAACTCGGGGCTGTTCGAGCAGCTTCAAGAAGGGACTTACTTCTGTCATAAATATAAAGGGAAGGGTAACCACTTTTCTGTATACAGTGTGTGACAGGGTCAAGCCAGATGGCTACAGGAGAGTAATAGAAGGCAGATATATTAGCCCCAGGTTAAGTAGGTCCCTTTTCCCTGGGTAAGGTAACAGGGAAGGTTCCAGAACAATCAGGAGCCTTCTGGAGACAATTAAGACAGACAGGCTGATTAGAACACCTGCAGCCCATCAAGAAGCTGTCAGAATCAATTAAGGCAGGCTAATCAGGGCACCTGGGTTTAAAAAGGAGCTCACTTCAGTTTGTGGTGCGCGTGTAAGGAGCTGGGAGCAAGCGGCACTAGGAGTGGAGAGTGAGAACGCATACTTTTGGAAGACTCAGGAGTACAAGCATTATCCGACACCAGGAGGAAGGTCCTATAGTGAGGATAAAGAAGGTGTTGGGAGGAGGTCATGGGGAAGTAGCCCAGGGAGTTGTTGCTGTTGCACAGCTGTGCCAGGAGGCACTTTAAACCGCTGCATTCCACAAGGCCCTGGGCTGGAACCCAGAGTAGAGGGTGGGCCCGGGTTCCCCCCAAACCTCCCAACTCCTGGTCAGAGGAGGAGTTGACCTGGACTGTGGTTCATGAAAACGGCGAAACTGAGAGCTGCTGTGAAGCTCCAAGGCGAGCAAATCCGCTAATAAGTGCAAGACCCACCAAGGTAGAAGAGGAACTTTGTCACTAGTGCTATAAAATCCCTCCTGGCCAGAGGCAACATCCTGTTACCTGTGAAGGGTTAAGAAGCTCAGCTAACCTGGCTGACACCTAACCCAAAGGACCAATAAGTGGACAAGATACTTTCAAATCTTGGTGGGGGGGTGGTTTTTGTTTGTGCTCTTTGTTTATGTGGTTATTCTCTCTTGGGACTGAGAGAGGCCAGACAGAAATTCATCTTCTCCAACCTATCCTAATCCAAGTCTCCAATATTGCAACAAGTATAGGTAAGCCAGGCAAGGTGGATTAGTTTATCTTTTGTTTTATGTGAATTTTCCCTGTGTTAAGAGGGAGGTTTATTCCTGTTTTCTGTAACTTTAAGGTTTTGCCCAGAGGGGGATCCTCTGTGTTTTGAATCTGAATACCCTGTAAAGTGTTTTCCATCCTGATTTTACAGAGGTGATTCTTTTACCTTTTCTTTCATTAAAATTCTTCTTTTAAGAACCAGATTGATTTTTCATTGTTCTGAAGATCCAAGGGTTTGGGTCTGTGTTCACCTGTACAAATTGGTTAGGATATTATTCTCAAGCCTACCCAGGAAAGGGAGGGGTATAGGACTTGGGGGGATATTTTGGGGGAAGAAGTCTCCAAGTGGGCTCTTTCCCTGTTCTTTGTTTAAAACGCTTGGTGGTGGCAGCATACTGTTCAAGGACAAGGCAAAGTTTGTACCTTGGGGAAGTTTTTAACCTAAGCTGGTAAGAATAAGCTTAGGGGGTCTTTCATGCGGGTCCCCACATCTGTACCCTAGAGTTCAGAGTGGGGAAGGAACCCTGACAACTTCCCAGACCAGAAAATTACCATTGGGGATGTTGAAATGCCAATAGTTATCCTTGGAGACCCAGCCTACCCCTTGCTCCCATGTCTCATGAAGCCATACGCAGGCAGCCTGGACAGCAGTAAGGAGCAGTTCAACTGTAGGCTGAGCAAGTGCAGAATGGTGGTAAAATGTGCCTTTGGATGTTTAAAAGCTCGCTGGTGCTGTTTGCTGACTAGTTCAGACCTCAGCGCAACCAACATTCCCATTGTTATTGCTGCTTGCCGTGTGTTCCATAATATCTGCGAGAGTAAGGGGGACATATTTATGGCAGGGTGGGAGGTTGAAACAAATTGCCTGGCGTCCAATTTTGACACCAGGGCGATTAGAAGAGCACAGCAAGGCGCGCTGCGCATCAGAGAGGCTTTGAAAACCAGTTTCATGACTGGCCAAGCTTTGGTGTGACAGTTGTGTGTATTTTTCCTTGATGCAAACCTGCCCCCTTTGTTAATTTTAATTCCCTGAAAGCCAACCACCCTCCTCCCTTGGAAATAAAATAACTATTGTTTTGAAACCATGGATTCTTTCTTTATTAATTAAAAAAAAAGGGAGATAACTGACAAGGTAGCCTGGGTGGGGTGGGGGAGGAGGGAAGGACAAGGCCACATTGCTTATTATAGCCACACTACAAATCAAACTGTTTGAATGACAGCCTTCTGTTGCTTGGGCCATCCTCTGGAGTGGAGAGGCTGGGTGCCCGGAGCCTCCCCTCGTGCGTTCTTGGGCATTTGGGTGAGGAGGATATGGAACTTGGGGAGGAGGTCAGGCGGTTGTACAATGGATGCAGCGGGGGGTCTGTGCTCTTGTTGGCTTTCCTGCAGCTGCACCAGACGCTTCATCATGTCCATTTGCTCCCCCATTAGCCTTAGCATCACCTCCTGCCTCTGCTCTTCGCGCTCCTGCCTCCTCTCTTCGCGCTCCTGCCTCCTCTCTTCGCGCTCACTTAATGCTTTCCTAGCCTCTAACACTGACTGCCTCCATGCATTCAGCTGTGCCCTATCAGTGTGGGAGCACTGCATGAGCTCGGAAAACATGTAATCGCGAGTGCATTTTTTTCACCTTCTAATCTGTGATAACCTCAGGAACAGAGATGTTAGAGAGAGCCTAGAAACATTTGCACCTGGGGGGAGATATAAAGGGAGAGTAAAATTTAAGATGATACATTTCTGAGAACAAAAGGGAGACTCTTTCACAGTGAATCAAGCAATTCACAGCAGACAGTACATGTGCTTTAGGTACAAGGTCGCATTTTGCCTTTTATATTGAGCGCCTGCCGTTATCATGACACATCACACACGGCTGGGCAACAGAATTTGGTTTCCATGCAGCCATGGTAAGGCAAAGGGTACATGGAGTTGGTTTCTTATGCTTAACATGTGGGAATGGTTTCAAACTGCAGCGCCATCCTTTCCCATAGCAAGCAATGGGTTGGGTTTCACATTTAAAAGGAGGGGCTGCGGTTTTTGGTTGGATGTGCAGCATACACCTCCCCCACCCCACCCCGTGGCTATTCTCCAGGATAGCCAAGTGCAAACAGCCCATCATGAACAGGGTCCTTTTACTGTTCCCTTACAAAAATTTCCCTATTTCAACCAGGTGACCATGAATGATATCACTCTCCTGAGGCTAACACAGAAAGATACAGACCGAATGTTGCTTGAATGTGACCAAAACCCAGGACCATTTGCTGCCATGCTTTGTGCTGCAATGATTCCAGAATACTTTCAGAGTACCTCCAGGAGAGCTTCATGGAGATGTCCCTGGAGGATTCCCGCTCCATCCCCAGACATGTGAACAGACTTTTCCAGTAGCTGTACTGGCCGCAAATGCATGCCAATTCTTCAGGGCAAATCAAACATTAAACACGATTGCTTTTAAACTCTGTATTGTAGTTACAAATGTGAACTCACCAGAGGTGCCTTCTCCAGCTTCAGGGTCGGGGATCCCACCTTCGGAGGGTATTGCCTCCAGGGTGATGAAAAGGTCCTGGCTGCCAGGGAGAATGGATTCACTGCTTGCCTCCTGCGCATTCTCCTCCTCCTCTTCCTCATCCACAAAATCCTCCTTCCTGTTGCGAGAGACTCCCCCCTTGCAGGCATCCATCGACAGTGACGGGGTAGTGGTAGGGTCCCCTCCTAGAATGGCATGCAGCTGATCATAGAAGCAGCGTGTGTGGGCTCTGATCCGGAGCAACAGTTTGCCTTCTTTGTCTTTTGGTAGGCTTGCCTCAGCTCCTTAACTTTCACGCAGCACTGCTGCATGTCCCTGTTGTAGCCTCTCTCCAACATGCCCTGTGAGATTTTGGCAAATATATTTGTGTGGTGGGGCGGTGCCCCACACCCATGCCAGAGGGGCTACAACAGGCCAGAGCGGCTGTACAAGGTGGCAGCCAATCAGGGAGGGCCAGTTAGAGAGCTAATCAGGGCCAGTATTACAGCCAGCCAATGAGGGCTAGGCTAGGCTAGGCCCTATATAAAGGCTGTTCAGGAAGGGAGCAGGCAGTCTCTCCCAGGCTTTCAGAGGGTGAAGGTCTGTCTCCTGCGTGAGGAGACTAGCACCAGGGACAGCGCAGCGCGAAGCAGAAGGGAACTCCCGCCCAGTACCTGCCGGGCTGCAGGTCCTGAGAAAAAGGACCTAGCCGGTGCAAAGGGACTGAAGGGGAAACGGCCCAAGGAGAGAGATGGACAAAGGGAGAGAAAGAGGGCAGGCAGGAAGGCTGCCACCAAAGGGTCCCTGGATTGGGACCCAGAGTAGAGGGCGGGCCTGGGTCTCCCCCTTGCACTTCCACCTGGCTGTTTGGAGTGGCCATCATGGACTGCACCAGACCCCTGCCAAAACGGGTTAGACTTTGGGGTGTGGTTGGCCATTGTGGCTGGGGCATAGAGAGGGACTGCTGATAACACCAAACCCCCGGAAGGGGGTGAGACCGGAGCAATGGGCACTGCCGGAGGGCAGTGTCCTGAAGAGGATGCCGCAAGCTGGGAGCAACATGGGTTGAGACACCAATCTAGGGTGAGGGACGGACAGGACACCACTGGCACAGGGCACTCCATATGAACTGAGCTACTTCCCAGAGTGAACAGCAGGAGGCACTGCGGTGGTGAGTCCCAACCCCATCACAATTTGCATTTCTTCTTTTTGATCAGAGTTCTGCCTGCACAGATGCTTCTCCCCATAGAACAATCAGATCCAGTGTCTCCCCTTCGGTCCATGCTGGAGCTCGTTTGCAATTCTGGGGGGACTGCACGGTCACCTGTGCGGCTGAGTTCGCCACGCTGACCAAACAGGAAATGAAATTCAAAAGTTCCCAGGGCTTTTCCTGTGTACCTGGCTAGTGCATCAGAGTTCAAAGTGCTGTCCAGAGCAGTCACAATGGAGCACTATAGGATAGCTCCTGGAGGCCAATACCGTCAATTTGCGTACGCACTACCCCAGATTTGACCCAGCAAGGTCGATTTTAGCGCTACTCCCGTCACCAGGGAGTACAGAAGTTGATTTTAAGAGCCCTTTAAGTCAATGGAATGGGGTTGGTTGTGTGGACGTGTGGTTGTGTGGATTCATTTTAAAAATCGACCTAACGTGGCTAAATTTGACCTAACCCCATGGTGTAGACCAGGCCTCTGAAACCCAATAGGCTCTCATTAATAAAGCGTTCAGTTGACGTTACGCTTTTCAAGAAATAAAATCAATGTACTAATTGTAATTCCTAGCATTTTGTTGCATTGGATCACCAAATACAGTAAAATCATCAAAATACTCCTCTGTTCTATTATTGATGATAACCCAAATAAAAACCACACAGTAAGCCAATTAACATTAGGATTTAAAAAACAAAAAAAGATTTCTAATTGATTTTCTTGCTGCATTTCAAATCAAACCAAACTGAACATTTGGCAAAAATATCAATAAGTAGAAAAATAAAATCAAGAGAAAATAATTTACATATTTGTACACCTACCATAGGAGATGAGGTGGAGTAATGTCTTTGTGGAGAGAGAAATGGGGAATACACAAAGAAATTGAAAGAGAGAAAAAGCAGTTACTAACCTTTCCCTAACTGTTGTGCTCTAGTGCCCTCTGGTGCCGAACACTCATGCGCCAATATAAGGAGCCTAGCCGGCCCCACACCCTCTCAGTTCCTTCTTGCTAGCTAACTCTAACAGAAGAGCAGGAGGGTGGGTCATGGAATGGACATGAGCAATGCATCTCAAAGAAGAGTTACAGAAAGGTTAGTAACCGTTTTTCCTTCTTCAAGTGCTTGCTCATGTCCACTCCATGTTAGATGACTCCCAAGAAGTACCTGAGGAGGTGGGCTCCAAGTTCATGGACATGCGGATTGCAACACTGCTCTACCAAACTTGGCATCCTCTCTAGTTTGCTGGGTGATGGTGTAGTGGGAGGAGAAGATATGTACCAATGACTGGTCACTGCTCTGCAAATGTTCTGGATCCAGACCTGGGCTGGAGACACCACACATGAAGCCTGAGCTCTCGTTGAATGGGTGGTCAAGATGGTAGGTGGTGGGACGCCTATCTGCTCATAGCACATATGAATGCAGAAAGTGATCCAGGATGAAATTCTCTAGGCCAAAACTGATAGGCCTTTCATTCTGTCTGCTACTGCCACCAAGAGCTGCACGGATTTATGGAACAGCTTGGTCCTTTCTATTAGAAGGCCAGGCCATGTCTAACATCCAGCGTGTGGAGATGCCATTTCTCTGTATTCTTATGCAGCTTGGGGAAGAACACTGGCAGGAAAATAGCGTAAATACTGTGAAACTGCAAAACCACCTTTGGGAGGAACATGGGGTGCGGACGAAGTTACACTTTGTTTCAGATGGAGTAGGTACTCCAGCATGGATTGGAGAGGTGACCGAGCAGGTGAGAGGCCTCACTGGGATGACCACACCGAGAAACGCTTCCACTTGGAGAGGTAAGTAGCTCTAGTAGAAGGCTTCCTACTACCCAGCAAGACCTGTTGGACTTGTTCTGAACAGGCTAGCTCTGCCAGATTTAACCATGGAGCTTCCATGCGGTCAGATGGAGGTCCTGGGGTTTGGATGGAGCAATCAGTCGTGACCTTGCAAGATCTTGTCTGGGAGGAGAGGGGAGGGAAAGGAGCAGAGGTGGGGTCGCTACCTAAATGTCCAATAACATGCCGAACCAGTGCTGATGCAGCCATGCACGGGCTATAAGAATAACCCTTACTTTCAGCAGAACCTTGTGTGCAAGAGGAATGGGAGAAAATGTGTAGTACGGGTGTTTTACCCATGGGAGTAGGAAGGCATCTGTGAACGAGCCTGGGCTGCAACCGTTCAGCAAGCAAAACTGCTGACATTTCCTGTTCTGTCTGGTTGCAAACGGGTCCACCGGATGAAACCCCTGCCTCTGGAAGATGGACCTGGTTATATCGGGGTGAAAGGACCACTCCTGGTGAGAAGAGAAAGATCTGATGAGGTGATTTGCCAGCGTGTTTCGGGCTCCCGGAAAGTGAGATGCCTTTGAGGTGGATGGAATGCTCCACACAGAAATTCCACAAATGAATAGCCTCTTGACACAGAATGGACAAACATGCTCCTCCTTGCCTGTTGATGTAAAACATAGCTACTATGTTATCCATAAGTACTCGCACAACCTTCCTGCGATCTGGGGTAGAAATACCTAGTATGCTAGGTGGACTGCTCTGAGCTCCCTGACATTTATACGTAAGGAGAGCTCCCCCTGGGATCAGAGGCCTTGATAGGAACTCCAGGTGACACCCCCCCCGCCCCAACCTAGATCGGATGCGTCAGAGATTAGGGATTCTGATGGCTGGGGAGTAACAAAGGGAATGCCCAAGGCCACTGACCGGAGATCCCTCCACCAGTTGAGGGAGGCAAGGACCGGGGCAAGAACTGTAAGCACTGAGTCCAAATGGTGACAGTTCGGTGAGTACACCGAAGCCAGCCACGCTTGAAGGGGTCTGAAGCTTAAAGCAGTCTTGCATACTGTACCATGTAAGTGCAGGTGACCTAAAAATTTGAGGCATAAACGAGCTATGGTGATGGGGTGGGCCTTGACCTGTGACATCAGTGGCAACATTATCTGGAAGCAAGCCTCTAGGAGTAAGCCCTGGCTCAGGTGGAATCGAGTATGCCACCAATAAACTCTATCCTCTGAATGGGGATGAGAGTTGACTTCTACTCGTTTATCAATAGGCCTAGGGCTCAGAAGGTAGCTTGTACTAGACTGATGCTGGCTCTCACCTAGGCCTCGGACTGACCTTTGATCAGCTTTGTTTCTTAAACAAGTCTTGGCATGGTGCGGAGCTGAGAAGTGGACCAGCTGTTGAGGTCTGAAGTGCTTTCTTGAAGGTGCCAGGGCATAGAGGCCCAGGGATTTGTGGGTGAAGCTTAGAATCCTCAAGGCCATGGAGTTTTGCATCCAGCTGTTCTCAGAAGAGGGAAGTTCCCTCAAATGAAAGGTTCTGAATAGACTGCTGAACCTCTGGTGGTAGGCTCAAGGATTGGAACCAAGAGCACCTTTGCATGACTACTGCAATGCCATTATTCTGGCAACCATGTCAGCTGCATTCAGGGCAGCCTGAAGAGAAGCCCTGGCTATAGTCTTTCCTTCCTCCACCAGATCAGAGAATTCCTGTCTGGACTCCTGGGGCAGTGAGTCCTTGAATTTAGATGTGGAGTCCCAGATGTTATAATCGTACCTCCAAAACAAGGCCTGCAGGTTGGAGATGCAGAGCTGTAATCCACCAGTAGAATAAATCTTTCCACCAAACTGGTCTAGTTTCTTTGAGTCCTTTGCCTTGGGGGTCACACCCTGTTGCCCTTGCCTATCTTTTGTTGGTTGTTGCGACCACAAGGAACCTGGGAGCGGGATGGGAATATATGTATTCCTACCCTTTATTGGGAACAACGTACTTTTCTCTGCTCTTTTTGAAGTGTAGGGCAGAGAGGATGGGGTCTGCCATAGGGATCTGCCTGGACCCATAACAGCCAACTTGAGGGGTAGGGCCACCTTTGATGGAGCTGCCGCAGCCTTGTTGTCAATCAGGCTATGGGAGGATTCTTTAAGCACCTCCACTTCCAGCCCTAGGTTAGAAGCTACCCTTTTCAATAGCTCCTGGTGAGCTCTAAAGTCGTCCTAAGGTGTCGAGCCGCTCAATCCTGACTCAGTCTTCATCTGGGGAGGAGGAAGTCTGCATCAGCAGGAGGCCTTCCTCCTCTTCTGCACCTCACACCTCACACAGCCCCAAATCTTGAGTATTGGTTCCAGATTCAGTACTGGAGTCTGGTTTGGGTGCCGGAGGGTGCAGCAAAGGGGCCCTTTTCTCAAATGCCACTGAGTATGAACAGCTGGAAGGCAGTCCTGGTACCAGGGGAAAAACCCCTGCATTCCAAAAAGGTCATTGGACCTGCATAGGCCACTCGTCAGTGGGTCAAGCGCCTGGAGGGGCACCCACACCAGGATCCAACAGAATGTAGGCTGGGTACTGGTATCGGCCCCTTGGCTGGCTGCATGACTCCACCTCTGATTCCGATGACAAGTCAGCTTGCGTGGACCAGCGGAGGCAGTACCCCTCGCTTCCACCAGCCAGTACCGAGGATTCGGGGAATGGTGCCAGATCAGGGAAGCCTTTGCCAACCTCAGCAGGGTCAGTTTCCCTCTGGTTGGTATCAGATGACCTGGTGCTGGATAGGAACTCAGGGCAATATGCTCCCTTCTGTTTGACATCCTCACCAGTACCAGACTTTGCCCCACCGGGGTCAGCAGTACTCGGAATGCCATCAGATCCCTGGCTGCAGCATATGCCTCCAGGGTCAATGGCACTGCAATTCTTCTGGTGCCACAATGTCCCCAGAGTGTCAGCGGTTGGTCCTGCACCGGACTCAACAACACCTGTGAGCAGACTCGACAATGGGCAGACTCGACAATGCTGTTTGTGGAGTGGGGGCAGAGGAATGGCCTGATACAGGTCACACTCCCCATGCTTGTCCTTCCTTGGATCCAGGGAATGTCCCCTCTTGGACTGTTGCTTTTTGTGCTTGTTCCTCAGCACCGGTGAAGTGGAACAGTGTGAGACACGTGACACTGGAAGAGCACTTTGTACCGATATCGAGGTATTTTTTTAAATCTATTTTGAATTTTTTTGTTTGTTTACTAAAGCATGAAAGCAATATATTTAATGCTCAATATACAGTATCTTTCTAGAACAAAAGCAACAGACTAGGTTAATACAGAGCTCGATTCTTACCATTAAGAAAAAATCAGGAAATGTAAAACATAAGGATCCTACACCATTAATGTACACATGTACACATGTGCACCACACATTTTGTTGTGCAACAGTTAAAGTTGATACACATATCTGACAAAAACACAAAAGTGAAAAGCTAAGCCACCTTATCATACATTCTCTCTACTACACTACCCACAGACACACACCTCACCACTCCACAACTACCATGCACCACAGAGCACAACCCACATGTTCTCCCCAAACTATCCCTTCTTTACCAGACAATCTCCTTGTCATGACGTGAAGAATCTGTATATACAATTTATTAATTCTGGTTGATGCTATGAAGCTACTATAAAACAACGGAATCAGGAAATGCCTCCATGTAGTTTTCACCCCCTGCTAATACGGGCTGCAGGCTTAGCACATACCTACCAGACCTGGGGCAATGAAGTCATTATAGCGAACGACACTGCCCTGGATTAAACAATGTACAGGCTAAGGAGGCTGCTTGGAGCTTTGCAGGGCTCACACTAGCGCTGTCTACGCAGCTATTTTTAGAGTGCTTTGAAGTTGTAGCTTGGACTGGAGCTTGGGCTTTGCTGCAGTGTTGCTCTGCCCTGCATGGAGGTATAGTTTGAACTGGATTTCCAAGATGGTATGGGGATCTGAACAAACCACTAGTATTTGGGATCAGGAAGGGTTCCCCCCCAGGCAAAATTGGCAAGGTGTCAAGAGTTTTATTTTGGTTTTTGCATTCCTCACAGCATCTTGGAAGTGTGCTTTTAGGTTAATAAGGAGAAAGGACAGGAAATTAAAAGTTGTAAGTTTGTAATTTCATCACGTGGCTGGTGTCCAGTGCAGGTGAGAGGCTCAAAAGGGCCAGCATCAGAGGTTGGCTGAAGGAGGTCAACCCTGAATATTGGTTATTTGGTATGCAGGCCACTGGACCCAAGTAAGCACCTAGTGCTGGGAGGGAAGAGGGATTTGACACCTCTACCCCCTCCCAGTGAAAAGTTGCAGCCTTCTGCTCTAAAATGCATTTGCTGCGTGTCTTGATCTAAATCTGATTGCTCTTCTTAGTTCTGTATCAAATAAGCATGTTTTTCCTCATGATAAAATCGTGTACTATGCACTGAATATATACTGTGGCATGTGGCAATTATTCATTTTGGCATGCTCATAGTAACCTGGACAACTATACAAGATATCAAAAGCATAAGCGATATTTCTTATTTTGCACAAAACAGATGCAGAATAGGAAATAACCACTTGTTTGTTAATGATACACATCACAGGCCACAGTAAAAATCTACAGAGTGTCTACTGGTACAATAAGAGTTACGTATTATTTAGTTTTAGTTTCCCCTTTCGGACTTTGTTTTTGTTTGAATTAAGATGCTGTTTACTCTGTGTGTGTGTTTGTGTGTGTGTGCGTGCCTGCGCACATATGTATGTTTTACATACATATATTATATGAAGCAGGAAAGACAGTGACCAAAAATATATGAAAACCTTTAAAACTAGTTTTCATATAGGTCATGAACTGTATTGGCTGTTGCTTGTAAACTGTAGTACAATGCATTTTAGCAGATAAGTCATCATTCAGATAGATAATGAGTGATGAACCATTAAGTCCATGAATACCGTAAAAAAAAAAAAAAAAAAACCCACCAAGCTATGTCAGTGCATTGTGGAAAATCTGCATACAGAGAAACGTCAAGATTTAAAACTCAGGAGACAGCTTCATATTCAGGCTCAGAGTTTATACGGTATTTCCAGATTTCATACCAAAAGCTATATATGTACCGCTTTACACACACACAGTGAATCTGTTATGTATTCTAGGATAGATTTTTCCCTACTCTGTACATGAACACGTAAGTAGAGGGAAGGACTAAAGAGCCATACTGCTGTTGGTTCATGTAAGACCTTGTCTACCCCCGTGGTAGGCATGTACGGTATATGTAGCTACATACCACAGTGAAAGGTAGTCTGTGTCCACGCTCATTGGAATGTGAAGCGGCACAGGGCAGTGAAAGGCTCCGTCGGGGGAGCCTTTCCCAGCTGCCTATCTCTGCCAGAGCCTTTCCCCACTGCCAGAGTCTTTCACCATGGCAGGGAAGCAACACCACAATGCTAAACAGAGCTGTGTAGATGTGTGAGGCACTGCTTGGGCACGTAGAGTGCTGTGCAGGGTACATACAGTTCAGGTGTGTAGGACACTCTACTCGCCTAAGCAGTGCCTTAACATCTACACTGCTACCTGTGCTAGCTGGGCATGCAGTGTCTGTACTCTACACGGCACCGCAAGCAGAGGCAACGCGTGGGGGGGTCATGCAGTGACGTGCCACTGCCTCTCCCTAATTTCTGCGAGCGCCAAACTGCCCTTGCAGGGCTTTCTCTGCTTGGGATGCTGCGGGAGTGGAAGGGGGCTCTGTTCTCCTCATGCTGCACCTCCCACGTTTCCAGCTCGCTCAGCCCTTCTCCCCAGCAGCCAGGCCCGTGGAGGGGGCGGGATGGAGCTGCTTCTCCTGCCACATGAGGCTTGCTGCCTCTGTGCAGCACAGCAACTGCCTATGAGAGTCCGTCTGGGCAGATGGTTGTGGCAACCTGCAGTGCAGGTAACCCTGGTCATGTGTGAAGAGCGCAGCAGCCCCGGGCCGGGCCCAGACAGGGAGTGGAGGGGGCGGGACAGACCTGCTTCTCCTCCTGGGTGAGGGTGACCGCTCCAGGTTGCTGCCTCGGTGCAGCGCGGCAGCTGCCTGCAAGAGCCCAGCTGGGGATGTGGCGGCGGCAGCAGCTCACGCAGCAGGTAACTTTGGCAGGGCAGGGAGAACATGGAGGCCCTGGGCCAGGCACAGGGCAGGGGGTCGCTGGGGAAAGCACCATGAGCTGGTTTCCCTCTGCTCAGGCCAAGTAGGAGCATTGCCCACACCCCTGAGGTGTCGCGAGGGCGCAGGAGCTCCAGGGAGAAACTTTTTTTCTGTGAGACGTCCGTCTCCCCCGCCAGGGTTGGCCCTTGCTCAGAGTCATGTGCTCCCTGCTTCTGTGGCCCCAGCCACCCAGGAGGCAGCAGGATTGGCTGCCCTGGCCCAGGGAGGTGGGGCTGGAAGTTTTCTGCACCCAGAGGCAACACATGGGGTGGGACAGTCATGTGACCCCCCCCAACCTTTAAATTGTCTCCTTCCCTTCCCCCCAACCCCACTATCAGCAGATAGGGGTCATCTCTGCCCTCAAACTGCAAGCCTTGGGCAGGCACAGAATTTGCCCCCGCCCCACGCATGCCCTATTGTCCTGACTGGAACTGCCTCACCCCCCACTCACAAATATAGAAGTCAAACTATGCCTATGGGCCAGAATTACAGCTACACAGGGAGGTCAGAAACCTCACAACTCTACTACATCAAACTGGTATATGGCCTGCAGAAGTATGAACGGCTTTTCGGGCGATCGCATGATTCATCAGAACAAGATATAAATTCCAGAAATACTGGCTCCACTTATTAAACTGCATTTCCTCTCAACCTTCAAATTTGACTATGTCTACACTACAAACCTTGGTCAACACAAATTACATTGGTATATTGCTCAGGAGCATGCGCACATGGGCTGATTTGCATTGGTATTGCACATCTCAGCAGGAGTACTTGTGTTGATGCAAAGTGCGATGCACCACATGCTGCCATCTGAAGCAATACCTTTGGGGAAATTTTTGCAGTGTGTTGTGGGATACAAATGACTTGCTTAGGGATCTTTGGGAGCTAGAAGTTAAGTTCCTAGCATGTAACTTTCTCCTTCCCATAATGCTGTCCATAACCCATAGTTTTCGCACCTTTTAAAAAAGGTCCCACAAACCCAACTGGCACATTTCAGTGTGCACCATCTCTGACAGTAGCATGGAGACCACACAGTTCTGCTCTATTTGCATGAAGATTGAAAATACAATATATGTAATTCTCCTGTAGTTGCAGGCCTGCAGGAAGTACTGCAACAACGGTGGACAGAAGGATTTCTTTGAAGACTGTTTGCTGGGTGACAAAGAAAAACAACTCAAGATTGTCGGTCACATTCACAGAACAGCTGCAGATGGTGAAGGGCTGCTTCTGGGCCCAAGAAACAAGCACTGACTGGTGGGATTGCATCATAATACAGGATTGGGACGATGAGCGGTGGCTGCGGAACTTCTGGATCTGTCAGACCACACTCCTGGATCTGTGTGCCCAGCTCACCTCCAGTGCATAGACACCAGAATAAGAGCTGTTTTGACAGTGAAGAAACAAGTATCACTCTGGAAGCTCTTAACACAGGATTGCTACAGCTCAGTAAGAAATCATTTCAGAATTGGAAAAGCCACAGTGGAGACCATTCTCATGAGTGTGTAGGGCCATTAATCGTCTCCTGCTATGCAGCACTCTGACTCAGCTACGTGCAGGTCATAGTAGATGGATTTGCAGCAGTAGTCGTCCTAAACTGTGGTCGGGCGAGGGCACGCAAATCTCCATTTTGGCACCAGCCCACCTTGCCGCAGAGTACATCAACAGAAAGGGCTACTTTATCCATAGTTAAGCAAGTGCTAGTGGATCACGGGGAATGTTTCACCAATATCAAATCTCACACCTTTAAGAACACAGGACTGTCCAGAAAGCAGCAAGCAGGGACATTCTTTCCTGAAAGGTGGATCATCACTGGCAATGTTGAAATGCAATAGTGATTCTGGGGGATCCAAGCTCACCCTTGTTCCCCTGGCTCATGAAGCTGTACACCGGCCACCTGGACAGCACCAAGGAAAAATTCAACTACCAGCTCAGCAGGTGCAGAATGACTGTTGAATGTGGGTTTTGGTACATTGAAGGGATGTTTGTGGTAGTTACTCACAAGACTGGATCTCAGTGGGGAAAAAAAAAAGATCCTAGTGGCTACAGCTGCCTGTAGTGTCCTGCATAATATATGTAAGACAAAGGGGGGAAAGCTGCCACCAGGGAGGAGGGTGGAGTGGCTGTCTGCTGACTTTGAACCGCCAGACACAAGGGCTACTACAAGAGCCTAATGTAGAACTATGCAATTGAGGGAAGCTTTGAAAGAGCACTTTTAACTATCAGCCACAGTAGGGTTCTCAGATGGAGTGTTCTCTTGCCAAGTGGTGCTAAGAATTGTGTAGAATTGTGTAGTATTTTCTGTACATTTATAAATATGACTGGGTATTTTCCTGAAGCTATGAACTCTGTGCCACTTGCTGTACACTTACAAGTACCATTTGCTTTGACAACAGCTATGCATTCTGCAATATTTATTATGAACTAATAAAGATAATCTGATTCTCCAAAAACAGAAATTTTATGAGTAGGAAACAGTGCAGAAAATCAATGTGCAGAAAAACCACAAACAACATTATACACATTTTTAACAAATTGTCAGGGTGAAACTTCAGAATTGGAAAGAGTCCAATGTGCACAAATGTAGTCCTCTGTGTCTACACATACACCATCCGTGGTTTTCACTGCTCAGATATATGTGATGCCACA
The DNA here is from genome assembly GCF_015237465.2 of Chelonia mydas. Classification (NCBI taxonomy): domain Eukaryota; kingdom Metazoa; phylum Chordata; order Testudines; family Cheloniidae; genus Chelonia; species Chelonia mydas. The sequence continues at coordinate 320,456,624 of NC_057849.1, forward strand.
TGGTACATTGAATCTATGAGTTTATGTTGGGGGCTGTAGGGAATAGCGTCCATGGAGTTCACCAAGGATGGCAAAGGGTCGAGAGTCTGGGATTTTTGAACCTGTAGGTCAACCAGGGTCTGCAGCATTTGGGTTTGCTACCTAAAAAGACCCATTATATCCTGCTGCATCTCCTGCTCCTTGCACTGCTTGGACTTCTGGGTTTTTTCCATGCTGTCGGTCATACTAGCCCTCCAGGCCTTCATTCATGGTTCAATGCAGCAGTGACTTGCAGGATCTTGCAGAACACATCCTCCCTATTCCTCTTCTTTCTCCTCCTCCTCAGAGCCAGGTGTTCTGTGAGTGTGGAGGAGATACCCTTCAAGGCTGCCATGGCAGAAGCTGCTGGTAAAAACAGACAGATGTGCCACTGGATTTAGAGTCACAATAGAAAGGGAAAGATAAGTTTCCAAAACTCCCTCCACCTTATTCCCATAATAAGAAATGCTTATAGACACTTCAGTTTTGGAATGCCTCAGCATAGCACTGCTCCTCCAGGCCCTGCGATGGAGATTATGGCCCAATGGGGTGAGGAAGGCTGTTCTGTTGCATAAAGCTGTATCATGTCAGTCTCTGTTTCCATCGGTACAGCTGTAGGTAATGGAACTGTATCTTGGCACTGTTTTTCCACAGGCAGTGGTGATTTTAGCTGATATCTCACTCCTAGTGATCACTGAGAGTATGACAAAACTGCAATTAGAGGCCTGTGGCTAGCCCATGCCAGCTGACTTGGGCTTGTGGGGCTTGGGCTGTGGAGCTGTTTAATTGCGGTGTAGATATTCTGGCTTGGGCTGCAGTCTGAGCTCTGGGACCCTCCCAGCTTGCAAAGTTCTAGAGGCTGGGCTCCAGACTGAGTCCAGAAGTCTATACTGCATTTAAACAGCCCTGCAATCCGAACCCCATAAGCCCGTCAGCTGGCATGGGCTAGCTGCAGGTTTTTAGTTGAATGTAGACTTACCCAAAGGCACAGAGAACACATTTGTTACAGGGATCCTGAAACTGCCTGGGCCCATATGCCACTAGCCTGTTTCCTGCAATGGTGCCAGCTGAAATCACTGCAGAGTGGCCTGGGAAAGTGTCTTGACACAAAGAAAGAAATAGGGCAGCCATCCCTAGAAACCTACTGGAGAGGACTGCAGAATATCTCCATGACAGTTTCACTGAGATTCCTCAGGAAGACAAAAGGGACATCCCTATTCACGTAAACAAAGAGCTCTGCATGGCCATTCCCTGCCTAACCCAACAGGGAACGAAAAGCAGGTGCCAACTCTACCTCTTGCTATTGCACCTTGACCTCTTCTCATATGAATAAAACAATGAAAAGTCGATACTTTCTCTTGTTAACATAGGGATGAGCCAGGAGCTATCTTTAAATTTAAATATTGTAGGGAAAATGCATGTACATACTTACCCAAGGTTCCTTCCCCTCCATCAGATCATCTGTGCTTGCCTGGTGGGATAGGCAAGACTGCGCAGTGTCTTGAACAAGTCCTGACTCACAGCATGGCTGGAGCTCCCCACCACATTTCCTGCCCCTTTCCTCCTCCTTGCTAGGCAGCAGCAGTCAAAAAAGCTAACATTCTGTTAGGAAGCATTAGGAAAGAGATATGTAAGACAGAAAATATCATAACACCATTATATAAATTCATGGTACGCCCACACCTTGAATAATGCTTGCAGTTCTGATTGCCCCATCTCAAAAACGATGCATTAGAATTGGAAAAAGTACAGAGAACTGATTACAGGTATGGAACAGCTTTCATATGAGGAGCGATTAAAAAGATTGGGACTGTTCAATATAGAAAAGAGACGACTAAGTGGGGGATATAATAGAGGTCTATAAAATTATGGTGTGGAGAAAGTGAATAAAGAAGTGTTATTTAGACCTTCATGTAACACAAAAACCAGGGGTCACCTGATGAAATTAATAGGCAGCAGGTTTAAAACAAACAAAACGAAGTACTTCTTTACACAACGCACCTGTGTTGAGTTAACCTGTGGAACCCATTGCCAGGGGAATGTTATGAAGGTCAATAGTATAACTGGTTCAGAAAAAGAATTACATAAGTTCATAGAGGATAGGTCTATCAATGTCTATTAGCCATGACAGTCACGGATGCAATCCCATGCTCTGACTGCCAGAAGCTGGGACTGGACAGGGGATGGATCACTCAATAATTGCTGTTATTCCCTCTGTGACAGGGTGTATACACCCAGTGATGAGCTGCCAAAATCTTAACAACCGGTTCCCTCCTCACCCCACGAGGGGGTCGTGGCCCGCCCCCGCCCCCCGGGTCTCCTGCCCCATCCAATCCGCCGCGTTCCTTGACACCCACCCACCCCCAGGACCCCTGCCCCATCCACCCCTGTCCCCTGACTGCCCCCAGAACCGGGCAGGCGGGTCTCGTGGGCCACTGTAGTGGGTGCCCACCCCGCCCCTAAGAGCCAAAGGCACCTGCCGGGAAGCGAGGTGGGGAGTCCCGGCGGTGCTTACCTGGGGCGGCTCCCAGGAAGCATCCAGCATGTCCCTCTCCTAGGCTCCTAGGGGCAGGGTAGTGTAGCTAGTGGGGGTGCAGGGGGAGCGGCCGCTCCCCCCACTGATCACATCAAAAGTGGCGCCTTAGGCACCAACTCCGTGGGTGCTCCAGGGCTGGAGCACGCACGGGGAAAATTTGGTGGGTGCAGAGCACCCACTGGTAGCTCCCCGCCCCGCACCCGGCCCCAGCTCACCTCCGCGCCGCCTCCGCCTCCTCCCCTGAACACGCCGCCCCGCTCTGTTTCTCTGCCACACACACACACCCCGGCTTCCCGCGAATCAGCTGTTCGTGCGGGAAGCCTGGGAGGGCTGAGAAGCAAGCGGTGGCTTCACACTCAGGCCCGTGGAGGCGAGCTGGGACACGGAGCGGTTCCCCTGCGCACCCCCCAGGTTACCTGCTGCGGCATGGGCAGTCCTCCTCGCACCCTCCCACCCCAGCTCACCTCCGCTCCGCCTCCTTGGGCCTGAGCGCGAAGCCGCCGCTTGCTTCTCAGCCCTCCCAGGCTTCCCACGCAAACAGCTGATTCACGGGAAACCGTGGAGTGGGGGGCAAAGAAGCAGAGCAGGGCGGTGCTTTCAGGGAAGGAAGCGGAGTGGAGGTGAGGTGAGCTGGGGCCGGGTGGGGAGCTGCCAGTAGGTGCTCTGCACCCACCGAATTTTCCCCGTGGGTGCTCCAGCCCCGGAGCACCCACGGAGTCAGCACCTAAGGTGCCACTTTTGGCCAGTTGTTAAATTTAGAAGCCCTTTTAGAACCGGTTGTCCTGCGAGGGACAACCGGTTCTAAAAGGGCTTCTAAATTTAACAACCAGTTCCAGCGAACCGGTGCGAACCCACTCCAGCTCACCACTGTATACACCCCGCATGAACAAGAAAGGGGCCAGAGAGGCCCTGCAGCAGGGCTAGCCCCACCCCCCTCCAGCCCTGTAAATCATGCATGTTAGGGAGGCAGCCTTTAAAAAGGAGGAAGCTGAAGTCAGCAGGGGAAGAAGTGCAGGATTGCCCTAAGCAGCAGACTGCAGGAGTGACTCCTGAAGCTGTGGAGCGAACTACTAGGCAGGAAACTTTCACCCGATCCTGAGAATACAGCAGATTCCCAGAGTAAGACAGACAGGCAAAGCCTGTCTCAGAGACGCAGCCAGAGTGATGTCTCCAAACCCACTATACTGGGGCTGGATCGGTGGCCGCACTATAGATTCACCAATCCACCCCCACCTCCTTTTCTGGCATTGCAGGGAAGGAGTATCCCTGAATGCGTGGGGGTTTGAGACTTTCATTTTGATCCCTCAGTTGGAGAGACCTAAGGAGGCCCACAAGGGCAGAACCACCCCGCTGCAAGTAATGGGGAAGTGAGGTCCGGGTTGTGACCAGCCACTGTAGCTAATGGGGCACGGTCAGATTCCCCCACCCCCTGAGGGAGGAACCACTAAGGACTCTGCCCGCATTCTCCATCAGTTGTAACATTCGGTCAGCCCTGCTGAGCAGTGAAGGGGAAAAAAAACAACAAGAGGAGGCCCAGGGTTATAAAGTCCATCCTGAGTAATGGATCCAGAAATGGATCAGCAGCAGGCCACCCTACAGCAACAACAGCAGCAGCTGCAGCAACAACAGGAAATTAAAGGAATTAGCCATACACCAGCAGGAGCAGCAACAGAATTCAGTGCAACAAATGCTGTCTGCACTCCAACCTCAAAAGGTGACCGGGGGGAGAGGCGAACACCAACCCTGGCCCCCCTAATATGACGCCTCCGAAACACTGGGGGGTGCTAGTGGCGCTCCACCTGGCAGGACCAGCCCAAACCACCTACCGAGAACTCGACTCAGCATCGTCCAGGGACTATGCAAAAGGTAAACAAGGCAATCCTTGACTACCTGGACATCACTAAGGAGACTTACTGGCAGCAGTTCCGGGAAGAGGCATACCCTTCAGGGGCACACCCACAAACAGTAGCCCAGAAGTTGAGAGATTACTACTGGAAGTGGTTGAAGCAAGACTCCTGAACAGGGGCACAGGTGGCAGGGCTGGTACTCATAGAGCAGTTCTTACAGATCTTACTGGCAGGAGGATGGGCCTGAGTGTTAAGACATTGACCTGAGACCATGAAGGATGCCATAGGCCTTATGGAAAACTACCACGCTGCCTACAATCCCCTAAGACATCTGGAGGTTGGACTCAGAGAGACAGAGATTTGCTGAGAACCAGTGATGCAGCATATGAGGCCTGATGGGGTCTCAAAAGGACCCCCCATTGCCAAGAAGAAGCTAAGTCTCGCAATCCAGAACAAAAAGAAAGGAGGGCAGGTTGGCAGAACCCTCTACCACACATAAAGGACCCCCAGTCTCCCACAATAGTACCTCCCACATGACCCCAGAGAAACCAGATAGACAGTGTAATGGTGGGCTACGCCACCACCTGACAGCTGAACCATCAGTTGGGAAGTGCTTCTCCTGTGGACTGGTGGGCCACTTCTGTAGAGACTGCCCCTATATGGAATGTGACTATGGGCGAGTGTGGCCCGCAGAATCTAGAGCCCATAAGAAGAATTGCAAGTAGTCTTGTATAGGTAGAGGGTAAGAAAGTAGTAAGGTTGGTGGACTCAGGATGTAACCAGACCCTGATCTGCCAGCAACTTGTAGACCCAGAGAAGGACACTGGAGGAATGGATCCTCCTCCAGTGTGTCCGTGGGGACATAAGGCACTACCCTTCACAACAAGTACAACTGATGGTGTGGGGACATTCAGTGACTATATAGTTGGGCACAGCATCCGCACTGGCCTGACCAGTTATTCTAGGCAGGGACTGGGAGTGCTTCAGTGAGGTTCTGATGAAATAATCAAACGCATAACTGCCAGACCAGAGTCACTCCACCATAGACCCTACATGGGTGGGGGTGAGTGAACTTGCCAATCCTGGACAGGGACCATAAAACCAAAGGACCCAACCCTCATCCCAACCAAGTCCTCAGCCCAAAGCTGAGACCTATAATGACCATGCAGATAGACCCTAGCCTGAGGCACCAGCTTTGTGCGGGAACAAGCAGCATATCCAACCCTTTCCTGCATCTATGACCAATTAGCCATAGTAAATGGGGAAAGTCATAGACCTCCCACAGAGAGAAACAATGGCCATGTTTCAAATTACAGGGAGAACAGGTTTACTGCATGGAGAAAGCAAGACAGACTGGGGGAAACTAGGGCCCAACTGCTGGTCCTCAAAATGTATAGGCAAGAGGTACTCCCCACTTGGCCCATGAGGTTACCTGATCAGGACATCTAGGGCAGGAGAAAACAGTTGAACACCTCATGTTTTGCTTTTACTGGCCTGGGGTGTTCCGGGATGTTGCAGACTACTGTGCATCTTGCCCGGACTGCCAACTCTGAGGCTGAGGGTGGGGGGGTCAAAATGGGTACCTCTTGTCCCACTGCCCCCAACAGAAACCCCCTTTGAGAGGAGGATAGGATTAGATCTAGATGGCCCCTTAGAAAAGAGATCATCAGGCCATCACTACATATTGGTAATAGTGGATTATGTGACACGTCACCCGGAAGACTATGCTCTACCAACGCAAGCATATTAGCAAGTGAGTTAATGAAACTCTTTGCCAGGGTAAGCCTGCCACAGGAAATCTTGACCAACCAGGGACCTCACTTTACATCCAACCTGATGCAGGACTCATGTAGTCTCCTTAAGATAGACAAGTTAAAAACTTTGGTCTACCACACACAGAGTGACAGCTTACTGGAACGTTTTAATAAGACCCTTAAGGGGATGTTGAAGAAGTTTTCCTCCACTAACCCCAAACACTGGGATCAATTGTTGCCTCCACTACCATTTGCTAATCAGGAGGTTCCCCAAGCATCCACAGGTTTCTCCCCCTTCGAGCTGTTATATGGCCAACACTCCCGGGGCAGTCTTGACTTATTACAAGAGTCCTGGAAAAGCCAGGGACCATGAGCAGAAAACCTAGTCCCATATGGCCTTCAGTTGTGCAAACGGCTTAAAAGGTTGGGAGCCTTTGCCCATGCAAACCTACAGGAGGCCCAACAATGTTAGGCAGTGACGTACAGCCCGATTACAAGAGTTCAAGCCAGGGGACTGAGTCCTTCTGCAGTTGCCGAGCACAGAGTCCAAGCTACTGGCCAAATGGCAGGAGCCTTTCAAGGTGTTGCAACTCGTAGGCCCAGTCAACTATGAGATACAACATCCAGGAAAAAGAAAAAGGACACCCCAATCTACCATGTCAACCTACTAAAGGCCTGGTGTGACAGGGTAGCCTTCCTTATCATCCCCATCGCCACTGGCCCTGAACTAGGACCCAAGATTCTGACAACAGAAGCTGATAATGCTGTAAAATTGGGGGAGGTGCTTGGGGCTGAACAAAAAGCCCAGATGGATCAGCTGGTACAAGCATTCCCTCAGGTATTCTCTGCCCTTCCTGGGTTTACCCACCTGACATATCAATGCATTGAGACCGATCCTGGACAGATGGACATCAGCCCCCCCAAGATGATATGGGACATCATCAAGTGCTTCATGCAATGCTAGATTTGGGCATAGTAGAGGAATCCCACAGTGAATGGCGGAGTCCCATAGTTCTCGTCCTAAAGCCTAATGGCACAATGAGGTTTTCCATTGAATTCCAGAAGGTCACCACCAAAAATCTCCAAGTTTGATCCATACCCCATGCCACAGGTGGACGAGCTACTGGAATGACTCGGGGTAGCCAGATACCTGTGCACAAATGACCTAACAGAAGGCAACTGGCAGCTCCAGCTGACTCCAGAGTCCAGGGAAAAGGCGGCCTTTGCCATGCCCTTTGGACTCTACCATTTTCTGATCATGACATTCAGACTTCATGGGGTGGCTGCAGTCTTTCAGAGACCAGTGGATTGGGTGCTACTTCCACATAGACTCTATACCACAGCTTATCTAGACAATATACTATATAGCCTAGATTGTGACAGCCACATAAGGTATTAAAATCGATCATCAAAGCCAGCCTGACTGCCAACCCAGCTAAATGCAGATTCGGGAATAGCAAGACATGTAACCAGGACAAAAGTACAAGCTTTGGCCAACTACCCAATACCCACAACTAAAAAACAAGTTATTCAATTTTGGGGGTTGGTCAGATACTACAGGTGATTCATGCCTAACTTCGGAGTAGTGGGCCAGCCAGGGTCCCCCCACTCGCCACTGAGGAAGTGGCTGGACCGTTAGACTGCGGTACATTCCCCCGGAAAGGGGGGAGCAGATGCTCTTGTCTTTGGAACGACATGGGTCCAGTAGCAGAAGTGATGGCAGCGAGACATCACCAGAAGAAGGCGCACTGATTAGCAAAGCTAATCCCCGGGACAGCCAGCAGGAGGCGTTAGCATGGTGAGTTGCACTCTGTCACAGAGACGACAGTTATTTAATAAAACCACTGTGCAATTTAAGAAATATGTAGCTCAAGGCTTCATGCTTCCCATAAGGCATATGGAACTGACATAGTGTTTAGGAAGCAAACATCAAGCCACTGTACATTTCCTAAAATGCAAGTGAACTAGCACATGGTGTTCAAAATGTATGCAGGAATGACATTAAATAACTTAATATCCCATCCCCTATCCAGAAATACTCGAAGACATCAGTATTTGCTAAGTCCAGTCTCGTAAACCAAATCTGAAATTAAATTTGAAGTTTAGGGGCCAACCCATTTGAGTTATACTGTTCAACAATAAAGAGAAAGTGCTCAAAGAGTGAGATGCCTCATTTATGGAATTTCCCCAAAGCATAAAAATCACACCAGGTGACACTGCAGACCAAATCGATCCACTCTGGCAAAATTGATGTTACAACTAGGCTTACAAGAGGTGGTTCATTTATTCTGTAACTATAATAGAGATAATAGTTTCTCCCTAATTAGTTATCAAGGGGAAAGTATTAACTATATTTGTGAAAGAATAAGTTAGTAAAAAAATTGAGATTAAGACCGTAGTACTTACAGATGCTGAAATAAATTAAAGGAAGCAAATCAGAAATATTTAACAAGAACTGATAATAGCCATCTGCTCCTCAATGTTTTTAAAATACAGTCTACATAAGAAAATGCTATACATACAAACTTTATTTAATCCATATTAACTATTTTGTTTCATTAGCCTCAAATGATAAAATACAAGCACTTGCATAAATGGATTTAAAGGGTATTTCCTAGAATGGTAGCTTCTTTGAGCACCTCTGTATTCTGTGCTGCAATGCTATTGTGTTCTCTGGTATATTGCCAGTTAATGGTAAAAGTGACCTTCCTAAGGTGGATCTGAGGAGGAAAGTAGTGTATGCTAATGGTTGCTAGGTGTACAAGAGTGTGACTCAAGCACTGTGAGTCACCTTGTTACCTCTTGCTTCTAGTAAGAGGGAATCTTGCCTCTGGCAGCTGAAGGTTAGCTCCCTAACACCACCAGCCGCAGCCACCCAAGCAATCTCCTCTGGGCTATGCCAGACCAGTCTTTGCCTTGCAGGCTAAAAAGGTGCACCCCAGTCCAAGTCCCCTTCAAACTTTCCCCCCGTGATATCCAGCCCTTGACACTGGTTACTCAGAAATCCCAGATCCTCTGCTGTCAAAGGAGCAGTGTATCCCAGTTTACCAGTTCAAATCACATCTGAGCACTTACAATAAAACAAAAGAAGGTTTCTCTAAGAAAGAATAGAGATTTCACTAGCAACAAGAGAGAGTGATGGAAAAAAATGGTTACAATATAAAACACGAACTAGTTCCTACACTTATTAATAGCTATCTTTCCTAACTAATGAAGTATGTTTTCCACCCCCACAACGTTCAGTCTGTTGCAGAGCTGGCTGGCTTCCCAGGAACCAGGATCCAATCTTTCATGAAACAACCCCTCTCAACAAGATGTCTCCTCAGTGAATGGACCCAGAATGTCTTTCTTGACCCTGCAATATACTGAATCTGTCTTCTATCTTTATTCACAGACAGGGTGATCCCCTCGACGTCAGATCATTCCTTTTCATTTCCAATTAATTTTGACGTTTATAGTTGGTCTTTCATGGTGACCGTAAGGGTATAATTTTCAGTACAGTACATTATTCCTTAAGAAGTACCCGTACACATCTCACAGTGCTTATGAGTATCATTAAGTTACAAGCTTTCAGTAGGGACCTCACATGATACGCTTCATGGATAAGTACCATGAAAATAATGTATTCAGTGTAGTGAGTTTGCCCAGGCTGAGACATAAGTTGCTTGTTAAGAAAACGGAAACTGTTGCCTGTTGGCACCAATGAGTCTCTGTCACAGAGAGATGGCCTGGTGTTAAATGTAATGGGAGCAAACTGATTGGTTGCCAATATGGAAAATTGCACAGTTAGACAGAGAACTAAGAATATATCAGAGAAAAATAATATCATGTGTTCTATCCACTACAATTTAGCATGCATTAAAATCTTCTACAGTATCCACTAAGGAGATCTTAGTACAGTTGTTGGATGTTATACTAATACTCTCACATTTGCAAACTAATGCTTATAGATAAATACCAACCATATTTACTATTAATTTCAAAAATTTGTCTTAAAGTCTTGTCTCGAAAGCTGTTAGCTCTGATCTTGCTTAATGGAATTTAACAACTCATTAGTTATGGAACTAGCCTTCTCTGCCTATCCTGCATTTATTTTGTTGAAGTTTGATTCAAATTTATATCAACAGATTGTCAAACTGGTTTATCAAAACTGTTCAAATCCCTTACTAAAGTGGGAAATTGTCAAAATTGATTAAAGAATTGATCTGTCAGGTTCCGTTTCAGGCGTCAAGACTAGAAAGGTGACTACCTAAAATGCTAAATTATGTTCTTCTCTTATTTTAGATAGAGGTGGGCGGGATACCGATTCATCCAGAATTTTGAACAGTTGCCTCACAGACTGATCTCTATCTATCCAGTACACTGAATGAGACAGAATACTGTGGAAAAAATAATTTTTATCATTTAAGTAAAGACTACATCATGCATATGCACCAGGGACTAAAGCTAAGGTTGCAAGGCATCTGCAAGTGCAGTTAACATAACAGTTAAGTGCCTGACTTTGCAAACTGAGGCCTGATCTACAGTAGGAAATTAGGTTGGTATAACTACATCCTTCAGGGGTGTGAAAAATCCACACCACTGAGCGACGCAGTGAAAATGACCTAACCCGCGCTGTAGGCAGCACTAAGAATTCTCCCGTTGACCTAGCTACCACATCTCGGAGAGGTGGAGTACCTACGCCAATGGGAGAACCTCTCCTGTTGGTGTAGGTAGAGTCTTCACTGAAGCACTACAGAGGTGCAGCTGTGCCACTGCAGCATTTTCAGTGCAGACAAGCCCGTAGGGTTTAATAGTTTTTTGAATGAAATAATTGTGTGTGTTAATTGAATGGTTCATTCTCTCTCTCTCTCAATCTCTCTTTAACAATAAAATTGTGAAGAATTGGGCATTTAAGCCAGGTAGTGTCTAAAGGCATATGAGAGGCATGGATGAACCCAGACATCTTTGAGTTAGGACATGAATTCTCATGTTAAAATACCAACGTACACAAAATTCAGACTCTGAAGAATCCAATGATTCCCCTGAAATAAGTAGATTAGCATCACAGGCCCATTAATAAACTCCTCACTCTCCCATCCCCAGACATCACAATTTGATTTGCTTAATATACAATAGTTCTTCCTTCTACCTGCGCTCTAGGCATGGTGTGTACACATACTTTAGTATGCTAATATTAATTCATCAACTGTTCCAATACATTTTCATCTTCTGCCTTTAATGAAAATACATGACCATTTCAATTATCCTCTTTTCTTTCTCTATTTTGAAACTAGCATAAGAAGTGAGTGCTCCGCCTGCATAAGTGGAGCTAATTCCAACAGGCTGTCATCACAGAGAATATTTCAACTTTCCGTGAGTTCAAAGGTTTCTTCTCTTCCCCAATAACATATTCCATAGTTGGTTTCCAGTATCAGTTTTCACCATTATTCACTTGTGTTTAACACTGCAACTACTGTTAACACCACTTGTATTGTTCCAAACTTAAATCTTCTGTCCAGTTCCCTGAAGGAATGAATTATATTAAATCTTCCTCGATTAATATCATGTTTCTCCAAGTAGACTAAGTTCAGTAAGAATTCTTCATTGCTTCTTAGGATACCTGGCACACTTATCATGGAAATCATTGAAGGAAAACTAGCAGCAATACATATAAACACTATCACATCATTAAAATGCTGAGAACTACCTTGCCAATGTAACATTAATTCTATTATCTTAATACAAATTGAACTACTTTGATGTGTTCAGTTTTTTTAAAAACTGATTTTCAATTCAGTAAAATGAGAAAATAAGCACTATCAACTCATTTTTGCAAATTTTAAACTAAAATGGTTTCATATTTTTTTTACCTTAATAGCAAAAAACACTTTAAATATGTATTTCACCATCATATGTAAATGACTAAGCAGGATACAGGCCAGTAAAGTAATTACTAGATGAATAAAACAGGCACTTTCCAAAAGAACTGCTTCTTTTCAGTAAAGCATTGTGAAAGATGGTTTTCCTTTTCTAGTATTTCAACTTCAGTTAGTCCCAGTCCAAGTGACACACTGAGGTGCCATATACATTTATATCATGTCCAGCTGTCCTATTTTCTTCTTTATAGAGCCTCAAAGACTGCCAGAGTGAGGTACCCTTACAGGTATATGTCATCTTAAAGAACAAGCTTCCTGCTAGCACTGCAAGTCACCTAACCTTGACAGCTCTGTAGTTCACGTTCATTTTAGAGTATTTTCCTATTTTACAACTTCTGAATTAAAAATGTGTTACATAAGAGCAACAGATGACCTATTAATCTAGCTTTCCAAGTTGCTGAAGCACAAGAGCCTGATGCATCTGCTGAGGTATACACAAGATCTTACAAGGCCTGCAGAAGCCCTTCCAATCCCAGATTTCCTACCCAGATGAATCAAAACCTCCGTAACAAGGAAAGCTATTGCTCCTCAATGAGGGCTATTTCCACGCTGAATTTCACATTTCAGATCTCCTAAGAGAAGCCAATCCCAGGGTCCAAAGACATTGAAGCTTACAAGAGCAGACACAGAATTAACCTCAGCAGGCACAGAAGCATTGAGCGGATATGGGGCAAGAAAGGACTACCCCTCTTCCCAGCAGCCTAGACCACAGCTGTGCAGGGATGATTCCCCTCAGGGTCATTGGACTCATACTGCACGTCCCACCTCACAAGTCACTTGGGTTTGGCAAAGAAAAATTCTGAGTAAGACCCCACTCCAGGCACCAATGAAATTGAAGGCGGCAGGAGAAAACATGCAGAGCTTTTGCAGTAGGGACAGACAGACACTGATGACACTATCAAATAGCTTTCTACAGTTTTCGCTCTGGATAGTCTCTCCCCTTGCTGATTGGCTGACTACTCCAACTTCCTCTAGCTCAGGGGTTCTCAAACTGGGGGTCGGGACCCCTCAGGGGGTCACGAGGTTATTACATGGGGGGTTGCGAGCTGTCAGCCTCCACCCCAAACCCCGCTTTGCCTCCAGCATTTATAATGGTGTTAAATATATAAAAAAGTGTTTTAATGTATAAGCGGGGTCACACTCAGAGGCTTGCTGTGTGAAAGGGGTCATGATAGGGTGACCAGATGTCCCGATTTTATGGGGACAGTCCCAATTTTTGGGTCTTTTTCTTATATAGGCTCTTATTACCCCCCACCCCCGTTCCAATTTTTCACATTTGCTGTCTAGTCACCCTAGGTCACGAGTACAAAAGTCTCAGAACCCCTGCTCTAGCTCCCTTCCTCACAGCCTCATTTCCCCTTCCTTGCCTGCTCCCCTTCTCCCTCTTCAATCCTTCCTTGTCTTTTTCAGTATTCCCCGCTCCCTCATCTTTGTCTTCTAATTCCCTCCTAACAAAACCCCATTCAATTAATTTTTTTTTAAATTGTGGAAGTAGCATGATGTTTACTGCTATCAAACTGCTCACTCTGCTTGTATGTGTAAGGGGTCTGTTGCCCCCTTACTAACATTCAGTGGGGGGGGGTTGGTTGGCTAGCTCCCAGTACTAAAAGGGGAAGGGTCTATGGGAAATCAGGACCCTGAGACTGATAGTCCCCAGGAACAATGGGAAGAGGCCAGTGCTCCAGGTCAGCCTGAATGACAGGGCGGGCAGGCTAATCAGGGAGTCAGGAGGCCAGGGAGGTCCCGTCCTCCCTGTGAGCTGGATTTGCTTGCGTCAGACAGAGTGGGGCCGAGCTAAGGAGAAAGCAGGGGCCCAAGCTAAGCCGTGGAGCAGAGCTGTGCCAGATCCAGAGGGACCAGAAAAGCAGCCCAGAGAGAGCAGACCCTGTCCTGGGAGCAGAGCTGCAGCCCCAAAGCTAGAGGCACAGCCCAGAGAGAGCAGACTTGCCCTGGGAGCAGAGCTGCAGCAACCAGAGCCAGAGGGGCGAGAAAAGCAGCCTTAGGAAGCAGGTCAGTGCTGGGAGCAGAGTCACAGAAGCAGCCTGCAGAGCAGACCTGACCTGGGAGCAGAGCTGTAGCAACCAGAGGCAGAGGGGCCAAAGAAGCAGTCCAGGGAGCTGGAGGCAGAGCAGCAGCAGTGCTGAGACAGAGTGGTGGAGCTGGGGCTGGAGCAGTCCGGAGCTGGGTGTGGTGAGCAGCTGGGCAGAGTGAGGGGGACCCTGGGCAGCGGGCCCAGCACAGAGAGACGCCTCAGCCAAGAGGCTCTGCAGACCAGGCTTGGATCGTAACCCCGACAGGGCGGGGGCAACACTGGGAAGAAGGGTCCTACCACTTAGAGCCTGAGAGCGTGTGGCCACCACCAGAGCAAGTGTCCAACCCACAGCATCCCTACAGCACAGCCAGGGCCTGAGAAGAAGGCCTGGGACTTACAAGGAACAGACTGTGAACTGCCCTGACATTCCAGAGATGCTGTTTGTGATGTTCCCTGCCACAGAGCGGGCTGATGTGTTTCCTTGAACCTTTCCCATTTTTCCTTATTCTTTTTAAAATTAATTGTTGATTAAATAACTTGCATTTACTTTAAATTGTATGTAACGGTCAGTGGGTCAGAGAAGTGCCCAGTGCAGAGAGAGTACCCCGGAGTGGGGACACCCTAGCCCCTGTCCTAGCTGACCACAGCAGGGTTGGGGGTCGAGCCCCCCAGGAATCCTGGGCCCAGCCTTGTTTGGGTTACGCGGACTCTGCCAGACAGGAGAGTGTAAGGGGAGTCCTCCAGGGCAGGGAGGCCACTGGGTAAAGGAAGTGGGATCGAGGACTCAGATCCTTTCGCTAGCCGACTTCACGGGGGTAGTACAGAAGCCAGGAAAGTTCCCCACAATAGCGGAACTATTCCCCCACTTACATATGCTCTATCCTTTCCGCGTACCCTGTCCGTCTTGTCTATTTAGACGGTTAGCTCTTCAAGGCCAGGGCTGTCTGTTACTTTGTTTATACAGTGCACAGCACAAGAGGGTCCATTCTTGATCAGTACCTAAGCACCAACCAAATGTTCCAGATGTAGGGCCATTTTGTAAAAAGTCAAGAAGAATTTGTGGGAATGGGAAACATGTATTTTTCACTCTCCACCTGTTCAAAAAAGGCAGCTAAATCACTTTCCTCTTGAACCTTAAAATAATCCACTTTCTGGCAGAGACCAAGAATAGAAAATTCCAGGCCAAGAAAGTTATGAACAACCTAAAGCAGGTTTTAGACTGTACATCATTGTGCAACATAACTAAGCCAGGCCATACTAGCATTCCACTATATCACATTTATATACACACTGTGTGCACGTGCACATGCACAGAGATACGTTATTTATCTCACTGAGTTTTAAGTATTAAAATTTAGGAACAATTACATCTTCCTGTTTCCCCTATATACTTGCCCTCCATGAACAAATGGAACACTGATAGCATATTAGTACATTCACAGTATGCTAATGGAACAGATATTAAATAATAAATGCCTTATATTGTTATCAGCAGGTGCTTCAACAATTAATCTCTGGCTGTTTAATTTCTAGCTCTGCTAAGCAAAGGAACTAAAACTTATGCAGTCTACTAAAATAGCAAGGAATATCTCATAATTATGACTGAAACATCACAAACAACTTGTCCATTGTAGTGGTGAGTATCAGGCTTTGAAAAGCAGTAGTAGAAGCCTGATATAGATTTCTTTCTGTGGTATTTACTTAAAAGTCACTAACCCTGCAGAGTTCAGAACCTTAAAATTAGTTAGTCCTGGTAAAGTATGTCTCAAGGTGATTGGAATCCATATTTTAAAAAATAATTATTTTTTCCCACTTGGGCAGGCTAGCATTTCCTAAAAGTATGAATCAACTTAAAATTATTGAATTCTATGAAGTTGCAGCAGGTGGAATATTAACAACTGGCTTTTCCATCTGCAAAAGCATCTTGAATATCACAATATACCAAAAGGTGTCTCAACAAAAAAAAAATGCATTTCAAGATTACTCCACTTATTTTAAAATGTCTTTGTAAAGTGTATGGATGTCAGCAACAGCCCTCTTACAACGTCTCCTTATATTTTACAAATAAACTGTTTAAAAATATGCTATACCAGTTCCATCACCAGTGAGCATTTAAGAATAAAAATAAGAAATATCACCCTTCGTGACTTTTTTGTTTTAAAAATAACTACTCCATGATTATTATAATAAGGCTGGTCCTGCAAATTGTAGGTATGTTCTGTATGTTACTGTAAAATAACCACATAGGGGTGTAACAGGAATTGTTACTAGTGCTTTCTTTTTTTTCTTTTTAAATGAGCCTAATTTTCTTGAAGACTTCCGGTTCTTTTCTCAACTCCTTACCTAGTCAAAACTCCCAGGGGATCATATTAGAGACAGTTAATGCAAACATCATTAACACAGTAGACCATTCTGGGCCCTATGAAGTCATTACAGTCTAATATGTGAATAGGCTTCTATGCAAGTGCACTAAATGTCACATTTGTTTAACGAGAAAAAGCTGTTTTTGTCAGTTATCACTTTTCTAAATGACACAACTCCATTTTCTCTCTTTATAATAGACAAAAGCACACTATGCATTAATGGCCCACAAGAGTTGGTTTGTTTTTTTTGAAGTGTTGTTTTTCAGACATAGGCATGCAGAAAAAAAGTGTCCCGAACCATTGTTTTCCTCCCAGTGTTATAATATAAAAGTAATTGCTGATTTTTCCCTCTACAATATTAACTCACTTTTTTCTACTGAATTGAACCCATCTATTAAAATACAAAGCTGTCGTTCCTTTGCTAGTCAGCTTTCATTCATTAAGAAGTCAACTATTGATTAAAAAAAGGTACAGTATAACCTTGCCAACCATCACACACTAAAGGTAGCACCAAAAATATCTTTCCTCGCTTTTAGTGAATGCTCCTGTTTGCTAATGGTTCATTAGCTTGATAAAATATACAATATTGCAGTACATGAAATATTATCATGTAATTAAAACTATAAATGCAAACATAAAATAAACTAGGTATTGTGATGCATTATCCTTCTTTAATGTGTGTGTCACTTATCACAGGCACCCAGCCCTGCAAACATACATGCATGTGACTTTGCATTTATGTTATGCTGTTCCCACATTTTCAGTTTTCAATATGGCAAATACTTTTGTGCTGACCACAGGATAGCAGAAGTTGTCAGGGAAGAACCTAGTGGTTTTGGAAGCAGATAGGGAGCATGGGTGTCAGTTTGGGAGCGTGGGATAAGCACACTATCTGTTTTGGTTAAAATGATCAACAGTAAAATAGTTCACAGCTGAAAGTGTCAGTATTGTTTTCTTTAGGTTTCAAAGTTAACTCACTGAGATTAATGGAGCTAGTTCACCTCTCCAGTGTTGCCAGCTCACAATTTTATAGGTCTCCTAACTGGAGATTTTCTTAAAGTATCAGCTTGTCAATTCACTTTTTTTTTTTTAATGAAAGCTAAGTTTCTCACTTTCATGGCTGTGGAGAAACATTTGAAAACAGGAAACCCAAAGGCTACAAACCCAGACAACAAATAAAAATAACCCAAAAGTTAGGTTTTTTTTAATTTAATCATTTCTGGGGGGCCAACTCATGATTTCTGAATGCTTAGGCTTGACAATATTGCATCTCAGAACTCAGGCCAACTCGGCACAACATTGGTTTACAATCCTTTGATATTTTCTTTGCACCCATCGCCACCAGAAACATTCTTTTTTAAAAAAAAAAAAAAAAAAGTAAGCTTAAGATTCTTGACCAATTCTGTAACAATGGGAGAATTCTATGGCAAATTCCATGACCCTGGAATTGCAGGATGCCTGAAGTCTTAACAACAGTCATTCTACATACAGTATTTTTTTTCAGCAAACCAAATAACTAACTTAGAGAAACTTAAGTTAGTTATCTGTGAACACATATTATTAATGTTACAGCATACCTAACATAATAGCCATAATCATCATTATGTTTCAATAGTTCTACAGGCCAATGAAAACATGCAACTTTATCAAACCTACCTGATGCCCGTCTAATGAACCGGTTTATCGCTGGAGCTGAAAGAAAAATAGAAAGACATAATTAGATTATTTTATTAATAGTTTAAAGACAGAACTTTAAAAAATAACACTGTATAAAAATAGCATCATTTTGTTGAACAATTCGCTGTAGATTTTCAGAGAAACATGCTAGTTGTCCTCACTCTAAATATGTGAACCCAAAGTCGCAATGGGTGTTATGGTCAATTACCACTGATATTTAAAGAAATTAAGATTAAAAAAACATTTTCACTCTCTTTTTAAGCATTACTAGATGCATGTACTTATTGCCATGTCTCATTATGAAATATTTTATATTTGCATCGGTTACTTAAATAACTAGGACTGCAAGAAGCCAACGTCTACGAACGATGCAAACTTGGATGCAAACATTTAATAGAGTGGATTTTATTTTTACAAAATTTATAGATCTAGATATCAGTTAACTTAAAGATGCTCTTGTATAATAAAAGACCACCCTGAAATCCCACCTGAGGAACCAAAAGTTATACAGGTCAGTAACTGTTCACATAAGTCAAGAACAATGCCAAAAAAGCTCCATGTGTAGCTCCAAGGCACCAAGGATTGTCCAGTGTCTCACAAATTACCTATAAATGTGCCCTATACACACACTGAGAAAACAGAGATTCCCAGCTTGTTTCTAACCCTGACAGGCTGCAAGATATATACAATTTTGACTACTTTCTTGGGGGGAGAGGGGATTGCCTCCACTTCAATTCCTGCCTAGTGTTACCAGCACACTCAAGTACTGCTAGAGCTAGAAACCAATGTTTTATATATTATACCATCTAAATGCACCCTAGAATCTGATTTCAAATGATAATAAATTATTTCTAACCCTAGCAGGTTAAGAGATCAATTGTTAAAATCTTAACAGAACTGAAAGAGAGAACAAGATGATAATCAGATGACCTATTTTAAAGTGTGGGTCACCTACTTTTACATAAATATTCCCTCTTATATTATTAGTGTTAACTGTATAAAACCCTCTCAATCATTCTGTATGAACATTAAATGAAGAAAATATTGAATTTTTTTCTCTACTTAATTTCAGTGGGGTTTATATAGCATTTCTTGAATGCAGACATATGCACACAGAACTAAGTACTGCTTAAGAAATAGGAAAGTCTGAATCCCATGGAGCTGCTAACAGCCTCTCAAACTCTGTTGGGAGAGGGAACAAGAGCAGAGTTATACATTCTGGTTCAAATTCACAGATGGTAGTGGAAGGTCATGGAAGCCAGAAGCATACCAGGAGACTAGACTGCAGTGATGCAAAGGGACCACAATTCCATCACAAGGAAAAGCAGCCTGTCAGGAACCATCCAGCACAGGTGGGGGTGTATACAATATCCATAGTCTCAGAGCCTTCTCCCAGTCATTCCCACTGGCAAATATTAAATCTAGCCCCACCCCAGCAGAAACCTTTGTGGAGGGCAGAGGACGAAATAATGACTGCTTTTTGCAAGGCTGTATCTCATCTCGGGTGTAATGGATTTGGCAGGCATCACTGGACCAGGTTCAGACCTCCACCTGCCCAATGTCAATTAAATTTTGTGGCTCTCTTAAAAAATAATGCAAAAATAAACTTGAAGTTGCGTGATGGTTCCAAGTTATGTCATAGCTAACCTATGAAACCAATGCTTGTGTTTTTCTTATTCTTATCTTCCCTCCCTTGTTCCCTCCTTTTTTTAGTCACACTAACTTGTTACACCTTTTCTCGATTTAGATTGTCAGCTCCTCATGACAAACTATCACTACATGTTTGTGCAGCACCTGGCTTAATGGGGTTCTTATCCAGATTGGGGTATCTAGGTAAAACAACAACTACTACTGCTCCAGAAATGTTAGGTGACACATGCTTTCCAGACCAGTACATTTTTCCAAAACAGGATCCTCTGGGTAGGAGGTGAACTCACACAAATGCATCTCTGAACTCAGTCTTCGTTAACCAAGGACAATAAAGGTGAGTGGGGTGCAATGGAGGGAAAAGGGAGGCACACTGTTGGAATTATTAATAATATTTAAGGCCCTTCTTAATTTGCGATATTGAGAAAATTGCAGTTCCTGCAATATTAGGCTTCCACCACAGTTTTGATGGTGGGAACCCCCTGGCTCTCAGCCCCAGGCAGCCGACAGTGGGAGTCTCCCTAGCTCTCAGCCCCAGGCTGTTGCTGTTAACCCTTTTCCAAATTACCGCAAATAATAGCATCCATTATTACTCTTCCACGATTTTCCATGGCTTTTCCACAACTCAGCTGCAATTTTTTGACGAGCATCCCACGATTCAAGTAGGGGCTTAATAATATTGGAAATTAGTAATATCAATATGGGAAATCACCCAACACCAATTTAACCATGAATTCTTTATCAAATCCAAAGGCCAAATGGTACTTCATGCAATTGCCTTAAAAGCTTAACTAATAAGCAATTTACTACACCCAAGCAGTAACAAAACATTTATAAGTATTTGATCAAGATACTAGCAAACAGGCTAAACCAAGGGTACTCGGACCCATGTTGGTTGGCTCCAGCCCGGTCAGGCAGGTATTAGCAATGAACCCTTTAAGAGCTGACTTCTTGTACCCTTTAACAAACAAGTGATGTCATTTCCAATTACTGACTTCAGCTAAAAACAATTTGAGAGACTTCACCCTTATTTCCAGTCTTAACCCACATAAGATTTACAACCTCCTTTCTTTGCAAGACCTTTCCTCTGTATCTCTTCCCCCCCTTTCTAAGGGCCAACAGCTTTTTCATTGAACCTGAGTTCACATAGGAGATAACACTAGCTGTGGGGTGGGAAAGGGCTGTATTGGCTCATTTTAAGACAGATACTCTTTATTTAGTTTAAAACCATCTGCAGTTACTCCTATCGGTCAGAGGCCTACTTTTTAGAAACTGCCCCTTACAATAGAACCTCAGAGTTATGGACACCTTGGGAATGGAGGTTGTCCGTAACTCTGAAATGTTTGTAACTTTGAACAAAGCGCGGTTAGGGCTCCAGATCCAGCAGATGACACTCCAGGCCAGGATTCAGTAACAGCTGAGCAACCTAGTCAACCCTGGCATAAATTTGCTAGCAAGAGAGAGAGAGAGAGAGAGAGCCCGCAAGCGCAGCATGTCCCCCTCCCGGCCAGGGAAGGGGGACTAAAAACAGCACATCCCTCTCCTAGCAGGATGGGGGGAGGGTTGAAAGCTGCACAGACCTCAACTCTGCTCCTGCTCTGCTGGCTCCAGCTGCCTTGAGCTGGCAGTCCCAGTGTCTTCCTGGGAATGGCTGCCTCTCGAGTAGGGTTGCCAATCCTCCTGGTTTGGCCGGGAGTCTCCTGGAATTGGGCTCAATCTCCCGGAGGCTACTGAAGCCAATTCAGGAGATTTTAGGCCTCTAAAAGTCCAGCAGTGTAGCAGGGTTAAGGCAGTTCCCTACCTGCCCTGGCTCCACGCCGCTCCTGGAAGCTGCGATACGTGCAGCAGCGGCTCCTAGGCAGAAGCTCAGCCAAGGGGTCTCTGCACACTGCCCCCGCCCTGAGCGCTGATTCTGCAGCTCCCATTGTCCGGGAACAGGGAACCGCGGCCAATGGGAACTTCAGGGGCGGTGCTTGCAGGCAGGGGCAGTGCACAGAACTGCCTGGCCGCTCCGGAGCCTAGGAGCTGCTGCCAGACATGTTGCCGCTTGTGGGAGCCACCTAAGTTAAGTGCTGCCTGGTTGGAGCCTGCACCCAAACTCCCTCCCGCACCCCAACCCCCTGCCCCAGCCCTGAGCCCCCTCCCACACCCAAACTCCCTCCCAGAGCCCTCACCCCAAACCTCCTGCCCCAGGTGGGAATCCCTATAGCAGTAATATTACAAATATAAAATGTATCCCTTAAATTTCATAAGTACACCTCACCAAATTTTCCTGTCTATCATTCTGTTCCTGTTCTTTAAGGTTACATTTTTTATTAAAATCATCAAACAGCCTCCAACTCCAGATTACAACCAACTGGCAGGACACTGAACAGGGAGCAAGTCTCAAATATCAGGGCAGTTTCAGAGACAGTGCTGGAGGATGCTCAAAAGATGTGGACATTCATATATCAGAAGCTGCTGTCATGTTTCAGGCCCTTCAGCAGCCTCTGTGTAGACACTGTGATGTCAAGCTTGCCACAAAGCTGCTGACTTACAGAACCAGAGTTATATTAACTTTATTGTACAAAAGTGAAACATGGGCACTGAGGATGGTGAAGAACACTGGACTGATATTTTCAATTCTTGTCATCTTCGTCAGCTATTCCACATTAAGTGGAAGGACAAGATCAGAAATGAAGATATTCTAAGTTGAACCCACTAAACATCTCCATTAGCACTGGTTCAGTTCTGGAGGCCTTCTTGGTATGGACATATTATTAAAAAAGGAATACCAATGAATTCTAAAGGATGTACACCAAGGAATGCTGCTACACAGCCAGTGATCATGTGGGTGCCAAAAGGTTTGTTGGCATGATAAGATTGCTAGTGATGGACAGAAACTAAATATTCAGCCAGATCATCCTACGAACTTACCCAGAGATTGATCCAGGTGGCACTTGATCTGCCAAGAGGATACATCCCTTTGGGATGGGATTTACCATGGTGATGATGATTCTATTCTTGTTCTTTAAGCTTACATTTTTGATTAAAAACAAGAACAACAAAATACAAACAAAACCATCGCTTGGGCCCTCAGCAATCTTTACCCCGAATGGCAAAACACAGTCCTACTGATGTGCACATATATGTAATACTCTGCTACTGAAGACAAAAGTTTGGATAACCGTCCTCCTGTCGGGTTCCATGATAGAGAAACAATCCTTAAACTTCTCCACTAAAGTGAAAAGGGGCTGCATCTCCCCCAAATGATAAGATGTGCCCATGAGAAAGTGCCACCAGATGGCTCCCTACAAAGAAAGACGCTACTATGACAGGAAGCACTGCTGGGGCAGGCTCCCCAAGAAGACTTCATTGCTAAAGAGGTACCGAACAGCAGCAGCGCTAATTCTGCTGGGGACAAAGAAGAGTATGTGCATGTGCATTTACATGCATGGATGTGGTACTGTATGAGATGCTGTGTTAAAAAAAAAAAAAAAAAAAAAAAAAAAATCAGAAAGTCCAGCAGTAAGAGGTTGGGGAGCCACCCCCTGAGTGAAGGACTGTGCTGGAGCCCTGGTTTTGTGAGCCACGGTGTGAGGGAGAAAAACGAAATCGAGCTGGAATTGATTTGGATTTTGCAAGACAAACAGTTGCTGGTTGGGGAAAATTCTACTATGTGGAATGTGCTGGGGTAATAACAAATTTTAAAAAACAAAGTGTCAGCCTACAACTTTAAAACACGTACCACCACATGTTTATTAACATTCACATTGCTAAAGACATCATACCAACACATCAGCTGCTCCTTCAAGCAGCAGAGTAAGAAAAGGTGCACAGACACCTGCTACCTTGCTCAACAGGAGGGTAACTTGATAGGACCAGCACTGTGGTGAACAGAAGGAAGGAAGAGGGAATACATGCTGCGGAAATGCAATGACCCCTTCTTCCCCACAGACTCTCTGCCTCTCATTAGCCAGACAGGAAAACAGGAGCTGATCAGCCCCTCATTAATTTAAACATTTTTATGGATCTTTTGGACTCTCTCACTCCATTTCAGCTTTCCTACCCTCTCTCCCTGTGGTTGTAGTATAGAAGCTGTGTTTTTAGGATGCTGTAGGTATGGGTCAGGAAGAAATGCTAGCAGGAAGTCCCAGCAAACATTAGGCCATACAAAGATTCCAACATATTCCAGTTTTAAAATTTTTACATTAAAGTCAATTTTATATTGACTTTAAAATTCTTGTATTTTTAAAATACTATTACAAAGCAGCTCCATTGTATTCTTCTTTTGACATATATTTGCAGCTAATCATTATGCTGCAAATTGGCTAGTTATTTAACCTTGACTATCATGAAAAAAATGGCATGTACACCTTGCATCCCTTATCTGTGAAAAACAGTTTCTGCTATTATTCAAAACTGTTGGTGTGCATAATGCTTTACATACAAATAAAAAAACAAAAGCCCTGCCTGAAGGAGCTTTCAATTTGTATTAGACTGGTAACCCAACATGCTGAAACAGAACAATAGGAAGGGAATGCTGCTCTTGGAGAGCATATTTGTTTCCACATGAGCAGATCTACAATTTTTTCCTTTTTTAAAAACAAGAAACTTAAATTTTGTTTGATGGATTAATTTTCTGTATCAGAATATAAAAGTAGGTTAAAGAAAATGCTTGTTATATTTAATTGTTCTTGTTATCTGAAGCATGCATTATGATGCACAGTACTGTCAGACATTTTTGCTTTATAAGTTCATCCTGGTATTACTGCTTATACCAATGTACTCAGTCCTTGTCTCATAAGAACCACTCAAAGTCATTTAGCTAAGGGGAAAAAAGTTATTCAAATCTCTGCTTCCAATTTTAAACTATATCGGAGGCTGCAACAGGTTAACCTGTGCAATGATTTTCCACAGACAGGCTGCGAAACCTGAATTTGTAAGGAAACCCTAGTCTGGTGAACTTAGTGCCCCTACACCCACCAGCCATTCCAGAGGTTGCCATGTGTGAGCTGTCAAGCATGCTCAATAAGTACATGAGAATTCACCATGTATTCAAATATTATCATTAAGGCTACGATTTTGTCAGGGATGTTTTTAGTAAAAGTCAGCGACAGGTCATGGGCAATAAACAAAATGTCACAGAAGCCATGACCAGTCCCTGACTTTTACTAAAAACATCCCTGACAAAATGGGGAAGGAGAAGGATCCAGCACCCTGACCCATCTCCCCTGCAGTGGCTGGGAGCTGCAGGGACCCCATTACCCAGTGGCTGGGAGGGGTCCCCCACCACCCTGCAGGGCTGGAGTTGGGAGGGTGCCCACCACCACCCTGCAGGTCTGGAGTTGGGGGGAGGGGACCCTGCTAGTGGCAGAGTCTGGGGAGCTGTGGGAGGCCCCTGGCTGCAGCTCCAGGGTCCTTCTGCTGCCACCGCTGGCAGCTGGGAGTAGCCCACTGCTCACGACGGCAGGGGAGCTGCAGGGAGGCCCCTGCCAGTGGTGGTGGCCAGGGAGCTGCGGGGGTGGGGGGGCACCAGGGGTTCCCTCCTCCCACTGAGCAGCTCCAGGGTCCCTCTGCCACCGCCGCTGGTGGCTGGGAGCTGCAAGGGGGATGCCAGCCAGCAGCAGCGGCTGGGCAGCTCAGGGTCGCCAGCAGTGGCTGTTCAATTGCAGGGGTCCCACCGTCCACAGGAGGGTCCCCCTCCACCCACGGAGGCTGGGCTGCTGCGGGATCCCCAACATCAAGGAGGTTGCTGTCTGTGACTTCCACAACCCCCATGACATAATCTTAGCCTTAGTTATCACTAGGGTTCAGAGTCAATGTTTAATGAGACAAACTGGGCAATTCACACCTGTCCTACAGATATTGTTTGTCTATCTGCAGACTCCAGGAAACAACCTGCTTAAACCCACACTTGGAAGGTTTCCTTTACAAACCTAACAGCTAGATATTTAGGCAAAGGTTTTTAGAAAATGGGTGCCTAAAAAATGACCTAACTTGCAGACCTGTTGACCACCCAGCAGCTCCCGTTCATTTCAGTGGAAGCTATTGGGAGCTCAGCATTTAAGAGTATACAGTCTAATTTTAGGCTCCTATTTAAAAAAAAAAAAGTTAGACCCCAATTTATAATCTCTGTACAAGTTTCAGAGGGGTAGCCATGTTAGTCTGTTTCAGCAAAAACAACGAGGAGTCTTGTGGCACCTTAAAGACTAACAAATTTATTAGAGCATAAGCTTTCATGGGCTATGACCCACTTCCTCCATATATCTGAAGAAGTGGGTCATAGCCCACAAAAGCTTATGCTCTAATAAATTTGTTAATCTTTGTACAGTAGCCACAAGTTTAATTTATTAAAGAGAATACAAATGACACCTAGTTGCGACATGTAAATGGACGAGATGATGCGGATGTGAACCTCCTTATTTATTACATCAGCACCTGCTGTTGCACACATCCAGTGCCTGGGGGATTTTATTAGTGTCTCATCTCTTCTGTAAGGCTTGGTCTACACTTAGGGTGACCAGATGGCAAGTGTGAAAAATTGGGATGGGGGTGGGGGATAATAGGCACCTAGTTAAGACAAAGCCCCAAATATCGGGACTGTCCCTATAAAATTTGGACATCTGGTCATCCTGTCTACACGACCAACTTATGTCGGTATATCTACCGGTGTCGACAGTGCTATGTCGACAGAGGGCTTCTCCCATCAACATAGCTACTGCCTCTCGGGGAGGTGGAGTACCTGTGCCAACAGGGGAAGCTCTCACTTGGGCGTAGGTAGTGTCTTCACTAAGGGCGGCTACACTTGAAGATGTAGAGCTCTTTGAGTTAAAACAGCCTTCGTAGAGCACAGTAGGGAAAGCGCTGCAATCTGTCCACACTGACAGCTACAAGTGCACCGGTGTGGCCACATTAGCAGCTCTTGCAACGGCCACAAAGAGCAGCGCATTGTGGTAGCTATCCCAGCAAACAAGTGGCTGCAATGTGCTTTTCAAATGGGGGGTAGGGTGGGGTGGAGTGTGACAGGGAGTGTGTTGTGTGTATATGGGGGGAGAGAGAGTGGGTTTTTGGGGGGTTGAGAGCATGTCAGCATGCTGTCTTGTAAGTTCAGACAGCAGCAGACCCCCGATTCTCCCCGCCTCTCTCTCTCTCACACACAGCATTCCACAGTATTAGTTGCTTTGTCTCGGAGCAGACAAGCATGCCCGTTGTCAGAAACTGAGCTTTCAAAGGGCATATGCTCATTCCTGCAGCGATTCCAAAACAATGAGAAGAGTGGCCATTTGACTTAAGGGGATTATGGGACATTTCCTGGGGCTGATCAGAGCACAGTAATGCAATACCTCGTTCACACTGACGCCCGGGAGTTTCAGCCAAGGCGCAATAAGCGTTAATCTTCTCGCCGAGGTGGAGTACCAGGAGCGCTCTAGCCATGGAGTCAGAGTGCTCTACGTGCCTTGCCAGTGTGGACAGGTTGTGAGCTAGAGCGCCCGGGGCTGCTTTAATGCGCTGTAACTCGCAAGTGTAGCCAAGTCCTAAGCACTACAGCAGTGCACCTACGCCAGTGCAGCTGTGCCACTGCAGCACTGTAAGTGTAGACAAGCCCTAAGACAGCAGCAGTGACCAGAACTGCTTCCCCCTCACCACTAATCTATGTTTAGTCAGAATCTTTTCCTTCAAATGCAGGCTTCCCTATTGTTATTCACATCTTTGTCACCTTGTCATCAGAATGCTACAATGCAATCTACATGGCTATCACCTTAAAATCTTTCAAAAATTTAGCTAAATACAGAAAGCTGCTCTCCAGTTGTTAGGAGTATCTTTCCAAAAATATATTACATATAAATACTTAAATTAGATCAGAAAAAGTACATATATGCATAGGTGATTTTTAATTTGAATTAGCTACCTATTAGTTTTTGGGTGGAATTTAAGATTTTGGTCTTGACTTATGGTTTAAAGTGCTAAATGGCCTGGGATCTGCATACCTAAGAGTACCTCCTGTACACCTAATATTTACTCTCAACAGATCTGAAATAATCAAATTTGCAAACGTTCAGCACATGCACAAGGCCCAACAATTTTCTCAGGTGTTTGAGGAAGGCTGGGATCATTAGAGAGGATGGAGTCTTTTAAAAAACAAAAAACAAAACAGACCAACGTAATTGTTTGAAGGTTGTTTTGTTTAACTGGAAGGTGGGGTTGTTTGAGGCTATCTTACAATATTTTTCTATCTAGGCTCTTGCATGGGCCCTAAACCTATAGTATACGAGCACCTTCCACACAAAACAAATTTATCCTCACAACATTCTGTGAGGCAGGGAAGTATTTTCTCAATTTTACAGATTGGAAACTGAGGCACAGAGAGATGGACTTCCCCAAGGTGACTTAGGGTATGTCAAGGGGAAAGGGTCTCAGAGCTTGGGCTCCAGTCCGAGCCCAAGCATCTACAGTGCAATTTGATAGCTCTGCTAGCTGCTTGGCAGTCACCACTCTTCTCAGCTTATAAAAATGTAACAAATTACCTGTGAAGTTTCCTAAGCAGCGCACACGTACAGAACCAACAGAATTTTCACAGACTTAAGACTTACAAAATCTAGTATCCATTTGTAAGTAACTTTTTTTAAAAATTACCATGATTTTCAATTAGCTTTCACCAGACCACTGGGTATGTCTACACTGCAATTAAACACCCGCACCTGGCTTGTATCTGCTGACTCGGGCTCATGGGGCTCGGGCTGCAGGACTATAAAATTGAAGCATAGACTTTTGGGCTCAGGCCGGAGCACAAGCCCTGGCACTCTCTGACCTTCTGAGATAATGTCTACACTGGGGTCCCAGAGCTCAGGTTCCAGCCCAAGCCCAAATGTCTATGCTGCAATTTTATAGCCCTACAGCCCCCGCCTGAGTCAGCTGACACAGGCCAGCCGCAGGTGTTTAATTGCAGTGTAGACATACCCTGAAAGGACAGCTACAATGTAGGGATTGTTACCAACTCCTCAGACACTAGGACTGTTAAAAAAAAAAAGTCACAATTTTTTTTAAGTGGTAAGAAAAGTATTGTTCTGTTCTCTTCAATCTCAAACAGCTGAACTGATTTTGCTCAAACTTTCCACCAAATTCACTAGTGAGCCAGCCCCCACCAAAATCTCAGTCCAAAAGGCTGACAAAGTTACAAGAAGCTGAAAAAGGCCCCTTAGAATGTTAACACCTGTAAATGCTTGGCTATAGGCATTGTTATTGCTCCTATCATAAGTTAGCATCTTATTTCATTGCTTTATTCTGCAAAAGCCACCTACAACAGCCTATACCCAGCATGAACGCACAGCTAAATTGGCTTAGAACTTCCCTTAAGCTTAGACTGAACCTAAGAAAGACTATGTTACTAGGTCAAAAGAAAAAAGTACTTGGGTGCTGATAATAGGATTAAAATACATAAATTAAAGAAAAATAATAATATAAAAGTGTAAGTTAATAAAGATACTGAATCGTAAGTACAGAATTAACAAGTACACAATGAAAAATATTACAAAATACACTTGTCTAAGGTGCAGAAAAATGACTATTGTTATGTGATCCTATCATATTCTTCTTCACTCAATTAAAAGGTCACTCACAACTAGATGAGACCACAATAGATATGGGCTTATAGTGAGGAGTGAGAGTAAAATCCCTGAATCAGAGTAAAGTATATTACTAGTCACAGTAGGCTGACCTTAAACAAGACATGGAAGAAGCGAAAAGTATATTTTGGAGGCAGAGAAATTTTGTGGAATACTGTAAACTTATGTTTTTTCCCCAAAAATATATCAGTAGGTAAACTAAGGATACACTACTATATTAGATCAATAATGATTCATTACTGTCAGGATATAAAGGTTAAGATATAATGGTTGACACTGTAAAAATTCCTGCAGAATAAAATAGCAACACCTTCCTCAGCCATGATGTAACTGGTTCTCCCTATTCTTTCTTTGGCTTGAAATGATCTCAGCCAATTACAGTAAATAGTTTTCCTGCTACAGAATTCTATCCAGATTTAGAATGCTTACATATGGAATGAACACCTTGTGCTCAGCTGCATAATTAGCTTCATTAACATGCCATCTGACGCCTTTTATAACAGCAGCTAAATTCTGATTGGGCTAAGTCTAACTAAAAACTCAGAATGAACATGGAATTGAATAGTATGTGCAAAATGAAACAACCTGAAACACATCATCAATGACAGTTACAAATATTTAAACTAGAATTTACTTAATCTACAATGCATATTTCTGTTCTACAAATGTCAATATCTGTTACCTCGCTCTCCCCCCCTCCTCCTCCTTTTTCCCCCTTATAGTCCCTCCCATCCACATATTCCCTAGCAGGCACAAAATAATATAAATTCTAAATTAGCATCTTTATGATTATTCTGTACAATCTTCCACACTACTCTCAGATGTATATAAACTAGAATGAAGGGGAGAGGGTTGTTAAACTTCTTATAAATATATTTACGATTATTCATGGTGGTCCCTACTAGCTGACCTGGAAATAAAAAGGTCTGAGCTATCACTAAGGAAACTGATGGTCTACATTGGGTTTACATTACCCAGTTCAGAAGAGTTGAATGTACTGTAGTAGAAAGGATGCCAGCTGCACTCTTCAGTTTGCTGCCAATTTTTATCACTGAATGATCCTGCAGCCAACACAAATTCAGGACGAGCTCCTCAGCTAGTATAAATAAGTCTATTTAAGACTGAGAATTTGAAGTCAACAGAGCCTCACCCATTTACATCAGCTGAAGATCTGATGGCAAGTTTATATTTAAAAAGAACAAAATGATGCAGAGAAACACTATATTACCATGAGAGAGCTGCATACTGGAGAGGCATATGGGGCTAACTGCAGAGTTCTATTGTGTAAGACAGGAAACAAAGAGTATACTTTTAAAACACCTCTTACTGGACAAGTCAGAGGTATTTAAAGAGTAGTGAATGAATGGCATATCAACTCATGGGGTTATGTCTAACCCGGGGTAATCAATTATTTTTTGTAAAGGACCAAATTTCTTGGTCAAGGTATAGTCAAGGTCTGGACTCCAGAGAAACATTTTTCACATGGCAAGTACTCCTGTTCAATGAACACATACAAGGCTACATAATATACCCAGGGCCTATTGCTTAAATTTTTAGTGCATTTTAAATGAAAAATCAAATCACTGTATAACCTAAAAATAACCTTGAGAAAGTAGATAGATAAAATGTCAAATAGATGCAAATATTAACATTAAAACACTTTCAGACAACTGTTTTAAGTTTTGAATGTGTTTTGTCAAATAACATTATTGTAGGCAATGTGTATAAAGATAGATAGACATTCAAAACTCTCAAGCCTTTTGTGGTTTATTTAATATAAGTATCAGAGTGTGAAAGAAAACAACACTTAATACACATAAATGCTTTATCTTTTATGATTCAAGCCTTTCCAATAACAAATACACACCCACCTACACATGTATTAAGCAAAAGATTCATGAATAATTTCTGTGAAATACCTGTTAGAACTGTAGTATCATTACTGAAAATGTAATTTTATATGGCAATACAAATTTAAAATGAAATATGAATGAATGTTGTATAATTATACTACTTGCCATGAGTGGGAAAAAGTGATAGGTCCTCTGTTGGAAAAGGTTTGGAGTGAGTTCAGTCAAGGCAAAAAGGAGGCAATTGCACAGATGATTATCAGTCAGAATGGAGAGAATACACAGCTGTCTCACAGACGTATGTCTTTCCAAACTTAGTCAAAATGTTAAATGCCACCTTCCTCAAGTGTGCATAACTGGAGTGCAACACAAGAGTTATCTAGAAAGTTTCATATGTAGTGTCAGTATGCCGCACCTTAAGCACTTCATCCGCTTGTAAATCAGTAAGCTCCAGCTGTAGTTTTGCTTTTTCAGGAAAGGATGCTTTTACTTGATCACACTAAGTGCCAAAAATGGGTTTGTTACAAACAGGAAGATGTCTTTAACACTTTCTAATTCTTGGAATCTCTGCTGGAAGATTTGAAGAAGACTGTCCAGAGATGATGCCATCTGATTCACATCTGCAGTGTCCCGGCAGTTTAGCCATGTCGGGAAATGTAGCATCTCTGCAATTTCTAAATCACTTTTGAAGAGACTCTGTTTGTTTTGAAATGAAGTGACACTGCTGTGGAGATCCACTACATTGCGATTTCACCCCATAGGTTTAAGCTGAAATCATGTAAGTGGCCTGTCAAATCAACAAAGATGTTCAGGATGCTCATGCTTGTGTAACACCAACAGACCCTGGTTGCTGGCAGGTGGGATCGAACCTGGGGCCTCTGGAGCTTAGTGCATGAGCCCCTACTGCATGAGCTAAAAGCCAACTGGCTATTAGTTAAGGCTGTAGAATAGACTCAATCTCTCTGTATGTGGTCTCAGTGCCACTAGGTGGGACAGAACACCACACCCAGGAGGTGTTTGGGTTACGTACTTTCCCTAGCTGAGACTTCAGAGACTTCCCAGTTGAAATTCCAGATGAGCCCCCACTTGTAACGCTGACAGACCCCGGTTGTCAGGGGGCGGGATTGAACCTGGAATCTCTGGAGCTTAGTGCATGAGCCTCTAATGAAGAGATTGGCAACCTTTGGCACACAACCCGCCAGGGGAAGCCTCCTGGTGGGCCAGGCCGGTTTGTTTACCTGCGCATCTGCAGGTTCAGCCAATCGCGGCTTCCACTGGCCACGGTTTGCCGCTCCAGGCTAATGGGAGATGCGGGAAGCTGCGGCCAGCACATACCTTGGCCCGCCCTGCTTCCCGCAGCCCCCATTGGCCTGCAGCAGCAAACTCCAGCCAGTGGGAGCCGCGATTGGCCGAACCTGCGGACATGGCAGGTAAACAAACCGGCCCAGGCCACCAGGGGATTACCCTGGCGGGCCGCATGCCAAAGGTTGCTGATCCCTGCTCTACTGCATGAGCTAAAAGCCAACTGGCTGATAGCTAAGGCTGTAGAGATGCAGAGCAATGCACAGGAAAGATAGGAAGTATGACAAGAGAGCACCCTGGCTTAACCAGGAGATCTTCAGTGATCTGAAACTCAAAAGAGTCCTAACAAAAAGTGGAAAGTAGGTCAAATTACAAAGGATGAATATAAAAAAACAACACAAGCATATAGGGACAAAACTAGAAAGGCCAAGGCACAAAATGAGATTCAGATAGCTAGAGACAAAGAGTAACAAGAAAACATTCTACAAATACATTAGAAGCAATAGGAAGACCAAGGACATATTAGGTCCATTACTCAATGAGTGGGGAAAGAAAATAACAGAAAATGTGCAAGTAGCAGAAATCCTACATGCCGTTTTTATTTCAATTTTCAACAGAAGATTGGTAGCTATCAGAATTCTAACATAGTGAACGCCAGTGAACATGAGGTAGATTCTGAGGGAAAGAACAAGTTAAAAATTACTCAGAAAAGTTAGATGTTTTCAAGTCACCAGGGCCTGATGAAATATACCCTAGAATACTCAAGGAGTTGACTCAAGGAATACTTAAGGAGATATCTGAGTCCTCAGCGATTATCTTTGAAAAGTCATGGAAAACAGGAGAGATTCCAGAGGACTGGAAAAGAGCAAATATAGTGCCTATCTATAAAAAGGGGAGTAAGGACAACCCGGGGAATTACAGACCAGCCAGTTTAACTTCAGTATCCACATAGATAATGGAGCAAATAAGTAAGCAATCAATTTGCAGACACCTAGATAATAATAAGGTAATAAGTAACAGTCAGCATGGATTTGTCAAGAACAAGTCGTGTCAAACCATTAGGAAAAACTTTCTGTCAGAGTAATTAAGCACTGGAACAACTTGCCCAGGGAGCTTGTGAAATCTCCATCACCTTGATCCCTTTAATCAATTGGTCCTTCAGCTCACATATAGATTGTGCCAGTCACAACACGTCTTCCATTCTTCTCTTATCCTGGCCTTCCTTCTCCATGTGCAGCTATGCCTTTTCACGATAAAATTTTCCCATCTCTTTGGATGTTGGCCGAGTGGTTGTTTCAGTTCCTGTGGGAACTACTTAGAGACAGCTGTAGTCCATCGATTGTCCGCAAATCTGAGGCAGTTTAACTGCTCTCGATTGACGCTGATTCCGCCCCTCCAGTTCATCCGCCTCATTACCATTTTGAGGCAGGCTGTGAAGAGTTTTGATGAAACCATGTCTCCTTGCTTCACACTTTTTTTGACTGGGATGCGAAGGGGAGTGTCAAAGAGTTATATCCGTAGTGCAGTCAGAGTTTACTTCTTTTAGTAGTTTGATATAGTTTGTGTCGATGCCCTGCTCTACAAGAACTTTCAACACTGCATTGGTCTCTACATTGTCGAACGCCTTTTCATAGTCAACGAAGGCAATGCATAAAGGGAATTTGTATTCCCTTGAGTGCTCCAATAGCTGGTTTATAGTGAAAATATGGTCCAATGTGCTGAAATTCCTTTGAAAGCCTGCTTCCTCTCTCGGCTGCTGCTCGTCCAGACTCTTAGAGTTGGTTTGTTATTATTTTGGTGAATAGCTTGTAGACGTGTGAGAGCAGGTACATTGGACGATAGTTCTTTAGACCTTCATAATCACCCTTCTTGTACAACAAAATGGTGTTGGACTCCTTCCAGCTGGATAGTATCTTCTGCATTTCCAAGAAATGGATAAACCTCTGAGCAAGAGTTTTCCAGAGGTCTTGGCCTCCAGCTCTTATCATTTCTAATGGACTACTTATTTAAATAAAACAAACAGGATTTGGCCTGGATGTCTTGTGGTATTTTAAACAGAAAATTGAAAAGGCAGACACATTAATTCAAATTCATCCAAACATCTGCAAAATTAGCTATAGTACATCTCAAATGCTTTTTTAAATTAAATTTTAAATTAATCTTATATGACCATCCACAAATTCTCTGAAAATGATATGCATTTAAAAATATGAATATATTTTTACATGTCAGACTAATGAAGCTGTCATGGACTGTCAAATCAATGATGCAAACATTTAAAAATGTGTTTTCATGATACAGTATAATGACTTAGGGCAACTTTTTCCACATTCATGTGGTCATAAGAGATATTTCAAAATGTGCAACAAAATTGTGATATGTGGGTCTAAATTAAATCCACAAAAGCAATGAAACTCATAGTTAAGGTGCAGGTTTGGGCTATAATGGTATGCAGGCCATATGGGAGCAGTGGTGCTGGAACTATTTTTATAGTGGGGGGTGGAGATCATGTATTTGGGTTGTAATTACTACTTCAAGCCATGGGGTGTGTCAGCACCCTAAGCACCTCTAGTTCCAGCACCTATGTATGTGGGATTCTTTCCTGGGAAGCAGTGACTCTCAGTAAGATTTGTGGGTCATGGTGGTTAGCAGCTGAACAAGAGCTTCCAGTGCGACGCTTAGCCAAAAGAGCTAATGCAATCCTGGGATGCATAAAGAGGGAATCTCAAGTAGCAGTAGAGGTTATTTTACCTCTATATTTGGCACTGGTGTGACCACTGCTGGAATACTGTGTTCAGTTCTGGTGCTTACAATTCAAGAAGGATGTTGAGCAATTGGAGAGGGTTCAGAGAAGAGCCACGAGAATAATTAAAAGATTAGAAAACATGCCTTACAGTGACAGACTCAGACAGCTAAATCTATTTAGCTTAATAAAGAGAAGTTTAAGGGAGGACTTGATTATACTATATAATATTACACTGATCAAATGTTAAATAATGGGCTCTTGAGTCTAGCCAAGAAAGGTACAACATGATCCAGTGTCTGGAAGTTGAAGCTAGACAAATTCACACTGGAAATAAGATGTAAATTCTTAACGATGAACGTAATTAACCATTGGAACAATTTACCAAGGGTCATGGTAGATTCTCCATCACTGACAATTTTTAAATCAAGATCGGATGTTTTTCTAAAAGATATCCTCTACGAATTATTTTTGGGGAAGTTCTGTGTCCTGTGGTACTCAGGAGGTCAGACTAGATGATCATAGTGGTCCTTTCTGGCCTTGGAATCTATTTATCTGTTTTCCCCTTGATGACCACCCTAGAGAAAAGGATGCTTCAGCAGTTAAGGTGCTAGTCTGAGACTGAGGAGACTTTTTTTCAATGCCCTGCTCTGCCACAGACTTCCTGTGAGAGCATGGGCAAGTCACTTAATCTCTCTGGGCTAGATTCACAAAGGTACTTAGGCAACTCATTTTTTAGGTGCCCGAGTCCAACACTTAGGCACAACTGACATTCACAAAACCACTGCACAGCTGCCAGCTAACCCCACAGGTTCCCATGGGGATTTAGGCACCAACATTTCTGCTGGTGGGTGTGGTCAAAGCTGCCTAAATCCTGACACTGCTCCATAACTAATGAGCGGCTCAGAGCCCTTGATTATGCCTAAACCATGGAAGGATTCTCAAAGTAGGAATTCCCCCTTCTATTCTGCCTGTAGGGCCAGATCCAGTAGGCATGCTCAAAACATGCAGAGCCTGCACAGAAGACAGCTGGGGCAAATAGGTCAGGAGTGTATGTGTGTCCCAGAATGTCCAGAAGCCCGGTGGTGAAGGCACTCACCTGGGATGTGGGAGACCTGGGTTCAAGTCCCTGCTCTAAATCAGGCAGAGCAGGGATTTGAAAACAGATCTCCCCCATCCAAAGTGAGTGTTTCTCTCTGTCTGTTTTTTCAGAAGGAAGGGCTGATCTGATTTAGGCACCGAACTCCAGGAGAGGGTTTGTGGCTGATAATCCCAAGTGGAGATGGGCATCTCCCTCTGGCCCATCAGTCAGATGCCTAGGGCCCAGATCATTGTGAGTTGTAAATGGGGGGCTGTAAATTCCACTGGACTGCAGGGTACTTAGGAGTTGGGTGTTGCAACAGTCAGCATTGCAATGCCTAAATCCTCTTTGTAAATCTAGCTCTCTGTACTTCAGATCATCCTCTGTAAAATGGGAATAATAGTACTTCCCTATCTCAAAGGGGTGTGTGAAGATAAATACATTAAAGATTGTATGCAGTGTAGGTGTAGCCATGTTGATCTCAGGATATTAGAGAGACAAGATGGGTGAGGTAATATATTTTACTGGACCAACTTCTACTGGTGAGAGAGACAAGCTTTCGAGCCGCACAAAGCTCTTTTTCAGGTCTGGGACTGAAGAAGAGCTTTGTGAAGCTCAAAAGCTTCTCTCTCTCACCAACAAAAGCAGATATTGCCTCACCCACCTTGTCTTTCTACATTAAAGATTGTGAGGTGCTCAGATACTACAGTAATCAGGCCATATATGCATTTTATCTAGATAGATGTTGCAGTGTGTTTGTAATATCATACTTGCCATGAGATCTCTGTAATAACTAATGCAGTCAAGTTCCTGTTGATGCTAGACTTTTCTGAGAAATTTCTCACTATTGCACCCATCCTCCCGGCCAAGCACAGATGGAAGATATGCTATTAAGCACTACTTCTGTCTAGACATCCAGAAGAGTCCGAATATTCAGTGAGAGTTGTGAAACCTGTGAAAAATTTGTGAACTTGCATAGCAAAAAGTGAGCACACTTCCCCAGCGGATAGAGCTGATGTTAGCTTAATT
Organism: Chelonia mydas; assembly: GCF_015237465.2. Taxonomy (NCBI): domain Eukaryota; kingdom Metazoa; phylum Chordata; order Testudines; family Cheloniidae; genus Chelonia; species Chelonia mydas. The sequence goes on from NC_057849.1 coordinate 320,494,026, forward strand.
TCTTTCAGCTATTGGCTTAAGTAAATTTGGAGAAAAGATGTTTTAAAAAATTACTCGCTAGTGGTTTTAGGGGGTCTAACTTAAGACACTTTAAAGCGGCCCAGCTTTCATAAAGTGCCAAGCACCCAACCTCTGAAAATCATGCTTCTTTCAGGCATCTCAGATTGGGCACCCAAAATTGCTAGTAACTGGTGAAAATCTTGGCCATCAGCCTTACTTGGATTAAATCTGAGCCAACTCACCCTATCCAGTTCTTGATCCTTGGAGAGCCCTAGGAAGATGGTTGGCAACCACATCATTAGTTTCTGATGGAACAGATACAGAATTGTCTTAACTGCGTTTTGGAGATTCTGCATGCTATATTTGCCATTTTATTTTCTGGTTATATTACTTCTCTTTGAATAGAAAAGACAATACATGGTTATTAATGAAAACTGATTTCTGTCCATGTTGCCGTAATAATTAGGATGTTTTAAACTTTTATTTCTTAAATATTGAAATAGCAAACACCTTTGTGAAATGCATATTTGCAAATATGTTAGTTAAATGCAGTGCTCCCAATATGAGGCCTAATATCATTGTTATGCAAATGGTAAAATGCTTTATGGATCAACATGGAATCTAATAACTTTGCTAAACTAGTGTGAGAAGCCATTAAGTACAGAATATGTATACTAATGTGGAATTAATTAATTACTGGCAGTGCACAAGCAAACCCTCAACCAACTCCAGAAGACAAGAATCATTCCTCCAAAGTCAATAATTTTTAATTATTTAAGCTAAACGCTTTGTAAGAGTTCTTTAATTAAAAAGACTACTCTGAGAACTACAAACTTTTGTATAAAGAACAGGAGCATTGAGACTTTTTGAAAATAAAATTTCATTTCCTGTCAGACTCTAATATTAAAAATTGAGAGAATATTGCAGAGACTGGACTGAATAAAAAGAAACTTGAAATTAACTTTATTAGTTATCTGGATCTTTTCTGCCACAAGAAGAACAAAGCAGTTAAAGAAATGTTGCATATTATCAAACAGACTGCAGTTCAGGAACTTAATGTGTCACCTAAGCCAACCCCAAAGGCATGAAGCCAATGAAAGTGTGACAGCAACTAACTTGGAATCTAAACAAGCCTGAAAAAGGTGCCACAAGTCCTCCTTTTCTTTTTGCGGATACAGACTAACACGGCTGCTACTCTAAAACCTGTCATTATGAAAGAGGTGTGTTTTCCTATAATTTCATTAAAATAAGAAGGAGAAGGGTACAAAAACTCTGAAGTGAGCACCACTCACACACAACTTCTGCTACCCTGCTCAGAAACAGCACTTCACAAGCAGATAAAAAAAACAGAGAAAACTCAAAAAGAAATCAATCCAAGAACTTCCCTAAGACTTCAATATGGATTAGTGAGAGGAAGTTAACTGAGACACTACCAAAGGATTAGATTTAAAACTCTTGTAATGATTTTGCTGGAATATTGAAATGTTCTTGTAATTTATTGAAATGTTCTTGTAATTTAAGACTAACAGTTTCTCTTGTTGATCACCATGTAGACCACGAATTCCTAGAGAGGAGACTCAAGCTAAACACTGGTAAGCAGAGAAATAGTGGGATGTAACTAAGGACTTGGCTACACTTGTGAATTACAGCGTAATAAAGGAGCCCTGGGCGCACAAGCTCACTACCCATCCACACTGGCAAGGCACGTAGAGCACTCTGACTTTGCAGCTACAGTGCTGCTGGTACTCCACCTCGGCGAATGGAATAACGTTTGCTGCGCCCCCGCTGGAGCGCCACAGTGCCAGTGTGAACGAGGTGTTGCTTTACTGTGCTCTAATCAGCCTCTGGAAACGTCCCATAATATCCTTAAGTCAAGTGGCCACTTTTGTCATTGTTTTGGAATCACTGCAGGAATGCGGAAATGCCCTTTGAAAGCTCTATTTCTGACAGCTGGCTGCTTACCTGCTCTGAGACAAAGCAAGCCGTTAGTGTGGAATGCTGTGTGAGAGAGAGAGAGGCGGGGGGAGAGGGGGGAAGAAGGGGGTCTGCTGCTGTCTGAACTTACAAGACAGCAGGCTGACATGCTCTCAGCCCCCCAAAAACCCACTCTCTCTCCCACCACATACACACAACACACTCCCTGTCTCACTCTACCCCACCCTACCCCATTTGAAAAGCATGTTGCGGTCATTTGCATGCTGGGATAGCTGCCCACAGTGCACTGCTCCTAATGCCGCTGAAAGTACTGCAAATGTGGCCACGCCAGTGCGCTTGAAGCTGTCAGTATGGACAGACTGCAGCGCTTTCCCTACTGCGCTCTCCGAAGGCTGGTTTAACTCAAAGCACTCTACAACTGCAAGCGTAGCCATGCCCAAAATTTAGATTCCTAATATTCATAATTGGCCTGTATTAAGACAGCTCCCTAAATGGTTTCTTTTAAATAACTTTCTATGAAATCAAAGAAGATATTTAAGTATGTAATTAAGATTGGTTACTTAGCGCAACTATAAACTGTTTAGGTTATTATTAACAACTACACAGTCGTCATTTGCCCTTAAACAAATTATTTTTCCCCCTATATAAACAATTTAAGTATCTAATAAGATATTAAAACCAAATTCACAATAATTTTGGAAAATAGCATACTTTGGTCTTTACTTGTCAAGATGAAAGCACCCCCAGAGGTATTCACTCTCAGGGATGCAATCTCTGTTAAAAGCTCTCCATGGAGACATAAAGAAGAGATTGTAATAGAAGCAACCAGTTTATTGTCTGTGTTCAGACATTTGTATTGTTTCATCTAATGTTCTCTTTTCCTTTCTTTAACAATAAAATAGCCATGTTTAATAACTGTGATTATTTTACTTGGTCTTTATCATGATGCCCCTAAGGTATGTAAAAGAACCCGTCACCAAATAGTCGGAGCTACACTCTTGAGCTGGCACTAAGAAAAAACACTCGCTATGGCTACACTAATGCTTAGGTCAATATAAGTTATGTTGCTCAGGGGTGTCAATTAGCCACCCCCCTGCGCCACATAACTTATGCCGACATAAATGCTGGTGTTGACATTGCTACGTGGGCGGGAGAGCTCCTCCTGCTGACATAGCTACTGCCACTCACGGGGGGTGAGTAATTAAGCTGACAGGAGAGCTCTCTCCCGTCAACTTAGACCAGCTGCACTACAGAGCGTACAGCGGCACAGCTGCATCAATGCAGCTGCACTACTGTAAGCTCTCTAGTGTAGCCATAGCCTCAGTAACAGCTGGCCTACCATTTCTTCTCTCTCTAAACTAAACATCTTTATTAATTTTTAAAATAAAATTACTTCTCGTCCCACAATTTAAAACTACCCTTTTCCTTCCTAGAAGAACATATTATGCCATAACGCCATACTAAATTTTGTTTTAAAATGCAGGCTATTGCTCACCACACAAAAAACTTCATCAACTTAGAAAGAAGGTTACACAATAAAGACAATACTAACATTGAGACCAACAGGAATTCACGCATTACCATTCGAACACGTTAAGGGTGCATCTACACTGAATGCTTCTTTTGGCAACGCGTGGTGTACATAACCCTATAGCTCCCCTAGCTTGGGTATACATAGCAGTGTAGACCACGAGGTATGACTTAGGTGAGTAAAGACACACCTGAAAAGCGTGGGTATGTACTCAAGTACAAACCCACATGGCTCCCTCCTTGCCCAAGCAATGACTCCTCCTCTACACTGCTATTTTTAGCAGTTTCATGTCCCACTGCCTCCCTACTGCTGCAGCCTTTTCTTGCCACAGGAACACACTCCAGCAGCAGAGAAACCTCTCACAGGGGGGAAGCAGCTCTGCACTGCTGGCGCTCTGCACTGCTGGAGCCTTTCCCCGCCACAGTGAAGACTTCAGCAGTGGAGAAAGGCTCTCCCAGCTCCTTGCTGCTGGAGCCCTCCCCTTCAGCAGGGAGAGGCTCTGGCAGCAGAAAAGGCTCTGGTGGGGGAAGGCAACAGGGAAATGCTGAGCCCTTCACCACGCCCTCCCCCACCACAGCCTTTCCATGCTGTGGTGAAAGGCTCCAGCAGCGTGGAGCTGCTGAAGCCTTTCCCTGCTGCCTTCCCTTTGCTGGAGCCTTTCACTGACTGCAGAGTGGATGTGGTATGCATTTCACTGTGGTGTGTTGCTGCACGCGCACTGCATGCTGCCACCAGTGGTGTGTAATGTACTGCAGACGTAGCCTCAGAATGTACAACTTAAACAGCCTTTCAACTCCAACATGTAGTCATCTACATTACACTCATCCAATTCCTCACACACACACAACCTTAACTCCAACCTAAGCTACATTAAGATACACTGCCTAAAGAATAAACAACGAGGAGTCCTTGTGGCACCTTAGAGACTAATGAATTTATTTGGGCATAAGCTTTTGTGGGCTAAAACCCACTTCATCAGACAAATTTGTAGTGGTAAAGTCAATAATGTGTTAATTGTACATGAAAGAGCATGAGATTGAAGTTAAAGAGAACTGAAAAACTTCAGGTCACCTTTTACTATGCACTACTGAGAAGTTCGTTGCTTTAAAAACCAAGTTTCCTTCTCCCCCACCACAGAAAAGTAGTAATTCAATAGGTTTGTTTATAAACTATTTTGTCTTGGAACATCTAACACAAGTAAAACCATGTCAATTCCTAGCCAAAAGTAAATATAAAAGTACAGTTTCCGGAACGAGTGCGTATATGTCCTTGGCTTTGCTTTTAAATTTTTGAAATGAAACATGTTTCTATTGTGACCTATTGTATCTTTCTAAAATCAAAGAAATATTTTTATACAGCAGCAACCAGACTGATTTTAGTCTTCAAGTGTATTAGTTACACATGGTAATGCCTAAAGTTTTGTAAATGTTATAGCAATTATGTTTATACTCCTGACTTTTATAAGAGCCATGTTTTCATGTAATCTTTGACCTGAATATTTTCATTTAAACTCTGACAACAAAATAGTTACACAACGGAAACAGGGTGAGTTCATTTCACATTACTTGAGATATACAAACTCCTAAAACAGAGCAATTCCCAGTAGCTGCAGAGTGCTTTGTAGTTATCTAACACAATGGCAACATGAACTACCAGGTTTCAAGAAAATTGTTTGTCTGCCTTATCTATTTTGTTTCAGCTACAGTCATCTTAGGTGTTAATGTAATAATAAATGAAACATTTTCAGACAGAAGTGTGATTTTAAACTAACAGTCTCCCTTTAATGATCCACTTCAGATTCTGGAACAGAAAGGCCCTTCTACAATTAGCTATCAAATGGGAATTACAGAATGCCATACATCTTGCACCTGTATACCAGGAATAGAGGATCCAAGATTCTGATACAGTAGAACCTCAAATTTACAAACACCAGAGTTATGAACTGACCAGTCAACCACACATCTCATTTGGAACCAGAAGTACACAATCAAGCAGCAGCAGCAGCGACAAAAGAAATGAAAAAGCAAATACAGCTCAGTACTGTGTTAAATGTAAACTACTAAAAAATAAAGGGAAAGCAGCATTTTTCTTCTGCATAATCAAGTTCCAAAGCTGTATTAAGTGAATGTTCAGTTGTAAACTTTTGAAAGAACAACCATAACATTTTGTTCAGAGTTACAAACAACCTCCATTCCCAAGGTGTTCGTAACTCTGAGGTTTTAAGGTACTCAAAAGTTCTTCTACCTCCTTTTTCCTATATTTGCACATCACAAATTAATGCTGCTCGAAGCAATCATGTGCTTTTCTGGATATTACTGCTATTTGCAGTGGTAGCATTTGCCATTTATAGCACGGCATCTATTGACTCTGCCCACTAGGCCCCAGAACACCATTTGTACTGATGTTATCACAGCATTCCACTGAGCCAGTGCGATTTTTAAGTTGTGATGTTTTTAAAAGGAATATCAATATGTGTCAATTTGTATGTGCTATGCAGTAGCTGTGTATTCCTAAGTTTTAGTCATGTTGGTTGTACACACACATTTTCGTAATGTCCAGAGATAATAAAATACGAAAATATTTCAGCCTCAATCTAAAAGGCATTTTGGGTGAATGATTAATAGCAAGGCACTAGGCCAATGTACATGGCAGAAGGGCATTACTGGCACATGATGGCACATATCACATTGGGAGATGTGCAGGTGAACGAGCCCCGGATGGTGTGGCTGGTGTGTCCGGGGCTCATTCACCTGCACATCTCCCAATGTGATATGTGCCATCATGTGCCAGCAATGCCCCTCTGCCATGTACATTCGCCAAACATTTAATTGTTTTATTTAAATAAAACAACGTTATGTATTCTGGATTTTTTTCTTCAACAGCAAACATATAATATTTTAACAAAACAAGCATATGAATTTTAGTTAAACATTCAAATTTTTTAAAATCAGGTTTGTTTTTATTACAATTGTTTTTAACTAAAATAGTGAAATGAAATATATTTTTTTAAAAAACAAAAATTAAATCGACTATGTCAGCCACGTCAACATGAGAAACTTAAAATATTGGCAAAAAGAACGAGGAGTACTTGTGGCACCTTAGAGACTAACAAATTTATTTGAGCATAAGCTTTCGTGGGTTAAAGCCCACTTCATCGGATGGATGCAGAGGAAAATACAGAAGGAAGAGATATACATACACACACACACACACACACAGAACATGAAAAAATGGTTGTTGCCATACCCACTATAATGAGAGTGATCAGTTAAGGTGAGCTATTATCAGCAGGAGAAAAAAAACCTTTTGTAGTGATAATCAGGATGGCTCATTTCCAACAGTTGACAAGAAGGTGTGAGTAACGAAGGGAGAAAAAATAAGCATGGGGAAATAGCTTTACTTTGTGTAATGACCCATCCACTCCCAGTCTTTATTCAAGTCTAATTTAATGGTGTCCAGTTTGCAAATTAATTCTAATTCAGCAGTTTCTCGTTGGAGTCTGTTTTTGAAGTTTTTTTGTTGCAGTATTGCAACTTTTAGGTCTGTAATCGAGTGACCAGGGAGACTGAAGTGTTCTCCAACTGGTTTTTGAATGTTATAATTCTTGACATCTGATTTGCGTCCATTTATTCTTTTACGTAGAGACGGTCCAGTTTGGCCAATGTACATGGCAAAGGGGCATTGCTGGCACATGATGGCATATATCACATTGGGAGATGTGCAGGTGAACGAGCCTCTGATAGTGTGGCTGATGTGATCAAGGTGTCCCTTGAATGGATATGTGGACAGAGTTGACAACGGGCTTTGTTGCAAGGATAGGTTCCTGAGTTAGTGTTTTTGTTGTGTGGTGTGTGGTTGCTGGGGAGTATTCGCTTCAGGTTGGGAGGCTGTCTGTAAGCAAGGACTGGCCTGTCTCCCAAGATCTGTGAGAGTGAGGGATCGTCCTTCAGGATAGGTTGTACATCCTTGATGATGCGCTGGAGAGGTTTTAGTTGGGGGCTGAAGGTGACGGCTAGTGGTGTTCTGTTATTTTCTTTGTTGGGCCTGTCCTGTAGTGGGTGACTTCTGGCTCTGTCAATCTATTTTTTCACTTCCGCAGGTGGGTATTGTAGTTTTAAGAATGCTTGACAGAGATCTTGTAGGTGTTTGTCTCTGTCTGAGGGGTTGGAGCAAATGCAGTTGTATCTTAGAGCTTGGCTGTAGACAATGGATCGTGTGATGCGGTCTGCATGAAAGCTGGAGGCACGTAGGTAAGTATAGCGGTCAGTAGGTTTCCAGTATAGGGTGGTGTTTATGTGACCATCGCTTCTTAGCACTGTAGTGTCCAGAAAGTGGATCTCTTGTGTGGACTGGTCCAGGCTGAGGTTGATGGTGGGATGGAAATTGTTGAAATCATGGTGGAATTCCTCAAGCGTTTCTTTTCCATGGGTCCAGATGAAGATGTCATCACTGTAGCACAAGTAGAGTAGGGGCGTTAGGGGACGAGAGCTGAGGAAGCGTTGTTCTAAGTGAGCCATAAAAATGTTGGCATGCTGTGGGGCCATGCGGGTACCCATAGCATATTTTAACAAAACAAGCATATGAATTTTTGAATTTAGTTAAACCTTCATGTTTTTTAAAATCAGGTTTATTTTTGTTAAAATTGTTTTTAACTAAAATAGTTAAATGAAATATATTTTTTAAAAAAACAAAAATTTAACAAAAACTGGTTAGTTTCTAAGATGCCACAAGGACTCCTCGGTTTTTTTATGATTACAGTAACTTACATGCTATTTCCCTTTTAACCCAGCATTGCTAGCCAAATTAAGTGCAAGAACTCTAGACTCATTACTAACATTTACCTCAAATTCTAGTTCTATTTACTGTAAATATTAATATCATTAAGCACAGCAATCTAAGATGCAAACACACAAGTGAAAAGTACTTAATATTATTAATGCATGTTTATGAACACTTCACCTCCAATCATCAATAGGCTTTTTGCCTTATTGTTTTCCAAAATACAGTAGGAGTTTGGCACACTGTAGGACTTTGGCATACTGTAAAATACGTAAAGAGATTCAGAATTTCTCTGCTTTTTCATTCTTGATCATTTTCTCCTTTTACTTGTAATCTCTAGAATCCTCTGTGGTGCAGTGACAATGGGATGACTTGCATCCAATATGGGGGAAATAAATGTAAGTCTGCTGTCACATACACACAGCCCTGGCAGAGCTCCCCCTGGCTGGGGACTCACCAGGCTGTTGCATTTGGGGCCTACCTTGCTGGGTCATGTGTGCTTTTTAAGCTTCCTGAGTCTGAACAGAGTCACAGCACTAGCCCCTGGAGCACTCTCGGAGTTCAGATCCTCTATCTACCAGCTTCCCCCTCCCTCCCTGCTGAGAGCGGAAACTCTGTGGTCCAACTACCTAGGCCCTCAGATTCCCCAGTAGCTTACACACAACATTTCCCATGTGTTCCACCTTGTGGGTACGCTGGGTTCACAGTTTAACTCTTCAGACACAAGAGAGCAAAAGCAAACACACCAATAGACTGCACAGGATTCTAAAGCAAGTTACTCTTTACTTAGCAGCACATGAAATACACAGGTATACACAAAATAATAAACACACCTATATGCAAGTCCATGCCTCAGTTTCCTCACTACTCTAGAGCATTCTTTGGGCTTTGGGAAGAGTCCCTTGAAAAGTCCAGGTTTCCCCTCCTGTAAATGACTGCTCTTCAGAATCATGGCATCTCTCTCTCCCGCTGCTCCAGCTTAGCTTGCTTCCTTTCACCTTGGTCAGTCCTGAAGTTAAACAGGGCCCCCCTGCTATGAAAGCCTGCCCTTTTCTCCTGCCCAAAGCAATCTCTCTCTTGCTCTGAGAGTCCCTCAGGTTTGCATGTCTCACTTCCAACAGATGGTTTCTTTGTTCTGCTGCTAGGAATTTTTTATCTCCACTCCCCACAGAGAAGTTGAAGGGCCTACCTTCTCCCAGGTTAGCCAGCCCACTGTCCCAAAATGTTTCCACCTGAACAGGTAATCACTTGAGGTCTAAAGACCAACCATTGTACCTGGTCTGATAGATACATACTATAGCCCCTCTCAGCAAATGGTGGATTCCCACATTCTCCGCCATTGAAAAAATACACCTATGTCATAAAATCAACCAGAATTCATAAGTGGTACATAGACAGATTTCCAAACTCATCATGGCTCCTGTACAATTCACTTTGCAGAAGAAGGTGTTATTCAGTGAGCCCTGTATTTTATCCCTGAAGACTCCAGACATCTTTGTAATTTCAGTCTACATCCTATTTCATCTTAGATTTCATGCTTTCCTGCACTATGTGGCATAATTTGAATTACTGAATGAATAGATGTTTTGGATGTCTGACTAATGAGACATTATTGATGGAGCCACAGAACAATACAATGCTTTGCAATACAATGCTCATCTGGGATCGTGGAGAAATGAGAAGCAGCATAGACACCAGACCCTGTATGGGTTAATAGGTATCTGCAGTATAGCTATATGCTTTTAGGGTCACTACTTGCAGCAGTGCCTAAAGTCTCAGAATTCACAAGGATTTGACTGTGCAGGGAGCTGGCTTAAGGAGGATGCTCACTGAGAGGCTTCATAGAGTAGAGCGTGGTCATGTTTTTGTATGACAGACCTGAGGTTTGCCTTTGAGGCAGAGCACTGCTGGCTGACAGCTTCGTCAGGCATCCAGTCCACTGGGGTTTACAAAAACTAGGACAGCACACTGCTTTCTGCAAAACCAACAGGGACAGGTCCTGAAAACAGGGACTTGTCTAGTTTTCAAGGACAAATTGTTATTCTGTTTAGTTATAAAAACTAATATTGTGTTGTTCATTCATATAAATGCACAGTGGAGTGTAAACACAGGGAACCAGCGAGTGCGGAGTTTCTTTAGAAGGGTGGTACAAGAGTCAGTAATTTAAAAAAAAAAAAAAAAAAAAAAAGACTTGCTAAAACTTTCCTAACAAAGAAATATATTTTCTCTGTAATCTATTTGGTACATAGAAGATACTTAGTGGTGTGGTGTAACATAAATGTTAGTACTGGCACTTGTTTGTTCATTGCCACTCAGAAATAGCACAGTCAACCCATGCTTATGCCACCAATATCTTTCTACTACATTATCAAGTATTCCATAAACATAAGTATATATATATACACACACACACACACACACACACAGCAGATGATCCTGACAGCACTGCCTATTAGTAAAGTTACTGACACTTCCCATTGTAAGACCCTATTTTCAGTTGCTTATAACTTTGCTAACCTTTAGGGCTAAAATTTTCCATGCTAGATATCTGCCTCAGGCTGAATTTTTTCTGGAAAATTTCAGCGAAGACAACTCAGTTTTTTCTAAGAGCGAGGCCAAAGAATAATATGTTTTGATCATGATAAACAAATCTGATAACCATTTATTTGAAAACCTCTACCACCCTCATGCTTTGCAACAGGGACTTAAAATTTGGCAAGGTGGTAGCCATTGTGTCAGGGGTATGCCTTTTGCTATCCCTGTGAAAATCTACCCAAATTTGACTAAGTTATAAGCCTTTGGGGGAGAGGGAATCACAATTCACACCTGCTCAGAGACTTGCTAGAGATTCAGAGTTTAATTCGCCAAAGATTCCACCAATGTTGAGCATGATCCAGCCTAGGAATGAGCAGGATGTCGTGTGCAATTGCAGTTCCTAGCTGCTCCAAGCCATTGCATGTCCAGGCACCAGAATTGAGAGTAGGGTTCTTTTCTTTCCTGTTCTCTCAGTATCCCCCAGGACCACTGACATCAACTCCATGCGTGCTTGGGGGCTCAAGCACCCACGGAAAAAAAATAGGGGGTGCTCAGCACCCACCAGCCAAAGCTGTTTGGCAGAGCCACCGATCAGCTGTTCATCGGCTGGCAGGAGGCACCTGGGGAAGGGTGGAGAGCAGTGAGGGGCAGGCAGACAAGGGCCTCGGGGGAGGAGGCAGAGCAGGGGCGGGAAGAGACAGAGCAAGGGCGTGGCCTCGGAAGATGGGGCAGAGTGGGGGTGGGAAGTGGCTGAACAACAGTGGGGCCCTGGGGAACGGGCGGAGTGGGGGCATGGCCACAGGGTGGAGCAGGAGTTGAGCACCCACCCGGAAAAATAAAAGTCAGCGCCTGTGCCCATGACAACATCCAGGAAGTTGCCTTAAGGTTTGTACAGGCAGGGCTTAGCCCAATGGAGTCCTACCCTGGCCTGAATGGAGCCTATAGATATCACCATAATTATTTAAGTTAAAAATATAACTTTACACCAGTATTCTGTAACTACTTTGGGAACTGAACCTGTTTATTTAAAAATAATTCATTTCAACAGACTAGGTGGCTCAGTAAGTTGGTAATAGGCTACTGCGCTTTTCACCTCTAGGTCACCAGTTCAAATTTAGTTCACCGTTGACAATGACTGAAAGACATTACTTTCTGATGTTTGTTCAATGGCCTTCAGGAAATGAGCTTTAACAAGCACTAAATTCAATTAAACTATATACAGAAATACATATTTCACCGTTTGTATGTATTAGCATTTTCCTAGATTTATGGTTTACTCTAACAAAATTCAGAAATCTTTCTACATGGTTCTCAATTTGATAATTAAATATCATTATGATTATCTACATAAAGATTGTTGTTTTGTTTACACTACCCACTTGATTATACTGACTCATGCCTACTAATATAACAACTAGGTTATATATGCATAACAGACCTGAAGCAATTTTTGCAACCAAATTGCTCTGTTTTGAAGTTTTAATAAACACGAAAATACCTCCTTAACCACTTCTAGAAGCTAAACAAAAAGGTGACATAATTCAGTGCTTTATGATGTCAGTTTTTCAAACAGTAATATCATAAAGGAAACAGAATATCACATTTGAGTTTCAGGCATCCCATTTTCAACACTGACCTGAAAACTAATTAAATGCCTTTATTATTATAGTTCTCAGACTTTTCACATGTGTAAATGTTCAGAAATAGTCAAAAGAGAAAACCTGAAACAGATTTTAATTTTACAGATTTAGAATTAATTTATCACACTGTGCCACACAAGGTGACTTGGCAATACTAATATGTGGACTTGTTCAAGATTTATACCAAGTTTTGTCTGAAACTCAGAATTCCCAGATAAAACAGTGCAATAGCATCTCTAGGAACACAATGCATTTTAAAAAATAATTTAGAATGGCTAAAGCGATCAGAACAGAAAGGAGTGTCTTTCATATGACATTGTAAGGTACAGTACAAATGTTTAACTGGCATAGTGTTTTATTTTGTTATTGTTTGGATATAGAGGGTGGACATAACTAAAACATATAAATGTATTTTATAGTTCACATTTGCAGGGACAGTGTTCATAGCAACATATGCAAATAAGAGATATGCAGATGCAAAGTCAGCCTTGCAAGAAAAATATCCAAATTAATATCCAAATATCCAAAATATCCAAATATCCAAAAATCCAAAAACAAGAATTTTTCCTGTTCAAATACCTCAGTAAATTATCCCAAAGGACTACATAATATTGAGTGGTATATATAACTCATGTAAATTGTGTTACTAAGAAAACAACAACAGTGGCTCTAGAAATATCTGTAGAAAATCACATTAAGGTTGGGTTGAATATGAACTTTCGCTATAGCTGTAAGTAAATATTTAACAACTGCTGCTATAAATTATGCAAGTCATTTTCCACCAAAATAAGGTTCATAATGGCATTGGCACTTCAGAACAATTCAGAGAGAATAAAAATGGTAAACATTTGTAAAAGCCAACAACATTTACTGAAGAATTTAAACTTTTCAACAGGCACATCATAACACATGATTTACTATGCATTTCAGTCTAAATAATCTGAGCAACATATTAAAATAAAGACTCAATTATCCCTTAAACGTGGACATAATTATTTCTAATATTACTGGGATTTACTCATATGCATTGATGGGAATTATATTTATATAGATATTTACTATAAAATCTAAAAATAATTTGCAAAGCAGCCAGTGTGCTCAGAAAGCAATTCTTCAAATATACTAAAGTTACGAGAATTCAGTTTAATGTTTTTATTACTTATTTTTTAAAGAAATCACATATACCTCAGATCCATTCAAAATAAAGGTAATTATGGCACAAGCTGATCCACAACTTGCAAGGTAAGGCCCTTAAATTTCATTATTTTCAGTAACTAAGAAGGCTGGTCTAATGGACAGGGTACAGGACTTGGACTCAGGAGACCTGAATTCAGTTCCTGGATCAGCCACAGACTTATGTCTGACAGTGGGCAAATCTATCCTATTTCTCACTTCACCATTTATAACATGGGACCGCGCTTTCCTACCTCACGAGAGGCGCTGCGAGGGCAAAATTAATTGACTGTGAGGTGTTCAAATTTAATAATTTTATTAAGATGACTTTGAAGTAAAAAGAAAACGGTATAGAGTTTAAGCATAAAAGTTTCTGGTTATCAGGGAATAAGGTACAGATTATCAAGGCGTGCAAAATTCGGTTTAGGAACAGGTGGCGTAAGGAATACATAATCTGCAATCTCCCCGATTGGGGGTAATACTACTATTAATGAGAGTCACATAAGTACCTAGATAGTTAGAAACATTTATTCAAAACAAGAAGTGGGGGACAATGGCAATTACGTGTTCTCAACACTGAAACAATGTTCAGTTTGAATTCCCAAATGAAAAAAGGAACGTTGTCAACTTGACATTTACTTGATTTTTTTTTTTAAGCAGAACTTTCAGGTGTTACACCTACTCGAGTCCCCTGCAATTTTTGTCATTTTGCGATCAAATGTTCTTAGTTGTTTAAATATGTTTCTCCCCTCCTTCCTGTATGAAAGCCCCACACAAATAGGGGAAACAGACTAACGATACAAATAGTGATGCAAAAGGCAAAGGAAACAAACTGAAACAGACTGTTTCCTAATCATTTCTAGCATTAATAATCGAAGGTGCTACTTACAGAAGTGTAAAATATTCAAAAATAACTGATTTTAAGTTTATGTTTAAGACCATAAAACAGTTATTAAACTACAAATCCCTCTACGCATCCACTAGATACATGTGTAGATACATGTGTGCTATTTTGAAGGTACAGACATCTATGCTAAAAGTAAAACCTTCACAAAAAAAAGTTACACATAACCAGCCCTAACCATTTATTAGAATCCATTAATCCCTGCCTAGTGGTTCCCAATATATTTACATCCTGTGATCCCAAAACATTCATTGCTCCAGGCTTGGAATACTGATACAGATTATAAACCTTAGTACAAACTAGGCTTTAAAAAGACTCCAAAATATCATATATGCTTTGTTTTACAAAATTATTTTTACACATAATTAGTTAGTTAAATAATTCCTGGTTAGTCTCTTTTTTAAGCAAAACTATTTACAATGACATTCTTCCTCTAAGACCACAAAACACTGAACATAAATAAAATGTTTTTATTATTGTAGTGGATATCCACTACAATTCTTAGAAAGCTTCTTAAAATATCCTATAAATATTTACATGTGTAACACATAATAAATTCAAGCTACAATAAGTTTACCACCATAAATATAACATACAAGCAGTCCACTTTCCATGGATTAAACTAACAGACTTTTTAACATAGTAAGAGCCAGGTTTGACAGTCATGTTCAATACGAAGAAATGAAGACATTTTAATTTTTCCCCATTATTATTCTGTCTCAGCTTGCAGATAGATACATTAACGGTTTTAGGATTTTTGCTCAGCTCATAGATGACGTAATGGTTTCAGCAGAGTTCAAAACTATTACATAAATCTACAGTACCCACTCAATCACTATAAATTCTTATAAATTACAAACCCTATTTATGTAAGGGCAAAGATTACAAGGATGGTGAATATCTTAATGTGCAGCATAACTTTCCAATTTAGATGTAAATATTATTTAAGCTAATTTATTTTTTCCACCTCCTTAAATATCTGAATTTCAATGATAAAATGCATATAAAAACATTTCATTTATTGACAAAGCTAGCACAGCTCAGCTGGTAAACAGCAAGCTTTTGGATACGGTTATGCAAATACACCTTGAACTTGACCTGGAAGAACCAAAACTTCAATGAACTAATGAGGTTCTTCACAAAACGGTCAATGATATCAAAGATATGTTTATGTTGTTTCCCTGTCCCCCACCCTCCTCAAATCACCACCATCAATCTACCCTTTAGTTAGCTAGTTCACAGTATATAGTCTGGTTTCAGAGTAGCAGCCGTATTAGTCTGTATTCGCAAAAAGAAAAGGAGTACCTGTGGCACCTTAGAGACTAACCAATTTATTTGAGTATAAGCTTTCGTGAGCATCCGATGAAGTGAGCTGTAGCTCACGAAAGCTTATGCTCAAATAAATTGGTTAGTCTCTAAGGTGCCACAAGTACTCCTTTTCTTTTTTAGTATATAGTCTGAGTGCTCTGCACCTTTTCAGAGACAGCTGCAGTTTGTCCCTTGATAGATGCTTTGTCTCCTAATAAACTCTGTCAGCTACACAAAGAGAATGTTTAACTGTGGGCGGATAGGTATTAGCCTGTAGTGAAATGAAGTACTGCAACCATTCTCTGCTGTCTTCACAGCTATGCTTATTCCTTGGGCCTTCCTACTATGCGGGCAGTTTGAACGTAACTATTAAAAGGAAATAAGATTTTAACCTCTGGTTGTCTACCTTATGGAACATCCAAGAGCACATCTAAGTAAAATGCTTAATTAACTCAAGTGTATTTGTACAGCAACATGTCCTTGAGCACTGAAGCACTGAAAGCACCAAAAGACTGATTATATCTTGCTGCCTATTCATAAGACAGAAATAGCAATATACTATTTGATTAACAATAAAATACAGATTTTGCCTTCCAATACCCCTACTACAAAGAAGAGATCATTAGTCCCTCTTTAAATGACATGTTTTCTCTTAGGCATAATGCAGGCCTATACACAATAAACAACATAAGTATAAAATCTGGTGCAATGCTACACTTACATACACCATGCAGCATATCTGGTGGCTGGGAGACACCCATGTTATTAAAGTTCGGTTCGACAAACAGAAAGTAAGCTAACCTTCACTTGTCTGTCATTTTGTTTAAATACAGAAGGGGTGGAACTTGCCAATAGCAGTAACTTGACAGGATGCTTCTTTCTGTTCATTCTCCAGCCTTCTTGCCAGAAGACTCCCTACAACTTGCCTGTCCAGTTTCCTTTTCGAGCCAATCTTTTAAGAAAATTGATTTTTTCGTAGTCTTTAACATGGGGCCGTTCAACAGCAATAAATAATACAATTGTGACCATGTTCAGTATTTGCAGCCCTTCAGAAAGTGCCAGGAATACAACGAGGCTAAAGCAGGAAGGGACAGATAGGGCACCTGCCACAACAACTTTATGTGCTTTGACAAACAAAAGAAAAAACTTAGAGTACATCATGTCCCGGTTCATAAACTATGATTTCAAATGCAGTCCTGCTGCACCAGTGAGCTGGGATTCACTTAGTGCACCTTCTCTCTCTCTCCACTCACACATACACATCATCACCCATAGCACACAAGGCTCAAGGCACACTAACAGTTGTGTCCTGAACCCTTTCCCTTGCTCTGCCCATCACAACCAGCAAGGGAGAAGTGCGCAAGGACGCTGGGCTTCATTCCCCCGCCCCACACCCCTCTTCAGGAGAAGGGGACCTGCATCTAGAAGCCAAGCAAGCTGAGCAACACATAGCCCTGTGAAACCAGAACTACTGGCACCCCCAGGCCGGAGAGTGGGGGCGGGCGGGGTCCCTCGGTCACTCCTCAAACACCACTTCCCCCCGGAGACCGCCGCCAGCCCCGCTTCCCCACGCCCCAGGCTGGGGGCCGGACACAGGCAGCCCTCCCGCTCCCCTCCGGCGTATCGAGAGGACTCAGCCCTTCCCCGCCTCACCTAGTCTCGGGGGGGCGCCCGGCTCTCCCCCGACCGCGGAGCTACCAGGGACCTCGCCCTTACCGGCGAATTGCTCCTCCTCGTCCCCGCTCTCCGAGTCGCTCTGCACGGGCTCCTCGGCGAAGCTGACCCCCCTGGCGGGGGCCCTGCGGGGCGGCAGGCTGCCCCTCTCATGGCCCGGCGCGGGGGAGCCCCCTCCGGCGCCGCTCTCCGCCGCCTCCGCCTTGAGGCGCCCGAAGTACTGGAGGGCGAACTCCAGCAGGTCCCCGGGCTGGCTCCGCAGCACCTCCACGGTGAAGCCCTGCAGCAGCTCCGTCAGCCCCGCCGGGATGGAGATGCTCATGCCGGGGCCGGCCGGGGCGAGGCGGCGGGAACGGGGGCCGGGGCGAGGCGGCGGGGAACTGCAGCGGCTGCAGGCCGGAGCAGGTGGGAGCCGCAGGGGTCCGAGCCCGCCCTGGCCGCCGAGGGTGCCGGGAGCGGCTCTCTGGGAGCCCGGGCGACGGCGGCTGCTCTCGGTTCGCCCGCTCGGCGCGGCGGCGGCCCCGGCGGTGACGGTACCATCCCCGCCCCCGCCTCCTCCCCAGCGCCGGGGGGGCCTCGCGCGCATGTGACCCGGGAAACCATGACAACCTCCCGCCAGGGACTGCGGAGCGCCGCGGCGCGTCGGCCAGGGCGGGCTGCGGGCTTCCCCAGCGCCCGGGCTCCGCGCGGCGGGCAGGGGCCTCACCCGGGGATGGGCGGAGAGGCGGGAAGTCAGGGTTTGCCCAGACCGGAGCGGTACCTGATTCCCGAGGAGACTGGGACAAAGGGCCTCAGCCTTTGCTCTCCCCCGGAGCTGGGCATGGCACACAGTGATGCGGGGGGGCTTACAGCCACGGGGGAGCCCTGCTCCTTCGGGCTTTAGGGGGTAGGTCTCACCTTCCACTCAAAGCACCAAGGAAAGGGAGGGGTTGTGCAGCTACCGGGGCAGGTGGCCTTTCCACCTTCCCTCTCATAGTAAAGCCATGGCTATGCTCCAGGCTTTGGTCCATGCAGGTTAGGTCAGCAGGCAGCCACTGAACTTTGTATATTGCCCATGCACACTGGGCTGCTTATGGGGGGGGTGCGGCAGGTGCTCACTGTAGTGCTTGTTTTAATAGTTTCAACTTAAATTGTGGTGCACCATGGGTAGGTATCCCAGCATGCCATGTGCCACCATCCAGCACAGGGCATTTGGGGAAATTTTTGCAATGTTTTGTGGATAGTAATGACTCACATGGTCTCCCACAGTATTCTTGCCAGCAAGTTAAAGAAGTATGGGCTGCATGAATGGACTATAAGGTGGATAGAAAGTTGGCTAGATTGTTGGGCTCAGCGGGTAGTGATCAATGGCTCCATGTCTAGTTGGCAGCCGGGATTAAGTGGAGTGCCCCAAGGGTCAGTCCTCAGGCCGGTTTTGTTCAATATCTTCATTAATGATCTGGAGGATGGTGTGGATTGCACCCTCAGCAAGTTTGCAGATGACACTAAACTGGGAGGAGAGGTAGATACGCTGGAGGGTAGGGGTAGGATACAGAGGGACCTAGACAAATTAGAGGATTGGGCCAAAAGAAATCTGATGAGGTTCAACAAGGACAAGTGCAGAGTCCTCCACTTAGGACGGAAGAATCCCAGGCACCGCTACAGACTAGGGACCGAATGACTCGGCAGCAGTTCTGCAGAAAAGGACCTAGGGGTTACAGTGGACGAGAAGCTGGATATGAGTCAACGGTGTGCCGTTGTTGCCAAGAAGGCCAATGGCATTTTAGGATGTATAAGTAGGGGCATTGCCAGCAGATCGAGGGATGTGATTGTTCCCCTCTATTCGACATCGGTGAGGCCTCATCTGGAGTACTGTGTCCAGTGTTGGGCCCCACACTACAAGAAGGATGTGGAAAAATTGAAAAGCGTCCAGCGGAGGGCAACCAACAAAAATGATTAGGGGACTGGAACACATGAGTTATGAGGAGAGGCTGAGGGAACTGGGATTATTTAGTCTGCGGAAGAGAAGAATGAGGGGGGATTTGATAGCTGCTTTCAACTACCTGAAAGGGATTCCAAAGAGGATGGATCTAGACTGTTCTCAGTGGTAGCAGATGACAGAACAAGGAGTAATGGTCTCAAGTTGCATTGGGGGAGGTTTAGGTTGGATATTAGGAAAAACTTTTTCACTAGGAGAATGGTGAAACACTGGAATGGGTTACCTAGGGAGATGGTGGAATCTCCTTCCTTAGAAGTTTTTAAGGTCAGGCTTGACAAACCCCTGGCTGGGATGATTTAGTTGGGGATTGGTCCTGCTTTGTGCAGGGGGTTGGACTATTTGACCTCCTGAGGTCCCTTCCAACCCTGATATTCTATGATTCTGTGATTCTATGAATCTCTGATACTTTCATGCTGAGAGCTTGAGTCCTTTTTCCATCTCATAATGTCATTTGTATCCCAAATTGTCATGCTGTTTTTAAAAATTCCACAAACCAGTGCAGCACTTTATGGTTTCTGCCAGCTCTGAGAGAAGCACGAAGCCAGCAGACCTCTACACTATTCTCGTGAATGGTGCAAATCCAGAACCCACCATCCACCTGTATTTGCAGGCCCTCAGGAAGTACGCAACAACAGGGAACATGAGGATTTCTTTGAGGACAGCTTGCTGAGAGATATAGTGCAGAACAATTGAAGGTTACTGGTGGCATTCACAGAGCACCCGCAAACAGTGGAGTACCACCTTTGGGCCTGAGAAATGAGCACTGCCTGGTGAGATCATATCATAATGCAGGTTTGGGAAAATGAGCAGCGGCTGTGAAAGACCACAGTCCTGGATCTGTGTGCCCAGCTTATCCAAGTGTTCCAGTATTGACACACCAGAGAGCTGCATTGACTGTGGAGGAGTAAGCGACCATCACACTCTTGAAGCAGGATTGCTACCAGTCAGTAGGAAATCATTTTGGGATTGGAAAAAACACAATAGGGGTCATTATCATGCAAGTGTGTAGGGCCATTAATTGTCTCCTGCTATGCAGGACTGTGACTCTCAGCAATATGCAAGACCTAGCAGATGGATTTGCTACAATAAGGTTCCCAAACTGTGGCGAGGCCATGCATAGCCCTATTTTGGCATGAGCTCACCTTGCCACAGAGTACAATAATAGAAAAGGCTACTTTTCCATGGTTATACAAGCTTTGATGGATCACAGGGGATGCTTCATCAGTATCACAATGGGCAGGTCAGAGAAGGACATGACACTCACATCTCTAAGAACACAGGACTGTTATGAAAGCTGCAGTCAGGAACATTTCCTGAGCAATGGACTACCATTGGTGATATTGAAATGCTAATAGTGATTCTAGAGAACACAGCCTTCCCCTGGCTCATGAAGCCATACACAAACCACCATGATAGCACTAATGAGAGATCCAACTACGACCTAGCAGCTCCAACTAGCAGCTCATTGAGTGTGCTTTCAGCAGATGCAGCAGCAAGGGACGCTGGCAGTATGCAGTTGAGGGAGGCTTTGAAAGTGTATTTTTAACAGTCAGCCACAGTAAAGTTCTGCGGTGGAGTGTTCTCTGAGACTGGAGCGCTGCTAAGGATGGTGTTGTGCTTGCTGTACAATTATTAAGATGGCTGGGGGTTTTCCTGAAGCTATTAATTATAGGGTGTTTGGTGTACATTTACATGTAGTGGTTGCAAACAGTTGTTGCAAACTGATAAAATGATTTGATTCTTCAAAAATGTAACATTGAATGGAAAATAACAGTACAAAAAAATCCATGCAAAAAATCCACATACATTTTTAATGTAATAGGGTGAAAAATTAAAATTAGAAAGAAAGTAAACATTTTATGTCCATTTGAGTAAACAAATTTAGTCAGTTATGACTATACATACACCAGTTGTTCTCCCAGCTCAGGATATGTAAAGCTGGGTTCTCCTTGCTGTCCCCCACTGTGGAGTGGTAGAGGTAGTGATGTGCTCTGTGATGCCAAGTTGTACATTAGGAGGTGCAGGGAGCAGTGACCATGGAGGTCTCCAAGGACTGCAAAGGGAGAAGAGTCTGGGATTTTTGGACCTATAGGTCAACCAGAGAGACTGCAGCATTTGGGTTTTCTGCCTGAGAAAACCAATTATGTCCCAGTGCATTTCCTGCTCCTTGTCCTGCTGGGACTTAGTCCCTGTCCTCTTTTTCCTTTTCCATGCTGTTGGTCTCCTTGAGCTCTTTGTTCATAGTCTAACACAGCAATGACTTGCTGAACATATCCTCCCTAGTTCCCTACTTCTCCCCCTCATCATGGTCAGGCATTCTGCAAGCCTGGAAGTGGCACTCCTCAAGGCTGTCACACCAGAAGCTGTTGATAAGAACAGACAGATGTGCCATCGGATTTACAATAATAACAGAAAGGGAAAGTTACGTTTCAAAACTCCCTCCTTCTTATTTGTATAAACGCTTTTACTAAGAAATACTTACTGACACTTCAGCTTTGGAGCACCTCTGCCAGGGCTGGCTCCAGGCACCAGCGAAGGAAGCAGGTGCCTGGGGCGGACAATAGAAGGGGGCTGCACTCTGTCCATCATCGGGGTGGCACGTCCGGCTCTTCGGCAGCAATTCGGCGGCGGGCCCTGCAGTCCCTCTCTTCCTCTTCGGCAGCACTTCAGCGGCAGCTCAACCAGGCTTGGTCTGGTTTTTTTTCACCGCTTGGGGCAGCAAAAAAGCTGGAGCCGGCCCTGTCCTCTGCACAACACTCCTGTCCAGTCCCTGCCATAGTGAGTACAGCGATGGAAGGCTTTTCAGTCCATCTTCCATGGAAACCAATAATAGGACAATGGCACTTAATAGAGGTGCTGCTTTCCACCGGCAGTAGAGATTTTAGCTGCTCTATCACTCCTGAGGGTCACAAAGGCAGAGAATACAGCTACTACTGGCATCACAAAGTTGCCCAGGCTCATATGCCATGTTTACTGCACTGGTGCCAGCTGAACTCATTGCAGAGTGGCATGGGAAAGTGTCCTACCACGGAGGAAGAAATAAGGTAGCCATCCCTAGAAATATTTGAAAGAGGCTTGCAGAGTATCTCCATGTAAGTTTCATGGAGATCTCAGGAGGATTTAAGGGACATCCCCTATTCACATAAAAAAGTGCTCTTCGTGGCCACCTCCACCTAACCCAATAGGGGAACAAAAAGCAGATCCCAGCACTACCCCTGTTTGTTGTATTTCTTCTCCTATCAGTAAAACAATGAAAAGTTGATACCTTTCTCTTGTTAAATTGGAGATGGGCTGGGTGTCATTGTCAAAGTTAAACATTGTAAGGGAAATTTCATGCATACATTTACCTGGGGTCCTTCCCCGTGTTGTCATCTGCTGTGTGGCAAATACGGGAAGCAAAGGAGGGGAAACAGCTGTTGGAGAGAAACATGCAATGCATGTTCTGAATTGCTCGTCTGCCAGCATTCCCTTCATACAACCATTGCACTACTGGTATTGCTCTTGATTTCTTGGGAGCTAACTTGCCAGTGGGGGCTGAAGTGTTTGCAGCCAGCAGTGATATGCTAAGTGATTTTTTTCTGTGGAAATTTAACTTTTACTTTTTCTTAGAAATTTAATTGCTGCACATGATTTACTTGAACTTAATATCTGTGCTTGGCTGTCTTAGACCCTGATTCAGTAAATGCCTGAAGCATCTGCTTAAGTTCGTCTAAATTCAGCGGAACACTTAGTCCCATTCTGAAGTGGTTTCCTGAACTGGGGGAGTGATGATGTGTGATACATACCTGCAGAATTCTGTGCTGTGAAAATTGCCAACCTTATTAGTGGGATGGCCCATTTCACTGTTAATCTATAGATTATTAAAGGATGTGTTTCTTCCACACTTGCATCGACCCTACTGGTTTAACCCCAATTTATGCTGTGCTAGGTTGTTCTGAGACTAACACGCTGGCCTATATCACAGCTTTTGTGCATTAAGTATAAAACTTAGAAGATATGATATGTGGATGCTAAACAACAGAAATGCAGATGTTTGTCTTTGGTTATGTCTGCACTACAGTAGCTACCGTGGCATAGCTACAGCGCTGCTGCTGTAGCGCAGACACTTCCTACATCGGTGGAAGGGATTTGTCTGTTGATGTAAATGTGATCATAAGAACCCCTCAGTGTCAACTGGCAAAGTGTTCGGTTTGTAGCAGCAACTCCTGGCAGGCCTGACAAACTCACTGTATCTAGCACACTGCTTTCATAGTATTTATCCGTAGGGCCAGAAACCTTAGACTCCCCCTCTTCCAGTCCCCCGAAGCAGACTGCCAGCTTCCAGCGACCTGACCTCAGACACCCCTGTTGCTCCTCCTCCTTGGGCAAAGAGTGACCTGGTTGCATCCCCCTCCTGGGTCTCAGGTTACGAAGGGCACCGGTGATAGCATATGTGCAAGCAGCTGGAGCAGGCTCACCTGCCCCAGAGGTCTCAGCCAAAGTCACAAACCCCTATTCCCACCACGGAGGTATTGGTGCAGCACACAGGGAAACTGAGGCACAGACAGTATTCATGCAAAACAGTAAAACTCACATAGGCTCAACAGTAAGACTCACATACAACGTAACAAGAGAAGGTCACTGTGATGAAGTGGCGATTAACACTGAAACCCTGTGGAAATCTGAGTTTTTCAATGCATATAACACGCTCCTGCTGGGAGACTGGGTTGTAGTATTCAATTAATACTGCAGTTACAGTTCTTACATATAGAAATAGATAAATTGCACTAATCACATGGTTCTGAAGCAAGGTTTGAATCCATATCCATTAGAATTAACAATGCCATGGGCTAAAGTAGACAGGCTAAAAAGTTGTGTAGATAAAAATCAGTGGTGTCAAAGGGTTTATTTTATTCCATTGCCTTAATAAAGAGTCTCTCTGCCATGGAGAGATGATTTATACTTGTAGAAAATCTGTAGCATGATAGGAATCACACACACATGCATAATCAATCACACATACGGTTTACAAAGTCCACTTCTACATCAAAATGTTCCAGATTGCTTATATGAAGCCTAATTGCAACTAGTACATTAAGAAACCATAGTCCTGATTGTGCTGCTCTTGAGATAAGGTTAAGGGCCCAGTTCCTGCACGGCAGCCCAAGGAGAGCTCATCTTAGCTCAGCTCAAAAGTTGGAGGTGTACCAAGGAGGCTTTAAGGCTGGGCATTACCCATATCCCTCATAGTGACTGAAGTGTATTGAAATTGAAGGGGCAATTCTACCTATTCTTTTAGCAGCCCCAGCTGAGACGCAGTTGCATTTCCCCACTCTCTGGGCCTTCCATGATTTTAACCCCTTTGTGTTCTCTGATCCTGGCCAATCTGTAGCTTGAGATTCCTATAAAATGCAGCTCCAAAGGGCTATTCTAGAATGTAGGGGCACTCCAGAAGCAGGGACCAATCTCCACCTAAGCATTCCACCTCACTTGGGAATTCTCCAGTGGCCAGATACACCAGCTTTAGAGTCACTTTGTGGCAAAGTGGCCACAGCACAGGTGATGAGCCAGCCTGAAAGGTCCTTTCAGCCACTAAAAAGAAAATTGAAGGATGCCAAGCTGTTCTTATTCTTCCACATGTGAGCTTCATAACAGAGGCAGAAGATAAGAACTAGTGTAACCCATGCCTGCTTGGTGTAGCACTCTGTCCCCCTCCTGTGGCACCTAGACCGTCTAAAGTTTGATGAGTCTGCTACAGTCTTGGCTAAGAGCCATGTGGCTTTTAACTCATGCAGTAGAGGCTTATACACTAAGCTTTAGAGATCCCTGGTTTGATCCCACCCATTGATGGGGGGGTCTGTCAGAGTTACACTAGCAGACTGCTACAGCCATAATTCTGTATCCATCAAAACAGGATGGTTGTCAATAAAAGAGTGGTCTTCAAAATTCGGATGGGTATCTTTGAAATCACTAGATGCAAACTTCCCTTGGATCCTTAGTGATATTTCTGGGTCTTCCTTTGAAAGGGGTTGGCCTACTGAAAAGCTTATTTCTTATCTCATTTGCAGCAAGATGCAGCCTAGCTGCATGTTGGAAAAAGAAACATAATCCAGATACAATTTCTTATCTTAAAAGGATCTGGATACCTTCTTCATGGAGAAGGTTACAAACAAACAATACAAAACCCAACTCCTAATTATTTCAGTACAATTGAACTCCCTATTTTGGAATAAGAACAAAGCATTTTCCAAATGCAACCACAACACTTCCCTCATGAGAAGCTACACACAATCTTCACTGAAGAATGCATAGCCCTTTTTATCAATAGGGTCATCTGCCTTTTTAGGGGGATATCTGTGCATACATTTGTTGTATTCCTAGGATTACACTGTGATGTCTCTCCCCTGATTTAATTTGTTTTCGCTGCTGTCCTAGGCCGTGATCCTTCAGTTAGGTCCATGCATGTGTCTGCTGGGTCAAGGTATTATTTCTAAAAGTAAATGTTTTTGTTTAAACTAGCTGTTTCTGGGATAAGGCAGCAACCAATTAGATTTGGGGGAAGATCAGAGGACTCTGAAAAGAAAGAATGTGTGTGCTTGAGTGAACTTTAAAGACTTTGGCCAGATCCTCTGGTCACTCTTCTTGGTAAATGACCAACTTACCTCTAGGTTGGACCATTGTAACTCAGTTTACAAGTACTTACACCAAGATAAATTCATGATGCATCTAATTTGTTCACAACGAGGAAGCCCATCTCCTGAGAAAGATGATCTATATAAAGCATATAGTGTTGGTGCTTCACAACCTAGCCTTGCTCACCATAGGTCTCCTAAAGTTTCTGGTATTGATTTACAAAGTGTTTGTGGGATAGGCCCACACTAACTCACCATTACAGCTGTGATCATCTGGTATGCTATGTCTAGAATACCTCATATATACTCTAAGAGATGCTGGATGCACAATTTTCTTAACAACAGGTAGAGGGCTATAGAATATTTTCCCTAAGGAGATCAGGAAGAGTTTTATTCTTGCCATTTTTATACCATGCTTTTGGACTACACTGGTTCCTTGGTTTAGCTGAGCTTGTTTCTCTCTGGTCTAAAAGTAACCGCAGCAAGTCCCACGTGAACTTTCAATATACACCCAACATTATATCACATGGTAGTATTTTTTTGTTTTTCTACAGGAATTATTATAAGTTTCCTAGATATCCTCCAACTTACAACTGTGATATGTCAGCGTAGTTAAATATTGGATTGATGCAGATAGTGGGACGCGTGCCCTAATGGGGTGGATTGTTTCTGGCTTGGTGCCATATGCCTAAACATTGCATCCACCTCCTCAGAAATGACACATTGCTTTCCTTCTCATTTGACAAGCTCCTGCTGGGATGCCAATGAGGACTATTTTTAGTACTAACAATCTGTTTAGCCAACAAGTTGGGAAAATGGCCACAATGATGAGGCTGGAAGTTTATCCAGGCTGGTTTCCAGAACCTGAGGAAGACTTGAGGCGGATTTTCTCAAATTCTGACATTGCATCTTGTTGTTTCCCTCTGTTCCTCTGGACACGGCATATCCTGCTCCCATGTATGGTCTTTACTTATTACAGACATACAAGAGTTCCATATTAAATGCTTCTTATGACCAGGGTCCCATGGACTTTCAGATTTCTACTCATGCCATTTCCCCCCACAGAATTTGGCATTTTGCCAAATATCTATAGGAGTCTATATTCTGGCCACAGAATCTGTCATTTTGCAGCAGCCAGATGTCTGACACTTTGTTCTGTCAGCACCATTGAGACTTGGGTACAACTTCCTCTTTCTGTGCTGCTTTCACCACAAGGGGGAGTGTGTGACACAAGGAGCTGCCCTAACAGGGCCCTAGAAAGCAGAACAATCCTCCTGACTTATCAGGATCTTCCTTGCCTATTTCTAAAGGTGTGTCCCCTGAGGGGAGAACATAGCAACCAGGGGCCAAGGCAATGAGCCATGAGCACTGGGCAGAGTTCAGTTCAATTGGACTGGTTTAATGCAGCCTGGGCCCTTAGACACACCATGACACAGCCCCCATCCCCACTTCCCACATAGCATCACTTGGAATTAGGGTTGCCAATTTTGGTTGGACATATTCCTGGAAGTTTCATCATATGACATAATCTTTAATTAAAGATTAATCTTTAATTCCTGGAGACTCCAGGACAATCCTAGAGGGTTGGCAACCTTACTTGGGATAGCAGAAGCATGGGACTTTCTTTGTCCTTCCCCACAGGAGTGGCAGTAGCCACTCTTCTACTCAGAAGCCACAAGTATAGCAGCAACCAGGGGGCAGGGCTATCTCAGTAATTACTTCACCATCATAATTGTATCTGGCTGGGTGGGCCTGACCTGCTGCCCTCTTCCCACCTTGCTGCACACATGGTCCTCTATTGGTAAGGCCCACCAGAGCAGAGGGTCTTAGAGTTAACACCCCATTGAGATGAATAGAGCCATTTACACCGAGAGGTGAAAGTAAGCCAATACGGTCCGGTACGGCGTACCAGCAAGAACCGGTATGCCATGCCAGACCGGACTGGCTTCCCCAGGCTGGCGATTTAAAGGGCCCAGGGCTCCCTGCTTGCAGCTGGAGCCCCAGGCCCTTTAAATCACCTCCAGAGCCCGGCTGCCTGAGCCCCGGGGTAACGGTGGCAGGGCTCCGGCAGTGATTTAAAGGGCCCGGGGTTCAGGCAGCAATTTAAAGGGCCCGGAGCTCGCTGTGGTAGCAGTGGCTGGAGCCCCGGGCCCTTTAACTCGCCCCTGAGCCCCGGGGCTCCCAGCCACGTCTCCAGCTGGGAGCTCCGGGGGTGATTTAAAGGCCCCACCTCTTCTGGTTGCAGAAACGCCCCTTCCGGTTGAGAACACCCGCCAGCTCAGGACTCCGGCGTACCAGTAAGTCCTTTAAGTTACTTTCACCCCTCTTTACACCTCTGGAGCAGGAAGGTCTGATGACCAGATGGCTTAGTGGTCAGCTCACAGCCTTACAGTTTCTGCCAGTCTGTTCCAGAGGGCCCCTCCACTGCAGCCTCAATCACCCCCTAGATTTCAGTCACTACAAAGGAGCAAGGCAGGGGGGATCCAGGCCTGCCTACCAACTCCACCAGGCCCCAACCCAGGGTGCGAGGAGTTTATCAAAGTGTTCAGCCCAGTTATTGGGCTACCCCCAAAATCCATTCCTACCAGACTGGAGCTCCTCAGTTTGTGGGGTAGTCACTGGCTTAGCAGACTCTTCTCAGTATCTTAGTGTCCTGTTCAGTCAGTAAATCTCTTTTAGGACTCTCAGCTCCTAAAGAAGAGGGGAATCCCAAGACCCTGGTGATAGAGTAGCCTTCACAAAGCTGTTGCCTCTCCTGGCACACTTCTCAGGATCAGCCTGGCTTCCCACTGCCACATTCAGCTCATTCCCCCTGTCTCCTCACCTACCAGTGACCAGTGTCCTTTTAAACTGTTTTTACACTGGGAACACGCCTTGCACCTGTTGAGGGGCAGGGGCTTCCTAGCCTAGTATTGCTCTACTTCCTTCCCTGGTTCAGGATAGGGTCTGTAGACCCCATCACAGCTCTCATGAGTTATTACTTCAATCTGAGATCTTTGTTGGTTACAGTCTGGTTTTCAAAATCTCGACAACCAGCAGGGCTAGAAACTTATTTTTCTTTCTAATGGAAGCTGAAAGCAGGGCCGTCCCTAGCCATTTGGGTGCCCTATGCAGCCCCGCCATGGGGGGGCTGTGTGGGGCCCCAGGCCTCTCCCCCCCCGGTCTGGGAGGCAGGAGCTTTGGGGGGGCATTTTTTGGGGGCCCCACAGGCCCAGAGTGGCCCAGGAGATTAGTGGGGGGCCGGGAGCAGCCCGCTCCGCTTCCCTCTCCCCGGCCCCAGCTGTGTTGCTCGGGGGAGGGGGATTTTGCCCCCTCCCCCGCACTCACCAGCTGCGGTGGGAAGCATAGCAGCCTGGCCCCAGCCAGCTCTACTCCGCCAGCTCCCACTGCCGTGAGTGGGGGGGGGGAACACCTTTCCCTACCCCCCAACCCCCAGCGACATGGCTGGGGCTGGGGCAGGGGCAAGGGAAGCAGAGCGGGCTAGGACCGCGTCACTCTGCTTCCCGCCGCTGGTGAGTGTAGGGGCCGATCCTTTCCCCAACCTCCCCGCACTCACCGGCGGCGGGAAGCAGAGCAGTCCGGCCCCAGCCCACTCTACTCCTCCAGCTCCCAGCCATGGCACTCTGCTGCTCTCCGCCAGTGAGAGCCAGCGGCGATCCTTTCCCCAACCTCCCTGCACTCACCATTGTAATAATCTGTAAAAATAGGCCTTGTGAGGTATCATTTGAAAACTAATAACTCCCTGGTCAATAATATCATGGTATAATGTATGTAGCACCATTATATATAAAGTTATGAATCCACCTGAATGATGTTTGTGGCACATGTTCAAATCCAATGGCCCCAATTAGGCAGAACTAGTCAAGCAGGTCTTAAACAAAGGAATGTTTGTTTACATCTAAGTTGTAAAGTGGGCCTTCAGACAGAGAGAGGGGGAAACAGGAGACAAGGAAAATCTGTATTTCACCCAACAAAGGTTATCATGGGGAAACAGTTTTTAAAAAAACTTCAAAACAGACTTCAATGAGAAACTGCAGAATTGGAATTAATTTGCAAACTGGACACCATTAAATTAGGCTTGAATAAAGACTGGGAGTGGATGGGTCATTATGCAAAGTAAAAACTATGTCCCCATGCTATTTTTCCCCCTACTGTTACTCACACTTTCTTGTCAATTGTTTGAAATGGGCCATCCTGATTATCACTACAAAAGTTTATTTTTCCCCTGCTGATAACAGCCCACCTTAATTGATTAGTCTTGTTACAGTTGGTATAGCAACACCCATTTTTTATATTCTCTGTGTATATCTATTTTCCTACTGTATTTTCCACTGCATGCATCCGATGAAGTGGGTTTTAGCCCACGAAAGCTTATGCCCAAATAAATTTGTTAGTCTCTAAGGTGCCACAAGTACTCCTCGTTTTTTTTGCGGATACAGACTAACACGGCTGCTACTCTGAATCTCTTTGAAATGTTAAGGTCTCCTTCCTGGGGTTAGGATGGCTTTACACAAAGAACCAGTTTTCCCTATCAATGGTGCAATTCCTCACCATCAGCACCTCTTTCCAAGGCACCAAGCTGGATAAAATAGATAGTGCTCCTGGGGCTGCTTTAAGGTATTTCTTGCTATGAAACAAGAAAAAAAACATATATTTCAATTTGTCTATTTATTTATTTTTAGTATCAGTTAACACCCCTTTCCTCTAACAGTTCAGCATGTATGCTTCAGGCAAATCTGGTGCTAATAGGAACTGCCCTCATATTTTCAGTTTGTTCTCATCTTTGGGTAGCATTTTTTGCTGCCAGTGTCAGCCCTAGACAAACTGCCTTCTTCTCTGTAGCACAAGCCTTGTTTCCATAAGCCTGCCGCAAAGTTTTTAACATATTAGCTGGCTCTCTCTGTCCAATTCTGTAACAGCTGGTGTTGAGTAAGAACTTCTTCCTTCAAATATCCTAAGCATGCGAGCAGCTTTACTCTCCTGATTATTACTATTAGTATTTATACTGTGATAGCACCAAGAAACCCCAGTGAAGGAACCAGTTTACCAAGAATTCACAATCTAAAGTCAAAGGGACTGCTCATGTGTGGATTTGCAAGATACATCCACTGGACAGTAAATTTAGCACACATCTCTTAAGGTTTACCATGAAAAATACCCTAAATCAGTGATTATTTCTCTTCATAATCAGTAGAGCTCCTCAACTTCCTCTCCTATTTCTTATATTTCAGATGAAATTGTGCTAAAATATAGCTTTTAACCAGGTGAAAACTCCTGCTTTTTCTTCTTCTAAGTACAACCACAGTGTATTTTCAAATATGGGTCTATATAAATAATTATGGTTAGGGCTAAGATTTTGTCATGGCTATTTTTAGTAAAAATCATGGACAGGTCATGAGCAATAAAGAAAAATTCATGGAAACCCGTGACCTCTCCCTGACTTTTACTAAAAATATCCGTGACAACCTGGGAAGGGACTGGGCAGCTGTGGGAGTGGCTGGGAACTCTGGAGCCCCCATCACCCATGGGGACTCAGAGCTCCAGAGTCCACCTGCCCCCCCCCAGCGGCAGGGAGCTGTGGGAATCCCCCTGCCGCCACCACAGTGGCGAACTGTGTGGGTCCTCCTTCCCTGCGGTGGTGGCAGGGAGTGGCCGGGGTTGTCCTGCCACATGGCAGCTGCAGGCAGGAAGATGCAGGGGTCCCCCTGCCCCACGGCAGCAGTGTGGAGATGCCAGGGTCCTCTTGTCCCGCAGCAGCAGGTGGGAAGCTGCCAGGATCCCCCTGTCCTGCAGTGGTGGCGAGGAGATGCCGGGGTCCTCCTGCCCCACAGTGGCAGAAAGCGAGAAGCTGCTGGGGTCCCCCTGCCCCATGGTGGTGGGAAGCAGGGAGCTGCTGGAGTTCCCCTGCCCTGCAGCGGTGGCCAGGGAGCTCCCAGGGTCCCCCTACCCCGTGGCAGGGAGCTGAGGGGGTTCCTCTGCCCCACAGTGGCAGCTGGGGAGCTGTGGGGGTCCCCCTGCCACCGTGGCTGGTGGGGAGCTGTGGGGATTCCCCTGTCCTGCACGGAGGCCAGGAGCAGCAGCGTACCCACTGCCCATGGCAGCTGGGAGCTTGGGGGTCCACTGCCTCAGGCGCCAGGGGTACCTCACATGGCAGGACCCTGCAGCTCCCAGCTGCCGGGGCTGAAATCATGAAGGTCTTTGGAAGTCACAAATTCCATGATTTCTACGACCTCTGTGACAAAATTGTAGCCTTAATTATGGTATATATCCACTTCCAGCTCCTCTTCCTGTCCCTGAACTTAGTAACTGTTAGGATGGAGCCTTGGGAACACATTCATTGCTGACACCCTGTTCAGTTCCATTGAAGCCTAAATGTATGGTAAGTAGTGGCTGAATTTATATGTGGGGCCTTAAAAGAATGGCTTCCAATTTCCACTGTTACATTCTATACTAATGTAAATTCAGAATCCAATAAATCTTAGAAGAAAATAAGTGACCTTAGACACTAAAGTGAATTCTTTTAAAAATCTCTGGGGGAGCAGAAGAATATCTGATGTTAGAGGCAACCAAGCTTTGCAGCACCTGTATCAGACCCTGCAGAGGAGATAATCAGTGAATAATTAACATTTCCCTTTGAATAGTCCCTTATGAAACGGTCATAATATTTGTAGATGCTTGGTAGAATTGTACTACATTTGAAGCATACATTAATTAGAAAAAAGATCTTGCAAGGTTTCATAGTTACCTTTTTCTTTTCCTGCAGTTGAGTTCAAGTTTACAGGTAACATTCTGCAGGCTTTTTTTCTGGTGTATGAATTTAGTACTTTCTACTTTAAAATGTGTCCAGTGTATAGGTTACCAGCCAAAGTCAGGAGACCTGGGTTCCATATTCAGCTCTAACACCATCAAGCTGTGAGACACTGGGAATGCCACTTAACCTCTCAGAGCTTCAGTTTCTCCATCTGTAAAATGGTCAAAATTATCAAACAAAGGGTGGCCCAATAGTTAAGGCACTGGCCTGGGTACTCAGGAGACCTGGGTTCAACTTCATGTTCTGCCATAGGCTGCCTGTGTGCATGTCACTCAGTCCTTTGGGGCCTCAGTCACAATGTATGAGGATCATAGTACTTTCCTATGTCATAGGGGTGTTGGGAAGAGAAATACATTAAAGATTGTCAAGTGCTCAGGTACTATAGTACTGGGGGTCATATCAATGCCTTACTACATTTGTATAATGCTTTG
The DNA here is from genome assembly GCF_015237465.2 of Chelonia mydas. Lineage (NCBI taxonomy): Eukaryota > Metazoa > Chordata > Testudines > Cheloniidae > Chelonia > Chelonia mydas. The sequence goes on from NC_057849.1 coordinate 320,527,336, forward strand.
AGATCAAAAGATGAAAAGTGTTGAATATGTGTTAAGCATTATGGCTTTGGTAATAATGTAGTGTTACTGGTAAGTACAGAATCAGGGAGAATGTAAAAAATTCCCTTTTCTGCTTAAAACCTCAGAAGGGGAATGTGTGTGAAATCTGGTAAAATGACAATACATACATAGTGTTGCTTTGGAGTTTCCTGGCAGTGGAGGGAATTTGCTATTTTCCAATTTTGGTCTTCAGCTGGTTGTTGGTGAATCTTACCAGTCTACAGCTTCCATAGTATTGGATGGAAGTGCAATTACATGTATTAAGATGATGAATAAAACAGGATGTTAAAAGATTATAATTAGAACTCAAAAGTAGGGTGGCAAGTGTTATCTTCTTCTGAAGTCCAACAATGAGGCCTAAATGGAACAGAAGGTAGGATCTCTTTGAGCGTGTTGGAATCGCTTCAAGCCAGAGAAGACAAAAGTGTATATTTTATCTTCATTCAGGGCTAAACAGAAAATTACATTTGCCAAACTGGATGGCTGAATTGGAGGGACTGAAAGCTAAAGGTTGGCAGGCAACATAGAATCAACCAAACAAATACACAACTATTTAAAAATTATATGGTTAGCAGGCCAGCCAGATAACTAGCCAGCTAGTTGTCATGGTCTATATGTATGGAGGAGATCTGGGTTCAATTCCTGGTCACTCATTGCCCAGGCTGGTAGAAACTTCAAGTGCTCTGGAGGTAGGGTTCTCAGTTCATGAGAGGAGGGAGGACAAAAGCTTATACTCAAATAAATGTGTTACTCTAAGGTGCCACAAGTACTCCTGTTCTTTTTGCAGATATAGACTAACACGGCTGGTACTCTGAAACCTGACATTACTGCACAGTGAGCCCAAAGAGTATTCCCCTCCGCCACCATGAACCATTAAGTCTGGATGAAGGGATGGTGTCCTCAAGGATGTGGAAAATAATTGTCTGCAACTTCATACCATACAGAAATATATTAACTACATTGTATAAGATGTTTATTGTATATTGATACTGTATATTATGCTTATTACAAATAATGGGCTAGCTCTAACAACCTGTAACTCATATAGATAGTCCCATTAAAGTCAATATCATATTTTTGATTAAATCATAGGACTGGAAGGGACCTCGAGAGGTCATGTAGTCCAGTCCCCTGCACTCAAGACAGGACTAAGTATTATCTCGACCAGGGGTTGGCAACCTTTGGCATGCAGCCCATCAGGGTAATCAGAAGGCAGGCCACAAATCATTTTGTTTACATTGACCATCCGGAGGCACGGCCCCCCCCCGCAGCTCCCAGTGGCCGTGGTTCGCTGTTCCCAGCCAATGGGAGCTGCGGGAAGTGAGGGGCTGCAGGGACGTGATGTTCTAGGTGTCTGCAAACTGATTGCTTAATTATTTGCTTCATTATGTTTTCAGGTACTGAAGTTAAGGTGACTGGTCTGTAATTCCCAGGGTTGTCCTTATTTCCCTTTTTATAGATTGGCACTATATTTGCCCTTTTCCAGTCCTCTGGAATCTCTCCCATCTTCCATGACTTTTTGAAGATAATCGCTAATGGCTCAGGTATCTCCTCAGTCAGCTCCTTGAGTATTCTAGGATGTATTTCATCAGACCCTGGTGACTTTAAGACATCTAACTTGTGTAAGTAATTTTTAACTTGTTCTTCTCCTACTTTAGCCTCTGATACTACCTCATTTTCACTGGCATTCATTATGTTAGATGTCCAATCGCTATTAACCTTTTTGGTGAACACAAACAAAAACATTTAGCACTTCTGACATTTCCACATTTTCTGTTTTTGTTTTTTCTCTGTGATTGAGTAAGGGGCCTATCCTGTCCTTGGTCTTCCTCTTGCTTCTAATGCATTAGAATGTATTTCATGATCACTTTCACCTAAGCTGCCTTCCACTTTCAAATTCTCATCCAGTTCCTCCCTATTTGTGAAAATCAAATCTAGAACAGCCTCTCCCCTAGTAGCTTTCTCCACCTCTGAAATAAAAAATTGTCTTCAATACATTCCAAGAACTTGTTGGATAATCTGTGCCCTGCTGTATTATTTTTCCAGCAGGAGTCTGGGTAGTTGAAGTCCCCCATCACCTCCAAGTCCCATGCTTTGAATGATTTTGTTAGTTGTTTAAAAAAAGCCGCATCTACCTCTTCTTCCTGGTGAAGTGGTCTGTAGCAGACCCCTACCATGACATGTATTTAACCCCTTTTATCCTTACCCAGAGACTTTCAACAAGTCTGTCTCCTATTTCTATCTCAACCTCAGTACAAGTGTACACATTTTTAATTTTTAAGCAACACCTTCTCCCTTTCTTCCTTGCCTGTCCCTCCTGAGCAAGCTGTACCCTTCTATACCAATATTCCAGTCATGCGTATTATCCCACCAGGTCTCTGTGATGACAACTATGTCATAGTTGTGTTTGTTAACTAGCATTTCAAGTTCTTCCTGCTTATTCCCCATACTTCTCACATCAGTATACAAACATCTCAGATACTGATTTGATTTTCCCCTATGTTCTCTCTTGTCTCTCCCTTAATTCCTGCTATAATGGTCCCTGCTCCCCTCCCCGCCTTCCCACCTCCCCCATAAAAGTCTGTGTATACCAAAGATCTGTGTTCCTGTATTATCAATCTCTGGATAGCCTAAGCAGATTTTGTAAGGTTTCAGATAACTTTTTACTAAATTCTAGCCTCAAATCCTATTTTCATACTATATAGTGCTTTAATTGATAAGGTTTTTGTCAGCTTGTAGCACATAATAAACAGCTGATACATGCTTTAAACTTAGTAGTAGATTGTAAACTTCTCTCCCAGGGTTAGATTGCTGTTAGATCTTTATTTACATGAACAAGTTTGCTTATGAATGGCATTACCTGGCAAAATTGCGACCATTGTTTCAGATATTGCTGACTCAAGTGTTCTAATATTAACAGCAGACAATTTAATTTAAAATCATAGCACAATTTAAATCAAGTTTGCTTTAAACAACAGAACCAAGGTTTATAAAATCCCATTAGAAAATGGGGGTTTGCCCTCAGGGTGGATAATAATGAAACTGGAGTCTTCTCTTTTGTTTCATATTGACAAAGTCCCTAGAATTAAGAGGGTGGGGAGGGCTGTTTGTGGAGTTTTAGACTTAAGAATAAAAATGTCCTCGAAGCTGGGCTTTGAAGAGCATTTCTTCAAGAAGTTCCATACATGTTTTTTGAATTATTGGAGAAACAGAAGACTATTTATTTTTGAAAAAGAAATCCTTTTATTTCATGATTTATCATCAAATAAGAGAGAATTCATTTCAGGACTATAGAGCACAAAACCAAGAATATCATGTTACAGACACAATACTAATCATACATTACACCTCAGCATGCTTTTAAAACCATTTTGCACAGCGTCATTATGTGTCAGAATGGAAAATGATTTCATAACAACATGTAAGCATTTTGGACCTCCTCATCAGAATTTACCATATACATCAAAAATACCTTTGTGGAGAGCAACCAATTAAGCACCTCCATTTAAAAACTAAAAATTCGCTATATCTCTCATAATTGAGATACCAACTACAGTACATTTATTCCAAATCTTTTAAGAGCACACTCAGTAGTTCTTGTTAAAATCTAAGCAACAGTGTGAAATGATAGATACAAACAACAACAGAAATTAGCAAATCTAGTTGATCATCTGAGTTTAACGTAGAACCCATGTCAATATGTAATGAAATAAGCAATTACATAGGCACAAGTGCAAATAGGCCATACTGTAAGCTGTCTTCTCTCTTTGGTAAAATCAATTAATCAGCAGGGAGAGTATTTTAATAATTTAAGTCAGAAGCAGAATTCATACTATAAATTGTGTTTTGCTTTTTCTTATATTAATAGGATCAATTAATTATTTTCAGATATGCTATTAGAGAAATAGTTAAAAATATACACCTAATATTTGCCCCCAGTATTTCCTTGTCTTTAGATTTAGTTTATACTTAAATTAAAAATAAACAATTTAATTCCTTTCATAAATAGCTTCTCAATAGTCAATTATTTTAAAAGAACTTTAAAAATAAAACAAACACTATAAATAGCAAAATATACACAATTTCAAAGATTACATTTCGTTCCTGATTGGTATAACTTGAAAATATGTCACTGAAGAATAAATAACCTTTGGGCTTCTTAAACATTTGGCAAAATGTCAATTGTTCTTAGAGAAGATTCTTTTAAGGAACAAGGAAGTTACTTTTATAAAGCTTTTAATGTATAGACAGAATTCCAGTAATTTCACAAGAAAACTATATAAGCATCAAGATTCAACATAATATATTGGAAGTTCATTTAAAAAAGGAACTTAAAAATGACAATTGAAACTCTTAAACTTAAAAGAAAATTATCGGAGCAAACCCAGGAACTTTAAGGTAAAGGAGATGGTCTGTGGGCACTTCTGTGGAAGGGCCAATTAGGCCTTTGGTTTTGTGGTTCAGGAAGCTACACCAATGGTAATGTAAGGTTCTCCCTAGACCACAGTTTCTCAACCTTTGGGTTAGGACACAAAACTGGGTCACCAGAATGTTTCAAAAGGTTTTGTGGCAGCTCCTGTGGCTCTAGTCCCACAGGGCTGGCTGGGCTCACTCCCTCCTCCTAGCTCTGCAACCTGTGAGGTCCCAGCACCACTCAGGTTTGGCCCAGCTATCAACAGGACAGGAGTCCAGGTAAGCCAAATTTGAGTGAGTGACACTGCAACCCCATGAGCCAAGTCACAACTCCATTCACACAAATTTAATCCAGGCAGGGCCACACCTGAGCGGTGCTGCAACCTTGCAGGTTGCAACACCCAGAGCCGAGAGCCAAGCACAGCTAGCCCTACAGCACAGGAGCTGCAGGAGCCGCCACTGTGGGGTGAGTGCCAGGCAGGACCCAACCCCCCAAGAGACAGGATCTGACTGAAACCATCCCAGGGCCTCTACCCCCAGACTATTTACGGGTCATGACAAGCCATAAACATTTACAAATGAGTCTTGAGCCTTTTTCTTTTTTTTAAAACCACCAACTGTTTTTTCCACCAATGTAGTTAATCCATCTCTCAGAGGTGGTGTATAGGCCAATGGAAAAATTCTTCCGTCGACCTAGCTGTGGTTACACTGGTGGTGAGCATGAAATTGTTCACAACCCTGAGCAACATAGCTAGGTTGATCTAATTTTTAAACTTAGACTCTCTTTCAGGCCTGGTCAAGGGGGAACAAGGAGTTAAGGAAAGGATGAAGGAGAAGAATGAGGGTGAAGAACACTTGGTAATAAAGCCCTCCTGAAGAAGTATACGTCCTGTAGGGGAACTTACAATCAGATTATTTAAAATGAATAAATAAAAATCCTCCTTCTCTTGAAGGGCCTGACAAACATGCATAATTTAGGGGAAAGTCACAGGGCACCCATGTTTCAGTTCCCAGGCTATCATCATGCTCCACTCCCTGCTTTGTCTTTTTCTGAAGCGACAGTGAAGACAAATGGGAAAATTGTAGGCCACATCAGCAAAGCTACTAACAAATAAAAAACAGTATTTGCAATGTCAGCAACTCCAGAAAATCTTTTTCTGTAAGAAACAGACTGACGTTCTTGAAGTTCAGGGCAAAGCGGTTTGCCATTTTTAGAAGTCCTATTTAAACTGTTAGCAAATTAAAAGGCAACTTTGACGGTTCAATTACTAGTAAGCTGTAAATAAAACACCCAAACTTGTTAATGTTCTAGTTATATCCATAGTTATTTTACAGAAACATTAGGCAGAATGCTTTTCTACTCCTTGTTTGATTCCAAGCACAAGATGTAGAAACCAGTTAAACTGCACAGTCCAGCCTTTATCTCTGCAAACCTCAATCTGATCCAGGAAATGCTTTTTAGCATCTTCCTCGTTTTTACCTACAGTTAGAGCATCCCGGATATATTCAATATCTTCTTTGCTGGTTAACTGGGGCATTCCAGTCATTAACATCATGGAAAACAGAATGATCAGCAGGTTTGTGTGATGTCGAAGAGCGAGATAAGCCTTCACACAAATGTCCTACACAAGGGAAGAGAGTTTTGTTAACTGACTGAGCAGACTGAAACAGAAGGTTTTAGGAAGCTCATTTAGGAACTTGCTTAAATTTCAATTACACAATACTAATCAACCATGTTAAATTGCTAACACTTAATTTCCCTACTATTCATTTTAACAGAAACATTAAGCTAACTTCCCCATACATTGCTCTGGATGCATTGGTAGCTATTGAGGCATGCGTCCATGCTTTGTTGAAAAAACTAAAGGGCTTTTTGTAACAGCATTACATAAATTAATCAAACATAAGCTTTTTAGTGAAAAAGAGGATTTAAGTTTAATTTTCCTAATGTGTAATAATTGCCTGTAACAATGAAAGAAACCTCATTAATTTACCCTCTTTCTCTAAAATCAGTAGCATTTCCATTTATCATAGGAGAATCCAAACCAACTCACTTTGTAATAACAACAGGTTATACCTTAGAGACTAACAAATTTATTTGGGCATAAACTTTCGTGGATTAAAACCCACTTCATCAGCTGCATGAAGTGGAAAATACAGTAGAGAGGTATAAATACACATCATATGAAAAGATTGGAGTTGCCTTACCAAGTGGGGGGTAAGTGCTAACAAGCCAGTTCAATTAAGGTGGAAGTGGGCTGTTCTCAACAGTTGACAAGAAGGGAGGAAAAAATCACTTTTGTAGCGCTAATGACTTAAACGTAATCAAGGTGGCCCATTTCAAACAGTTGACAAAAAGGTGTATCAGGAGGGGGAAATTAGGTTTTGTAGTGACCCATCCACTCCCAGTCTTTATTCAGGCCTAATTTGATGGTTTCCAGTTTGCAAATTAATTCCAGTTCTGTAGTTTTTCGTTGGAGTCTGTTTTTGAAGGTTTTTTGTTGAAGAATTGTCACTTTTAAGTCTGTTATTGAGTGTCCAGGGAGACTGAAGTGTTCTCCTACTGGTTTTTGAATGTTATAATTCTTGATGTCAGATTTGTGTCCATTTATTCTTTTGCGTAGAGACTGTCTGGTTTGGCCAGTGTACATGGCAGAGGGGCATTGCTGGCACATGATGGCATATATCACATTGGTAGATTGGTAGCACATCTACCAATGTGAAATATGAACCGTTTAACTACTTTTTATCTGGTTATTGGCAAAAGTGGAAATTAGACTGCCCATCTTACATGCAACAATGTCCATATAATTTAGAGGACTGCAATTTAGATTTTGGGGGAAAGATTGTGATTTAAGGCCCACACCAGAATTCAGCTTTGTCTACATTAGAGATTTTTGCAGTAGTGTAGCTTCCCAGACCCTGGGGAAAGTCATACTGTCCCATGTCCCAGTTTACACTGGTTCAGTGCATCAACACTGGGGAATGGCAGTACAGTGTAGCTACCATGTCTTCCCACAGTTCCCTTTGGGTATATTTTCTTGCTGTCTATCTACTCACTGCTTCCAGACTGATCACCACCTACCAATTCACACTCGCATTTGAACCCCACATTCATGCATGGCTTACACAGCGTCTGCAACAGTACTTCTGCTCTGGTTCACAGCTATGTTCGGTTCAAATCCTCCTTTGAAGGGGGGTTCAACTCTCCTACCTTCCAACAGCCTAGCTTTATAAAAGACTTTGCAATAGTTTGACTTTTAAATGTTCTATCACCTTACAAATATGGTGGATCTGCAGGTCACTTGGAATTTTGCACTGCGACAGCAATGAAATCCTTTCACACTAAGATGATGTGAGAATTGCTTTTGATTCAAAATTAAGGCTCAAAACCAGCAGCGGGTACTCACTTACTTTTAGAGGCACAGGTTGGAAAATGGCAGCTGCCTTGTGTTTAGAAATGGAAATTTCATTTCAGAAAAGCTTATTTAAAGATGGAACAACACATATAGGTTCAAATATAGAAGATTTTACCCGAAAAAATGCCCACTTTAAACATCTCAGAGCAGCAGCACTGGAAGCCATTATCTTGTTATCTTTCTTAAGCCTACTAAATTGGTTTCTTCTGCAGGTCCTATATAACACTACAAAGTCATGTGCTTAGCCATTTTAGAAGGCCTCGTTGTTAAAGTGATAGCACTCCAGGGAAGGAAACACTATCCTACACTTAGGACGTATGAAAAAAAACACTACAAAACCTGCCACAGTTCAGGACAACTGGAAATTTCTATTCAGAAACAGAATTCCAGGACTGAAATAGGCATGCAGATCAGGAATGACCTTCCCTGGCATAGCAGTTAGAAGTATGCACAGCACCTGCTCACACTATGGCTGACTCTAGCAAATTCCATTAGTCTTCTCTAATTTTATATATATCAAAACTTAATAATAAATATAAATGGTCTAGTGAAAATGATTCTATTAACTGGGTCTAACAGAATACACCCCTGTATTCACATCCTAAACACTGTTGTAATAATTTTGTCCAAGGCATGTCTCGTAAGGTGTCATTTGAAATCTTGTAATTTGTTGGTCAGTATCGTCCTGATAAAATATGTGTGGCAACATTATATGTAAAGTTATAAGATTTCCCTGTATGATGTTCTTAACACATGTTCCAAACCCCACAGCCCTGCCCAAACAGAAATAGTTATTTTTCTGACTTTTATGTCTCATTACTTGTACCCACTTAAAATCTTCCTCTTTGTAGTTAATAAACATGTTTTATTGTATCATCTAATCCAATGTGTTTAAATTTAAGTGCCTGAATAATTATCTGAGATAATAAGATGGCATATCATTCCCTTTAAAGAGTAACAGAGTTAAAATACTTTGTACTCTCCAGGAAAAGGCTGAGCAATACAGGGCATACATTTCTGGTGGGAAAGGGGATGTGGTGTGGTCACCTAGCAGTATAACCAAGGCGGGGAGAGCCATAGTGTAACCCAGAATGGTTGGCAGGCTGCAGTTACAGACAGACACTCAGGGTGTGGTTTGCATGCAAGAAGGCTGTTTGTGAGTGGCCCAAGTGGGAGCTACTTCAGCAAGGCATTGTAAAGCACCCCAAGGTTGCAGGGCAGGGGTGACACAGCTACTCATTAGTCTGGACTGTATCCTGGTATGTCATATTGGGTGATCCCATTCAAAACATGAAATAAGTAACAGGTCTTCCCATTCATTTCCATTGCAGGGTAATGCTGTCCCACGCAGCTCTGTATGTGCCTTTTGAATTCTAGTTCCCATAATCATATAGGTAATTTGAGAACTTAGTTGGGCCTAAAATAGCCCAGAATTTGATTTTGGTTCAGTACATTTTATTAACAGGGAAGTCTTAAATTTTGAAGACTAAGGCACCAAATGTTAGTCTCAAAAAATAAAACACTGTTTAACTTATTTATATCAGAAGATTGACTCCTTACCTGAAATTTATTGAAATGCAGACTTGTCTTCTTTCCAGAAGTTCCCATGACAAAAAGAAAATCTGGTGTCAACACAAAAGGGACTCTTTCCTTATTAATTCCAAGGAAGCTTTTGTAATTCCCAAGAATATGGCCAAAGTCAATATGAAAGAGATTACCTTTATAAGAAAGTGAATTCAAGATTAGGCTGATAAATAAGTAGCAGACAAATATTTCCACTGGCATCCATAATACTATGGATAGCAACCTTTTAATGGTTTATCTTATATTAGTTTACTAAATATAACTCTGGTTTACTAGAACAGACTATCTGTTCTCCTTTTTATACATCATCATATCCTCTGAGCAAAATATTTATTGTTCAGATTTATTTTTTGCATCCCTTAATAAGCAGGCAGAACTGCTATATCTTTATCCATTTCTGTTAGTGGCATTGTTACTATTGGGACCTTATAACATATACATCACAAGTCACATGATAAAATAAGTTGTACCATGAAAACTTGTGCCTTAAATCCATATCACCATATACCCTTGTGGAAAAGCCCCCATAAAATACAATAGAGATGAAACCAACGTGGTTCCACAGAAATTACTCCTTTAGGATTTAATACATAATACAACCCTTTCTGTAGTTATTTTTTAACCACAATATAGATATCTGTAACAAAGATACACTATATTCTGTATTCATTAATTCTGCAGGATCTTTTCATAAAGGTATATATGAGTTCATTGGAAACCAAGCCATTTCACTAACAGCCCAATTCTGCCCATTAAACTCAACCAGAGTTGCATCCATGTTTCTGATGGTAGAATTAGGGTGCTAAAGTTGTTGATTTTGTTTTACTTTTTTGGAATTTGGGTTTTACACACATTAAAAAAAATACACAGGAAAAACAGCTGAAATAAATGTCCATAAAGCTACACCAGTAGCACAGAATCCATGCACTTCAATAAAAATGTTACCAAACCTATTTATGTTACATGATTAAACATTTCCACCCTAACTTCTAGTCAGTGCAGTCTTACATATCGGTGAGTCAGTTTAAATACTAATGTTAATAAATAAAAGGTTCACAGATATGATGAATAATGAGTAAGATGTAAATATCAATTAAATATCTGTTAAAACACACAGCTAATAAAACATACCCAGTCCCTATTTTAAGTATGTCATTCATAAAAAACCTCACCTGATTCTGTAATCATAATGTTGTCATTGTGTCTGTCTCCTATTCCAAGTACAAAGGTTGCCACACAGTAACCAGAACAAGAATAAACAAATCTTTCCACTGCTGCCTGAAACTAATTAATAGCAAGAATAAAAGTAAGAATATTCTATTGCTTATATCAGTGTTTCTCAAACAATTTATCATTGTAGACCACATATGCGGCCCACAATGTGGTACCTGGACCGCAGATTGAGAACCACAGTGGACCCCGCAAACCTCCCCACAGACCCTTATGCCCAGCGCCTCCCACCCAGATTCTCCTCCACAGATGGGGCCAGGAGCAGAGTCCTGGGTGGGAAGCCGGGGGGCGGGAACTCTGGACCCCGCCATGCGGGGCTGGGTAGCAGCCCTGACCCTGGACCCCAGACCCCTGTTGTGTGGGGCCTGGCGGCAACCTGGACCAGACCTCTGTTGTGTAGGGTTGGGCAGCAGCTCTGACCCTGGATCCCCACTGTGCGGGGCCGGCGACCCTGACCTTGGAGCCTGTGGGGCCAGGTGGCATCCCCGTACCCCAGACTCCTGCTAGGTGGGACTGGGCAGCAGCCCCAGAGCCCGTACCCTGTGGGGCTGGCTGGCAGCCCCAGACCCCAGATTCTCGCTGGGCTGGGCAGCCAGAAACCCAGACCCCACCACACGGCCAGGGGACCTTCAGCATACAGCTGGGCTGCAGCTGTGTGCTAATTGGGCTGCATGTGGCCCGCAGGCTGAGAATCACTGGCTTATATAGAACACTTCACCTTCAAATCTCTGTATAGACATTAAGAGCAGGATCCTACACTGCACTCAGCACCTTGCAGGATCAGGCCCTTATTAATTACCACAACACACCTGTGAGCTACATTTATATTGTTGTCCCAATTTTACAGAGGAAAAACACATGCAGAAGATTAATAATTTGCCCAAAGCCACACAGCAAATCGGTGTGAAAGCCAGTGTCAGCTCCCAGTCCCATGCTTAACCCTAACCATGCTGGCTTTTACCATCTTCCTAACAGTGCTTGCTTTAATCAGCTCGCCATGCATCACTTCCAAATACCATCCACAAAAGGGATAAAAAAGCACCTTGTTACTCAGGACTATGACTGTTAGCTTTCGTTTTGCCCTGTTACATGACACCCCATCATACGCACCCTAGTACTTGTTCTGCTACAACACGCAGTAACATTTATTTTTAAAGGAAAAACAAACTACGTTAATGAAACCTGTGAACCAATTTAAAACAACAACAAAACAGAATAATTTACAAAGAGGATGCAGTGTGTGTGTTACAGAACACTTTTGGGACTTTCAATGGGACTTTTGATAATCCAATTCAAAGTGTAAGAATTTACCTTTTCTTCAATCACACATCTGTCTTTCAGCCACTGATTTAGTATTTCATCCTTAAATGCACCTGTGTTGCCAACTGTACTTTGCTGAATTTTGGCAATTGTTGTAGCATCTTTCACAATTTCAATCATTCCTACAAAAGACAAGGAGGAAATAAAAATTTTATTTTCTAAAACACTTTAGTTATTATATATATAAAACCAATGCTGTCTGCATATTATTTCATAGAACCACAAAGTCACAGATTGAAGGTCTTATATTCTGTTGAGATATTTACATTAGGAGGTTGCATTGTCACAACTCAGTCATTTTGTCTCAAAGCAACACTACAGTACAAATATTGCAAATGTAACATCAAGGTACCATCCATGGCTTTGTGGTTCTGTGCTACTATTTCACACACTATCTCCCCTCTCCCCTGCTCTTACACATAGGTACTAGGAAGGAATATCAGGATATTTTTCTTTTCTCTTTCCCTTTCCGATCCCTGGGAGAGATTCCTGATGACTCCAGTTCTTTTGTGCTGTGCTCCCTGCACTGCCTCAAGTTTCTGGTAGCATGGGGAACACTCCTGTGCTCAGCATCCTGCATGCTCTGCCTGAGTACACATTTCTATCTGTCTCGGTTCTTAGCCTGAACTTGTTACCATAGTCTCTGAGGGCCTCACAAATAAGAGAAAGACAACATAGTAATCTCTTCCTCTCCCCATACTCTCTGCCAAATCCTCCTACTGGGAGGAAATAACTATTTAATTCTGAGCATGTGTGTAGTTTTTTTTAAAGTACCAATTATTATGAGACAGTGAAGTTAAAGTATAATGAATTTTACATTTTGCTTTGCACATGGTGATGTTCACAGCCACTCTTATCTCACATGGAAGTGAATTCCAGTCACTTGGTCCAGCTATTAGGACGGATATCTCTCCTGTGCACAAAAGCCTCCCTCTGTTGGTCAACTCTTTTGTGGTTCCAGTGGAACACAGCTATCCTAGGAGGTCAGTCAGAGGGAGAGGTGATCTCTTAGGTTGCTAGGGCCAATCCTATTGAGGGTGTTGTTTACTGGGACAACGCACTTGAATTTGACTCTGTTTCATAGGGAGGCAGTGCAGAGAGGAAAGCACCGGGTTGATTTGCTTCTGGTAACCTGTGTTGCTAAACAGGTACTTTCTACACTCTGTAGACTAACAAATTTAGTGGAGCATAAGCTTTCGTGGGCTACAGCCCACTTCATCGGATGCATAAAATGGAACACATAGTAAGAAGAAATATATATATATTTACATACAGATAAGTTGGAAGTTGCCATACAAACTGTGAGAGGTTAATTAGGCAAGATCAGCTATTATCAGCAGGAGAAAAAAAACTTTTGTAGTGATAATCAAGATGGCGCATTTGGACAGTTGACAAGAAGGTGTGAGGATACTTAATTTTAGGGAAATAGATTCAATATGTGCAATGACCCAGCCACTCCCAGTCTCTATTCAAACCCAAGTTAATGGTATCTAGTTTGCACATTAATTCAAGCGCAGCAGTTTCTCGTTGGAGTCTGTTTTTGAAGCTTTTCTGTTGCAAAATTGCCACCCTTAAATCTTTTACTGAGTGGCCAGAGAGGTTGAAGTGTTCTCCTACCGGTTTTTGAATGTTATGATTCCTGATGTCAGATTTGTGTCCATTTATTCTTTTGCGTAGAGACTGTCCAGTTTGGCCAATATACATGGCAGAGGGGCATTGCTGGCACATGATGACATATATTACATTGGGAGATGTGCAGGTGAACGAGCCCCTGATGGCGTGGCTAATGTGATTAGGTCCTATGATGGTATTACTTGAATAAATATGTGGACAGGGTTGGCATCGGGCTTTGTTGCAAGGATAGGTTCCTGGGTTAGTGTTTTTGTTGTGCGGTGTGTGGTTGCTGGAGAGTATTTGCTACAGGTTGGGGGGCTGTCTATAAGCGAGGACTGGTCTGTCTCCCAAGATCTGTGAGAGTGAGGGATCATTTTTCAGGATAGGTTGTAAATCTTTGATGATGCACTGGAGAGGTTTTAGTTGGGGGCTGAAGGTGACAGTTAGCGGTGTTCTGTTATTTTCTTTGTTGGGCCCGTCCTGTAGTAGGTGACTTCTCGGTACTCTTCTGGCTCTGTCAATCTGTTTTTTCACTTCAGCAGGTGGGTATTGTAGTTTTAAGAATGCTTGGCAGAGATCTTGTAGATGTTTGTCTCTGTCTGAGGGACTGGAGCAAATGCGGTTCTATCTTAGAGCTAGGCTGTAGACAATGGATCGTGTGGTGCGTCCTTCAACCTCTCTGGCCACTCAGTAAAAGATTTAAGGGTGGCAATTTTGCAACAGAAAAGCTTCAAAAACAGACTCCAACGAGAAACTGCTGAGCTTGAATTAATGTGCAAACTAGATACCATTAACTTGGGTTTGAATAGAGACTGGGAGTGACTGGGTCATTACACATATTGAATCTATTTCCCTAAAGTTAAGTATCCTCACACCTTCTTGTCAACTGTCCAAATGGGCAATCTTGATTATCACTACAAAAGTTTTTTTTTCCTACTGATAATAGCTCATCTTGCCTAATTAGCCTCTCACAGTTTGTATGGCAACTTCCAACTTATCTGTATGTATATATATTTCTTCTTACTATATGTTCCATTCTATGCATCCGATGAAGTGAACTGTAGGTCACGAAAGCTTATGCTCAAATAAATTTGTTAGTCTCTAAGGTGCCACAAGTACTCCTTTTCTTTTTGCGGATACAGACTAACACGGCTGCTACTCTGAAACCTTTCTACACTCTGTAACAGATGGAGCCTCTTCAGAGCTGGCAGCTTCATTCACAGGTATAATGATCAGCAATAATCACATCCAGTAGTCACAAGCACGTGCATCCCCCTGCTCACATCTGAGTCTGACACAATAAGATGCAGCATTCTGGCCAACAATGCATCAGAGAGAGTGTTTTTTAGAGCAGGGACTGTTTGGGCATTCATTAGCAGTGAGGAATGCAGAGGCCCGCAAGGCTGCAAACTTGATCTTGAGGCACTACACATGAAGTGAGTCCTTCCAAGTGCTTCCCTCTTCCCACCAAAATCATCTTGATTTTGCTTGCATCCGGCTTCAGCTGGCTGCTCTCCCATCCAGGTACTGAAAAACCTGAAAGATGGTTCTTTTCTATATTTGATGTTAAGGGAATTTAGAACTGAGTAGTCTCCATATTGCTGGAACTTCAATCTGCGTTGGCTCACAAACAGCAGCTTCATATATATGTTGAATAACATTGGGGAGAAAAATGAGATTTGGGGAAATCTGCAAGTGAATGCTCTGGCAGACCACTTGCCTATCATGACCCTCTGGTTTTGGTCCAAGAGAATGTAACCTCCAGGAGACCTCAAAGTGGTGCACCAAAGAGTCACATATTGAAGAACACTAGTTTAACCTGAGAAAACATACAGTAATGAGCTGAGACTGTCCCTTCCTTTGACCAACAATGTCCTTTTTTTGTGGTATGGAGGGGTACACAATTCTTAGATCCATCACATGGAAAGGGGAATCTATGAAGTACAAAAGAATATATTTTCTTGAAATAAAAAATTGGGAGCCTATTAAAAACCCATAAAAGAAGAGAGAGTAATGTGAGCTATAAATTGAGTTTAAGGACCTTGTAATAACTGGCAGATTTTTCCCCCCTGCAATTCTATTTTTACGTTATTGGATAGTTTTAAGATAAATTTATATGGAATAAAATTCAGTCTTACAGCTTCTGGAAAATAATACGTTTTCTTAAAAAAGGGTCTAACGGAGAGGCCGCAAAATTTGAAAACATTTTAACATTAACAATTAATGGTAAAATACATGTATCAAGTAATATTTTCACATATCATTCATGTTTAATTTCCTTTGATTTTCATTTTATATAATTTGAATAGTAATCTCTGATTTTAAAAACATAATATGTATCAAGAAAGAGAAATATCCTTTATATTGAAACATCCTGCATTTTCATAAGCATGCATTTGGGACTGCTGCATTTCTCAGAAATCATGAAGTCATGAATGAGTAATGCAGGTGACCGCAAAGCAACCTTGATGAAATCTTTCCACTGCAACATCACATATTCTCTATGCCACATATTTTTAGCTTTTAGAAAAATTACTTTAGAGATATTTTAGAGAATTCTTAATTTTAGCAGTACTGCTTTCATATTATTCTGCCTATAAAGCAGTTTCTGTTGCAGGGGGGGAAGAGGAAAGTTTAAAAAAAAAAAGTGTATTGTGAAGAATGTGTGAAATACCTGTATTATTTTTTGTGAATATTATGTAGACCTCTGCCTATTTGATTACTATCATGCTGTCATCTGCTATGTGGGTGCAAAAAGTTAACTCAGTCCTGGGAAGGTCTGCGTGTCTCCAGGAAACCAAAGTTAATTACTTTAGTCCTTGTCTATGCTTAAAAAGGAATGCCAGTATAGCTATACTGACAAACCCTGTAGTGGAGATGCAGCTTGTACCATCAAAAGACTTCTTTTGCCAGCATAGCTTAAACCTGTTCCCCAGATGGAATAAGCTACACCAGCGCAAAAGATATAACTTTTTGCTGGTATAATCGTTCGTGTACACTGGGATTTTTGCTAGCATAGCTGTGTCAGTTAGAGGTGACTTCCCCCCCCCTCCTAACCAACATAGCTATGTTGGCAAAACTTTTAAGTGAAGATTAAGCTACAGCCATGTTTACACTAGAATCACTTTACTGGTATTTCTATACTGATATAACTATACTGGCAAAGCACTCTTCGTGTGGATGTAGCTACACCAGCGAAACTGCATTTTGTGGTGGAATAGTAAAAACTATCCTCACAAGTGAAACAAACTATCCCAGCAAACGTGCAGTTTTGCTGGGATAGCTACATCTATACTAGGGGCTTTTGTTGACATAGCTATGTCAGTAAGGGGTCACACTTCTTCACGCTCCTGAGTGACATAGCTGTACCGGCAGAAGTCACCAGTATAGATCAAGCCTTAGACAGCCCCAATCATCATTGTTTAACAAATAACACTGGTGTCAAGGCCTTTGAAGTTTTGTCCCTGTCAAAGTTGGACACAATACTCCCTTGGCAATGAGGGGATGGGGGACAGGGCATGGACACAAAGAACAAAGGAGCGAGTTTGATTTTAAAAAGGGACACCCCCTGAAGCTCAGGAGAGATGGAGAAAAACAGGGTCTGCAGAAAAACAAATTGTAACCTGGCTCCCAGAAGAGTGGGGGTACCAGGGATAAGTCAGGCCAACCAACATCTTGGAGAAAATGTGAAGCTTTCGGTAAGACAATATGTGTATGGGCTTCATGTTGTTTTAACTCATCTTTCTCTAATTGCTGTGTACCTACGGATAAATAAATAACACTTTGCTTTGAGGAAGCTGATTGGTGTCATTGCATTGTCATACTGATGACAGCTCCCGGGGAGAAGCATATAGCAGGGGCCAAACCCAGTTTGGGTAAACAGGGGTGGTGATTCCATTCAGAGAAATGCAAGTGCTGGGCCTATCAACTTGAAAGCGATGCTTAGGGAGGGACTGAGAAAGGGGTCAAAAGTAAGGCTCACCCTAGAGCCATGACTTACACAGAGACATACAATATAAACTTTATGTACAATTTTTGTTATTTGTTACCACAATGACATTCTGAAATCTACTGATCTCATCAAGTGTACTGTACCTATTTTATTTCCCGTAGAAATGCAACCATATGGCAACAAACACAGGTCCAAGGATTCTGCTTCCCAAATGGATTCCATAATTCGAAGAATCTAGTCATAAAAACAATATAAATTTTATAGCACTCCATCTTCAAAAACACTTTACAAAACAACTAATTAACCCTGTCCATAATCTTGTGAGACAAGTCAGTAGCATTATCTCATTTTACAGATGGAGAAACGGAGACAGAAAGAATAAATGATCCATCTGAGGCCACAGAGATAGTCAGTGGCAGAACTGGAATTAGAACGTTATACTTCTTGGCTCTCAGTCCTGTCCTCACATCATGCCCTCTCCCTGATAAAACATACATATTTATTGTATACCATATTTTAACAGACAAGAACTGACCACATTACAAAACATCAACTTCTAAGTATATCCTCAAAAAATGCTAATATTGGTAAACTGGTCGATTGGAACACCATCATCAGACCAACCAGCAAAGTCATATAGGAGAAATGCAATCTGTCACTCTCTTTTATCTTTGTAAGTTTACAAAAAATATGTTTTTCCTTTAGTGGGAAATGGATCATAATGGCCAAAATGACAGATTAAATTTTGTAGGATAGTTAAGGTGTGAAATTTATGAAAGAAACTCAGTCTCAATTCTACCAGCTAGCCAAATGCATGCAGGAGGAATAGGACAGGAGGAACGAGGTGCAAAGGTGATATAAAGTACCAATATGACATAAAAAAAATGAGGCCCTAGTCCTGGTTGGGGCCTCTAAGCAGTACCATAGTATGATTTAATAAATAATAAGTTCATGTTTCAAGTGTACCATAAATACAGTTTACATACATATTTGACAGGAAAAGGTTTTCCAACAATACTTTATTCACATGGCTCTTATACATATCACACAGCAGTTTAGCAATCATACCTGTAAAATAAGCATATCCTGGCGAAGGTCATCTCCATGTTTGAAGATAATGCCTATGGTTTCATTTGATAGGGCTGTGGGGTCTGCACATTTAAATTCAAGCCAAAGTGGCTTTTTCTTGGATGCCATTACTTTGCATTTTTCAATCTGTAAAAGATGAATTCATTGTCTAAGCTTTTTACTCCTGTTGGCACAGCAGAGTCAACACAGCTAACATAGAATTAATTGCAGATTCTATTCCTTTTTATGCATCATCAACACATTGTTTACAAAATTCCAATCAGTTATGCCTGTGGAAACACATTTAAAGGTTGGGGGAGAAAGGTGTTATTCAGTTGCCAGAGAAGGCCTAATTTAGCTTGCAGAACTTTTAATACTAGTGACGGTGCATGAGCTGGAAAGAACCCAGCTTGACTCAGAGCACAAACTAAATTTATAGAATTGGCCGTTAAAAAATGAACAGCATCATCTTCTGAACTGTGAACCAAGAATATGAGATTCTGAAATCACAGGGAGACAATAAGCATGGAAACCCACAATAGTAGTTTTACTGTTACTTTGCAGAGTAGAAACACACATTTAATTACCTTCCCCTCTCCCCCCAGAAATGACTCCTATGGACTTCATTTTGAGTGAACTGGGTCCTATGTCTCTGGATTCTGTTTGATTCTATTTTAAACATCAGTGAAACATGGTATTTTAGAACCATGAACACACTTTGAACAAGAAAATTACATCTTTGTGGGCATCTGAAGCTAAATCAATTGTAAGTACAAATCTGTATCAAGTCTCAAGGGACAAGATAAACCTGGGATGTAAAGATCTGGCTCCACATAAATACCACATGGACAGAATATGCTGTACAGGGATTGGTTCCTGAAAAGTAATCAAGCCAATCATGCCGCATATGATGCAATGTATGGCTAAGAATGCATATGTAGTTTGTGTTAGTGAAAATGTGTACGTATAAGGTAAAGTTTTGCTGTGTAACTTCGGATGTGTGGTATGCCCTATAATATACCCATCCCCTGCACTTGTCATCAACATAACTTTGCTGTATGCCATAGAAAGGAACCTGAGTGAAGAGACTGGAGTCAAACTGAGTTCTTGGGGAACTGAGTGGAAGAGGTCTCAGGAAAACACCAATATAGGGGTTCAGTGACTCGGATTCAATTCGTCTGGAGCAGGTAATGTATAGTTTATTATATATGTAGCTTCACTTGCAAGGATCACAACCCAAAAGTTTAGCAATGGCATTGGAAGGATGTAAATTTCAGGTTTCCGGGGCACTGGAGGAGTGGATTAGATCTAAAGGAGGTCCCTATCGACTCCCCCAAAGAAATTACAGGGGGGACTGGAACCAGGTAGACAAGGAACTCCAATAAATAGTGTTAGACAAGAAATGCAAGAAAAAGAAACAAAAAACCATGTTATTAAATTATTATACAGAAGTCTCTCCTAAAGAGAAATTAAGTAACATACAGGGAATAGAGGGAGCTACTTTGGATTCCTATAGAAAGGAATGCCTGGCAGAGCACGACAAAGGTATATGAATGACACTGAAACTTTAAAGAATAAGACCAATGGGAGACCAGTAATTGTAGCTAAAGAATGAATGCAAACAAGCACAAAGATCAGATCAGATTAATGAAGAGAAATTGGCTAAGAAATGTGTCACTTTGGGAGCTAAGTTTCAGAGTAGCAGCCATGTTAGTCTGTATCCGCAAAAAGAAGAGGAATACTTGTGGCACCTTAGAGACTAACAAATTTATATGACCATAAGCTTTCATGAGCTGCAGCTCACTTCATCGGATGAAGCGAGCTGTAGCTCACGAAAGCTTATGCTCAAATAAATCTGTTAGTCTCTAAGGTGCCACAAGTCCTCCTTTTCTTTTTTGGGAGCTAAGTGAGTGATTTAAGGAAAGAGAGTGGGGAGTTAAAGGGAATATTTATGCAGATGTTAAAAATGTTAGCATGCTTAAAGGATTAAGCAGGCTGGTATAGTAAAGGTATTGGGCGTAACATTCGGTAAGGGAAAAGAGAATGCTTGGTTTGATAACAAAACCTGGTTACAGCAGTACAACTTGGTCCAGTCTTGCCTCGTGGAACCCTGGTAGTCAAACAAATTACACAAGGGGAGGTCAGGTGGTGACAACTATCACCACTGTGCTTTTGTCCCCAGGAATCTTTACAGTCATTCCGAAGGAGAATGGCCATTGAATGGTCTATAAATAATCAATTGTGAAGGACTGCCTAAGGCAAAGAGACACTCTGATTTGAATCATTGGACTGTGGACAATTTAGTCAAAATCACTAAAAAGAAATAAGGGGTTTCCATCTGAACGTGGCTGCCTCCAAATGTACAAGTAGGGAATGTAGTCAGGGTACAGTTTGTAAAATATAATTAGAGCAAAACAAGTGGTGTTGATTAAAATACTTAAAAGAAACGCAAATATATTTGTGTAATTATATAAGGTTTTAAGGACCTAAACAAACACTCCTGGTTTATAAAACCCTATTTTGTAGGTCAAAAATAAATTGGCTTTTAAAAGATTCTACTAAAAATCCATTTCAATCTTTGATTCAAAGTTGCAAACACTGACAGGCACTTTTTGAGCAGCTGCCAAGGCTTGCTGGTAGTCTTTGCTAAATTCTTCCCTCCCCCCACTCAAGCCAAGCACATGTAGCTTGTGTCATTTGGCTTTGTTACCTCAGTGTTTTTATGAAGTTCAGCATCTTTTTAAATAAGGGCTAGAGCACATGATTGCGGCTGTGGCAGGAATGGCCAGAACCAAGAAAGTAGTGAGAGACTCTGCATCCTCTTGTAATGAATCAGCAGCTGAAAGAGCTGCAAGATGAAAATGAAAAATTAAAGAGACAGTAAACCTCTGGAGTAACAGCAAAGGTGTGTGTGGGAGGCATTGTTAAAGGAGTAGCAATGTTTTGAACACTGAGCCTTAAGATGGCTCTAGTAATCAGACAATCGTTTTCATAGGGGTACATGGAAACTTTTTATTCACAAAACAAACAGTTACACTTGATTTGAAAATTAATATGGCTAACAAGATCTTATGGCAAATAAAGGGTGAGAGATGCACTATGGAAGATTCCCATGGTACATGCAGCGTGTCTCGTAAGAGAGATAAAACAAATGTAAATTAATTAAAACCATATAAAGGCTCCAAATAGGAGCTACAATAGGTTGTTTTCTCTTTTTCAGATGGCTGTGAGCTTTGGAAGCAGAAATCAACCCAGTACCAAGCAAGATCAGTGAATATAAGAAATGAATCTTAACTATTAACGCTTTTATCCAAAAGTTTTGTTTAATTGTAGTGTAAAATAAATTTAATTAAAAAGTAAAAACCTATATGGAAGTGTTTTGTAAATGGAAAACTAAGCAATTATATAAAAGATTGAAATAGCCTAGATTTTAAACAAAATCCAACTAATGGCTTAGGGTTAAATTAAGGACATATTTCTTAGTAAATTTTAGTTTATTAATGTGCCAAGTGTTATTGAATTTCACCAATCTGCCATCACGGGGGTTTGCTCAAAAATCATTTAAAACGATTGAAAGGACTTCATGGACAAAAAAGTAAGCTTTTAAAATGCATAATCCTGCCAAGGTCAGGAAGCAACAAAACCTGGAGGGATCCTGACATGGGAGCTGAGCTTTTTGGGACTGGTATATCACTTTGAAACCAAGATGACATCATCAGTGACAGGTATCACAAACCAGGGGAGGCTGAGCCTCCCCAGCCAGGTATGGCCCCACCCATGCTCCATCCCGAGGCCCTCTCCTGCTTCCCGCCACTTCCCCCATGGCCCCAGCCCAGGCAGGCTGCTCCTCTTCCCCAAAGTGGGCTGGGGCTGGGACTAGGGCGGGACGGCCTGTGGCCTGGGACTGGGCTGGGGGCGCTCGGGCAGGGTGGCCTGAGGCTGGGGGGCAGGTGGCTGTGGTAGGGGACTGGGGGCTCTGGTGGGACAGGGGTGGGTCTCAGGCACAAGGGGTGGGGCCAGAGGCTAGTGTCTCCAAATGGGTGGCTCACGCGTCGCACATGGTTGACAGAGAGGCTGTGGGAACATGAACAAGCATATCAACAGAAGCTAGCGGCAGAAGTACTGCAACTATTACATGAGCAAGGGTTTCAGCCAGAATTAGCATCTAGAGTACTGCATTTTGAAAATCAACAAAGCAAAAAATTTATTGATAAAGAATTTTAAACGTAGGATGTTGTAAATGGTTTTTTTTAATGTACAAGATAAAGTTAATTTATCATGAAAGATAAAAGGCAAAAACAATGACATACCATGTAAAGTAAAAGAGGCCTTAAGTGACAACAAAGAGGGTTGCCCTATTGTATCACCACAGAAATGTTAAAAATTTGGTACAAGGGATGTAATACTAATTGATACAGGGTAAGAAATTTAACAAGGGTCCAATAACATGAAGTTAAATGTGAAAAGCACTACAACTCGTCCGGTGTGGAAGAAGTTTTATTTTCCCTCCTCAAATACTGTTGCAAGACAATGCAAAGTCCAGAAAGCTCCAGACTTGTACTTCTGCTTGCACCTGGAGGGCACTTACATGTGCAGGTGTAAGAGTTGCCAGCATGTGGGTTCACTCTGTGGGAATAGTCTTCAAATTGCACAGTACAGCTGAGATGCTGGAATGTTGGTAAAGTAAAAACTGCCTATGTTGGTGATGACAAGTATTGTGTGGTGGCAATGTTAAAATTATCAAAGGATGCTTTAAAGGCAGAGCAAGCTTATAATGTGAGATTAGATCCTGCTGGGTTCTACCTGCAGAGGCGAAGTTGCATCCCCTGCTTCATACTTTGAGCCTAATATTAATGGTAGTTCAAATTATTACAACTACTGTGGTTTTGGCGATGTGTTGCTGGTTAGTAAACTTGAAAAAGAACACAAAGGTGGAGTAGGACACAAATGAAACAAATACTAACATACAAAACAAGAACATTAAAGGAGTGGAAATGTAGGCCTGGCTTGCCATAACTTGCCTCATTTCTTAGTGGGCATGATTGGGAAGATGAATGGAAGGTTAAGTTGTAAATAGGGGCTTACCAAGCAGTATCCTGGAATCAGGTGGTCTGTGCTACCTAAAATAAGCTGGAACACTCTGATGCTAGACAACGGACAAGATAAACTTGGAATGTAAAGATCAGGCCCCACATGAACAGCACATGGACAGAGCATGCTGTACAGGGATTCGTTCCTGAAAAGTAACCAAGCCAATCATGACACACATGATGCAATATATGGCTAAGAATGCATGAGAGACTAAATATTGAAAATTTCAGCCCAAAAGGGTTTTAAATTTATGAGAAAATAGAAAAAATGTGTTTGAATGGAAAGTGGAACTCACAATGGACTAAAGTAACCACTGTAATAAACATTTCTTTGTTCACACATTACTTTGAGTTTAGTGTCCAAGGAATGAAAGAAAGGGATAGACCATGAGTAACTGTCCATCTGCCTTCTGATGTCACATCATTGGCCACAGTTCCCCGTTCCCGGCCAATGGGAGATGCGGGAGGGGGTGCCTGGAAGCCATGGCAATGCACGGAGCACTCTGCTGCTCCCCTCTGGACGTTGTGCCGGCTGCTTCAGGAAGCAGCGCGGGGCCACTGGGAGGCAATCTGGCCCACGGGCTGTAGTTTGCCCACCCCTGGCCTGGAGGTAGGCCGGGGGCGGGCTGCTTGGCGGGCTGCAGGAAATAGCTGGCCCACGGGCCGTGTGTTTGAGACCCCTGATCTACAGTATCTGAATAGCCCATCAACTGCTTAATTGATTCTATAGTCATACCACATCAACCTCTTAATTTGGTTGACATGTGTCTGTGATCATGTTGCAGTGACCGGCATTTACTGTCTATCTAGGTATTTACAGTATACAACATTTTCATTAATGAAGTATGAATGAAGAGACTTTTACACCACTGGCCATTTTACACAAAATAGATTGAGACTGAATTAGTTATGTTAGAAGGATGGTCCACACCGTGATTGCTTTTATTGTATTTGGATAAATGTAACACTTCTGCATATACAAAGCCAGCAGTGCTTTTCTTCCTACACTGTGCAATAGATTATTTTCTGTATCACCACCACAAACTCTATCCTAAAATGCTTTGCAGAATTAAATCATACTTACAAAAATAAGGTAATAACTCAAGGCAGACAGAAAGGAAAAGGCAATGAAAAGAATTTTTAAGCTGAGATTTGAAATAAAACAGCAATTTGGTATATTGAAGAGATACAGAAAGTCTATTCTAAATGGCAGAGGAGAAGACTTTTGTATCAACAATGGCTCAATGATGGGGAGATGCAGGGGACAGATCAGTATAAGATGGCTAGTGCAATGACTGGGGCATGGGCAGTCCGACCTAGTGGTTGGAGCAGGAATCAGGCCTAATGGTTAGAGCAGAGGGTCAAAACCAAAGACAATGTCAGGTACGAAGCTGAAGGTCAGTGCTGGAGACAAAGTCGGGTGTTAGGCCAGGGATCAGAGCTGAGGACAGCATCAGGGGTAAGGCAGAGCAGCAGGGGCCAAAGTAGAGCAGGACAGCAGGAACTGGGAGTAGACAGGGGTCTGGGATGGGAGGACAGGAACCAGGAGCAGGCAGGGAAGCAGGAACAGGAAGTAACACAGGGCTCAGGAGTCAGGTAAGCCGAGGTAGTCACAGCCAGCCAAGGATTCCGCTACTTGCTCGCACAACTTCCTGTAGTTACTTCCTGGTTTATGTTGTGCTCCTTAGCCAGCTGGGGGTCTGGATGTTTCCCCCAGTATTTTGGGGCAGGGCCCTCTGCAAGCTAGACCTTCCTTGAACCTGTGCCTAGTTACTCAGGTGAGCTGCGGGGGGCAGTCGTGGCCTGAGTGCTGCCTGGGGACCCATGGACCCAGGTTTGAGGCCTGTGATCCGTCACAGGTAAGGGGAGTAACTGGAGGACTAAACAGATACAAAGCAAGTGAAGAAGACTGGAATAAGTCTATAGAAGTTTTTAGATATAAGAAAGCCAGTTTCTAACTAGATTCCTGAAATTAATGGGGAGCCAGAATTGCTGTTTGAGGATTAGTGTTTCGTCATCATGTTTCTCCTTGAATATGAGGTAAGGAGCAGCCTTCTGCATATACTTGCTTAAGGTGAGAGCGAAGAATCATAAAGACCACAGAAAAGATAGGGCTCTCAAAGTGAACTGAGGTAAAACCATAAATGAGGATATCTATCGCAGAAGTGAAGTCAAGACTTTTGGGTACATGATTTGTAAATCAAGAGGCAGATTTGTAAATCCCACATATTTGCAGATAAGAGATTTTCAAACCATGAAGAATGTATAAATAATCGAATATATTTACCACTAGTGCTCCTGCTCTCAGCCCAGGGTCATATGGAACTCTAAAGCTTTCCGGAAGTTTGCTGTTCTGCAGTTTTTCAAGCTTTTGTTTCAGCTGTGTGATAACTGTAATTGCAAAAAAGAAATCACCATTATTGGGTTCAAAAGTTAGAAGCAGAAAGTTACAGTTAATTAGACCTTTTAAGTCTCAGAATTGGGATGCAAGGCTCTTATTTTTAGCTACCTTTTTGAACTGCTTATGCCTAAGACCTTCTAGCAGGTTCTCCTGATTTGGAAATCCAAGGAGATTCTATAGTTAGGGATGCTCTCTCTGGTTAAATGTTCTCAGGTGTCTAACCGTAGAGAGCCAGTCACAGTGTCACCAACTCTCATGATGTTACCATAAGTCTTGTGGAATTTGGTGTTTTTCTTAAAGCTCCAACTCCTGGACTCGGGTGATTATATGAGAATCTCATCTTTCATTTAAAAAAAAGTTTCTAGCCTGCATCATTGTCAAAAAAGCCTGAAAACATGACCCCCTAAAGGCTCAAAACTAGAAGACAAATACAAGAGCACAACTTTTTAAACAAATCTCATTATTTTTAAGCCCATCTCATGATTTTTGGATGCTTAGTGTGAATAATACTGAAGCCATGAAGACTCTAACCAGAGACATAGCCTCCCTAGAGCATAGTTCCCCCAACCCACACCTGGCCACAGAATTGGAGCTACAGCTATAGCGATATTGGGCAGTGCTCTAGCTCCCGCTCTGTGACCTCCTGGGCTTTCCAGCCGCAGCCAGGCAATTGCAGCTAGAGCGCCCATCCTCACAAGCCAGGGTGCAAGGAATAGTTACAACTAAGGGCTAGCAGCTCAGTCAGAGTATCCCCCAAACTGATGGCATGCTGCAGCAGATCCCTCACCCAGTCCAGGGCAACAGCCAGCACCAGGAGTGAGCAACTGACCACAGCCCTCCATCCAGTCCAGGGCAAGGAGCAACCAGGGGCAGAGCCTCAAGGACCAGCCAGGGGCAAAGCAATTACTATATTCTTAAAGAATGTTCCATACTGCAGCTTTGTCCGTTTTAAATTCTAGCAAACAGAACATCTGCTGATTATGTAAATAAGGCATTATATGCATATATGTAAATTATGAAATTCATTCATAGCCCCTCCAGATTTCTGATCCTTCAGTTTAAACAGGAATGGTTAATACTATATGAAATACACATTGCTCCATCTTAGCTAGCCAGTCACAATCCCTCTCTGCAATATGCTGGGAAGTACTCCTCTTGTATATTAAACAAACAAGACACCAATTTAAAAGAAAAAGAAAATAGGACAGGGATTTCTATATGCACAAGTTCTAGCTATTCAAGTGCTCCCCATATTGATGGCACTATATAAATAATTATATCCTCAAAAAAGGAGGAAAATTAGAAGGGAAACAAAGGAACACTGGAAAATGAAGAAGCTAGACATACCTAGAATTTTTAAAATATTAACAGAGACAAATCTCAAAATCTTTGCTATAAAAGTTCAGTGAATTAAGAGTCACCCAGGAATTGAAAAAAATAAAAAACAAATGACACCTATCTTTGAGGCTTTTAGGAAAGAAGGGCCTAGAAAATACCAGATGACTAGTGTGAAACCTATTCTGGGAAAAATATCTTGAGTGCAAGATAAAGGAGTCAATATGTGAACGTTATAATTAGACACCTTTCTTTAAGAAGAAACTAGGGTTTATTAAAATAGGCCTTCTCAAATAAATCTAATAGTTTTCTACAATGTAATTATTGATTTACTACACAAAGGTGCTCAGGATATAGCATCTCAATTTCAATAAGCTATCTGATATAAAACCAGATAATTAAGAAACTGAATACCAATTACTTAAAGTAATCACAGTAAAGGTTTGGAACTAGCTGATTTAAAAACAAAAACATAAGTATTCATAAATAATAAGATTTCCCAGCTGATCTAGTTTAAGAACTCAGAACTGGAACCGAGAGAGAGGAAACAATTGCACAGATACCTATTTTGAAGATATTTAGAAAACAATTATGCAGACCCAGGGACAAAAGCAGATAGCAAAACAAGTATAAGATTGAAGTGTACTGCCCTTGTAGAAAAAAAAAATTGGATGTAAACACAGGGATTCTGACATGAAAGGTGAGGGAAATATTACCCTATATAACCATGGTGATACTGCACCTGGAATACTGTGTACCTAAACTGAGGGAAGATAAAAAAAGAGATAAAAGAATTAGGGGATAAGATTGAAAGACTGAAAAGACTAGAAAAGAGAAGATGTGATCCAACACATTCAGACTGACAATATAAATAAATAAATAAAGTTAATGGAGATGGTGGGCAAAAGGCGCAACAGACTGAAGTTAAAGGAAGAAAAAGTTTGGGAACAACGTTAGGAAGCATTTCTTAACAAGTAAGAGTAACTCAGCAGTGACACACTTCTAAAGGCGGTAGTTAAAGCAACGTATCCAGTATTTTCAAAAACAAAGTTTCAGAGTAGCAGCCGTGTTAGTCTGTATTCGCAAAAAGAAAAAGGAGTACTTGTGGCACCTTAGAGACTAACCAATTTATTTGAGCATAAGCCTTCGTGAGCTACAGCTCACTTCATCGGATGCATTCAGTGGAAAATATAGTGAGGAGATTTATATATACAAAACATGAAAAAATGAGTGTTATCATACATACTGTAAGGAGAGTGATCACTTAAGATGAGCTATGACCAGCGGGGGGGGGGGGGGGGGGGGGGGGGGGGGGGAACCTTTTGTAGTGATAATCAAGGTGGGCCATTTCCAGCAGTTAACAGGAACGTCTGAGGAGCGGTGGGGGGTGGGGGAAATAAACATGGGGAAATAGTTTCACTTTGTGTAATGACACATCCACTCCCAGTCTCTATTCAAGCCTAAGTTAATTGTATCCAGTTTGCAAATTAATTCCAATTCAGCAGTCTCTCGTTGGAGTCTGTTTCTGAAGTCTTTTTGTTGTAATATTGCGACTTTTAGGTCTGTAATCAAGTGACCAGAGAGACTGAAGTGTTCTCCGACTGGTTTACAACAAAAAGACTTCAAAAACAGACTTTTCAACGAGAGACTGCTGAATTGGAATTAATTTGCAAACTGGATACAATTAACTTAGGCTTGAATAGAGACTGGGAGTAGATGTGTCATTACACAAAGTGAAACTATTTCCCCATGTTTATTTCCCCCACCCCCACCGCTCCTCAGACGTTCCTGTTAACTGCTGGAAATGGCCCACCTTGATTATCACTACAAAAGGTATTCTCCCCCCTCCCCTACCCCCCGACTCTCCTGCTGGTCATAGCTCATCTTAAGTGATCACTCTCCTTACAGTGTGTATGATAACACTCATTTTTTCATGTTTTGTGTATATAAATCTCCTCACTATATTTTCCACTGAATGCATCCGATGAAGTGAGCTGTAGTTCACGAAAGCTTATGCTCAAATAAATTGGTTAGTCTCTAAGGTGCCACTAGTACTCCTTTTCTTTTTGTAAAAACATACTTAGATAAGTCATTAGTGGAACAGTCAGTCATGTGAGTAGGCCTGAAAAATGCAGAGCAGTCACATTTGATCACCCAAGTACTCTTTTCAGGTCCTGTTATATATTACACTATTTTTGGAGAGAGTGAAAGAGAAGAAAGAAAAGAAAAAAATCACATAAGACAGACAACTTGCTGGACATAAAGCTGATTGCTGTGACTGACATTTCAGAATCTCTCTCTCTCTCTCTCTCTCCAGAGCTGCAGAAGCTTCAAGTTTCCTCCTAAAAGGTAGATATTCTGATCAAAGAAGTTTGGGGAAGCCACTCTATGTGTTTTGTAAAATAATTAAAAGTAAATTTCTTCTAAAATGTAGAACTTTTTAATGGGGTTTGTCAGCATCATAAACCAAACAAACACCATGTTGAACACTGGACATGACACAGGAGGGTTTGTCTAGGTTATTAAATACTATGGCCCCAATCCTACAGTCTTTAAAAGAGCAAAACTCCTGAATTTAGGAGTGCAGGATAAAAGTGAAAACATAGCAGGATCTGAAAAAATACCTGGGTGATCCAAGGTGAACACTATGCATTTTTTCAGGTCTATTCACACAACTGACTACCCCAATAATGGCTTATCTTGGAAACATCGATTTACACGATGGAATTAGTGGATGGTGAGTTGGACTGGGATTTCAAAGCCGATATTCACAAAGAAAAGGAACTTGGAATTTACTTTTCAATTAACAACATCAGGATCTTTGGACTGAAGGAACACTTTCTGGTGTTGATATGAAGTTGCACTATTCACAATGGATTTTCCAACTACTGGAACCAGTCATGTTACAAGCTCCTATTGGTGGTTGATTCAGCATGGTAAATGCTGAAAAGGAACTGGTAAGATGTTACGGTGCAGGTATAGTAGTGAAAGCAATTCTCTCTTCTAGTAATGAAGTATCTGGAAAGTTGTTCAAAAAACAGGAGGCATATTCATCATAAATGAAGTAAACATTTCTTTCATCCTGGGTAAGAATGCTCCAAGACCTTTGAAATGAAGCCTCACACTTACTACAATCCAAAACACTGTTTAAGGACTGTTAGCCTGGAGCATAAACTGGTTTATGAGATATATTGAGAAAGTGGTTTAATGAAAAATATGACTTCACATTACGTTTTATTATGGGTGCTTCTTCAGCATATGCAAAATATACCGTAAATCTGAAAAAAGGTGTCATCCTTTATAAAATCAATGAGCTGAATTAAAAATCCATTCACTTTTAATTGAGATAAAAAAGTATGGTTTCACTCAAATTTGTGCACTGTGCCTATCTCAGGTGCTAGGCACATAATAAAACATATACACAACTTTAATACAAATTGTAATTAAAAACAGGATACCTAACCAGGCTCATACCCACTGATCATTTCTCTCAAAAATAAATACATGAAAAGAGGAAGTGAGACCTCCAGTAATTTTCCCAACCCCAAGCAACATCTCCCAAGAGCCTACTAGTCAGCTCCTTAATTAATCCCTACAATTAACCTTCCACTTCTCTAGGAAAAGTCTGCATAAACATCAGGTCACACCACATCCATGGCTCAGATGAACCAAGAAGGAAAATTAATTTCAGAGCCCAGGACCCCTCACTGAGAACACACTGCTTCCTGTTTATACCAGGAGAGGTACATGAACTTGAACCTGCACCAGTGTTGCAGTAATACACAAAGGAGACAGGAGTTAAGATTGTATTGTGCGGTGTCATCTTATCTCTTCATTACATGGTAGCATGTCTTTTGTTTTTTCTTGTCACATTACATATTCCTTAGATTAGAAGAATATTAGAGTACCTGAATTCTGCATTTCCTGGTTTTACAACATTTGAGTTCTGGAAGGCACCCAGGAACACAGCACACCATTGAGTGCCTCCAACCTTAACTCCGCATTAATGCAGTTTTCCACAAGTGAATATATTACTGGCTTCTTTGACACCCACAGCTTATATGGCTATTTAGAAGAATTAACTGTGATGCTCAGTGGCTGAGGTAGTAATTTACTCTTATGGACATTACAGAGAAACATACTGTTTGCTGATTTGGTTTTAATACACATGGAGCAAAAAGACACACACATTACATAACAAATGAAGCAATACCTATGAATAAATACCTTGAGAGGTGACATCGTACTTTTCAGCAGAAACTGATTTTATATCCATTGTGACTTTATGCAGCAACTTAATTATCTGAACCTGTTTCATGAAATCATGTAGCATAGCTTTTCCACAGCCCCTAAGATAGGCTTCTAGGATCACAGCAAACCTCTGCTGGTAGTGCATGGACTGAGCAATCTCACTTCTTAAAAACCAAAACAAAAAGTGACCAATTCTTTTGTTCTAAAGGCAGAGAAAAGGCTAAAATTAATATACATGACATTCTCCTGAGAAACAGTCAATTTTAAGAATGCCTGTAACTTTAATGTTACTTAATTTTGAAGTACTTACTCTCAAACCTCGTTTTAGTAGAAATCTGGCTAGTGCGCTGTCATGATAGGGTTCAAATTTCACAGCCTAAAAAATGCATATAAAAATCAAAGAAATACAAATTTTATTTAAAATATTTATAATACCTTGTTGCATTTTCTTATATGTATAAATTACAGACGACATCAACAGAATAGAGCTCTGTCAAAGGAAAAATGTTATGGAAAAGCATAGGTCTTTAGAGAAAAAAAGTTGGAAAAAGCACTGATGTTTCTTTGCATGTGATTTGATCACTGCATTCTATGATTCTATGCTAGCTGTCTCAAAAAAACAAAAACCAAAACCCAAAAACACATTATTATTGTGACAGATGATTAACAAACAAAAGCCATCCAGTCTAACTTCACACTCATGAATCTTGGTGCATTATAGTGACAGTACGCAGACATTCAGATGAGGGGGTGGCAATAAAATAAAACATTCTAATATTGTTTTACATTAAACTATTGTGTATGTTATAATTTAATAAAAGTTTTAACCCAGTTTTTCCTTTTGTTTTGAAAAGAAACTAAAAATACCTCAGTAGTTTATTTCTTCCTAAAATCATTTTAATGTATATTGTCTTGAAACAAATTCTTTTAGAAAATGCACACAGAAAAATCTTAGCATCCTGCATTGTATGCACTCGTGTATCCACCAGCCTGCATATTAACTGAGCCTCTAATTTGGGTGCAAAAATGTGTTAAAAATAAACAATGACTTGTCTGTAAGGTCTGCTATCTTAAAGGAGACTATACATAGTAGCAGTTATGTGGGAGGTCAGACTAGATAATCTTAGTGGTAACTTTTGGCCTTAAAATTTACAAACCTTGAATTGCATATGTCCTGTCTGGGGAGCCCAACCTCCAGATGGGTGAAGATGAGGCTGGAGAGTATATAGAGGCTTTGTCAGAAGCCCTGCTCCTGCAAATTTGGAAGCACTAACTTCACTTTCTTAGGAATCAGCAACTACCTCTAGACCTGTGCGGCTTAAAAGGTCCACAGGCTCCCTTGCCACAGAGGTGCCCAATGTTACTGCAGAACTTGCTCATAGGTTCCTTGATATTTAGTTGTCTCTGCTGCTATGGAGTTTATAACCTTTACAGAGAAAGAGCTGCCAGGTATCGAAAGGTGCAGAATAGGACCAGAGAAGCTCGATATGCATTTACACGACTGAATTGCACTATTACAAATTTCATCTGCAATCAATAATACCCTCAGTTCTGCAAGTTGCAATGGTGCAGTGTTCCCACCCCAAAGAAAACTATTGTGAAAGTGAAAGAAACTTCCCTTTTCAAACTCAGATTTCTGAAATGCTTTGTCGTATAACTGATCTCAAGCTTTCAGCAACAACAGCTAGCAAGAGACCATATACGAGATATTTCAAGCAAATAGGATTGTAACTCACTTTCCATTAAAACCCTGATTTTGATCTTTCTAACTTTCTATGAATGAATAAATCCTAAGTATGGAGTCAGAACCATGGTTCCTTGCCATGCCTTTTATTTTTTATTTTACTGTTTTATACTTTTTAAATTTTAGGGAGAAGTACAATTACATGACAGTACAAAATTGATAGTATTGCCAGATAAGATGCATGCACAGCAGCATGAAAGATTCTTCACACAACTCTGCAAGCAGACCCTAAACACAACCCAAAACTTGTGTGTCAGGCCTTGTCTAAACTAGCATTTTTTTCAAATTTTTCATTGTTTCATTACCAACAGTGGCAGCAATAGCAGGAGCGCTGGTACGGACCGGTCACTGGTGTTTCAGTCACTTAGTGTAAAGCTGAATGAAGGTTAAATTGAAGACGTAACTTTATTAAATCCTGTGCATTGCTCTGACCATGTGGCTGTGTTGCTTCCAGCCAAACTCCCCACATTCCCTGGTGTCCTGTCAATAAAAGTGCCTCAGGGTAGGGTGACCAGATAGCAAGTGTGAAAAATCAGGACAGGGGGTAGGGGGTAATAGACACCTATGAAGCAAAAGCCCCAAACATCTGGACTGTCCCTATAAAATCGGGACATCTGGTCCCCCTACCTCAGGGAAACATGGGCTGTCTGACTGCAGTGCCACTGATCATTATACAACTGGTGCTTTAACTATCATGTGATCTAGACCTGCTTTGAGCAGGATTAGAAAACCCAGTGGTTAGGATGTGCTTCCATCATTAGAGCTACACTGGTGGTAAGTTGACTGTGGAAATTTGAAGAAGACTGTTAACATAGACACAACCTGTGAATGCTATGAAAGGTAAATGTATTAAGATTATTATTAAATTAATTCCTTTCACTAGCACTGTTTTGATTAACATTGAAGACTTCAAACAGTAGGTCATTCATAACACTGGAACATTTCTATGATCATGCAAATATTCAAGGAAACTAATGTTCAGGAATGCAAATATACCTTACCTGCACTAGTTGCAAAAGGTAATGCAGAACATCATCATCTTCTAAGCTCTCCAGCTTTTGAACTGCCATTGCTCTTACATTTTCATCCGAAAAGTTACAGTCCAAAAGTTGCATTGTTAGTCCAACATCCAAAGTGCTATGATCCCAAGCTTCTCTTTTAGCTAACAACTGGTATGTTTTAGCCACTATTTCTTGCTGTCCCCACTTCACTGAGCTAAGCAGCTTAGGATATGCCTTGGGGTGCTTTATGCTTTCATATCTAAAATGCCACAGTAATTCTTTGTCCTCAGGAGTAAGTGGATTAAGTGGGTCAGTGTCTACGATCGCTTCAAGTTGTTTGCGAAGCTGGTTGGGCATTTCAGCTCTTGTCCTATCCCCTTGGGGGTCAGATGTTATCCTATGTTTGGGCAAAGCTATTGGGTGGCAATATTTATCCAAAACAATAGAGATAGCCATTGAGTTTTCTTTATCAGGATTGGTTGCTGATGTAAGTTTGTCAGCATTGATGCTTCCCTGCTCTTCCCCTTTACCTGAAATCTTCCACATATGAAGCACGTACTCCCCACTACGTAGCAGTGAACGGTGATCAATCAACAAAATATTTACATAATAGAGTAGCTGAGTTTTGCATTTAGAATCGGAGTTGGGGGAATCATGTGACTGAAGGCTAACCTTTGTGGATAATGCCTGTGCTTTGCCACAGTATATCTGTAGATTTAGTAGCGCTCCTTTAGGCAAATCTTTAATTTTAATATCAAATTCAACCCAAGTATTCCACAGAACCTCCTCAGTAAAAGGCTTAGATGTGGTCCTTCTCTGTGAAAGAAGTTGTTGCCCATGTTGAATATTAGCCTCAACAAACACAGTAAGTTCAGTATTTCTTGGTAGCACTGGGATATCAATGCCAACTATCTTGACCCTGAATTTTCTATTACAGTCCCACAAAGAGATAATGAACACCCTCTCATGATCTTTTCCGTCTATTGTCAGCTGTTCATGATATCCTGTAACACCTGTGCAGTCATCCACCAAGGGCCATTCTTCTTTCTGAACCTCATCCTCCTTGGGGTCAGGAGGGTCATCTAGTACTAGGTGGATCTCTTCCCCATTCTTCAGGCACTGTCTTATCCAGTGAAAATCTTTGATTGGCGTCTCTCCCGTGATATACTCATCTCTGCCACAAACCCTGAGAACAAAATCCAGTTCACTGTGATCCTCAGGAATATCCATCAAAGATTTCTTCTTTGCCATTTTTGTGAAAAAGCTCTGAAGGATCATATCTGGAGTGTCATCAATTGATACTTTAATTTTTTGGCTAGTTGTTCCTCTATGTATGATTATAAAAATATTGTTATTAGTAATCTTTTTAAACACATATTCTGGGAGTGGCTTGGATGTAATCCATGGATGCATTGAATACAATTTTGGATCTCTGCAGGCTACTTCAATCATTCGTGGTGTGACTAACCTGCGACGCGTAAATTCTAGCTCATCATCATGCACATTACTAACATCAGTGACATCATAGCCAATTAAATCATTAAGCTGCGTCTGAAATTCCTGAACTGCCTCTGTTGGTTTTTCCTTCTGGACAACATGAATTTTGCCTACCTTTTTCTGTAACACTTTCCAATACAGTATGCAGTCCAATGTCTGTATTACTTGATGTTTGTCATAAATTTCATACCACTGCCCTTTCTTTTGATATTGAAGAATAAATTGATCTGGGGTGAATTTATGGTAAAAGTCTGTGGTTTGGCTCATCTCTATTGCACGCAGCCAAATCTGTGCTTTCATTTGCTCAACAGTACAGTTGCCAGCTATTTCGAGTAACATTGTTTCCGACATTTTAGTGTGTTTATTGTTTGTAGGCAGAATGAACTCAATGGATATCAGTTCCATTGAAGACAAATTACTTGCTGCACTGTATGGCTTCATTCTTCTTCTCCTTCGTTTGTTTTCCTCTCTCATTACAACAGGCTGTTCATAATTCCTCAACTCCATGCCAGAAGAAATCTAGCAAAACATACAAAAGTTTGATCACTTTCTCATTTAATTTCTGTGTGTATTCTTCTACAGACACATTAGCTCTTTTTGTTAAGTTTAACTATAGGCTTTAATCATAACCTTTACATATACAATATATATTCCAAAAGTTTCTGAATAGAACTATTTTTGTTCAGGATGGCTTATTTGAATCAACCTATTAATTTTAAAACCAAATATTAGGTACAGCAATAACTAATTAAAATTGTGCATTTATAGAACACCATTCACCCAAACACATTTTATGAATTGTGAACCTGATCCTGTGTGGGCCTCGGGGGCCTAAACTCCCAGACTTCACTAGAAACTGATCTCTAGAAGCTTGACAATGTTTTTTTGCTCCGACTAATTTTCTCTTTTGAATTTGGCAAACATTGAATTTTTTTCCCCTCTTGTATTTTGGATGATGCTGAAATTAACACAAATGGATTTTAACAATTAAAAGACATTTTGCTGTTAGTGATCCAGTATCACAGAATGATGTCATAGTAAGCTCCAGAGAAAAATATGTTAATTGTAGCAGAGGAAACAAATATTGTTTCTATGTGGACCCCACAGAAAGCGAAACTGTTGATTGTTTCCCCCCTCTGTGATAAAGCATTAGGATATTTTTATTTTAAAAATCCGTTATATAATGTACATCTAAATTTTAGCCTAATATGATGAAAATGTTTGCAAGCCAATGACACTCTAGTACATTTTATAGCAAGTGAAAATATCTAAAACAAACAAAATCAGAAAGAAATTTTAAGACAATCTTACTGATTTTAAGAACGCAAAAATGTTATCACTCACAATTAGTCTCTGTTCTACCATATCAAAGTGGAAGTTATTTACAAAGTATTCAGCTGAGGAAAGCAAAGTTGACTGGATGTACTTACATTTGTTCCCCTTCAATGTCTCCTTCACAAATTATGTTGTTAGATTGCTTAATTTCAACATTTTTTTAGAAAAAACTTTTATACATAAAGCCTCCCTCTATTTGCTTACAAAAAGCGCCAGTAATCTCATCAGGCCCTTGCAAATATTAGAATAAAAGGTAAGAACATTCAGGTTAGTTTTGTTGTAACAACAGAACACATGGTGACTACAATTCGTTCTTAATGTTTCAGAAAGCAAATAACTCTGGGCACCATATTTATAATTACCAAATCAAATTGAAACATTACCTGATTACAAAGCACAGGATGAGTCGCTGAATAAGACTCATTTGTTTAATTTTAAAGTATTTTTTTTAAATGAGGATCAAGAAAGTTGATTGTTTAAGTTGTTCTGCTTTTCTTGCTCGCCTTCATATCCAGATGCAAAGGAAGTGCTGCACTTACCAGGAAGGAAGTTTTAACCGAGTTGATTATACATATGATTGCTCATTTTAAAAAAGTCAGAATGCTTTTCCTGTTAAAGCAGAACAAATATATTTACAGTACTGCCAACCACAAAAACCTGAACTTGAGTTTTAAAACTCATGGGTGGAAGGGTTGTGCTAAAAATTACTCACTTCGATAAAAACATTAATAAAAATTAAAACAATGACATATGCATAAAACTAGAAGACTAGAAGAAATGCTCTGTATAAAGATGAACTATATCTGAAAGAGCCAAATTATAGATGCTTGGTTACAAAAAAAAGAAGAAAAAAAAAGAACAAATTAAACAAGACACCATTAAGGCTCTAATGCTGCCTATATGCTAGTCCTTAGGACCTTTGACCTAGATTGACTACCAGGGATTTCCCTACCTCCACCCCCTGAACTTCCCCAACACCCTGATGCAGCTATTTACACAGTGTTGCCAAT
The DNA here is from genome assembly GCF_015237465.2 of Chelonia mydas. Lineage (NCBI taxonomy): Eukaryota > Metazoa > Chordata > Testudines > Cheloniidae > Chelonia > Chelonia mydas. The sequence continues at coordinate 320,565,639 of NC_057849.1, forward strand.
TTAGTCATTGGTTAGAAATTTGAATTGAAACATTAATACACACTTTAAAAGCATACAGTATATGATAAAATACTTGTACCCGAAAAAGTATAATGGGTTTGAAAAGTATGAACAAAGACTAGCTTCTTCACACAGCTGTTTTTTTGACAATGTTCGCACATTCGTTTTGGCAATGTTGGCCAATCTTATAATTTCAATATATGATTTGTAAGCTAGGTCTGAATGAGCTCTCCCCTGACAGCCAAGGCAGGGGGAAGGCTTCAGGACCAGACTTGAACTCACCTGAACTTGTACTTACATGAACTCAACTACTCTACCTAGGTATCCAGCAGACAGAGCTGTGTTGCCCAAGTGACCAATTTTGGCTGGTGTTGGGTTACAAATCACTTTAGTATTGTTAGAGTATTGTTAGTATTATTAGAGTTCCCAGAAGTCACCTACTACAGGACAGGCCTAACAAAGAAAATAACAGAACGCCACTAGCCGTCACCTTCAGCCCCCAACTAAAACCCCTCCAACGCATTATCAAGGATCTACAACCTATCCTGAAGGATGACCCAACACTCTCACAAATCTTGGGAGACAGGCCAGTCCTTGCCTACAGACAGCCCCCCAAACCTGAAGCAAATACTCACCAGCAACCACATACTACACAACAGAACCACTAACCCAGGAACCTATCCTTGCAACAAAGCCCGTTGCCAACTGTGCCCACATATCTATTCAGGGAACACCATCACAGGGCCTAATAACATCAGCCACACTATCAGAGCCTCGTTCACCTGCACATCTACCAATGTGATATATGCCATCATGTGCCAGCAATGCCCCTCTGCCATGTACATTGGCCAAACTGGACAGTCTCTATGTAAAAGAATAAATGGACACAAATCAGATGTCAAGAATTATAACATTCATAAACCAGTCGGAGAACACTTCAATCTCTCTGGTCACTCGATTTCTGATCTCAAAGTGACTATCCTTCAACAAAAAAACTTTGAAAACAGACTCCAACGAGAGACTGCTGAATTAGAATTAATTTGCAAATTGGATACAATTAACTTAGGCTTGAATAGAGACTGGGAATGGTTGATTCATTATAAAAAGTAACCTATTTCCCCTTGTTTATTCCTTCCCCTCCTCCTCCCCACTGTTCCTCAGACGTTCTTGTTAAACCCTGGATTTGTGCTGGAAATGGCCCATCTTGATTATCATACACATTGTAAGGAGAGTGATCACTTTAGATAAGCTATTACCAGCAGGAGAGTGGGGTGGGGAGAGAGAAAACCTTTTGTAGTGATAAACACCCATTTTTTCATGGTTTGTGTGTATAAGAACATCTTCTGTATTTTCCACAGTATGCATCCGATGAAGTGAGCTGTAGCTCACGAAAGCTTATGCTCAAATAAATTGGTTAGTCTCTAAGGTGCCACAAGTACTCCTTTTCTTTTTGCGAATACAGACTAACACGGCTGTTACTCTGAAACCTGTTTACTATTGAATGTGGGGGTCATGAAATGTTGTTATCCTTACTGTCTGAGTAAAGGGCAGCAGAACTATATTGAGCCTGTCCTGACCAAGGGGGTCACCCTCAGTGCTTAATTTTTGCCAGGGCTGAGCCCCAGCACCTCTAGGTTTGGCAGTTCATAGCCCCAGGACCTCTGGGCTTGCCACGTCAATTATGAAAGTGAAAAACTTGCTTGAGCCCTGGTACCTCTTTCATTACAAATTAAGCACTGGTCACTCTCAACAGAACAGCACTCGCTGAGCAAGGGGTTTGGATGGCAGGTCCCAGTGGAGTGGGAGAGACAGGGGTTTTGCTTGGTGGTGTGGGCTGTGCCTAGGACTAACAGGCACTATTTGACCTGCCCCTCTCCCCTATTTAAAGATAGAGCTTATTAGGCTCCATAGAGAGTATTTTGTTTTGTTAAGTGACCATTAGAGCTGAAATCACTAATAATCAGGTCTAAGTGCTTAGACCTGCTGCAGGATGGCATTTCTGTGGAAAAGACAGCCCAGCCTGCACTCGCTGTGAGGTTCCCCAAATGAGAGCTGAAATCACTGAATGCTGGGTGGAACTTCAAGAGACCGACTTGCAGAGGTCACAGTGGCAGGTGGCAGCAGAAGGGAACATCACAGGGCGATCAGCGATGGAGTGGTGGTACAACAAACCACAGCAACCAGAGTGAACGGCCAGAGGGAGCGACGAGCAGCTGGCGGAAACAGCAAGATGACTTCTCCCCTGCACCCTCCCTCCCCGCAGGGTGGGAGGTGAATTCATGCGAAAGCACCTCTGAACTCTTGGTCTTCACTGACCAAAGACAATAACTATGAGTGGGGTGAGGCAGAGAGAGAAGGGAGGGGCAAGTTAAAGGAACATTTGTTTGTTGGATTACATTTTAGTGACTTTGCTCCAAAATGCTAGATTTGTGACTGACAAACTTATATAAATATACATTTCCTAGTAGGCCAAGATTTTTAAAACCATTGTTGGCAAGGTCGTCATCTCATATTCTTGCTATCTCGAGGAGTTATCTTGGGGAGTTTCTTTAGTAAACATTTTTATTATAATTAATTTTTACATAAGAACTAGGACTGTTGATTAATCACAGATAACTCACACAATTAACTCAAAAAAATTAATTGCGATTAATCACAGTTTTAATCTCACTATTAAACAATAGAATACCAATTAAAATGTATTAAACATTTTGGATGTTTCTCTACATTTTCATATATATTGTATTTTGTTGTAACTGAAATCAAAGTGTATGTTATTTTTTATTACAAATATTTGCACTGTAAAAATAACAAAAGAAATAGTATTTTTCAATTCACCTCATATAAGTACTGTAGTGCAATCTCCTTATCATGAAAGTTCAACTTACAAATGTAGATTATTTTTGTTACATAACCGCACTTAAAAACAAAACAATGTAAAACTTTAGCGCCTACAAGTCCACTCAGTCCTACTTCTTGTTCAGCCAGTCACTAAAAGAAAGAAGTTTATTTACATTTACAGGAGATAATGCTGCCCTCTTCTTATTTACAATATCACCTGAAAGTTTGAACAGGCATTCACATAGCACTTTTGTAGTCGGCATTGCAAGGTATACACACGCCAGATATGCTAAACATTCATATGCTCCTTCATGTTTTGGGCACCATTCCAGAGGACATGCTTCCATATCAGACAAACACAATATCTACCGAGATGGGACGGATCTAAGTAGTGAGATTGTTGGACCACTTTTGCTACTAAGTTCAAAGAAGACAATCACCATTCTCTCTTGTAAGTCTACTGTTGAAATCACTTGGGTCATTAAACAATGCCATCCCGGCATCTGCTACAATAGTAGTAGATCTTTGTCCAGCAATGGAAGCTACACTAGGATCAGAGATACACCCATTTAAAACGTACTAGAAGAATCAAAGACTTCACTTCAGAAGTTGACTAATTAGGGCACTTATATAGATTATTTAAATGAAGAGGACAAGAAGTGTTTGTTAAGCCAGCTGAAAAAGTAAAGTACACAGACTTGATTCTACATCTCTCCAACAACAACTTCTGGATTCTATCAACTTCTATGTAGCTTTTACAGATACAGTCTATAAAACACCAACAGTTGAGTGGAGTGAGGCACTACCTGCAATGGGGCTGCTAATGTGATCAGGACAGAATAGAGAATTTGAACACAGAGTGGAATATCATATAATGAATGAATGAAGATATGGCTTCAACTTCTTCTTTATCATCACTCGTGGTTTGACCCAATCTCTGTGCTATGTTTCCTGGGATAAAAGAAGTAGAAATTCATCTCTTTCTACTCCCAGTCACAACAGCTACAGCTGAGTGTTCTTTTTCCTCATTGAATAGAATTTTGTGTTTTGAAAGAAGTCGCCTTCTGCGTGATCATGAGCACATCATGAAGGACTGGAAGTACCGGACACATGAGAAGCCACCAAAAAAGAATGCACTGCATTTGAGAAGTTCATTAACAGAGTTGTGCAAAATTACACCAAGAAACCAAGAAGGATGTAGATGTAGTGCTTCATAGTAGGCTTGTGTAGCCAACTTTAATTTGTGTGTGGATTTAAAAACATGAGTTAAATCTAATAAAGTGGTCGTGAAACATTTTTCAGTTTTTACTATGGTGCCATACAGCCCACCTCCCCCCTGATGGTCTCACCCCTCATTGGTCCTCGCCTACCCACCCCTGTATTTTTAACACCTCCCCCTAATTTTAATTGCTGAGGAAAACACTGTTGACTACAGTTTTTGAATGTGGTCTCAGTATAGATGCCATATGGAGCTGGCTTTCTTGAAAGACTAGATTGAGGTATCCATCTTATTTCCTGCTAATGTATGTGCTACAAATGATGACCAAGTGTATGGTTTTGGGATCTCAATATTTCTGAGAGATTGTTGTAAAAAGGAAGAGCATTTCAAGATTTGAGAGTTTGCATAACATACACTTTTACATGACATAAATTATGAATAGTGAATGATTTCTAGATTCCCATCTTCACACATTATTCCAAACTCTTCTATCCCGATGGCAACATTTTAAAAAGTTGTCTCAAGAAAATTTTGCGACACTGAAATCAATGGGCCTAAATGCATAAGGGTTTGTAGGACAGAACTCAGGATTGTCCTATAAAACAGGATGTATCCTCAGTAAGCTGTTTTTGTTGTTTGAAAATATAGTTCAGTTGAGCTTGTAGAATAAATCAACTGCTTAATTTAAAAAAACAATGTTTTTCATTTTTCTATTAACTTTTTATTAATTATTTTAAAATATACATATAGAAAAAACATACATAACAAGATATACATAGGCATCTCATAATACATGAGCTTCTCATAACGTATATACCATTTGCTACCTAGCAGCTATATGTTTAGTTATATATAATATGTATGAATGTTTAAAATATAAATAAATTATTTGTATTACATATATTTTTCATTTTCTGAATTTCAGTTTGAATGGTTAAAATTTGTCACAAATATAAATGGACAAGTGTTAGGGAACCTTAACTGTAGGTATTGCTACTTCTCCATTATATATATATATAATGTAATGTATTTACAAATGTATTTACTCCCCCACATACGGAAATCTACTGTGAATGATGGCCTGAGATTCAGGAAGAATTTGAAGGATGCACTTTTAACCCTAGTGATTTGTGCAGCCACTTACACCACAAGTTAAAGGAGCTATGAGAGATGCACATCCTTCAGGTTGGAGTTAATGGAAAATGCCATACGGGAAGGGGAATGTGGGAAAACAAAAATTAAAAATCAAAATGAAGGGACAGGGGACATTTTAATCTTTTTCCAGCATAGAACTTTATTAGTAACAGGCTGGCTATTTTGGAGAACAGCAGGTAGAACCCATTCTGGAAAAATGATGGCTGTGAGAAGGAGAGAAAATATACAATAGACAAATATAAAGGTGTTCAAACTCCAGCAGAGTGATTTGTACAGAGGGTATGTATACACTGAGAACATTACCGCGACACCGCTACAGTGCTTTAGTGTGGACACTACCTATGCTGACAAGAGGGGTTCTCCCACTGGCATAAGTAATCCACTTCCCCAAGAAGCAGTAGCTAGGATAACAGAAGAATTCTTCCATCACCCTAATGTTGTCTACACCAGGGGTTAGGTCGGTATAGCTATGTCTCTCAGAGGAGTGGATTTTTCACACTCCTGAGCCCTGGTCTACACTACGAGTTTTGGTCGGATTTAGCAGTATTAGATCGGTTTAGCCCTGCACCCATTCACACTACGAAGCCATTTTTTCCTGACTTTAAGGGCTCTTAAAACCGGTTTCTGTACTCCTCCCCAATGAGTGGATTAGCACTGAAATCGACCTTGCTGGGACAAATTTGGGGTAGTGTGGACGCAATTCAACGGTATTGGCCTCCGGGAACTATCCCAGAGTGCTCCATTGTGACCACTCTGGACAGCTTTCTCAACTCAGATGCACTGGCCAGGTAGACAGGAAAAGCCCCATGAACTTTTGAATTTCATTTCCTGTTTGGCCAGCATGGCGAGCTGATCAGCACCGGTGACCATGCAGTCCCAGAATCGCAAAAGAGCTCCAGCATGGACTGAATGGGAGGTACTGGATCTGATCGCTGTATGGGGAGATGAATCTGTGCTATCAGAACTCCGTTCAAAAAGACGAAATGCCAAAATATTTGAAAAAAATCTCCGAGGGCATGAAGGACAGAGGCTATAACAGGGACCCGCAGCAGTGCCACGTGAAACTTAAGGAGCTCAGGCAAGCCTACCAAAGAACCAGAGAGGCAAGTGGCCCCTCCGGATCAGAGCCCCAGACATGTTGCTTCTATGATGAGCTGCATGCCATTCTAGGGGGTGCCCCTACAACTACCCCAGTCCTGTGCGTGGACTCCGTCAATGGACTCTCACACAACAGAGATGCGGATTTTGGAGACAAGGAAGATGAGGAGGAGGAGGAGGAGGAGGTTGAAGCACAGCAAGCAAGTGGAGAAACTTTTTCCCCAACAGCCAGGAACTGTTTCTCACCCTAGATCTAGTACACTCCCAACCCACTGAAGGCAGGCTACCGGACATAGAAGGCGGAGAAGGGACCTCTGGTGAGTGTACCTTTGTAAACACAATACACGGTTTAAAAGCGAGCGTGTTCAGTGATTAATTTCCCCTGAAGACTTGGGATGCATTCGTGGCCAGTACAGCTACTGGAAAAGTCTGTTAACGTGTCCGGGGGTGGAGTGGAAATCCTCCAGGGACATCTCAATGAAGCTCTCCTGGAGGTACTCCCAAAGCCTTTGCAAAAGGTTTCTGGGGAGGGCAGCCTTATTCCGTCCGCCATGGTAGGACACTTTACCACAGCAGGCCAGCAGCACATAATCTGGAATCATTGCATAACAAAGCATGGCAGCGTATGGTCCCGGTGTTTGCTGGCATTCAAGCAACAGCCGTTCTTTATCTTTCTGTGTTATCCTCACGAGAGTGCTATCATTCATGGTCACCTGGTTGAAATAGGGGAATTTTATTCAGGGGACATTCAGAGGTGGCCGTTCCTGCTGAGCTGTTTGCCTGTGGCTGAACAGAAATCATCCCCGCTGTTAGCCACGTGGTGGGGGGAAGGGGGAAGTGATCATCCCAGAGAATTGAGTGTGTGTGTGTGGGTTTAGTTGGGTATGTACTGCACGTTAACCCAAAAACCGCAGCCCCTCCTTTTAAATGGACAACCCATTTTAAAGGGCCAACCCAACGGGTTCTTGGTATGTGAAATGAGGGCGCTGCTGTTTAAAACCATTCCCACATGTTAGGAAGGTTAAAGAAGCCAAAAGACTGTGGCCTACCATGTCAGCCTGCAAGCCGAATTCTGTTGCCCGTCGGCCCTGCGTGTGTGATCTCTCACACCATACCGGCAGGCCCGCGATGTAAGAAGCAAAATGCGACCTTGTAAAGAAAGCACACGTGCTATGTAATGTTAACAGCTTGGTTCACTGTGAAAGAGTCTACCCATTGTTCTTTAAAATGTCTCTTTTTAAAGACTAAACTTCCTTTTTTCCCCTCCCGCAGCTGCAAATGTTTCATCGTTCCATGTATCATCTCCGTCCCAGAGGCTATCAAAGATTAGAAGCTGAAAAAAAATGCACTCACGATGAAATGTTCTCTGAACTCATGCAGTCCTCCCATGCTGAAAGAGCCCAGCACAATGCGTGGAGGGAGACAATGTCAGAGTCCAGGAAAGCACAAAATGAACGTAAGGACAGGAGGGATGAGCAAGAGGAGAGGTGGCGTCAGCGTGATGACAGGAGGCAGGATGCAATGCTGAGGCTTCTGGAGGATCAAACTGATATGTTCCGGTGTATGGTTAAGGTGTAGGAAAGACACAGACCGCCACTGCAGCCCCTGTGTAACCAACAGCCCTCCTCCCCAAGTTCCATAGCCTCCTCACCCAGATGCCCAAAAACGCAGTGAGGGGGCCTCCAGGCACCCAACCACTCCACCCCAGATGACTGCCGAAGCAACAAAAAGCTGGCATTCAACAAGTTTTGAAGTGCAGTGTGCCCTTGTCCTTCCATCCTCCCCTCCTCCCCCACTCCAGTTGGTGCTTCCCTCATCCCCCACCCCTCCCGGGCTACCTTGGCAGTTATCCCCCTATTTGTGTGATGAATTAATAAAGAATGCATGAATTTGAAACAACAATGACTTTATTGCCTCTGCAAGCGGTGATCAAAGAGGGGAGGGGAGGGCGGTTGACTTACAGGGAAGTAGAGTGCACCAAGGAGACAGGTTTTCATCAAGGAGAAACAAACAGAACCGTCACACTGTAGCCTGGCCAGTCATGAAATTGGTTTTCAAAGCTTCTCTGATGCGCAGCATGCCCTGCTGTGCTCTTCTAACAGCAGCCAGACGATTTGCCTCAACCTCCCACCCCTCCATAAACATTTCCCCCTTACTCTCACAGATATTGTGGAGCACACAGCAAGCAGTAATAACAATGGGAATATTGGTTTTGCGGAGGTCTAACAGAGTCAGCAAACTGCACCAGCGTGCTTTTAAAGATCCAAATGCACATTCTACCACCATTCTGCACTTGCTCAGCCTATAGTTGAACAGCTCCTGACAACTGTCCAGGGTGCCTGTGTCTGGCTTCATGAGCCATGGCATTAAGGGGTAGGCTGGGTCCCCAAGGATGACCATAGGCATTTCAACATTCCCAACAGTTATTTTCTGGTCTGGAAAGTAAGTCCCTTACTGCAGCCGTTCCCACAGACCTGAGTTCCTGAAGATATGAGCGTCATGTACCTTTCCTGGCCATCCCACATTGATGTTGGTGAAACGTCCCTTGTGATCCACCAGTGCTTGCAGCACCATTGAAAAGTACCCCTTGAGGTTTATGTACTGGCTGCCCTGGTGGTCTGGTCCCAAGATAGGGATATGCGTTCCGTCCATCACCCCACCACAGTTAGGGAACCCCATTGCAGCCAAGCCATCCAGTATGACCTGCACATCTCCCAGAGTCACTACCCTTGATAGCAGCAGGTCAGTGATCACATTGGCTACTTGGATCACAGCAGCCCCCATCGTAGATTTGCCCACTCCAAATTGATTCCTGACTGACCGGTAGCTGTCTGGCGTGGCAAGCTTCCAGAGGGCTATCGCTACTTGCTTGTGAACTGCGAGGGTTGCTCTCATCTTGGTATTCTGACGCTTCAGGGCAGGGGAAAGCACGTCACAAAGTTCTATGAAAGTGCCCTTACTCATACGAAAGTTTCGCAGCCATTGGGAATCGTCCCAGACCTGCAACACAATGCGGTCCCACCAGTCTGTGCTTGTTTCCCGGGCCCAGAATCGGCGTTCCATGGCATGAGCCTGCCCCATTGCCACCAGGATGGTCAAATTGCCAGGGCCCGTACTTTGAGAGAAGTCTGTATCCATGTCCTCATCACTCTCCTCACCGCGCTGCCATCGCCTACTCGCCTGCTCTTGCAGGTTCTGGTTCTGCATATAGTGCTAGATAATGTGTGTGGTGTTTAGAGTAGTTACAACTGCCGCGGTTATCTGAGCCGGCTCCATGCTTGCCGTGGTATGGCATGAGCAGGAGAGCAGAGTGGCAGTGGAAGCGACTGTCAGCAAGTCAAGGAAGTATGGGCTGGATGAATGCACTATAAGGTGGGTAGAAAGCTGGCTAGATTGTCGGGCTCAACGGGTAGTGATCAATGGCTCCATGTCTAGTTGGCAGCCGGTGTCGAGTGGAGTGCCCCAGGGGTCGGTCCTGGGGCCGGTTTTGTTCAATATCTTCATAAATGATCTGGAGGATGGTGTGGATTGCACTCTCAGCAAATTTGCGGATGATACTAAACTGGGAGGAGTGGTAGATACGCTGGAGGGGAGGGATAGGATACAGAAGGACCTAGACAAATTGGAGGATTGGGCCAAAAGAAATCTGATGAGGTTCAATAAGGATAAGTGCAGGGTCCTGCACTTAGGATGGAAGAATCCAATGCACCGCTACAGACTAGGGACCGAATGGCTAGGCAGCAGTTCTGCGGAAAAGGACCTAGGGGTGACAGTGGACGAGAAGCTGGATATGAGTCAGCAGTGTGCCCTTGTTGCCAAGAAGGCCAATGGCATTTTGGGATGTATAAGTAGGGGCATAGCGAGCAGATCGAGGGACGTGATCGTTCCCCTCTATTCGACACTGGTGAGGCCTCATCTGGAGTACTGTGTCCAGTTTTGGGCCCCACACTACAAGAAGGATGTGGATAAATTGGAAAGAGTCCAGCGAAGGGCAACAAAAATGATTAGGGGTCTAGAGCACATGACTTATGAGGAGAGGCTGAGGGAGCTGGGATTGTTTAGCCTGCAGAAGAGAAGAATGAGGGGGGATTTGATAGCTGCTTTCAACTACCTGAAAGGGGGTTCCAAAGAGGATGGCTCTAGACTGTTCTCAATGGTAGCAGATGACAGAACGAGGAGTAATGGTCTCAAGTTGCAATGGGGGAGGTTTAGATTGGATATTAGGAAAAACTTTTTCACTAAGAGGGTGGTGAAACACTGGAATGCGTTACCTAGGGAGGTGGTAGAATCTCCTTCCTTAGAGGTTTTTAAGGTCAGGCTTGACAAAGCCCTGGCTGGGATGATTTAACTGGGAATTGGTCCTGCTTCGAGCAGGGGGTTGGACTAGATGACCTTCTGGGGTCCCTTCCAACCCTGATATTCTATGATTCTATGATTCTATGACTGGTGGATGACGTTGCTGACAGCAATATGGTGCCTGCACGGAAAAAGGTTCGAAACAATTGACAGCCATTGCTTTCACGGAGGGATGGAGAAGCAAGGGGTAGGCTGGCAGCAGACAGTGCAGTACGACTGCTAGCCATCATCGTCTCCTGGGTGCTCGCGGTGCTGCTGGCTGGGAGAGCAGCCTGAGGCAGAATGGCCCCCTCAAGGACTGAACTCACAACCCTGGGTTTAGCAGGCTAATGCTCAAACCACTGAGCTATCCCTCTGCCAATACTCCAGGCAAGACTGAATCTCCATTAGACAGAACTTAAAGAAGAGAATGACCCGAGTCAATCCCATTTATGTCCAGGTGCCCCTGAGACACCTGACCGAGGTCTGCCAGGAGCACCCATGTCTGCCCAGGCGCCACGACCAACCTCACCGAGGCCGGCCAAGAGCACTCAGGAGACGACGAGAACATATACCAGTCGTACTGCACTGTCTGCTGCCACAAGGCAATGAGCTGCTGCTGTGTAGCAATGCAGTCCCATATCTGCCAGCACCCAGGAGACATACGGCGACGGTGAGCTGAGCGTGCTTACCGTGGTATGGCATCTGCACGGGTAACCCAGGAAAAAAGGTGCGAAACAATTGTCTGTCATTGCTTTCATGGAGAGAGGGAGGGATGGGGGGCCTGACGACATGTACGCAGAACCACCCGCAACAATGTTTTTTGCCCCATCAGGCATTGGGATCTCAACCCAGAATTCCAATGGGCGGCGGAGACTGAGGGAACTGTGGGATAGCTGCCCACAGTGCAACGGTCCGGAAGTCGACGCTAGCCTCGGTACTGTGGACACACTCCACCGACTTAATGGTCTTAAGTGGGGACACACACAATCGACTGTATAAAATCGCTTTCTAAAAAATCGACTTCTATAAATTCGACCTAATTTCGTAGTATAGACATACCCTGAGAGATGTAGCTATACCGATGTAAGTTCCTAGTGTAGACCAGCCCTTAGACATCCACGCCTACACTATGTCTGGAATATGGGGAGGGGGACTATAGCAGCATAGCCATGGTGATATAGCTATGCTGGCATAACCGGTAGTGGCGACGCAGTTTACCGTGACAAAAGGGGTTTTTCTGTTGCTATGGGCACACCACCTCCCCGATCGACGGTAGCTACGTCAACAAAAGCATTCCTCCATTGATCTAGTTGTGTCTACACCAGGAGTTAGTTCAGCATAACTACAGCATTCAGGGATGTGGATTTTTTACACCCTTGAGGGCTGTAGCTATGTCAGTCTGGGGCTTATCTACCCTTAAATTGCTACAGCAGCACAGCTGCACTGCTGTCATGCTTCATTGTGGACACTACCTACGCAATGGTGGGCAACCTGTGGCCTCCAGGGATGTGCGGGCCGCTGCTTCCTGCAGCTCCCACTGGCCAGGAACAGCGAACTGCAGCCACTGGGAGCTGTGGGTGGCTGTGCCTGTGGATGGTCAATGTAAACAAACTGTCTCATGGCCCGCCAACGGATTACTGATGGGCAACCTGTAGGCTGCACGTGGCCTACCATTGACCTACGCCAATGGGAGGAATTCTCACATTGGTGTAGGTCAGGAGTGGGCAAACTATGGCCCGCAGGCCACATCTGGCCTGCCAGTTGATTTAATCCGGCCCTTGAGCTTCTGCTGGGGAGCGGGGTCTGGGGCTTACCCCACGCCCACGCCCTAGCTGGGGAGCGGGGTTGGCAGCCGCTCCGCGCAGCTACCAAAAGCAGCAGCATGGCCCTCCTCCGGCTCCTATGTGTAGGGGTAGCCAGAGGGCTCCGCGTGCTGTCCCTGCCCCAAGTGCCGTTCCCGCAGCTCCCATTGGCCACAGTCCCCAGCCAATGGGAGCTGCAAGGTCAGTGCCTGCGGACAGGGCAGCGTGTAGAGCCATCTGGCCGTGCCTCCGCGTAGGACCCAGCAGGGGGACATGCCGCTACTTCCGGGAGCTCCTTGAGGTAAGCACCGCCGAAAGCCTGCACCCCTGAGCCCCTCCCACACCCTGCGGAGTTGGGGTTATAGAAAAAAAATCTGTCTCTACATATCATAGGGCTTGTCTCCACTTACTGGAAGTAAGACCTGATAAATCAACTGCCGATCACTCTCACGTCAATTACGATGCTCCACCAGAACGAGAAGCATAAGGTAAGTCGACAGGAGAGTTTCTCCCGTTGACCCAGCTGGAGTTGCATAACTTAGGTCAACCGAGCCCTATAGTGTAGATCTGCCCATAGATCAAAATTCATAAAATGAAAGAATGTGTCCTAACCACAAGCTACTAGCTGTAAGTTTTTATGTCAATGGACCCATATATGTTTTACCTAAACATTTTGGATCTAATGGAATCCCATTGACCTGACATCATTAAATATACTTGGATTCACTAGGATCTTAATGGCTGTGCCTCCTTAGATCTGGCATAAGCCAGCAAGAACCAGTCCTAACATTCTTACGGTTGGTTGGCATATATTTAAAGATCAATTCCACCAAAACAAACACACTTCATTTCCTGGTCAACTATTCTGATAAACATCAACCAGCTGATCAGACTGGTTGTCATCTTACATAATAGACAGTAAACCTATACACTGCCCAGCCATTAAAAAAATGTTTTGGACTCATCCATTTGCAAAGGACAGTGGTGGTGGTATTGTGTGATAAACTAATGGTCCCGCCATCCATTGCTTCAGATATAGTACATGGTATTAGGACATCAATGCCAACTGTCTGGGCCTTAGAGTTCCTCTTTCCCAGCTCCATTTGGGCCTCGACCCCCACCTTCTGGTCCACTCCAGTTCAGATGCCGTACTATATCTTTAGACTGTGAGCCCTTTGAATGGGTATTGTCTCTTTTCTATGTGCAGTGAAGAGCTCAATGGAGTCCAAGTCATGAGTGATGCCACAGTATAATATTTAATAGTAATCCAGTTTGGATGTGGGGACATGTGTATTGACCCATGTACATAAGAACAACCATACTGGGTCAGACCAAAGGTACATCTAGCCTGGTGCTTCAGAGGGAATGAACAGAACAGGTAATCATCAAGTGAGCCATCCCCTGTCGCCCATCCCCAACCTCTGTTAGTGGCATCTAATACCAATAAAGAAGTTTCCTGCAAATCGAGTCACTCGGGAAGCCTATTTTTCCCCCTCTTTCTCCCCCCCCCTTTTTTTAAAAAAAAATATACATTTCCATATCTACATTTTAATGACAAAGTTACAGAAAGCCAAAAATACAAACACACAGTTCTTTTAAGATCACATTGTCTGTTACTAGGGATTAACAGCCAGGTAAGGTAAAATAAGAAAGAAGCCAAACCCTTTTTGGCATTTCAAAAAGAGTGGGTGAATTCTTGTTCTGTGTTAGATTTAATTTCCACAAATCTCTGTACTTCCTGGTTTTCTTTGGCACTGGAAATACCCAAACACTAAGAAAATGATGTTTCTTTTGATATTTTTGACCCTACTATGAAGTATTGAAAATATGATGAGAGGGTCAGTTTTCAAAAGACTTCCAGTACAATTTTACAGTTGAGCCATTCAAACTTTTGAGTCCTTATCCAAAGTGAAACTTCTGAAGTTGGACCATTTTAAAATTTTATTTATAAGCTTTGATTAAACAAATAGGGATTCTTGCAGAAGAAAAAAGATAAACAGTCCAATATTTGGACACCAACCATAGCTAGCAACTATTTATAATTTTAGTGGCAGGGACTGGAAACATGGACTCCTCAGGCCAAACTATTTATACTGGGGATAAATCTAGTTCTAGTCACTAGAAATATAGATATGTCTTGGGCAAGTTACTTAATCTCTTAGTGCTGCAGTTTACCCAATACAGGAATACTACTAATCTAGTTTGTAATGATGTTGTGAGGTTTAATTCGTAATCAGCATCTATAAAATGTTTTGAGAAGATCTGATGAAAGATTATATAGAAGGACAATGTGGTATTATCATTATGGGTTTAATTTTATATTTTGTACTATGAAATATTCACAATATCTATTGAACTTAGCTTTTTTAATAAGATCAAGTGCAACTATTAGAGCTTGTCCAGGTGGGAATGTTTTACCAGTAATACTGATATAGTCATACTGGCATAACCCACCATATGAAAAACTTATTTTGGTATAGGAGTGGCTTTTTCAGTTTACTTTCCCAAACAAACTAAACTAAACTAAACTAAACTTAAAAAAAAAAAAAGGCACTCTGAAGCAGAATAAGGATGTCTACATGGAGGGTTATACTGGTGTAACAATATTGGTTTAAATAGACATCTTAGGTTGTTTTCAGTATAACCTTTCCCATGTAGACACGGAAATTTAATATCCAATACATTCTGTACCGGGGATTGTATCCTTTCCTTGCAGGGGTATTGACTTTTCTACATAGGTTATAATCCAGTGCTGAACTATGCAAACAAGATATTGTAAAAAACAAAACTGTATGTACCCATACCCAGTACGTCAAACCCATTAGAAGATTAATAACTCTCAGATGAACCAGGTGAATGTTGGTAAAATCCTGTTGATAGGAAGCATGAATGTGCACATGCCAGTTGTCTAGCATACTTTCTAGTGGAGAGTGATCAGGTAAGGTAAGCTATTACCAGCAGGAGAGCGGGAGGGGGAGGGGGAAAGGGGAGGGACCTTTTGTAGTGATAATCAAGGTGGGCCATTTCCAGCAATTGACAAGAACATCTGGGGGGGGGGGGAAGGGGGGAATAAACATGGGGAAATAGAAAAGGAGTACTTGTGGCACCTTAGAGACTAACCAATTTATTTGAGCATAAGCTTTCGTGAGCTACAGCTCACTTCATCGGATGCATCGGAAATAGTTTTACTTTGTGTAATGACCCATCCACTCCCAGTCTTTATTCAAGCCTAAGTTAATTGTATCCAGTCTTGTCAACTACTGGAAATGACCCACCTTGATTATCACTACAAAAGGTTCCCCGCCCCCCTCCTGCTAGTAATAGCTCACCTTACCTGATCACTCTCATTACAGCCTGTATGGTAACACCCATTGTTTCATATTCTCTGTGTATACAAATCTCCCCACTGTATCTTCTACTGAATGCATCCAACGAAGTGAGCTATAGCTCACGAAAGCTTATGCTCAAATAAATTTGTTAGTCTCTAAGGTGCCACAAGTACTCCTTTTCTTTTAACAATACAGTAATATTTCACAAAAGCAAACAAAAGTTTGAAAGTAAGGAAATTAACAATGAAGGTCTCTGCAGCATTCTGCTTACTGCCTACTTCTTCCTATTGACAGGTTTCAGAGTAACAGCCGTGTTAGTCTGTATTCGTAAAAAGAAAAGGAGTACTTGTGGCACCTTAGAGACTAACCAGTTTATTTGGGCATGAGCTTTCGTGAGCTACAGCTCACTTCATCGGATGCATAGCATATCGTGGAAACTGCAGAAGACATTATATACACACAGAGACCATGAAACAAAACTTCCTCCCACCTCACTCCCCCGCTGGCAACAGCTTATCTAAAGTGATCCTCAAGTAGAGCCATTTCCAGCACAAATCCAGGTTTTCTCACCCTTCCCCCCCCCCCCACACACACACATACAAACTCACTCTCCTGCTGGCAACAGCCCATCCCCCTTTGAAACCCCTCTTTATAATGCGCATGATAATCAAGGTGGGTCACCTCCAGCACTAATCCAGGTTTTCTCACCCCCCCCCCCACACACACCCCCCTTTTTCCAAAAACCACACACATAAACTCATTCTCCTGCTGAGTTTGTGTGTGTGGTTTTTGGAAAAAGGGGGGTGTGGGGGGGGGGGTGAGAAAACCTGGATTAGTGCTGGAGGTGACCCACCTTGATTATCATGAGCATTATAAAGAGGGGTTTCAAAGGGGGATGGGCTGTTGCCAGCAGGAGAGTGAGTTTGTATGTGTGTGTGTGTGGGGGGGGGAAGGGTGAGAAAACCTGGATTTGTGCTGGAAATGGCTCTACTTGAGGATCACTTTAGATAAGCTGTTGCCAGCGGGGGAGTGAGGTGGGAGGAAGTTTTGTTTCATGGTCTCTGTGTGTATATAATGTCTTCTGCAGTTTCCACGATATGCTATGCATCCGATGAAGTGAGCTGTAGCTCACGAAAGCTCATGCTCAAATAAACTGGTTAGTCTCTAAGGTGCCACAAGTACTCCTTTTCTTCTTCCTATTGTGTATTTTATTTACAACACTCCGGTCTTTAGTCGCATGGCGATTTCGTCTGCACCAATACTCTTCTCTTATGCCAGGTACAGGGTGTATACAATAATTGGAAGATTTATGGCCTATTATGAAGATTTATGTATAGGAAGGACACAACAGACATTATCTATTAGATGAGAAAATCCATTTATTAGTGTTTAATATTTATACTGCAATAGATCAGGTTAACAGATTTTAAGGTGAGAAGGGACCATTATGATCAGCCAGTCTGACCTGCATAACATAGGCCAAAGAACTTTACTCAATAATTTCTGCATCAAGCCCATACCTTCTGTTTTGAGCTATAGGATATCAGGATTAGGGCACCATGCTATTTGGCACCATATATATATATTTATGACTTCAAATAGTCCCTGATTTGAAGAATTTAATCTACACTCTCAGTTATGCAAATGGATAGTCTCTTTGGGTGAAATTACTTGTATGTGTAAACATTTTCAGGATTAGGGTTTAAATAAATTGAGAGTAATAAAACAGAATTTAAATTGTTAGGGGGAAAAAAAACTGCAAGAAAAAAATTGAAAATAAATTTAAACTTAAAACACTGATGACACATTAAATTAATAGTTAACCTTAACTCTATTGTAATTAACATATTAGTCAAAGAATTTTCCTAGGTTTTAAACAGTCTAACCTATTTTATTACTTATATTAAGAAATACTTACATATGCTTCCATAGTAATTCTTCCAAAGCTTAGAAGGTCTGTATTTACTGCTACAGAATTTAGAACACCAGAGCAGTCAAACCACAACTCAAATTCTACAATGGTCACTATGCAGATTTAGCAGAAATTCCTTAGATTCTAAAATCTACAGCAGTCATTCCGGAGTTTAAAAGCACATACACCTGCCAACTGTAAGAATGGCCAACCTGTGTGCAGGATACACTTCCAGGTTTTGTGAACTAACAATAAATCAATCTCATATGCTTGAACTACACTGGCATTAGAAAATTAGGGGCCAAAAATCCCTCACCCCACCCAGTCTTTATATACACAATACATTGGTGTTACAACTGTTAGAGCTGTACCCACTGGTTAGTGTGTTTCTGTTGGCTTTGTCTACATTAATTTTTTTTTTTTCAGGGTTGCTTATGTCAGTGGCAAAGTAAGGAGGGCTTCTGCACTGTGATCTGACCCGTCTCTTAACTTCCGGGGGGCTCTGCACGGGCAAGTGGTCCACCTGCACAGAGCTCATTGCAAGCTCAGGGCCTGGGAATTGAGAACTCCCAGAAGGTAAAAGTAGCAGGCCTATACCATAGCTTTCGCTGAGGAAAAGTGAGTCAAACAAGCCTTGAAGCCCTTAAGCCAAGTTGTGTTGGAAGCGTGCGTTGGAGCTACACAACAGCTGCAAACCCCATTTTCTCTGAGGCCCACACCTGCCCCCCCGGGGTATCATTGGCACCCAAGGCCGCCCCCCTGCTCCAGGGCTGCTGCACCCCAAGTCCTGCTGTTACAACAACACGCCTCCTCCTACTCCCCCGCAGCCTCTCCTCAGTGCCCCCAGACCGCAGGGGGAGGTGCGTGTCCCAGCCGCTGCCTGAAGCCCGGAGAGGCAGGGAGGAAACAAACGAGCCTGTTCTGCTGGAGCCAGGGGCGAGCCCGGCTTCTCGCTACTCACCGGCTCCGCGCAGGTGTTTTCCCCAGCCGAGAGGCGGGCAGGACCCGCGGGCGGAGGGGAGCCCGGCGCCGCCAGTCCCGGAGCTTCGGCCGCCGCCTGTCCCGCTCCCGGCGCGCTGGGCAGCCGGCTGCGGAACCTCCCCCTGGAGCCGCGGCGGGCAGCTGCCGCCGCTCGGTCCAGCTCGGCGCCGAGCCTGTGGGCGGGAGCGGCCCTGTGGTGCCCGGCCCGGCACCTGGCAGCTACTGCGAGTGCCGCGCACGGGCCTGAGCCGGGGCAGGGCGCTGGCAGCTCTGCTGGGCAGCCGCGACCACGCCCGGCGGAAGGACAGCACGGGGGGAAGCCCAGGGCATCCCCCGTGAGCCGCGCAGGGGGCGGGGAGGGCACCCGGGGGCTGCTCTGTGAGTGGGGCAGCGCAGGGGGGAGTGCAGAGCACAGGACAGCCTCTGAGGAATGGGGGGAGGGCGCGCTGGAGTTTTCAGTCCCCCTTTCTCAAGTGTCGTGGCAGCGGTAGGTTTGGTATGGCCCGGTCTGCTATGTTCCTACTTGCTGAAACAAAGCCTGTGTGTGACCTCGGAGAGAGGCGCAGTGTGTACTGCAGGTTTTGTAAGGGTGCCCCTACACCAATGCAATTTCCCCCACCCCCATGGAGGTGCTGCCTGCACCCCTGTGAGACGGGGCTTGCACCAGTGCTAGTTCACCTGCTGAGGTAAGTCACGCTGGTGCAAGCCACGGGGTTATTTTATTTATTTATTTTTTGCTATTGCGCATTAGGGATTGGGACTGTTGTAAATAGTGCGACTGGTGCAAATCTCCCGAGACTACGCAAGACCTCAGTGGAGAAATAGTTACTCCGTTCTAGAACTAGCTGTTGCAAGATGTAACTGTTTGAGGTGTTGAGAAATTGCTTCCCTACACCCACTGTGATATTTGACCAGATTATATATGGTAATTACTATTTTGTTAGATTTAGATGCCTCTTTGATTTCTCTCAGTATTATGCACTCAATATCCTGCTTGTGATCTGAAGGCCACCACTATAGTCCTACTGGTATATTTGTATTTGTATTATGATTTGGTATTTAGATACTTGTAGTGATTATTTTTGGTCATGTGCCTATTTTTAATTCTAGTTTGTCTGATACCTCAGTTCCACTAGTTTGTCTGACACCTTAGTAAGCTTATCAACATTAATCTTTATGGCCTGAACCTGTCCCTCCTCCAGTACAGCTGTGACTTCTGTCCTATTTTTTAAGGGATACAAATACTTTTGTTTTGTAACCCTAGCAAATGTTTCTGTTTGACTCATGCGTGACTTAAGACTTTTTTCCAGTAACTTAAATTTAGCTCCCAGGTCATTACTCCTGCACCTCTGTATTTCATAGCTATCAGTACATAGTACAAACATTGCGGGCTTGTCTACACACAAAAGTCGTATAGCTTTCATAGAATCATAGAATATCAGGGTTGGAAGGGACCTCAGGAGGTCGTCTAGTCCAACCCCCTGCTCAAAGCAGGACCAATCCCCAACTAAATCATCCCAGCCAGGGCTTTGTCAAGCCTGAACTTAAAAACCTCAAAGGAAGGAGATTCTACCACCTCCCGAGGTAACACATTCCAGTGCTTCACCACCCTCCTAGTGAAAAAGTTTTTCCTAATATCCAATCTAAACCTCCCCCACTGCAACTTGAGACCATTACTCCTTGTTCTGTCATCTGCTACCACTGAGAACAGTCTAGATCCATCCTCTTTGGAACCACCTTTCAGGTAGTTGAAAGCAGCTATCAAATCCCCCCTCATTCTTCTCTTCCGCAGACTAAACAATCCCAGTTCCCTCAGCCTCTCCTCATAAGTCATATGTTCCAGTAGTCCCCTAATAATTTTTGTTGCCCTCTGCTGGACACTTTCCAATTTTTGCACACCCTTCTTATAATGAGGGGCCCAAAACTGGACACAGTACTCCAGATGAGGCCTCACCAATGTCGAATAGGGGGAACGATCACATCCCTCGATCTGCTGGCAATGCCCCTACTTATACAGCCCACAATGCCATTGGCCTTCTTGGCAACAAGAGCACACTGTTAATGCATATCCAGCTTCTTGTCCACTGTAACCCCTAGGTCCTTTTCTGCAGAACTGCTGCCGAGCCATTCAGTCCCTAGTCTGTAGTGGTGCATGGGAGTCTTCCATCCTAAATGCAGGACTCTGCACTTGTCCTTGTTGAACCTCATCAGATTTCTATTATTACTGTTAATAATACCAGTATAGTTAAAGCAATATAACCTTCCTTGTGCAGGTGAAGCACTATAGATGTACATGTACCAGTATAACTTATTCCCCTTCCCTTATGGGAATAAAGTATCCAGATATAATGCACCTTTGAACTAGTGTAACTGTATCTATATTGAGGATTGTACTGGCCTAATTATTATGTAAAACTCATAGCCCTAATTGAAATAGTTTATGTACTAATTACTAATATAACTTTGTGCAGACCAGGACTGAGTCCTCCATAGCAGTCACCAGAAGTTTTTCTAGATGTCTTCTGAGATCCAATTACCTTTGCACTCAATAGCTAAGTCACTGAACAGTTCTCATGATTACCACATACTCAGACTATCGATATTTTTAATGATCAAATCCAATATCACCACAGCCTGTCTGCATCTTCCTGCAACACCATTCCAGGAGTGACACCTTCAGTGCATGAGAAATTATCGGCCTCCTGTACTTGCATTGGAGGGCAAGTCCTACATAAGGGAGTTTGTCTGTCCATTCCAGCTTGGTTCCCTCCCATCATGAGACTGGTTTCTTCAACAGGAAGAATGAACAGCCAATGCAGACTCTACAATATTCTGTCTGTATATATAATTTAACTCCCCTCTGCTCCTATAGTTCAATAGCTGTGGCTGCAAGGTGCTGTAGATCACAAACTGCAGGCAATGGTTATGAAGTTCACTCCTCTGTAGTGGACCAGCACAAGACCTGTACACCACTTTACCCCTCAAAGTAGGGCTTACGTTGAACATGAGTGGTATATAGGCCTTGTGCTGGTCCTCTACAGAGGGATAAATTTCACCCCAGGTGCATACTATGGCACATAGAGACAAGGCAAGTAGTTGTACATTTTGCACTCTACTGCAGTAAACTTAGTAACTCCCACTCTCATTAGACAACTCTAAGGGCTGGTCTACACTACTGCAGTAAATCGATCTAACTTACGCAACTTCAGTTACATGAATAACATAACTGAAGTTGACCTCGTTAGATCCACTTACTGCGGTGGCTGTGCTGTGCTGTGCTGTGTCGACGGGGGAGTGTCTCCCGTCGACTTCCCTTACTCTTCTCGGGGAGGTGGAGTACATAAATCGATGGGAGAGTGCTCTTCACCATCTTCACCAGACCCACTAAATCGACACTTGCTGCATCGATTGCAGCAGTGCTGATCTACTGGCAAGTATAGATGTACCCCTAGACTTTAAGGCCAGAAGGGACCATCATGATCATCTAGTCTGACCTCCTGCACATTGCAAGCCAAAGAACCTCGCCCAGCCACTCCTGTAATAATCCCATAATCTTTGGCTGAGCTAATGAAGTCCTCAAAGCTTGATTTAAAGACTTCAAGTTACAGAGAACCCACCATTTCTCTAGTTCAGCAGTTCTCAAACTTCACTGCACTGTGACCCCCTTCTGACTGGGGATGTAAAAGGTTAACCGGTAAGCATTAGGCTTACCGGTAAACCGACCTTAACCATTAACCCCCTGTCTGCCAGCCGGTGCAGACCTGGCCATGCTGGCCCAGCCGTCTGGAGGGACCGCAGCCACGCCAGGCCGGCCAGCCAGAGAAGCCCAGCCCCAGGTGGGCTGTAGCGGCCCTGGCTGCGCCTGCTGGCCAGCTGAAAGGACCCCAGCCGTGGCCACAACTGCCAGCCAACCAGAGGGTTTCCAGCCCTGGCTGCACCAGGCCGGTCGGAACAACCTCAGTTAACCAGTTAAACGATATAATCTTAATAATTTAACCGGTTAACTTTTTAAATGATATTTACATCCGTACTTCTGACAACAAAAATTACCTCACGACCCTGGGCAAGTGGGGGCGGAAGCTGATGCCTGAGGTCCGTTGCCCCGAGCTGAAGCCCTTGGGCTTTAGCTTAAGCCCAAGACCACAGTGAGTCTAATGTCAGTCCTGTGACCATATTAAAATGGGGTCACAACCCACTTTGGGGTTGTGACCCACAGTTTGAGAACCACTACCCTAGTTCAAACCAGCAAATGACCTGTGCCCCACACTGCAGAGGAAGGCAAAAAAAACCCCAAGGTCTCTGCCAAGCTGACCTAGGGGAAAATTCCTTCCCAACTACAAATCTGTCCATCAACCCTGAGCATGTGGAAAAGACACTTGGGAAAGAATTCTCTGTAGTAATTAACAGCCCTCCTCATCTAGCGTTCCATCTCCAGCTGTTGGACATATTTGCTAAAAGCAAATGGGCCATGTGTCATTGTAGGCAGTCTCATCATACGATCCCCTCCATAAATATATCAAACTCAGTCTCGGAACAAGTTAAATTTTCTTGCCCCTATTATTCCCCTTCGACAGCTGTTCCAGAACCTTACCCCTCTCCTGATTAGAAACCTTCTAATTTCTAACCTAACTTGTTGATGACCAATTTATATTAATTTGTTCTTGTGTCAGCATTGGTGCTGGGTCCTCTATTTCCATAGTTTAACTACGATTTTTGTTCTGTGACTAGGTTATTTAACAGCATCTCTCTATGTTAGTGCACTAACAACTAATTAAGATGCCTACTCCTGTGCCATGTTACCAGTGGTCACTTTCTCTAGGATCTCTCACTAGCTAGCTTTGTATTTCTAGCCAATATTTGTATATCTAGCCAGTACAAATCACAAGGTCTTTGCCCCTCCCACTTGCTCAGCTACTGTCTGTCAGTGGGCCTTACTTGGGCTCATTCACTTCAACTTCAAAGAGATTAGTTCAAAACTTTTATTACTGTCAAAGAGACTAGACCACTCTTACAGCACTAACAATTAGTTAATACCTTTTTAAATGTCTGTTTTTAAAATGATGGTTTAGACTGATCCTTAAATTAGGCTTAGAATGAAAATAAAATACACATTAAAAGAAAATATTTACATAAATTAAGATAACTAAGTCCCTGATCCTACTATAAGCTCAACACAAGTGGGCCTCTTGGCCCATGTGGAGCTCACACCAGAATGGACACAAAACTACATTAAGAACATAAGCCATTTATCACAGGGTGGTTGTCTCCTTATGGGGCCTGAGCCCACCTGACAAGATCTATTCACCTCTCCAGGTGGGTAATTAGGTCATGTGATTAACTCAGGCAAGGTCTGGGGGGAGATCAAGGAGGAAAGGCGAGACCCCTGGGGAGAGAGCACTCAAATGGGAGCTGGTAACACTCTAGTTAGGAGGGATGGGATTAGCAGGCAGGACAAGGCTGGGAAGCTGTAGCTGGACTGAAAAAGCAGTTCCAGGTGAGTGCTGCAGGGAGTGAGACTGGCTCCCATAGGGAGTAAAGGAACAGAACCCAGCTCCATGGAGGAAGTCAGGGGACTCTGTGATGGATCTTATGGTACCCAGCATTGTGATTAAACTTGTTACTCCTGCCTCCAGTGTGAGGGAGTCTTGTTTGAGGTAGTTGAGTGTCAGCTCCCTCACACCACCAACCTTTCAGCCAGTGAAGTAGTCTCCTCACGGCATACCAGCCCTGTCTTTCTTTTGCAAGTTAACAAGAGGTGCAACCCAGTCCCCAAGTCCTCTTGAAGCTTTCCCCTATGATATCCAGCCCTTCATGCTAGCTACTCACGGAAATCCGAGATTGTCTGCTCCCAAAGGAGCAATGTACTGCTTCTGTATAACACACAGAGTTTATAATGAAACAAAGTTTATTTAAGAAAGAATAGAGATTCCACTGGAAATGAGAGAGTGATGGAAACAAATGATTATACACAAAACATCATAAAATGTGAACTAGGGCCTACATTTATTAACGGTTACCGTACTTTTCTTAGATAACGAAGTAGGTCCTCTCTTCCCTCCAAAGTTCAATTTGTTGCAGAGCTGGCTGGCTTCCCAGGAACCAGAATCATAGGCATTGACTTCCCCTCTACCTGGGGAGTGCTAGACCCCCCCACTCCACCAAATCCCCTACTCCCCGCCTCTTCCTGCCTTGCCCAGTGGGGCTGCCGACGGGGGAGCTCCCGCCCTGGAGCACCCACGGACTCAGTGCCTACGACCACAATCCAATCTTTCATGAAAAAGCCCCCTGATCAACAACATGTCTCCTCAGCGAATGAATCAAGAGTGCCCCTCCCCACTTTGTGTTATACTGAAACAGTCTAACAATCCCATCTCTTATTCTGGTCCTTTTTTACCTCCAAGTGGTTTTGATTGTTTGCAGTTGTCTTTGATGGTTTTCCATTGACTGCTCTGTGATGAGGCAAGAATAAACAAGAGAACCTTGCATTACATCAGTGGCTAAGCAAGGAAGGGTGGCAGTTCCCACCTGCATGAATAAGCCGTCAACATGTAGTAGGTAGTCACCGACGAGGCCCAGAAAAAGATCATCCTCATCGACGTCACGGTCTCCTTTGAGAACAGGACCCCGGCCTTCCACGAAGCCCGAGCTCGTAAGCTGGAAAAATATGCCCCCCAGCCGACACCCTGAGAGCGAAGGGCTATGAGGTGCAGATGGATGCCCTGATCGTCGGAGCCCTGGGCACTTGGGACTCCTGCAACGAGCGTGTGCTGCGGACCTGTGGGATTGGTCGATACTACGCACGGCTCATGCAGCGCCCCATGGTCTCGGACACCATCCAGTGGTCCAGGGACATCTACATCGAACACATCACCAGCCACCGACAGTACCAGGAGGTGTGAGCCAGTACGACATCGTGCATCCACTATGGGAAAGGGACTGAGAGGCTTTTTTCCATTGGACCATATGAACTGGAACCATAAACTCACTGAACATTAAATCCCACCAAATGAGGGTAGATCCATCCCCATCATCGTATCCGCTCATTATACTTCACACCTGAACATAGCCATTATATGGACAACATACCCCCATATCTGAATGTCTGTACTTTGACCGGTTAAACTTTTACCCCCAATCAGGTAGATTGCAGATTATGTATTCCTTACGCCACCAGCTCCTAAACTGAATTTCGCACCCCTTGATAATCTGTACCTTATTCCCTGATAACCAGAAACTTCTATGCTTGAACTCTGTACAATTTTCTTTTTATTTCAACATTATCTTAATAAAATTATTAAATCTTACTCCCTGGTAACTCCTTTTAACCTTAAGACCACAAGGGCGTAAACTTCCATATAGTTACATTATTTCTTAATTATTACCTGTACATGCATTGTACCATGCTTATGAACGTTGATAAGTTGCAACCTTTCATTAGAGCCCTTACATGTTACCTTTTATGGATAAATACCCTGTAAGCAGTGCATTTGATGTACTGAGTTTGTCAGCTCTGAGAAGGGCCAATCAGAGCAGGGGCCAGGAGGGCCATTTGGCCTGGGCCTCAAGCTCAAAGGGGGCCTCAAAATTTAGACTCTTGTAAATTTTTTGGCATTTGATAAGTTTTGCAACTTGTTTTTATGAACATTCTTATCGGACCAAAATGTGACACACTCTCAGTTTAGAGCTGCAAATTTAAGCAAATAAGAGATGTGATTTGGTAAAAGACATAATTTTTTTGTTAACTGATATGGATTTTGTCATGTTAAAAATGGTCATAAATATTAATACAAATATATCAGTTCTGATGGCACAAGATTAGACCGTGATTAATGTGTCCTCTCAGATCGGCTGGTGCTGGATCAAGTGCGTGTTGAAAGGTAGAGAACTGTTAACATTTTAGTGTCTTTATAGTTTTACATCTAAGATACTAAGGAATTATTTATGTGTGAGAATTCCTCATTATTATCTTCATATGGTAACTAAAAGAGGTGACTGGTTGGCTGAGCACTAGCTTGGTAGCTTGGCCATCATCATAGACTTTCGTAGTCTATAGGCTCAGCCTCAAGGTGAAAATTTGTGAGGACAATCTCGTACATTGAGTTTCGTGAGGACACACGTTTGAAATTTTTGGACATTATCCCTCTATCTGTATCCATGTCTGTGTTTACTGTATATATATATCAGCCCTTTGTCTTCAGCTCAGCCTGTTATATTATACCTTGCGTGCTTGATTCATTGATAAGGATAATAACCTGTCTGACTGTTTCATTTTGTGTTCTTAATTAGTATTCCTTTGTTTTTAAATCTTTTCAGCATTTGTGTACATGTTTACAGTAGAAGATTTCAAGTGTAAATAAGCTACTTATTTACAACAAAATATTTCAAGTGTGGATAGGCTACTTATTTACAGCAGAACATTTCAGATATGGTTGGCTACATGTTGCGTATTTTTGTCAGTTTGCCTGCATCAGTGGCATCAGGTGACCACACCTTCAACATTTTGAAGCAGGTAAAGAACTATCACCATTCAGCTATGGGACAAGAGTGTTTGAATGGGCTCACCATGCTTAATATCAACTGTGACAGTGCATGAAAGCTAGATTTTTCCCCAATAATTAGTGCATTTGCACTGAAAAAGGCTAGAAAAGCATTTGTTAAATAAAAAAATATTCAAATTATGTCTCACTCTTTTTTTGTTTTGTTTTCCTGTGTCGTCATTTTTTATTTTTATTATGGCTAGGGGCCTCAAAAGCTGGAAGTGGCCCGAGCGTCTCTGGACCTCTGACAGGGCATGGTTCTGAGATGAGCTGTTTGCAAAGAAAAGGAGACCCTTTGCCAAGAGTGCTTTGTGTCAGACTCCTATCTCAATGGGAGAGAGGCACTGAACTTGGTTTGGGGCCTGGAAGGCCAGACTCCTGTTTAAAGGAGAGAGATGCTGATCTGAATTCCAAGGTTCTTATCCTTGGAGTTTGACAGCCCAGCTGTTTGATGTCTCTGAATGGTTAATCACTTCCTGGTGGTGAGGACTAGGGCTGAGCTGAGCCACGAAGGGAGACCTAGTATAAAAAGTCACCTGCAAGGCAAACTTGAGGGTCACAAACAGAGGCAACTAACAGGAGAGTTTCAGAGGGAGTTTGGAGAGTGAGTATGAGAAGCTTCCCTTCCAGGTTCAGCATTATGTGTGATAGCAAGATGGCTAGTGATGGAACAATGATGGTGGGACCTACAATGTATGTGCCATGTTATCGCTCCTACCTGAGGACAGAAAGGATGAAGGGCAAGTGGGTTACTCTGCTGGAGGAAAAGATTCTTCAAGTTGATATGCTACTGAGATCAGAAACAGTGGGGAGTTCCTAGACAGCCAGGTTTGGGACACACCAGAACCCCAGGTTCAAGGAAGAATGGAGCTGGCCACCAAGGAATCGGAAAAAGAGGAAGTCAGAGAGGAGGCCTGGCAGTCCGTAACTAGCAGAGGCAAGAGGTCATAGTATCATATTACTCTTTCTGAGTCACTGATAACACAGAAGAAAATCATCTTGAATGCTTATGGATCAGTGTCCTAACAGATAAAGCACAAGATGGGGTATTAGTTGGGGTCTGCCACTGAATCGCACTAGGGACCAGGATCACACTAGCTTCTTACGCACTTATCTATAATGTGTAGGAGTCATGGGGGTCTTCAATTTGAATTTCTAAATGTTATAGATGACAATTTTCTAACTCAAAGACTGTTGCAGCCAACATTGGGGAATGCTTATTAGACTTTGTCTTAACAGACAAAGAGGAATTGATCACAGAACTAAAATTAATGGTAGTTTAGGTACAAGTGATCATGACTTGACCACATTTATAAGGTGAAGCTTAATAAAGTCTAGACCAGTCATATATATACTTGGTGCTTTAATAGGGCCAGTTTCACAAAGGTGAAAACTGTTATGAGCCAGATTAGCTGGGAGGAAGAATTTAGTCAGAAAAATGTGTATGATAACTGAAACTCATTTAAGAATACCTTACTAAATGCCCCAAAAGCCACATTTGAGGAAGAAGGCTGTACTGGTCAAAAAGACCAACTGGTTTAGAGGAGAAGTGAAGCCAGCGATAATATTATATAAAAACAAAGGGGAAATTGATAGTAATGAATATAAATCAGAAGCTAGGAATTGTAGAAAATTGATAAGGGAAGCCTGGTACACAAGGAAAAAATCTATGAGCAGCAGAGTAAAGGACAATAAGAAGGAATTTTTTGAATATATAGGAACAAAAAGAATCCTGACAATGGTATCAGTCCATTACTAGACTGAAATGATAGGATTATCAGCAATAATGCAGAAAAGGCAGAAGTGTTAATAAATATTTCTTTCTGCGTTTAGGGAAAATATAGATGATATAGTCCATCGTACGGTGATAAAACTCTTTCCATTTCACTAGTATCTCTGGAGGATGTTATACAGTAGCTACTGAGGTCAGATTTTTAAAATCAGCAGATTTCTTGGCTTACAGAGTTTTAAAAGAGCTGCCTGAGGAGCTTGCTTGACCATTAATGTTGACATTCAAAAAGTCTTGAAACATTAGCAAAGTTCCAAAAGAAAGCTAATGTTGTGCCAATTTTTTTAAAAGGTAAACAGAATGACCATGGTAATTATAGGCCTATCAGCCTGATATCAATTCTGGGCAAGATAATGGAGCAACTGATATGGGACTTGATCAATAACGAATTAAGGTAATGTAATTAATACAAATCAACATGGGTTTATGGAAAATAGATCTTGTCAAACTAACTTGGTATCTTTTTTTTTTTTTAATGAAATTAAAAGTTTGTTTAGTAAAGGTATTAGTATTGATGTAATAGACTTCTGTAAGGTATGACATCTTGATTACAAAATTAGAATGATCTAAAATTAACATGGCATACATTAAATCAATTAAAAACTGGCTAACAGGTCTCAAAATATACCTGTAAATGGGGAATCATCATCCAGTGGGTTTATTTCTACTAGATCTGATGGATCGATTCTTGGCCCCACGCTATTTAACATTTTTATCAATGACCTGGAAGAAAACATAAAATCATCACTGATAAATTTTGCAGATGAAAAAAATATTGGGGGAGTGGTAAATAATGAAGAGTGATCTGGATTGCTTGGTAAACTGGGCACAGTCAAACAATATGCATTTTCATATGGGTAAATGTATATATCTAGGAACAAAGAATGTAGCCATCCTTACAGGATGAAAGAGTCTATCCTGGGAAGCAGAAACTCTGAAAAAGATTTGGGGGTTGTGGTGGATGATTAGTTGAAAATGAGCTCCCAGTGTGACACTTGGCCAAAAGAAATAATGCGATCCTGGAGTAGAGAGGATATTTTTGCTGTGTGTGACACCGGTGCAATCACTGCTGGAATACTATGTCCAGTTCTGGTGCCTGCAAATTAAGAAGGATGTTGATAAATTGAAGAGGGCTCAGGAAGAGACATGAGAATCATTCAAGGATTAGAAAACATGCCTTATAGTGACAGACTCAAAAAGCTCAATCTATTTAGTTTAACAAAGAGAAAGTTAAGGGGTGACTTGGTTACAATCTATCAGTACCTGTATAGAAAAAAATATTTAATAATGGGCTCTTCAATCTACTAGAAAAGGGTACAACTTCCAAAGGCTGGAAGTTAACCAGTGGTTCTCAACCTGCGGCCCTTGGGCCTCTTGCGGCCCAATCAGCACACGCCTTTGGGCCATGTGACATCCGCAGGGCCATACAGGTAGATTTGGATGCGGCCCACATAATACACTGCGGGCCGCACTAAGCTAGACGAATTCAGACTGGAAATAAGACAAATTGTAATTAGAGCAATTTACTAAGGGTCATGGTGGACTTTCCATCCTTGTCAAGTTTTAAATCTGGATCTGATGTTTTTCTAAAAGATACGGTCTAGGAATTATTTTGGAGAAGTTCCATGGCCTGTGTTACACACGTGTTAGATTAGATCAGTGGTTCTCAACCTATTTATCATTGTGGGTCGCATATGCTCTGTGGGTGCTCCAGGGCTCAAGCACCTATGGGGAAAAAAATAGTGGGTGCTCAGCACCTGGGAGTCAGAGCTTGAGTGTGGAATGTGATGAGTTCTGTGCTGCTAACAAATTCTGCCCTCGGGGCAGGGAGTTTGTTTATGAACAGAGGCAGGGTGATTAAGATAACAAAAGGCTTGTCATTAAATTAAGAATCCTTAGATGATCCTGAAAACATTCCCAGGCACTCCAGTTAAAAGATAAGAAACAAAGGGTAAGGATAAATGGTCCATTTTCAGAATGGAGAGAAGTAAATAGTGGGGCTTGTACTGGGCTGTTCAACATATTCATAAATGATCTGCAAAAAGGGGTAAACTAAGGTGGCAAAGTTTGCAGATGATACAAAATTACTCAAGATCGTTAAGTCTAGAACAGACTGCAAAGAGTTACAAAGGAATCTCACAAAACTGGGTGACTTGGCAACAAAATGGCAGATGAAATTCAATGTTAAATGCAAAGTAGTGCACATGGCAAAATTTAATCCCATCTATACATACGAAATGATGGTGCCTAAATCAGCTGTTACTCATCAAGAAAGAGATCTTGGAGTCATTTGCAGTATTCTGGAAGCGCTATGTTTCCAGAGTACTGCAAATTCACAAGTATCCTTCTCACTGTGCCTGTATCATCCAGAACTCATTCTCCATCTTCAGAAGACTTAAAAATTATCTCTAGTCATCAGTGGTACAGACGCAAGTGAATAATGTAGCTGTCTTTAATGTACATCAGAACAATACCAGAGAACCTAATGTAAATAAGATTGCTGATAGTTTCATCCAGAAAGCTACAGTAAGGCATAATGTCTTTAAACTGGGATATTAGTGAAAACAGCTTGTAGGTGATTGCAATTATTTTAATGTACTGTAATTCATGATAATGTAGTTATGTAGTTCATAACCATTGAATTATTATTAAAATAGTAAAGATACCAATGATAGACACATTCAACAACTAGAATATGAAAGAAGTGAATAAATATGCTGAAAATAGCCTCCCCCCAAAACTGGCAGAGTGCCTCCCTCAACCACACACATCTCTTCAAAAGCACCCACTGCAAAAACAAAAATCAGCGCCTATGTGCAGCCCACAATCTCTTATGTGGGCCACATCCAATACTACCTTTATGGCCCTGAGGATGTCATATGGGCCGCAGCTGTGTGCTGATTGGGCTGCAAGCGGCCCACAGGCCACAGGTTGAGAATCACTGGATTAGATGGCCACATTGGTCCCTTCTGGCCTTGGGATCTATGAACCCGCCCCTGAGAAGGCGTGCTGGGGGCTTCTGATTCAAGGAGAGAGATGCTGAACTGGGGGTAGGGACTGGAGGGACTGTGTATAAAGACTAAATAATTTGGACCCCAAGAGAGGAGCATTCTAATTACTTTGGACTGAGGTGGTGAGTGACTGAGGAACCCTGTGAGATGGAAAACTGAGGCAGAGTTCTGCAGAGCCACTCCTAGCCACAAGCCAGTGCTTGGGTGGTAGCACCGAGTTACACCCTTGTTCAGAGTTAAAGTAGCTGTGCTGTGATGAAACATGCATGTTTCTTGCACTTTATATGAATGTATATGGAGGAGAATCCGGGGAACTGCGAACCGGTCAGCCTCACCTCAGTCCCCAGGAAAATCATGGAGCAGGTCCTCAAGGAATCCATTTTGAAGCACTTGGAGTAGAAGAAGGTGATCAGGAACAGTCAACATGGATTCACCAAGGGCAAGTCATTACTGACCAACCTGATTGCCTTCTATGATGAGATAACTGGCTCTGTGGATATGGGGAAAGTAGTGGACATGATATATCTTGACTTTAGCGAAGCTTTTGATACAGTCTCCCACAGTATTCTTGCCAGCAAGTTACAAAAGTATGGATTGGACTATAAGGTGGATAGAAAGCTGGCTAGATCATCAGGCTCAATGGGTAGTGATCAACGGCTTGATGTCTAGTTGGCAGCCGGTATCAAGCGGAGTGCCCTAGGGGTCGGTCCTGAGGCCAATTTTGTTCAACATCTTCACTAATGATGTGGATGACGGGATGGATTGCACCCTCAGCAAGTTCGCAGATGACACTAAGCTGGGGGGAGAGATAAATATGCTCAACGGTAGGAATAGGGTCTAGAGGGACCTACACAAATTGGAGGATTGGGCTAAAAGAAATCTGATGGGGCTCAACAAGGACAAGTGCAGAGTTCTGCACTTAAGATGGAAGAATCCCATGCACTGCTACAGATTGGGGACTGACTGGCTAAGCGGCAGTTCTGCAGAAAAGGACCTGGGGATTATGGTGGATGAGAAGCTGGATATGAGTCAACAGTGTGCCCTTGTTGCCAGGAAGGCTAACGGCATATTGGGCTGCATTAGTAGGAGCATTGCAAGCAGATGAAGGGAAGTGATTATTCCCCTCTATTCAGCACTCGTGAGGTCACATCTGGAGTATTGCGTCCAGTTTTGGGGCCCCCATTACAGAAAGGATGTGGACAAATTGGAGAGAGTCCAGCGGAGGGCAAAGAAAATGATTAGGGGGCTGGGGCACGTGAGTTATGAGGAGAGGCTGAGGGAACTGGGCTTATTTAGTCTGCAGAAGAGAAGAGGGTGGGGGAGGGGGAGGATTTGATAGCAGCCTTCAACTGCCTGAAGGGGGTTTCAAAGGGGATGGAGCTAGGCTGTTCTCAGTGGTGGCAGATGACAGAACAAGGAGCAATGGGCTCAAGGGGCATTGGGGGAGGTCTAGGTTGGATATTAGGAAAAACTGTTTCACTAGGAGGGTGGTGAAGCACTGGAATGCTTAGAGGTTTTTAAGGCCCCGCTTGACAAAGCCCTGGCTGGGATGATTCTATGAGCAGTACATGACTGATCTATGTTGTTCCCATTATTCATTTCCTTGATTTAAATGCTTGGGTTTTGGAAATGTGATCAGTAAGTACATTGTTGTCACTTAGCTACCTTAACTAGCTTTTGAATGTGACTTGGTTGTGACTCGGTTTTGGAATTAATGTTTAATACCAACAACTAGTACAGAATATGTATTAGAAATTCTGTGATTCTGGGTGGATAAAGAAATTATACTGTGATCTGAACTGAAGCAATCTTAGTTTAGTGTTTGACTGTGAAGTAGTGGATAAAATGCTTGTGTTTTGCACAGCCTGAGTTTTTTGCAATTCATGTTCTTAGCAAGCCATATCCTGGGCTCCACCTGTTAAGTCTGTGTGGCTGTCAGTATGCACCCCAAATTGTAAAATACTTGGAGGGAATTCTTGATACATACTTGCTGAATGAGCTACCAAATATTTACTCTTGAGGGGAGCTGAGCACCTGCCGCTCCCTGTGTAGGCCTTCTATTGAAAGCAATGACAAAACTCTCCATAATGCTAATGGGAGCAGGATACCATCAGGATTTTGCAGTGAGCTTGCACATGTGAACCCCTGTACTTGCATGGAGCCCAGTGGCTTGCATTAAATTGTGTGTGGGTGAAGGAGTCTTTCTGTAAGGAAAAGCTTGCAGGATCTAGGCCTTAATGTATATCAAAATGACCATGACCTTTCTAGATATGCCTTTTTAATTCTCTTTTAGAGACAAAATAACAGGCATAATCCATGCATTACTAAAATCCATAGATACTAAAATATCAGAACTAGCTACAATAACTCATCCATGTCATCAGTGCTATCTGTTTTCCTTTAAAATTCCAGTTGTCATTATTAAACATTTTATTTTTGCTTGTAACAAAGTAATTCACTCATTTGACCTTTTAAAAAATTTCTCTGACAATGTTACAGGTCATTAAATATTCATTTTTAATCAGTATGAAGCAGAGTGGCTCAGGTCATGAAAGTAACTGAGGAACTATAAATTGGGTGAACAAGGGTATCATAATTCTGAAACATTACATTGCACTGCACTGGAGCCAAGTAAAAGCATAACTCTTCCCAGAAGCAAGTTCCCCTTCTTGCAAAAATGGGAGCAGAGCAAGGAACTTTCTGTGGGGAAAAAATTAAAACACAATGAAGAACCCTCAGCTTTGTGCTGGCTGTCATGTGAGTTAATTTGCAATGGTGTCACTAGTAATAACTGTGACAAGCCCAGCCTTGCACAATACATGCATTATGAAATAATTTAAGAATAGATAAAATAGCTATTAAACCCCCTTCATTCTTAATATTTTAAAGTATAGATCTTGCAAATGGATCCTTCCAGGAGCATCACTGCACCCACAGGGAGCCAGGCTGAGTTGGTGGAACTTTATGTGGGGGCAGGGTACATGCAGGCAGATCTATTTGCAAGATCTTTCTAGCCCATAATGATTTTAAAGACTTCCATTTGTCAAAAATAATATAACAGCAGTAGGAATAATTTACAGTATGAATGACACACTTACGTTCCTTGTTGACTTGAGCCATAATTATATATGAATAGACTTTTAAAAATAGGTATAAATCAGCATAATGTGATTTGCAGTGAAATACATGAAGAAATTCATTATTATAATTGCTGAAAAGGTAGAGAGAAGAATTTTCCTAAGGCGTCACTGAAAGACATAGTTGAAGTAGCTTTAGGCTACATATAGGTCTAGGAAGAGTATACATAAAATATTCAGCATTATACCGCAATTAATTTTAGCTTCTACGCATAAAACATGCCTTTCTTTATTTCTTCATGTGAAAGATGTAGTAGTAAAGAGAATACTGTAAGTGGATACAATGTCTATAGGTTGCATTGGCTCTGGAAAGTATTTTTTAAATCAGCACTTTAACAGTTGATTTCCCAAAATTACTTAAACCCTTTCCCATAATTTGTCCATCTATATTCCTTCTGTCAGTCAGGATTGGGCATTAAAATGAAATCCACATTTCACCACAGGAGTTCTACCTAAGCAACAGTACCACAGCTTACTGCAGGAAGATGAAGAACCCAATTTGGTATTTAAATGAAGCCAGCTCAATCAAAATTCTCATGCAAAGAAGCCTTCATTTTGCTAATGTAATCTGGAATGCAGACAAAATGCATTTACTTGTTTTACGTTTCAGCTGTGAAAATACTGCAAAAGACATGCTGTCATTATATTAAAGGTTTGAGGGGGCAAGAAACGGAGGATTATATCTTTTCTACATTTTGCATTAGCAAAAATTAGTTTTATATGTTTGGCAGATTTTAATTTTAATTTTTTAAAATTTTCATGGATAATATAGATGTTTAAGCATTTCCCCCCATTTTTATGGATTTGAATGTTGACTGCTGCGGGCAGTTACGGGTCGGGGGGGTCAGACAATAGTTATTTAATGACAGTAAATGTTGAGATTCAAAAAGTTAAAGCTTTATAACCATTAGATACGTGTTGTCAATATCACATGTCAAAATATACAAACTAAATTTCCTGAAATCAAACTCTGAGTTCCCAAGCAGCATTTTTCTTTTTTTTTTCCTGTCTGTAAATTTTAATTATTGATGGAAATATTTTTGTTTTGTGTGAACAGCAAAATAAGCATTTACTGATAAAAATCTAATCTTTGCACATCTAATTTTGTGTTCTTTAGAAAGAAAATGAGATAACAGCCATATTAAACATACAATAACCTAACTTTACAGACCAACCTATGTCAGAACATTGTGTGTGTTTTGTAGCATCATTGACTGCCTGGTTTCATTACAGCTCAGGAATAGTATCTAGTGTCTTTGATTTTTTTTTTTTAAACTTTCTGCAGGGCCAGCAGAGGGAAAATAAAATATACAGATTTTATGGTCCTTTCAAAAACAGGATGAAAGCCTGCTTGATTTGTAGTAATTCTTGCTTGCAATAGGTCTACTAATATGAGTAAAGAGAATAAGAACCCGTATGGGCCAAATTCTTACTTTCTTGATGGAATGGTACATAGAAAAAAAAAGATTTAGAATGTTGTACTTCCCAATCAGATTATAATCACTTTATGGCAAATCCAAATTTGGGGCCTAAAACTGACAGTATCCCTTTCAACTGCAGCTCTGCTCTGAAAATTGACTGTGTAACTGTTGTTATTCAAACACAGTTGTGTGTATTCCTGTTAGGACCTCAGAACCAAACAGCTATGGTAGAGCAAATTGGATTTTATTTTGCCTTGTGCATCATGAACAGAATTGTTTACTATGTTCCAATGACAGAGACAATGTTGCCTTGTTACACCTGTGTAACTCCACTGAAAATAATTGAGCTGCACTGGTGTACCTAAGAGCAGAATATTGCCTGCAGAAACTAAGGCCCAGATCATCCCCCAATCCCCAAGATCCACAGAGGGGACCCTCCATGCTCCATTCATAGCTCTATTGCACGGTAGGAGGTGTCACACTGTCTGGAATGGCTCACAACTGAGAGTGCCTAACTCAGGAGGGAAGACTGTCAGAAATAGGGCAGAAACCCCAAACTGGCTGTATGTTCTATAATTAGATTTCACCAACCCAGTAACAAATGTGAACTCCTGGATGGATCACTGTTACCTGTCCTACCATGGAGTTCCCTTAGACTTTTCAGTCTATCTTGCCACCCAGACAACTGACCTTTGTGATAAAAGGTCACTTAAACCTAAAATCACACCACATCAGGTTCCTTCCAGTCCCAAGAGATCAGTCACTTACCCCACATCAATTGGTACTCTGGATCTTACACCAGAGACAACATTGGCAGCCAATTCTTTAGTAATTTATTAGCTAAGAAAATAGTTTATTAGCTAAGAAAAATGAATGAGAGTTATTGAGAGGTTAAACTAGGGTTGCCAACTTTCTAATCGCACAAAACCGAACACCCTTACCCCATTCTCTGCCCTGCCCCTTCTCCGAGGCCCCACACCTTGCTCACTCCATCCCCCATCCCTCTGTCACTCGCTCTCCCCCACCCTCACTCACTTTCAAGGGGCTGGGCAGGGTTGGGATGTGGGAGGGGGTGAGGGCTCTGGCTGGGGGTGTGGGCTCTGGGGTTGGACCAGAAATGAGGGGTTCAGGGTGCGGGAGGGGACTCTGGGCTGTGACAGGGGTTGGGGTACGGGCCCTGGGGTGGGTCCAGGGATGAGGGGTTTGGTGAGCAGGAGAGGGCTCCTGCCTGGGGTGTGGGTCCGAGGGGTTCAGAATGTGGGAGGGGACTCTGGGCTGGGGCAGGGGGTTGGGATGTGTTGTGGGGGGGTTGAGGGCTCCAGCTGGGGGTATGGGCTCTGGGGTGGGGCCAGGGATGAGGGGTTTGTGTGTGGGAGAGAGCTCAGGGCTGGGGCAGGGGGTTGGGGTGCAGGATGGGGTGTGGGCTCTGGGAGGGAGTTAGGGTGTGGGAAGAGGTTCTGACCTGAGGCAGGGGATTAGGTTGCAGGAAGGGGTTTGGGAGTGCGGCTCAAGGCAGCGCTTACCTCAGGCAGCTCCTGGAAGCAGCTGGCATGTCTGGCTCCTGGGCGGAGGGGCCAGGGGGCTCTGTGCGCTGCCCGCACCTGCCAATGGGAGCTGTGGAGTCAGCACTCGGGGCGAGGACAGCACACAGAGTCCCCTGTGCCTAGGAGCTGGACATGCGGGCCACTTCCGGGAGCCACGTGGAGCCAGGGCAGGCAGGGAGCCTGCCTTAGCCCTGCTGCACTGCCGACCGGACTTTTAGTGGCCCGGTCAGTGGTGCTGATCAGAGCCACCAGGGTCCCTTTTCGACCAGCCATTCTGGTCAAAAACCAGATGCTCTGCAACCTTAGTTAAAACAGGTAAACTATATGTACAGGTGAGTTACAGTCTATAATTCCAAATGGTAGCAGAGATGTAGTAATCTGCCAGTTTCCCCAAAAGTGTCTCAGGGCTACCAGGAATAACTCTGGGGATCTCTGTCTTCTCATTCAGTTATTCTGCCCTGTTAGAGTCCAGAGATGAAGGATCTTTTTTTGAATCCATATTTATAATATCTTCACACAGAAAGCAAGCTGACAGTGTCTCTACCTACCTGGGCTTTTCTTTTGACTATGAGCAAGGGATCCACTTTGAGTTTCTGACCTCAGGTCATCACCACAATGGCCATTTGCTTTGGAAAAAGAACAGGAGTACTTGTGGCACCTTAGAGACTAACAAGTCTGTTAACTCTAAGGTGTCACAAGTACTCCTGTTCTTTCTGCGGATGCAGACTAACACGGCTGCTACTCTGAAACCTGTCATTTGCTTTGGAATTAGCCTTTTCTGTTAAACCCTTTAAGTCCTTCATTAGTGTTTCACAAGAGTTCTTTGATGGGTTATTTAGTCACAGGGTACCACGTAAATGTTGGTAGTTACATTATAACAGGAACAAATAAGTGAAAACAATACAAGTAGCATTTAGCAAGTTTTCATTAAGTTGAAACATCTGAATACGCACACGTATACATTTAACACTTTGATCTATACCAGAGGTTCTCAAACTTCATTGCACCGCGACCCCCTTCTGAGAACAAAAATTACTACATGACCCCAGGAGGGGGGGGGACCGAAGCCTGAACCCCGCCGCCCTGGGCGGGGGGGCCAAAGCTGCTTCAGTCCCAGGCAGGGGGGCCCGTAACCTGAGCCCCGCTGCCCAGGGCTGAAGCCGAAGCCTGAGCCCCACCACCCAGGGTTCAGGTTTCGGCCCTGGGCCCCAGCAAGTCTACCGCCAGCCCTGGCGACCCCATTAAAACCTGGTCCTGACTCACAGTGTACTATACTAACACACAAGTGAATCGGCCTGGGGCTCTAACCTGAGCTGGCACCTGGTTTGCCAGTGTCACAGCACATCCCCTCCAGGACCCTGCAGAGGCCTATTCACAAGTCTCCCCTGGCGCAGCCACTGTGGACCCACCACCAGACACTGGGCCGTCATGGCCTCACCTCTTCCTTGCCCTGCGGCACCCCTTCCCGAAGGCCCCCGACTGCCAGCTGCTGCCGCCTGGTGATTCTTCCTCCTCTCCTTCACTCTACACATACTCCAGAGGTCCCCGCTGCTTGCTGCATCCCCCCCCCCATAGGGGCAGGGGGGAGAGGAGGGACATGGCAGGTAAGGGGGGGGTCTCGCAGCAGGCGGGGGGGTGAGAAGGTGAGTGGCAGAGGGTCTAGGGTGGAGTGGGGGTGGAATGTGGGCAGGGCCACAGGTGGAAGAGGCAGGACAGGGAGCTAACCACTCCCAGGGGAAGCTTCATCCACTGCCCATGGTTTCAAGCCTTCTATTTAAAAGGGTCCCTCCCCCACTTTCTTTTTCTCTCTCCTGGCATGGTGGTTCATTTAGGATGGAGAAATTCTAGCCAAGCTGTCTTAATGTTTTCCCATTAACCTCAATGGTTCATCATTTGTCTTTTCCTGGGTTGTGGAACACTAAATACCTGGAGCTAATCTCATCTAGTTGGGGAGGCCGCCCTTCTCTGCCTGACTGGTTCATTTCCCTGCTGTGAGATGGAGCAGACTGTTGCAGCACAAATCATGAGTGCAGCTCTACACGTACACAAATACAAAAACTCATAAGCACTGTCTATATACACATTTCATAATGACCATCAAGTTCAGAACATTTCAAGCTTTCATAAAAGATCTTACTCAACATATTTTATACACAATACCATGGTATGCAACCAGTTGATTTGATAGCTTATTCTTTGGGGGTGCAGACCCCCCCTTCTCCCCTGGGTTGTCTGGACCCTGATTGCCACAGAAGGCAAAGCTGTTGAAATAAGATCGGATTCTTAACAGCAGGCACAGCAGCAGCAACTCCTGATGGAGACAGAAGTGGTCTTGCCTGTATCCATCCACCTCTTTGTCTTCAAAGGAAGATCTGTTTCTCTCTTTTTCGCACTGCCAGCCCTGCCTTCCCTCTGAGCAAAAAGGAAAATACATCGATTTTGCATAAATCTTTCTAAATGTCTCAAACTCTTATACTACGAGAAGCTACACCAGGGTTTTCAGAAGGTCCTGCGGATGAACTTCCTGCAGCCTTCCCTCCAGTTGTTAGTTGATTTAAAATGGCTTTCAACAGAATCCTCATGTTGTAGGCTAAAAGATGGCATTTACAGATATGGAGGTGGGGAGTACAAGCAACGTACCCCTGCACAGCTCTGCATGGTACATGCACAATTAAAATATGAAACAGTGGATAAACTTGTGTAAAACTGAATGAATTTTAATGCATTAAGAACAGATTTTATCTGCATTTTTAGTCTGCATGAGGTATATACCAAGAGGTATTATTGCTCAGGATAGTAAATGCGTCTTTTAGGAAGTAAATCAAGAAAGGAACTCACTAGTTTTTGGGCATCGTGAAAGGTCTCACTATTATGTAGTGATGCAATATTGCATCATCTTGTGGTGCTGGGACTCTGAAAGAGGAAGTAAATGGGAACAAAAAGGAGAAATGTATAGAAAGTTCATATGCCCAAGCAGACCTTCAATCAGAGAAAAAGCATTTTGTGACATTTTAAAATCTAAGATACAGATAGGAGAAGTCGCAGTAGCCTCTGGAATATTCTCACCAAAAATGCTCTGAGTCTAAACTGGCTATATATAGAACACAATGAAAAACTCTTTATTCAGCTTTCTATAACTGTGTACACTAATACCCCTTGCTTTTAGCCTACTAGCTAGATTTTTCTTTTTCTTAGTCCTTGTAAGATGAACTGCTCTGTGTGTGTAAGTATGTGGGATGTTGATATGTATGTGTATCTGTATGAGTGCATGTGTATATTGGAGTAATACAATGGGTTACCTTTGGTAAGAATTTTATTAGGGGATTTGTGATGCATTTTCTTATGCTGGTAATGTTAAATGCTTCTATTTTAAACTACTGTGTTTATTTCTTTAGATTTAGGTAATGTAAATCTCCCGCCCCCCTAAAAAAATCCTATACAAGAGTTCTAGGCATCCTCCTACCTAACTAATCTTGCAACATAATACTTGTTTGCTTTTTAATGATACTGTTAAAAAAGGAACAAATAATCTCAACTCAGTTCAGCCCCTAATATGAAGGGGCAAGGCAAGATGGCTATAGAAAAGTAGTGGGAGATTTATTAGCTCCAGGCTAAACAAATCCCTAGTACCAGGATAAGTGAAATGGCAGCTGCTCCAGGTCAATTAAGACACCTGGGGCCAATTAAAAACTTTCCAGAAGGCAGGGAGAATGCTAGGTTGATTGGGACACCTGAAGCCAATCAGGGGCTGGCTGAAACTAGTTAAAAGCCTCCCAGTTAGTCAGCTGGGTGTGCACATCAGGAGCTGTGGGAGGAAGTTGCGCTAGTGGAGAGGCTGAGTAGTACACACCATATCAGGCACAAGGAAGGAGGCCCTGAGGTAAGGGTGAAGTGGATCTTGAGGAAGTGAGGGCTGCTGTGGTGGAAGTAGCTCAGGGAATTGTACATGTCATGTTTCTAAAAGGTCAGCTACCATAGCTGATACTATTAGAGTCCCTGGACTGGAGCCCAGAGTAGAGGGTGGGCCCGGGCTCACACCCACCTTTGCCCCCTGATTAATCACTGAGACTGGGAGACAACAGAGACTGTGCAAGGAAGGATAACTTCTCCTCACCTCCCTCGCTGGCTTATGATGAAAATGGCTCAGTAGACTGTGACCCTTGTCTCTAGAGAGAGAAGGGTTACGTGGAGGGTCACAGTGAGCCTCTGAGGCTAGCGAAATCCGCCAGGAAACGCAGGACCCATGGAGGCAAGGACAGAGCTTTGTCACACTAAGTAAATCAGACACAGAAAAACCTCTTTCCCACCTCCCATCATCTCTGGGAACATGCCTTCAGTCTTCTTCAAAAATTGTGTGAAACAAATAGCTTTTGCAGCACATGCAGAAAACTACTAAACTTGCGCTCTTCTGGACCAATAGCAGGAGCAAGTTCCAGAGTCCCGAGGCTGCTAGGGGCTGTTAGCAGAGCATTCTCTTTCATAGTGAGGGGGATCCAGCTTAAGTTCCTCTGACCACAACTGTGGCAGTGTGTTACAGGGAGAGAGGCAGTGCTTCATTGACACAAATAGCTTTGGTGGAGAAAATGCCTATATTTACACTGGGAAATATAGCTTTTCCCTTTTTTTGGACCATTGTCCGTACAGCCAGCACTTCAACTAAAAGCAGATATAATAGATCAGAATCAACCCTGGTGTAGCAGATGCTTCATGTATGTTCTTTTTATAGAAATGAAAAAGTTGAAGCAAAATCCATAATATTTAGGTACCTACAAGGTAGAAAACAGCAGCACTCATACATAAGTTTCAGACAATATAACTTTGCATTATGAATATCTTTGTTAGCTATCACACATAGCTTTGTCGTGTGGCCATCTACTCCAAGTGAATGGACCTTTGAGGGTCTGCAGGGGCTCAGGTTTGCCTGCACAGAACATCTTGCAGGATTAAGGCTTTAGACTATATGCTCTTTGGGCCAGTGAACATGTCATTTTATATGTCAAAGCACCATGCACTCTTGTGGTGCTGACCTGGGTGTATGGCTGCACACTTCATGGCCTCCAACAGGGCCATGGCTGATAGGGATAAGAATACTGAAGTAAGGAACATATGGAATGGTACCAGGAGGGATGTTCATGCGGAGTCCCAGATTTCTTCCTGCTCTCTCTCACAGAATCCTCTCAAGAATCACTTCCTGACTCCCATTGTGCTACCCAAGGAGTAGAAGGCGATGGGTGGGTGATGAATCACTACAGTGCCTTCAAGAGAAGGAGCACACATCCTTCAAGCGAGAGGCCATTTAAGCGGAGTTCCCAGCCACTGTGGAGAAGAGGCCAGTACAGGGGATATTTCCTTAAGCTGACAGGCTGGTGGTTTGCATATCGCTATCCTTAATCTCTCAAGGAGAGAAGACTCTGGTCCTGGTTCTGCAGTTGAGTCACTCAGCAGCATGTATGCTTTAAGTATTGAAATATTGAATAGTGGGTACCGTTTGGGCACAGTTCTGAGGCGACTGATGCAGAAGTGGTAGGTACTGGGGATCCAAGTACTGTGGCACTTGGTGCCAAGGTTCTGAGTGCTGGGATACTTGTTGCCAGGGGGCAAGGGGGTCCAAGGGAAGTGCAGTTTGCAGATCTAGTGGGTACTGGTTGTGCTCTTAGTGGTCAGTACTGGGGCACCAGCAGAGGCCTTTTCAGACTTTTGTCCTTCTTAAGTTGCACCCACGATACATCAGAAGTCTGACTCATGTGTCTCTACTTGCTAGGTGCTAGAGGTGGTGACCTGTGACTTGGCTCATCCCTGGGGTGGGGCTCCTTTCTTCTCCTGTCAGAAGATGTCAGCTCCTGAATAGTAATGGATAATTGGAGCCTTTGAGTAGATGAGGCCCAGGAGCTGAGGTTGTTGGGGTGTAGGCTTACTGGGGCATGAATGGAGAGAGACTCACTGTGGTTTGGCTGTGACTTTCCATTTGCTGTCTGAGAAGGCTTGCAGTGACTTCTCAAGGAAGAACAGCTTAAGGTAGGCCTCTCTAGCTCTGAATGTTCTTAGAGGAGTTTCATACAGAACATTGCTTCAGGATATGTTCC
The DNA here is from genome assembly GCF_015237465.2 of Chelonia mydas. Classification (NCBI taxonomy): domain Eukaryota; kingdom Metazoa; phylum Chordata; order Testudines; family Cheloniidae; genus Chelonia; species Chelonia mydas. The sequence goes on from NC_057849.1 coordinate 320,609,836, forward strand.
TCTCCTATGCAGAGCAGGCACCAGGATACACATCATTAACAGCTATCAAAGCATCACAAGGGACAAGTCTTCATTTCCCAAAGATTTAGCTTCAACGTGTTGCTATCACACCTGTATTGGAAGTGGAGGAGGTCTAGCCTAATAAACTATCTATGATACATATTAGCCAGTGGGCAGTTAATCATAGAAACGAATTAATAATCTTATCTAAAGGAATACTAGCACAGTGTGCAAAGGGTGGACATTTCAGGTGTTCAATCTTGTTACAGAAAGGAGGAACTGAGGTGCAGTTGGTTCCACTAAAGTGGAGCACAAGGACATCTAGGGCACAGGTGCAATCTTAATAGACATTGCCGGCCAGAAGGATCCAATCTTGTACACATGGGGTGCATGTGCATCAAGTGTAGAATTAATGTGGACAGAGCCAGATTAAAGAGTTTTGGGGCTCCCTCCCCACCTTCCTCAAACTAGGCAGAGCTTGTGACACAGTCTAAATGCAAGAACATCTTCATTTGATTATTAGATCAGAGAAGACTTTTTAAATATGAAATATATTAAATTTAGATGTGGCGATTTGATTTATAAAAAAATCTCGTACCCTCTTTCCTTTTGCCCTGGGAAACATTTGCTAAGGAAGCTAATCACTTGAGTGTATTTATTAAATGTGACTTAGAAATGAACTCGTCTGAGCCCAGCTGGCTCCCATTTATAGGGGAAAGGGTCCCTGACTAAAGAACTTGCTGGAGACCATACAAATCAGAAGAGAGCAAGTACATTAGCATTTGGATCTCTGAGCCTCCTGATACAGAGACACTTTACTGCCTTTGGAAAAGCAGGCCAGGCTAAGAGGAACTTTATCAGCTCCTAATGGAAAGAGTCTCTGAGTCTCAGCTAGCTCTGTACACTAGTTTGATCTGAATTGATACAAAGAAGGGACCGATTCAGACGCTTATTGTGGGATTGGACTTCAGCAGCTGAGCAAGCAGAAAAGCTGGTCCTTTTCCCCCAGGAAGAAGGGTGGACTTGGGTGCCATGGTGGCCAGCTACCACATCTCTGAAGAGAACACCATGGCTCCTGACACCAATGACAGAAGGAGGCAGAATGAGCCAAATTTGAGCTGAACCCTGAAAAGGGACCCAGGACACCAGACCCCTACCAGAAGCCCCCTGCTCTTATGTGGCTCTGATCGCCACGGCCATCTGGGAGAGTGCTGAGAAGAGGCCCGGGTGCCTAGGGAGCCTAACCTGCCTGTGCTTCTCCCTAGGGCTCCAGACCTGAGTGGTGCTGCAATCCTGTTCACCAGGTCATGACACCATTCACTGAAGTTTGGCCTGGACACATCTGGTCAGGGTCCAAATAGGTTTGCCACCTCTGAAGCAGAAAAAACAACCACTGTCTCCACTACCAGCCTGTCCCTCCTCTTACCCTCCCAGGTATCGCACCACCACCACGAGTCTGGAGTCCCAACCCATGAGCCCTCACACCCACCCACTTCCAAAAGCCTCAGCCTAGGGAGCCCCCACTTACGTTGCCCTCCCAGGAGCCCCTGTTTTCTGGCACCGAGAGAAGCTGGAGCTGCCATGTCAGGATGTTGAGGGCCTGGCAAATGAAGTAGGACCTGAGTGATGCACCACAGTGCTCCCAGTGGCCATGTGGAAGCAGCAGCTGGCACTCCCCCGTGTGCACACAGCAATGGTTGCATTTTGCAATGTGTCATTTTTTTACAAGCTACTTGTAAATTACAAATGGGAAAAAGAGACACCCGCACACCCTGCCCTGTCGCACATCGCAACAGAGAATGCAGGAGAAAATACAGCGAGGCTGGTTAAAAACTGACCAAGTGGTCAGGGGGGACCCCTGTGAGTGGGGGCCTTGTACAAGTGTATTCAGTGCACAACGGTTAATTCAGGCCTGCATGTGGACTGTCACTCGAAGAACTGGGCATTACACTGAAATGACTGGTGTACTCAGAGAGTTTCACAAAAGGAAGAGTACAAAAAGTGAGAATCCTCTGCCCTGGCTAATGGGGAATAAGAGCTATATTCATCTGCGTAGGATGGCAATCCGATTTAAACAAAGTGCATATATTAAAACAGCAGCTTTTGGAGAAAAACAAGTTCTATCTTTGTACTACAGCCCTATGCCTTGAGAGAAGGGAGGGCCTTATGGTTAAGGTGCTTGAATGGGACTTGATAGAGTGGGGTTTGATTTCTGGCTCTGTAACATGATTCGTTGGTGACCTTGGGATGCTTAGATCCTATCCCAATGCTCATTGAAATGATTGGACTCCCATTAACTTCAATGGGCTTTGGGGTTGTGCCTTTAATCTCTCTCTGCCACAGTTCCATAAAAGGCAGTGTTATCTTGCCCATTTCTCCCACCCTTTGTCCTTCTTGGTAACTTAAGTTATAAATTCTTCAGTATTTCCTCAGCACAATAGGGCCCTGATCTCGTTGAGGGTCTTCAGGTATTACTGTAAGGCAAATAATAAATAGCAATGGCTCAACTCAAGACGTTAAACTGGTTCACTTTTTCATAATGTAATTAAGAAGATGGTATATAATTTTGTCTTCTGTGAACATCCTTTTATTTTTCACTTTGCTTTTCCTTTACAGGGCTTTACTCTTCAGAGCGTAAACTCTGTGGAACAGGAATTTAATTATTTGTTTGTTGTTAATATATCTAACTTACTGCCAAGCGGTATGTACATTTATGGCACCCTATGAATGATAAATCACTCACTATATTTGGGATGTATATGAGACCATTGTCTTATAGTGACATCTGCTGGGAAGGTGGAAAAATAATAATGACTGCTTCTCTCATTAGTAGTATTTTTCAAAGAAAGGGGAAATAAAGTACCTTTCTCTGTGACCTTATTTTATTTCTGCTACAGTCCATAGAGTTCCTAAGGGCCCACTTTACTAGCAAGGAAGAGTGGTCCAGTGGTTAGGGTGTTAGTCTAGGACTTGGGAGACTCCAGTTCAATTCCTTGCTGTGCTACAGAGTGTATGATGTTGCGCAAGTCACTTAATCTCTCTTTCCATGGCTCCCGGCTGTAAAAGGGGGATAATAGTAGTTTCCTACTTAACAGAAGTGTTGTGAGGATAAATACATTAAAGATTGTGATGTGCTTAGATACTGTGGGGGACCATGTAAGTACCTCAGATAGGTGTCTCTTCTCCATAAACTTAAAGACTACCTCCTCTTCTTTCTTCACTAATTCCACTTGGGGGAGGGGAAGGAAGGACAATTGTGTGGTTAAGGTACAGACATTGGAGGCAAGCAATCTGAGATCTCTTCCCAGCTCTGCCATGAGCTTGAGCAAATCATTTAGCCTGTATGTTCAATTCCTTACCCCTCTGTAAGTGTGTGTGTGTGGTAATATTTACCCACCTCAGAAAGGTGGTGTAAAGTTTAATTCATTAATACTTGTAGTAAATGTTAAGATTTGTAGATGGAAGATGATCTAGAAATACAACATGTGTGTAACAGATGAATGACAAAGAAAGTACACTGATGCAGCAAAAGGCATTATCATCAGGAATTTGGGATGGCCACACAGAGTTATCACCCCAAATGGGTGCTTTAATATCACATTAAATCATCCTGTATTCTGTTCTTGCCACATAAGAACCTAGGGTGGATTCTGAACATGCATTAAAAATGAGGAGGGGAAGAGCACAAAGGAAAGCACAACCTTGCTGAGTGTGATACTGATATACTTGGAATGATTGCTGGATTAGTCATTGATGCATGGACTAACTAACTTGCTGACACATCCTAAACATGGCCAATGGTGTAGGGGGATCTGATAGCATGAAGATCAGTAAGCATCCTCTAAGGCAGGTCAAAGGACAATCTGGAGGAGCATGCCAGTGCTAAAGATGGTGTCTGATGTTGCACTTGCTCCAGGTCTGCTGTCCTGTAATTACAGAACACTAAGCTCCTTACTGATGTTACTGATCTTTCACTTCCTGCTGCTCTCCATTCTCCACATTATATCGCTCCTACCTTGCCTTTCTATGTACCCATCACTCCCATCATTGCTTGTGGATTTTTCTACTGTTGCATTGGTGTCTTGCACTGTTCCCTGGCTCAGTAGCATATTGCCTAGGTGCTGTAGAGTTTATTTGCTCTTGTTCATCTATTTAATTTCTCCTACTCCATCTTTCAAATGATCCAACCTGGTATGAGGGACTGCATCTGTGATGTCAGATGTGATGAGAATTATGGGTTACCTTCCCACACAAAGATATTAGTCTCACCCCAGCCTTATCCCTTTGGCTGAATGGATCTTTCTGTGTTTCTTACTAGAAGACCCCTTTTGAAAATGCCCGATGTAGCCAGAGGCGCTAAAACTCTCCTTTTAGCCATCCTCCATACTGCCAACTTTTCATGCACAAGTTTTTGAAAATTCTGGCCCATATAAATAAAGTGAACCTACCCAGGCTTCAATTGTTAGACAAGTTTGAACATCTATCACACAGGAGGAAGTTTTAATAACCATATGTAATATGAAAAATAGAAAAGTCCTGGACCCAGATGGCTTGCCAATAGAATATTATGAAACACGAAGAAAAACAGGTATGACCTGTCAAAAATGGGTTTAATTTGGAATTGATGAAGAAACAGACGTTTCTGTTCAAACTAATTAAATGTTTGTTCTAAAACTGGAAAGGATCTTACAGCATACAGGCCAATTTTCTTATTAAATTCAGAGGTAAAGATTCTAGGTAAGGTATTGGCAAAAAGTCTATATCAGATATTACCGAGTTATATCAACAAAGGCCAGATAAGATTTATCAAAGACAGGTATCTTAATAATCAATATAAGAGGGGTATAAGGAATATTACATTCAGCTCAAATAAAAAGAACCTTCTAGTACACCTATCGTTACATGCAAAAGCTTTGATAGACTTAACTGGAATTACTCTAAAATGATACTAGGAATAGACCCCAATTCATGGAAAGGATAGAAATATTATATGCCTATCTCCACGCTGTTATTTATATGAAAGAATACAGCTCTGATACAGTCTCTCCAAAAAGGCACCATAGCAAGAGAACCACTTGCCCAACTTACTTGTAATGAATGTTTTTTAAACAAGGTGTCACTGTTGCTGGAGGACAACATACGATTGCTACGTACATATTACCTGTCAGCTCTGTGTTCTTGGGGAACCAGGGTGCAGTACCCAGCCTGTCTGACTCACAAAAGACCTTCCCACCCCCCTGCCCCCGCCACCTCTGCTTGAACCAAATCTGCATCAGAAGAAAGACTTACAAAAAGCAATGAAAAGGCAGTGGGAGGCACACCTAAACCCCTGGGGTAAGGACGACAGGATTAAGGAAACTTCCCTAGCCTCATCTGCATCTCTATTAGCATACAGAGCTCAGTAGTTATCAGGCCAATTCTAGTAATAAATCCTTTATTGGTATCCAAAATAGTGAAGCTCCCTAATTGCATTGTGAGTTCCCTCCAAAGGAACACCGCCCATAACCAGAAATGATCAGCTCCTATTGTCTGGCCTGAACAAAACAACTTGCGTATATTCCCTTGAGCCATCAGTTTACACAGAAACGAATCTACTGTTCTCCCATGAACCATTGTTGTTTCTCTGCAAAAACCCCTACCCATGCTCAAGTAAGTGTTCTGATGCCTGAATCCAAAATCTGCATCCGTTCCACTGAGACTTCATCTTCTCCTGACTGATTGTGCTGGGGGCTCTGCCTGTCTCCAGCACTCCAGACCCTCAGCTACCACCACCACCTGGGACCTCCAATCAATTCAAGCTTCACGGAGTGGTGAGAACCCAGCTCTCTCTCTCTCTGTATAGCCTTCTGACCCTGACTTGTGTGATGAGTTATAGTTTTTTAAACCTAACTTTTATAATCAAATTTAACAAAAAGAAAAGGAGTACTTGTGGCACCTTAGAGACTAACCAATTTATCTGAGCATAAGCTTTCGTGAGCTACAGCTCACTTCATTGGATGCATCCGATGAAGTGAGCTGTAGCTCACGAAAGCTTATGCTCAAATAAATTGGTTAGTCTCTAAGGTGCCACAAGTACTCCTTTTCTTTTTGCGAATACAGACTAACACGGCTGTTACTCTGAAACCAATCAAATTTAAGTTAGATTTAATATTACAACTGTTTTGTTTGTTTGGCTCCTCTATGGTTATTACCTGGCAATAAATAACTTTCATGCTTAAGCTGGTTGCCTCTCTCTCTTCCCCCTGCCCCCCCCATGGGTGTGGTTTTTTTGTTTCCTCATTCGCACTGGAGCAACGCTTCTTGTACCTCAGCTAAAAGATCCCTGCAGCACCCAAAAATCCTGTGGAGTTTGCTCATCAAGTGGGTTACTACCAGAGCAGTTGTAACATGAAATTGGGGATAGGGAGGTGCTGAACCTGGGCATATGAGGGTGGCAGCTTGGAAGTGCTGCTCGACCCAGACTGCTCAGGCGTGCTCTGTTCCGGTCTGATGCTCATATGAGGGTGACATCTTGGATATATGCCATCATGTGCCAGCAATGCCCTTCTGCCATGTACATTGGCCAAACCAGACAATCTTTACGCAAAAGGATAAATGGACACAAATCTGACATCAGGAATCATAACATTCAAAAACCAGTAGGAGAACACTTCAGTCCCCCTGGTCACTCAATAACAGACCTAAAAGTGTCAATTCTTCAACAAAAAAACTTCAAAAACAGACTCCAATGAGAAACTGCAGAACTGGAATTAATTTGAAAACTGGACACCATCACATTAGGCCTGAATAAAGACTGGGAGTGGTTGGGTCATTATTAAACCTAATTTCCCCTTACTGTTACTCCCACCTTCTTGTCAACTGTCTGAAATGGGCCACTCTCATTACCACTTCAAAAGATATTTTTCCTCCCTTGGTATCCTGCTGTTAATTGATGTGTCTCCTTAGACTGACCTCACACTTGGTAAGGCAACTCACATCTTTTCATGTATTTATACTTGCTCCTGTATTTTCCACTCCATGCATCTGATGAAGTGGGTTCTAGCTCACGAAAGCTTATGCCCAAATAAATTGGTTGGTCTCTAAGGTGCCACAAGGATGCCTCGTTGTTTTTGTTGATACAGACTAACACGGTTGCCGCTCTGAAGCTTGGAGGTGCTGTTTGACCCAGCCTGCTGAGTCCAGGGACATATAAGGGGTCAACTTGGGAGTGCTGATTGACCCGGTCTTCACAGACACACTCTGTTAATGTGTGTGTGTGTGTGTGTGTGTGTGTGTGTGTGTGTGTGTGTGTGTGTGTGTGTGTGTGTGTGTGTGTGTGTGTGTGTGTGTTCATCTGATTCTGGGGCTGAAAGAACCCAGCCCTGGGGAACCTAGGTCCTGCAGGATAGCTCTATGGGGAGGGAACTTGCAGAGGGAGAAGGAGAATACAAGTGACACAAGCAGTACATTCCTAGAAATACAGAACACCCCCGCCCAGGAGAGTATCCCTAATAAATGAGCATACGCCCAAAGTAATGGGCACAGCCGGTAACAAAATAGGGAAATTTTATTTAGTTCCAGCCTGTTTTTTGTTTTGTTTGTTTTAAAATTACTGGCTTTTTTGGAGCAAGTGTTTGAGAAAGTCTCTAGCTTTAAAGTGAACTACAGTAAATCAGAAATGTTAGGAGTATTTCTCTAAAACACATTAATAAGATGTGATTTAAAAACTTGGATTTTAATGAGCACTCAATAAAATACCTAGGCGTATGTAAACCTGGTGATAGAATCTCCTGGCACCAGAGTTATCCCATTCCCATGTGTCCCTCTGGGGATATACCTATGGGATAGATGTGCCAGAACCCGTTGATTCTACTTTATTGTTGTGCCAATAAGAATCATCATTCGGAACTGGTATCATTTTGTTGCATCACCAGGTGGAGTCCTACCACTGGGAAAACCAGTTTCCTGCAGCTGGGCTCCTCCCTATAGTAAAACCATTATTTTAGGGGTGGACCCCGTGGAATACAAAGACTAGACTAGACTAGACTGTGACTAGAACACAATCACAATTGAATTTGATGACTCTTGTATTAGTCTCTCAGGAAGTTTCAGGCATTACAATAAGGCTTGCTGCTCTTTATCTGCCCTTGTCATCTCTAAGCAGTTACTGTTACATATGCAAAATGTAGGTCACATTCTTTTAAAAAGTTACAATTTCAGTTGATGATTTTCGCAGTTTGATTCAGACGTGTACAGATATATACTAATCTGTCACACAGGATATATAAGAAAACACCCCCCCCACACAAAAAAAATCCTCCTCCCTAAACCCCAGGGTGAAGATTGTGGTGGAGCACTTTGCTCTTCTAGCACAAAGGATCTATCTACAAGAAGGGTACAGGTTATTTGTGCAGGAGACAGAGCTTTGACAGGGGATAGCCCAAGACTGGAATGAACTCCCCCAGGAACTCAGGACTATCACAGACCTCTTCACCATCTGCTCCAAGAGCAAGGTGCATTTCTTTGACCTAGCGTTCTCTAACATAAACATAAAACAACATGTTTATATATTATAAAGTAAATTCCAGAACAAAACACTCCACTGTTAACACTTCTCCCTCTGCACTATTGGGAGGCACTCAGATACTACAGTGATGAGCATAGGTGCTGGAACTAGAGATGCTGGGTCTGCTGCCGCACCCCCTAGCTTGAAGTTGTAATAACAACCCAAATACAATGGTTTCCGCCTTCAGCACCCCCATTATAAAAATGGTTCCAGCACCACTGGTGACAAGCATGGTATATGAACCTATATAACAGTGTTTCTCAAACTGGGGGTACTGACCCAAAAGGGAGTCATAAGGCTACTCTAGGGGAGTCACGAGTTCAAAATAGGATTATCAGACGTCCAGGTTTTCCTGGATACGACCTCTTTTTTGGTCCTCCAATCTCTCTCTGGGAAGATTTTTTGAAATACAAACAAACGTCTTATTTTTCCCTGTTTGTGCTTTTCCCTTGCCCTCAGAGCTGGGAGCGCGGAGAGCTGTAGCTGCTGGCCAGACACCCAGCTCTGAAGGCAGTAGAGAAGTAAGGATGGCACGGTATGGTATTGCCACCCTTACTTCTGTGCTGCTACTGGCAGCGGCACTGCCTTCAGAGCTGGGCGGCTGGAGAGCAACAGTTGCTGGCTGGGCACCCCGCTCTGAAGGCAGCACCGCCACCAGGAGCCGTGAAGAAGTAAGGGTGGCATGGGATGGTCACTTAGCTCTGTAGGGTTCTGTACTGATGCTGCAAAAGTTACGTCTGGTACCAAGAGAAGAGTGTGTGTGTGTCACAGCCTGAAATATTTTCAAAGGGGGGGCCCAGTAAAAAAATTTGAGAACCCCTGCTATATAGAACAGAATAGATCCTGGGACCCTGACAAAGGGGTCAGAGCCAAGGATTGCATTTTGGGACACGTAAGCTTTTTCTTTCCTTTCTGTAACTTAAGATGAAAATGTCTTACCTAGTGTAGATTATGCAAAATGTAAATCTAATAGTAATATTAGATGAACGGTTTGTTTTTGTTTTTAGTTCCCTTAAACAGAGGTAGAGGAAGTTCTGGAACCCAACTCTCACTCACTGTCATCTTGGTCAATTATATTCTTGTTCTTGATTTCCATTGCTGCGGAATATGCCAATAAGTGTTCTTTCACTAGAAAGTACAGTCTGTAAGAACACAGCTGCAAGTTTTGAAGATGCAAATATCTATGAAATATTCCTTCAGTTATTCAGATAATTAGTGTTAAAAAAACATGTTAAACTAAAAAGGGTTGAGTTCATGTGGTGCAGCTTTTATGGGTCTTCTGCGCTCTCATTTTGTGGATTTCCTATGACATATAGTCCTAGGGCAGAAAAAGCTATTCATTTTAATAAAATAATAAATATTCCTGAATGACTATAGCCTACAATGACAAATTATACTAAAATATAAGAATAAGGTCAGACAGAAAACTACCTTGTTTGCCTCAGTAGGCTCAGTCCTTTTTAGCCTTGGAGACTCAGGTTTGGGGCAAGGTGAATCCTTATAGGTGGCACAGCGTCCTGCTACTCCTCTTCTCAGTCAGTCCCTTGTGCTTGTTTTCCTTCCCTTCTGGGGAGTGAGTGCAGCCTCCCTACTGGGAAGGTTTGGTGTCTTGCTGCAAACAGCCTACTGGCAGCTTCCCTGCTCCTCTCACTTCCTCACTCTCCCCCCTCCTGCCACCCAGGGGAGGGTTTAAAAAGGTCCCAAGTAGTTGGAGTCAGCTGAATCTAATTGGTTCCCTAGCAACCCCTTTTCCAGCTGAACCTTATTGCCCCATGGTTCTCTCTCCTCAGTGGATAGGGAGGGGCCTTTTAATCCCCTGGACTAATTACTACCCCCCTTTTATAGCTGTTAGTCCTGGGTTTACCCCATATCCCCCCCACACCCCCGCTCAACACTACGGGGTTGGGCTACTTGGGTCGGCAAACAGTGCACTCTCGACAGGTCATCCGCATTGCCATGTTGGATTCCAGACCTATGTTGTACTCTGAAGTGGAAGGGTTGAAGCGACAGGAACCATCTCGTCACTCTGGCATTTTTGTCTTTATTTTGGTGCATCCACTGCAGAGGGGCATGGTCCGTGACAACGGCAAACCTCCATCCCAGTAGATAGTAGAGGAGGCTTTCTACGACCCATTTTACCGCCAGGCCTTCAACAGCGTATTTCCGTTCCCTAGGCAGGAGCTTCCTACTGAGGAAGAGGACGGGGTGTTGGTCGTCCCCGACCATTTGTGAAAGTACCGCCCCCAACCCTACATCAGAGGTGTTGGTTTGTAGGATAAACTCCTTCCCCCAGTCTGGGGCCATGAGTATGGGGTCAGTGCAGAGGGCCGTCCGTAGATGTGAAAAAGCGTCTTCAGCCACGGTCGTCCATCTTACTATGTCTGGGCCCCGAGCTTTCGTTAGGTCCGTTAATGGGCATGCCCTGGTGGCAAAGTGGGGAATGAACCATTTATAGTACCCCACTAGTCCCAGGAATGCCCTGACCTGTTTTTTTCGGAGTGGTCGGGGCCACTTCTTTATAACTTCTAACTTGTTGAGTTGGGGCCTCACCATGCCCCTCCCCACTATATACCCGAGGTATTTGTCTTCAGCTAGCCTGAGCAAACATTTGGAGGGGTTTGCCGTCAGCCCCGCCTTCCTCAGGGTATCCAGCACTGCCTCCACCTTCTCCAAGTGTGTCTCCCAGTCGGGGCTATATATGATAACGAGATAGGCTGCCACATACTTGCCATGTGGTCGCAACAGTTTGTCCATGAGCCTTTGGAAAGTAGCGGGCGCCCCATGCAACCCAAAGGGGAGGACGGTGTACTGATATAGTCCCTCTGGAGTTGCAAAGGCCATCTTCTCTTTGTCGGCCTTGGCCAGGGGGATCTGCCTATAGCCCTTGGTCAGGTCAAGGGTAGACATAAACCGTGCTTTTCCCAGTCTGTCAATTAGCTCATCTATCCGTGGTATAGGGTACGCATCAGACTGGGACAGCTCATTCAGCTTTCGGAAGTCGTTGCAGAACCTCATGCTGCCATCCGGCTTAGGCACTAAAACCACTGGACTTGACCATTGGCTATGAGATTCTTCAATGACTCCTAAGGCCAGCATTTTCCTGACCTCTGTCCTGATCTCCTCTCTTTTGGCCTCCGGGATCTGGTATGGCTTGACGTTCACCTTCACTCCAGGCTCTGTGGGTATGTGATGGTGAACCTCAGTAGTCCTGCCTGGCTTTTTTGAGAACACATCCTGGTTGCATTTAATCAGGCTGATCACTTCAGATCGTTGCTCCAGAGTCAACTCTGGAGATATTCCCACTTGGTCGGGCTGGTTGCTTTTAGGGGATGGTGCCCCTAGCGCAACCACATGCGCTTCTCTATCCTGCCATGGTTTCAGCAGGTTTATATGGTAGATCTGCTCCAGCTTCCGGTGACCTGGCTGTCGGACCTTATAGTCGACTTCTCCTATGGCTTCTATTATCTCATATGGCCCCTGCCACCTGGCCAGGAGCTTGCTCTCTGCCATGGGTATGAGCACCATTACCCGGTCTCCCACCTGGAACTTCCGGGTCGTTGCTTGGCGATTGTAGTATGTCCGTTGGGCCCCTTGGGCCTTCTCCAGGTGTTCGTGCACAAGGGGGGCGACCTGGGCTATCCTGTCTTTCATCTGCAATGCATGTTCAATGATGTTTCTCCTGGGGTTCGGCTGTTCTTCCCAGCCCTCTTTGGCCATGTCCAATATGCCCCTGGGGTGGCGACCATATAACAGCTCGAATGGGGAGAATCCAAGCTTGGGGAACCTCCCATACAGCAAACAGCAAGTAAGGCAGCAGGGCGTCCCAGTCTTTCCCGTCGTGACTAACCACTTTCCGTAGCATGTTCTTCAATGTTCGATTGAAGCATTCGACAAGACCATCGGTCTGGGGATGATAGACTGACATCCTGAGGGTCCGTATATGGAGCATTGTACATAGGTCCTTCATTAACTTAGACACAAAGGGGGTCCCTTGGTCTGTCAGGATCTCTTTAGGTATCCCTACTCTGGAAAAAATCCGGACTAATTCTTTGGCTATGGTCTTGGACATAGTGTTCCGTAGGGGTACGGCCTCAGGATATCGGGTGGCATAATTTAGTACTAGCAGAATGTACTGATGACCCTGGACTCACTTCTCCAGTGGCCCTACTAGATCCATAGCTGTTTGCTCAAATGGGATTTCAGTAATTGGTAGAGGTACCAAAGGGGCCCTTAGGTGTGGTCAGGGCCCATGTAACTGACATTCCGGACAGGAGGTACAATATTGCCGGACCGCCGCATAAATGCCAGGCCAAAAAAACCTCTGCAGAATCCGATCAAGGGTCTTATCTACCCGTAGGTGGCCCCCAAACAGATGGCTGTGGGCCAGATCCATCAAGCCCCTCTGATGCTTCTGTGGGACCAAGAGTTGTTTACGACTTGCTCTTGGACCCGGACTACTCTGTATAGCAGATCACCCCTAATCACATAATATGGTCCTGGGCCCTTGACTCTCCACTCCTCGGGAACCCCATTTACCTCGACTACTTTACGAATATTGATGTATATTGGATCATTGGGCTGATCCTGACCAAAATTCCCGAGTGAGGTCCCCATTTGTCCAAACTCAGGGGGATCTACCTCTGTCTCCCCCTCGGGGAAAACCCCCAGGGAACTAGGTCCAGCTATTGGGTCGCTGATCTCCTGCCCCGCCCCGCTGGCCGTTGAGCCACCTCTTTCCCCTACAAGCTTAGATTTCTGGTGCTGGGTCAAGATCCTTGTTCCCCTCCTTTTATCCGCCCTCCGTTCCCTCCGAGTCTTCCAGGGCTTTCCCGGCGGGGAGAACAAATCCTGGCCAAATTCCTGGAAGGCCTGTAGGGGCGGGGGGTTATCTATCTGGGCCACCCACTGGGTCCTGGGTTCATTATTTTCTTCCACCTTCTCCCCAGGGAGTAGGCTATCAAATCCCGGGAAGTCTCGTCCGATAAGGACTGGGTAGGGGAGTTTCGGAACTACTCCCACCGTCACCTTAGTGGGGTTTCCGAGAACTTCTATTTTTACGGGGATGGTTGGGTAGTACCTGACATCCCCATGCACACAGGATATTCCTGAGCATTTGGCCCGGGATAGTTGGTCCTGCCCGACCAGCTTTCCCGAGACCAGCGTGATTGCACTTCCCACGTCTACTAACGTGGTGGTCTCTATACCATTCATCTTAACGGGTCTAGTATATCTATGAGGGTCCATTGCAACCCCTACTAGACTTATTAGATCACATGGTCCCCCTATATCTTCTAGTTTGCATTGCATGGGTTCTTCTAGATTTGGACATTGGGCAGCGATATGCTACAATTCGCCACATGCATAACATCGGTCCCCTGCTCAGGGCAACCCCTGATTTTTCAGGCTACTGGGCTTTATCCCCCAAGCGTTTCTCCCCCAGTCCTCAAGTCTCTCTGGGACCTATGGCTGCTCTTCAGCCTCCTTCCTCCCCTCCATAGTCCGGCCTGGTGCTAGGGCAAACCGGGGCCTCAGCGCAGAGACTTGTCTCCGATTCTGGCACCTTCCTTTCTCGGTGGTCCGTGAAAGTTCTTGGGCTGCTAGCTGTCTCTCTACAAGGGCAACTATTTCATCATAGGAGGAGGGATCGTTTTGGCGGACCCAACCCCGTATGTCCGGCAGCAATCCCCTCATGTACCTGTCCAACACGAGGATTTCCACTATCTTCTCCGGTCCATGGGTCTCGGGGCAGAGCCACTTCTGGGCAAGGTGGATTAAATCAAATAGCTGGGACCTCGGCAGTTTGCTGTCCCGGTATTTCCACTCATGGAAGCGCTGGGCCCGTATGGCTGACGTCACACCCGACCTTGCCAGGATTTCTGCCTTCAGCTGGGGGTAATCCATAGCTGTCTCTGTGGTCATGTCGAAATAGGCCTTATGGGGCTCCCCACACAGAATGGAGCCAGGATACCTGCCCACCGGTCTTGGGGCCAGGCCTCCCGCAGTGCCGTCGTCTTGAAGGCAAGGAGATATGCCTCTGTATCGTCGTCCATAGTAATCTTCTGTGAATAGTTGTTTGCCCGCAGCGGGCTGGATCCCCTGCAGCCCATGCGTCAGTGTGGTCAGGGCTTTTAACTGGTTCACTACTTCATTCAGGGTGGCTCGATCTTGGGCCGCCTGGTTCATCAGTAATTGGTTCGTCTCCTGTTGGACGTGTATTGACTCTTGCTGGGCAGCCATCTGCACCCTGGTAGCCTCTTGTTGGGCCGCAGTGGCCTGTACCAACACCTTCGCTACATCCCCCATTTTTTTTTATTTTTATTTTTTGTGATTTACCCTCCCCTGAGATGGCTTGCCACAGAGCCTTACTCACTCACCACATCCCACCGCTGACACCATGTGTGGCAAAATACCTTGTTTGCCTCAGTAGGCTCAGTCCTTTTTAGCCTTGGAGACTCAGGTTTGGGGCAAGGCGAATCCTTATAGGTGGCACAGCGTCCTGCTACTCCTCTCCTCAGTCAGTCCCTTGTGCTTGTTTTCCTTCCCTTCTGGGGAGTGAGTGCAGCCTCCCTGCTGGGAAGGTTTGGTGTCTTGCTGCAAACAGCCTACTGGCAGCTTCCCTGCTCCTCACTCTCCCCCCTCCTACCACCCAGGGGAGGGTTTAAAAAGGTCCCAAGTAGTTGGAGTCAGCTGAACCTAATTGGTTCCCTAGCAACCCCTTTTTCAGCTGAACCTTATTGCCCCATGGTTCTCTCTCCTCAGTGGATAGGGAGGGGCCTTTTAATCCCCTTGGACTAATTACTATCCCCCTTTTGTAGCTGTTTGTCCTGGGTTTACCACAGACCCCAAACTCTATTAACAGAAAAAATGCTGAAGATTTAGGAAGGAAATCACAGCAGATTTAGTCAAAAATTTTCCACACATTTCATTCTCGTGAGAACCACCATTTCTAAAGATAGTATAGAGCAGAAGTTGTTGGGAATGGTGCAAGAAACTATGATAATCTTATTCTGGAAGATGTACATGGCTGTCTTCAAGTGGGTCTTTGATTTATAGACAATCACTGACCTCGGCTATCCGCTCTTAGCAAGGTAGATTAGCTACAATGATGGAAAAAACCCCTTCCTTTGCTGTAGGAAGCATCTACGCTACGATGCTACGGCAGCACAGCTGCAGCATTGTAGCTGTGCTCTGATAGTTGCTGTAGTGTAGACATAGCCTTAGTCAGGTTGAGTGGCACAGGAACCTTACAGCGAACTACTCTCTCTCTGCTGATCTTCCCAATCCTTCCACTTCTCTAGCATCAGCTCTCTCTCTCTTCTCTCTTCACCTTCACACATTCTAACTATTGTTAGCATGAGAGCCTTCTGTGAAGGCTCTCGTGAAAATCCTGCCATTTAGAACAGCCTTCCTGTAAAATCTCTGCCTCAAAGACTCTACATCTATTTTCAAATTTCATCTGATTACACATAGTATCTGAAAACTATTTTCCGCAATTGTTCAAATTCCTATTGTAGTAGACAAGCTTTACAGACAAATTTTCATCTTTTCTGCTTTCCCTGTTTCTCCCGTTGTTCCTTTCTGCTAATATCCATTACCTTTTAATTTTGTAACTGAATTATTTAAGTCTGTAATCATACCAGGATATAATATGACATATATTATACAAAATAAATCTGTACTGTAATGTATTAGTAATTAAAAGGAAGTGTTGCATCTGGAAACACTGACTCATTGTGGCAGGAAGCAATAGGAGGACTTGTGGTGATTCAACGCACAGTCAGGGAGAGGGACAGTCAGGAGGAAAATAGAGAAAGGGAAGGGGGAATGGAAGAAAAAAGAAACAGGCTTAGAGGTCTTAACTTGTAGAATAAATGTATATCTGTGTTACAGTCCAGAAATGATAAATTAGTTAAGATTTTCAAAAATAGGACCTTAAAGTTAGCCACTAAAATATTTATTTAAACTCTTAATAATGTTCTAATTTTCAGAGATGCTGAGCAACTTGGGCTCTCATTGCCTGTAAAGAGACTGGCGAGTGTTCAGTACTTCTGAAAATTGGGTCATACATTGCAAGTACTGAACACCCAGCAGCTCCAATTGAAGTCAATGAATTTAGGAACATAACTTTAAAATCTTGGCCTCAAGAAGAAGATTTATGAGAACAAAGGTCTGAAGTTGATCGTAATTGATTTGATTATATCAGTGCAAACGTTTGTGAGCACACATTTCTGTTTAAGAGTGGCTTATTTCCAACTTGGCTTAAATTGATTAGGAATGGGTAAAACAGAACTGAAATAAGCCACATGTAACCAAAATGAGACTGCTCACACAGGCATTTATACCAATTTAATTAAATCAGTTCAGATTAAATGAGTGCAATTTAGGTGCTTGAAGGGAATCAAATTTGGATAGTGTTAAATTCTTGATAAGTCTTGCCTTTATTATACAACTTTGAAGGCCTCTCTCTATCTTGGAAAAAGATTTACACACAATTGCTCGTTGGTTACTTGGATACTACCATCTGTCTAGGTGAGGCTGAACAAATAGAGAAAGACAATTGTATTTAAATACTGGTGATAGAGCTACTCAGCCTGGAAACAATGAGCCAGTGCAGTTACATATAGGATGAATTTGGCCTGAGTACATAAAAACAGTCATACTGGGTCAGAACAATGGTCCATCTAGCCCAGTATCCTGTCTTCTGATGGTGGTCAATTCCAGATGCTTCAGAGGGAATGAACAGGACAAGTAATCAAGTGATCCATCCCGTCACGCATTTCCAGCTTCTGGCAAACAGAGGCTAGGGACACCATCCCTGCCCATTCTGGCTAATAGCCATTTATGGACCTAACCTCCATGAATTTATCTAGATCTTTTTTTAAACCTGTTATAGTCTTGGCCTTCAATATCAAAGAGTTCCACAGGTTGACTGTATGTTGTATGAAGAATACTCAAAAAGTAATAGCAAAAAAATTTGTAACTACATCAGAAGCAGGAAGCCTGCTAAGCAACCAGTGAGGCCACTGGACGATCGAGATGCTAAAGGAGTCAAGGACAATAAGGCCATTGTGGAGAAACTATATGAATTCTTTGCATTGTTCTTCATGGCTGAGGATGTGAGGGAGATTCCCAAACCTCAGCCATTCTTTTCAGGTGACAAATCTGAGAAACTGTCCCAGATTGAGGAGTCATTTGAGGCTGTTTTGGAACAAACTAAGAAAGTAAACAATAAGTCACCAGAACTGGATGGCATTCACCCAAGAGTTCTGAAGGAACTCAAATGTGAAATTGCAGAACTACTAACTGTAGTTTGTAACCTATCATTTAAATCAGCTTCTGTACCCAATGACTGGAGGATAGCTAATGTGATGCCAATTTTTTTTTAAAAGGTCTCCATAGGTGATCCTGGCAATTACAGGCCGGAAAGCCTTACTTGAGTACCGGGCAAGCTGGTTGAGACTATAGTAAAGAACAAAACTGTCAGACACATAGATGAACATAATTTGTTGGGGAAGAGTCAACATGGTTTTTGTAAAGGGAAATCATGCCTCACCAACCTACTAGAATTCTTTGAGAGGGTCAACAAGTATGTGGACAAGCCTTTGACAAGGTCCCTCACCAAAGACTCTTAAGCAAAGTAAGCTGTCATGGGATGAGAGGGAAGGTCCTCTCAGTAACTGGTTAAAAGATAGGAAACAAAGGGTAGGTATAAATGGTCAGTTTTCAGAATGGTGGGAGGTAAATAGTGGTGTCCCTCAGGGGTCTGTACTGTGATCAGTCCTATTCAGCATATTTATAAATGATCTGGAAAAAGGGGTAAACAGTGAGGTGGCAAAATTTGCAGATGATACAAAACTACTCAAGATAGTTAAGTCCAAAGCAGACTGCGAAAGATCTACAAAGGGATTTCACAAAACTGGGTAACTGGGCACCAAAATGACAGATGAAATTCAATGTTGATAAATGCAAAGTAATGCACATTGGAAAACATTATCCCAACTACACATATAAAATAATGGGGTCTAAATTAGCTGTTACCACTCAAGAAAGAGATCTTGGAGTCATTGTGGATAGTTCTCTGAAAACATCCGCTCAATGTGCAGCAGCAGTCAAAAAAGATAACAGAATGTTGGGAGTCATTAACAAAGGGATAGATAATAAGACAGAAAATATCATATTACCTCTATATAAATCCATGGTATGCCCACATCTTGACTACTGCGTGCAGATGTGTCGCCTGATCTCAAAAAAGATATATTGGAATTGGAAAAGGTTTAGAAAAGGGCAACAAAAATAATTAGGGGTATGGAATGGCTTCCATATGAGGAGAGATTAATAAGACTACGACTTTTCAGCTTGGAAAAGAGACGACTAACAGGGATATGATAGAGATCTATAAAATCATGACTGGTATGGAGAAAGTAAATAAGGAAGTGTTATTTACTCCTCATAACACAAGAACTAAGGGTCAGCAAATGAAATTCATAGAATCATAGAATAACAGAGTTGGAAGGGACCTCTGGAGGCCATCTAGTCCAACCCCCTGCCCAGAGCAGGACCAATCCCAACTAAATCATTCCAGCCAGGGCTTTGTCAAGCCTGACCTTAAAAACTTCTAAGGAAGGGGATTCCACCACCTCCCTAGGTAACGCATTCCAGTGTTTCACCACCCTCCTAGTGAAAAAGTTTTTCCTAATATCCAACCTAAACCTCCCCTACTGCAACTTGAGACCATTACTCCTTGTCCTGTCAACTGCTATCACTGAGAATAGTCTAGATCTATCCTTTTTGGATCCACCTTTCAGGTAGTTAAAAGCAGCTATCAAATCCCCCCTCATTCTTCTCTTCCGTAGACTAAACAATCCCAGTTCCCTCAGCCTCTCCTCATAACTCATGTGTTCCAGTCCCCTAATCATTTTTGTTGCCCTTCGCTGGACTCTCTCCAATTTCTCCACATCCTTCTTGTAGTGTGGAGCCCAAAACTGGACAGAGTACTCCAGATGAGGCCTCACCAATGTCGAATAGAGGAGAACGATCACGTCCCTCGATCTGCTGGCAATGCCCCTACTTATACACCCCAAAATGCCATTGGCCTTCTTGGCAACAAGGGCACACTGTTGACTCATATCCAGCTTCTCGTCCACTGTCACCCCTAGATCCTTCTCTGCAGAACTGCTGCCTAGCCATTCGGTCCCTAATCTGTAGCGGTGCATGGGATTCTTCTGTCCTAAGTGCAGGACTCTGCACTTGTCCTTGTTGAACCTCATCAGATTTCTTTTGGCCCAGTCCTCCAATTTGTCTAGGTCCCTCTGTATCCTATCCCTACCCTCCAGCATATCTACCCACTCCTCCCAGTTTAGTGTCATCCGAAAACTTGCTGAGGGTGCAATCCACACCATCCTCCAGATCATTAATGAAGATATTGAACAAAACCGGCCCCAGAACTGACCCTTGGGGCACTCCGCTAGATACCGGCTGCCAACTAGACATGGAGCCATTGATCACTACCCGTTGAGCCCAACAATCTAGCCAACTTTCTATCCACCTTGTAGTTCATCCATCCAGCCCATACTTCTTTAACTTGCTGACATTAATTAATATTTTATTAATAAATTAATAGGCTGCAGATTTAAAACAAACAAAAGGAAGTATTTTTCACACAACGCACAGTCAACCTGTGGAACTCCTTGCTAGAGGATGTTGTGAAGGCCAAGACTAGAACAGGGTTCTAAAAAGAACTAGATAAGTTCATGTAGGATAAGTCCATCAATGGCTATTAACCAGGATTGACAGGGATGGTGTCCGTAGCCTCTGTTTGGCAGAAGCTGGGAATGGGCGAAAAGGGATAGATCACTTGATGATTACCTGTTCTGTTCATTCCCTCTGGGGCATCTGGCATTGGCCACTGTTTTGAAGACAGGATACTGGGCTAAATGGACCTTTGGTCTAACCCAGTATGGCCGTTCTTATGTTCATTAATTCATAAAGTGAATATAAATGATAAGAGTCACATGATATGGAATTGAAACACATTTAATTTCATACACTGTGTGCAGTGTTTCAGTATATACAGGACTCCTGACGGTCGAAATGACAGACTGGACTTCTACATAGAGTGCTTCCGCAGACATGCACAGGCTGAAATTGTGAACAAACAGCATCACTTGCCCCATAGCCTCAGCTGTACAGAATGCAATGCCATCCACAGCCTCAGAAACAACTCTGATATTATAATCAAAAGAGCTGACAAAGGAGGTGATGTAGTCCTCATGAACAGGTTGGATTATGAACAGGAGGCTGCCAGGCAACTCTCCAACACCACATTCTACAGGCCACTATCCTCTGATCTCACTGAGGAGTACTAAAAGAAACTATACCAGCTGCTCAAGAAACTCCCTGCTACAGCACGGGAACAAATCCACATGGACACACCCCCAGGGCCCCGATCAGGGGTATTCTATCTGCTACCCAAGATCCATAAACCTGGGAACCCTGGAAGCCCCATTATCTCAGGCATCGGCACTCTTACAGCAGGATTATCTGTTTATTTGGACTCTCTCCTCAGACCCTACACTACCAGCACTCCTAGTTATCTTCGAGACACCACCAACTTCCAGAGGAAACTACAATGTATTGGTGATCTTCCTGAAAACACCATGCTGGCCACCATGGATGTAGAAGCTCTTTACACCAATATTCCACATGAGGATGGACTACAAGATGTCAGGAACAGTATCCCTGATGAGGCCACGGCACACCTGGTGGCTGAGCTTTGTGACTTTGTCCTCACACACAACCATTTCAGATTTGGGGACAACTTATACCTTCAAGTCAGTGGCACTGCTATGGCCCCACAGTATACCAACATTTTTATGGCTGACTTAGAACAACGCATCCTCAGCTCTCGTCCCCTGGCACCCCTCCTCTACTTGTGCTACATTGATGACATCTTCATCACATGGACCCACGGGAAGGAGGCCCTTGAAGAATTCCACCTGGATTTCAACAATTTCCATCCCACTATCAACCTCAGCCTGGACCAGTCCACACAAGAAATCCACTTCCTGGACATTACAGTGCAAATAAGTGCTGGTCACTTAAACACCACCCTATACCAGAAACCTACTGACCGCTATACTTACCTACATGCCTCCAGCTTCCATCCAGGACACATCACATGATCCATTGTCTACAGCCAAGCCCTAAGATACAGCCGAATTTGCTCCAATCCCTCAGAGAGAGACAAACACCTACAAGATCTCTATCAAGCTTTCTTACAACTACAATACTCACCTGGGGAAGTGAGGAAACAGACTGACTGAGTGAGATGGGTACCCAGGAATCACCTACTACAGGACAGACCCAACAAAGAAAATAACAGAACACCACTGGCCATCATGTACAGCCCCCAGCTAAAACCTCTTCAGCACGTTATCAGCACGATTTACAACCTATCCTGGAAAATGATCCCTCACTCTCACAGACCTTGGGAGGCAGGCCAGTCCTTGCTTACAGAGAGCCCCCCAACCTGAAGCAAATACTCCCCAGCAACTACACACCACACCACAGAAATGCTAACCCAGGAACCAATCCCTGTAGCAAACCTCATTGCCTACTCTGTCCCCATATCTACTCTAGCGACACCATCAGAGGACCCAACCACATCAGCCACACCATCAGAGGCTCATTCACCTGCACGTCTACTAATGTTATATATGCCATCATGTGCCAGCAATGCCCCTCTGCCATGTACACTGGCCAAACCGGACAGTCCCTACGTAAAAGAATAAATGGACACAAATCAGACATCAGGAATGGTAACATACAAAAGCCAGTAGGAGAACCCTTCAATCTTCCTGGACATTCTATAACAGATTTAAAAGTAGCTATACTTGAACAAAAAAACTTCAGAAACAGACTTCAAAGAGAAACAGCAGAACTAAAAATTCATTTGCAAATTTAACACCATTAATTTGGGCCTGAATAGGGACTGGGAGTGGCTGGCTCATTACAAAAGCAGCTTGCCTCTCCTGGAATTAACATCTCCTTATCTATTATTGGGAGTGGACTACATCCACACTGATTGAATTGGCCCTGTCAACACTGGTTCTCCACTTGTGAGGTAACTCCCTTCTCTTCATGTGTCAGTATAATAATGCCTGCATCTATAATTTTCACTCCATGCAAACGATGAAGTGGGTTCTAGCCCACAAAAGCTTATGCCCAAATAAATCTGTTAGTCTTTAAGGTGCCACGGGACTCCTTGTAGTATATAAATGTAAACTCAAACACCAATGGATAGAAAATTGTGTCACAGTTCAGGGCAATTGCACAGGTATTTCCCCTCAGTGGTCCAACAAGGGCACCCACACCCACTTTCAGGCTTTCAGCTCCCCAGCTATTGCCTTTCTTGGGTGGACACCTGGGTCTCACTCCCTTCTAACTGACATATTTCCAGGCTGCACAGTTTGCTCTCTTCACTGTGTTATTCCCAGCAGAGATAGGCTGCCCAGCACACCTGCTTGCTTTCTCTTCAAAGACTGATAACAGAGTGATTTCCAACTGTTATAAGTTACCAGACAGTTCTATTTTATTCCTAAGGTAAAAACACTACAGAAAAAACATTAAAGACAGTAAAAGAACATATACACATGCTAATAAGGCCAGGTCTACGCTGTAAACGTACATCAGTATAACTACGTCGCTCAGGGGTGTGAGAAATCCACACTCCTGAACGACGCAAGTTATACTGACCTAACCACTAGTGCAGCTGTGCCACTGCAGTGTTTTAAGTGTAGACCTGCCTAAGCTTACCAGGCATCACCCCAACTCTAACATGGGCTCTGGCAGGAGCAGTCCTTTGACGCTTCACCCAGGAGATTTCCTTTGTGGTCACAAGTTCATCACAACTTCAAATCAGAACAAGCGTACTCAGATCATATTTAGTCCACCCTTTATACAGTTCAGGGGTCTTTGATCAGAAGTTTCCAAAAACAAGTAATTAGTATACAATGGGTCTCTCGCCTCAGGGCATAGCTTAAAAATATTGACTTCAGAGAAGAATTCGCATTCTCCTCACCCCCACATACTTCCTAGGAAATCCACTTCACAGGTATTGTTCCAAAAAGCCCTTTGAAGTTCCTAATACCTTCCAGAGATTACATTAATCTTGTCTACCTGCTAAAGAAGTTCCATACAACCACACAGAAGTACATAAACCTTTGCATTTTTAATACAAAGATGCTTAATGTAACAACTCCAAAGAAGTTAAACTTAATTAAATAAAGTTTAACTTAATTCAGTGAGGTTTGTCCAGGATGTCACAAATATCACAACTAAAAATTGTGCAGTATGAAGTCTGAGAAAGAAGTGTGTTAGTAGACAACTAACCCCCCAAATCCTGCACTGTGTAGTACTCTGGTGGACTGCTGCACCCATGTAGAGCCGCATTGAAGTTGATACAGCTTCGTGGCGGCACAAGTCTTTCCACATAGGTCACAATGCAGGCTCAAGACCAAATACACCTTCATACTTGAATAAAGAGGTCATGATTATCTACTGCAGATTTTCATAAACAGACTAAATCAGTAAAGAGTGGAAACAATCTAATGCCTGATTATGCAGTAGAAAAGGGCCAAGTTCTACAGTCCTTATTCAGACTTGACTCACTCAAATCTCCCATAGACTTCAACATTTAAGTGAGTAAGGACTCAAGTTATACAGGCACATAAAGAGCAGTCCTGCAAAATTCAGGTAGTTAGACTGATTGACCTAAATAAAAGGGTTTTTGAACCATTCTCAACAACGTCTGTTCTATACTATCTTTAGAAGTGGAGGTTTCCACAGAGAATGAAATGTGTGGAAAATGTTGACTAAATCTGCTGGGATTTCCTTCCTAAATCTTTAGTATTTTGTTCTGTGTTTATGGAATTCAAAGTCATAATTAGCAGTCTATTTGGTCTTACATTTGTATTTTAGTATCATTTGTCATTGCAGGCTATAGTAATTTAGGAATATTTATTAGCTTATTAAAATGAATAGCTTTTTCTGCCCTAGGACTACAGGTTATAGTAAATCCCAAAATGAGAACATAGAAAACTCATAAAAGCTGCACCACATGAGCACAACCCTTTTTAGTTTAAGGTTGCTATTTACCCTAATTATCTGAATAATGGAAGGAATATTTCATAGATATTTGCACCTTCAAAATTTGCATCTGTGTTCTTACAAAATGTACTGTCAAGTGTAAGAACACTACATTGGCACATTCATCAGCAATGGAGATCAAGAACATAACAATGATGCTAAGTGTGATGGTTCTCGGGGTACCTAGGACTGTGAATCTCCTTGTTACCACCTGCTTCCAGCAGGGAGTCTTGTCTGCAGTGGCTGGGTGTTAGCTTCATAATGACACCAGCCTTTCAGCCACTCAAGCATTCTCCTCTGGGTTATGCCAGCTCTGTCTTTGCATTGCAGGTTAACAATAGGTCCACCCCAGTCCTGGAGTCCCTTTGAAGCATTCCCCTGTGATACCCAGTCCCCCTTCCTTCCCCCCACCCCCGCCCCGACTACTCTCAGAAATCCCAGGTCCTCTGCCACCAAAGGAGCAGTGTAACCCAGTTTCACCTTGAACCACTGCTCCTGTATAACACAGTTTGTAATGAAACAAAAGAAGGTTTATTTAAGAAAGAATAGAGATTCCACTAGAAACAAGAGAGAGTGATGGAAACAAATGGTTACACTACAAATTGTGAACTGGGGCTTGCACTTCTTCATAGTTACTTTTCTTATTAAACAAGTAGGTGTCCCTGCAAAGCGCAGTCTGCTGCAGAGCGGGCTGGCTTCCCAGGAACCAGGGGCGATGGATTCTTCCTAAAAGTGTGGGGGGGAGGGCATGAGGCCCCATCCTCTCTGTGGCCCCGCCCCATCTCGCCTTTTTCCTCCTAGGTCCCGCCCTCCTGGCCAAGACAGAAGCCAGAGCCTGGCTGTGGGGCCCAGGTCCATCCACCTGCTTGGGGTGTGGGGGCCTGAGAGCAGCCCCTGGCCTGTGTCCCCATCCTCCAAGCCTCCGCCCAGGGCAAGTGGAGGGTCCGCAGCCCTCCACAGCTGCCTGTGCAGCTCTTACCCTGACCTGGCTCCAGCTTCCAGCCTGGCCTGGGGGTGGGGCTACAGAAGCCAAAAAGCCGCAGACGGGCAGCTGTGGGGAACCGTGGACCCTCCATCTGCCCTGGGTAGGATGCCCGGGGAGTGGGGACATGGGCCTGGGGCTGCTCTAGTCCCCCACGCCCACCCCGGCAGCTGGAGGGTCTGTGGCTCCCCACAGCTGCCCGGGCTCCCTGGACCGCTCTTATCTGGGCTGACCTCCAGCGTCCTGTCTGGACAGGGGATGGGGCTTTGCAGGGGAGAAGATAGGCAGGGGCTGGGCCCGTGGCAAAAAGTGGGAGGCCGTGGCCCCTTGGCTCTCCTTGTTCCGGTGCCCCTCCCAAGAACCATGATCCAAACTTACATGAAAAATACCCTCGCTCAACAAAATGTTGGAGTCATTGTGGATAGTTCTCTGAAAACATCCACTCCATAGGCACCAACTCCATGGGTGCTCTGTAGCTGGAGCACACACAGAAAAAAAAAATAGTGGGTGCTCAGGACTGATCAGCTAATCTGGGGCGCTGCCAAACAGCTGATAGGTGGCTCTGCTGCCGAACAGCTGTTTGGTGGCTCGGGGAAGGAGTTGGGGGAGGGCAAAGAGCAGTGAGTGGCAGACAGGCGGGGGCCTTGGGGAGGGGATGGAGTGAGGGTGTAGCTTCAGGGAGGTGGCAGAGTGGGGTTGGGGGCTCAGGGCCGAGTAAAAAAGAAAAGTAAAA
This sequence comes from Chelonia mydas, assembly GCF_015237465.2. Classification (NCBI taxonomy): domain Eukaryota; kingdom Metazoa; phylum Chordata; order Testudines; family Cheloniidae; genus Chelonia; species Chelonia mydas. The sequence goes on from NC_057849.1 coordinate 320,636,242, forward strand.
GTCGGAGCCTGACTCTGTCACAACACACTTATTCAAGAATACGAGTACCTTTTTCTGGTTTAGTTTAATCCACTTCCAAAGTCTGTACCTACACTAAACTTTTTCTGTGAGGTTTCCCACCATAACTACCAGTGAGGCAATTCCAACAGTGAAGACAATTGGGGAACAGTAGTGTAGACTGGCTCCTGGTGTCTTAACCACCATGTCATCTATCACTGTACAGATCTGGTCTAGATGAAATAGTGGTTAAAGTACTGGCACCTTGTCTGTACTAGAGCTCCTACCAGTGGAACCATCCCAGCGCTAGCAATGGTGGGAAATGCAGGAACAGTCTAGTGTAGGCAAAGCCAAGATAAGTGGTTAAGCAGAAAGTTTAGATGGAGTGAAGGGAGAAAGAGGAGGAACAAGGAAAAATAAAACCAGACTTAGTAAAGAGAAAATTGATTTACAGCCAACATGAGATATTTTTAAGCGTAAAATGTGTATCCAATACTTTGTCAAGAGATTTTTTTCCCCCCTTACCAAGAATTCTGTAGCGAAAAGAATGTTCTAATAACTTATTCAAATGATTGAGAGCCAGGAATTCCTGATTTCTAATCCCAGTTCCAATACAGACAATCACTGTAGTTTTAGAATCAAAACAGAAATTAAAAAGACTTACAGAATTAGATCACCAAACCCATTCTTTTTAGGCAAGTCATTAAAATCCAGTGCTTCACTTTACTTCTCTGTAAAATAGTAATATTTACTTACCTAACTCAAAGGTGCTGTGAATGATAATTTAATTAAAGTTTGTAAGCAAGTTGGAAGATGAAAAGGAAGAGCTATGTACTCGCTAAGGATTATTACTGTTATGGTACTGACCTATTGTAAACTACTGAAAGATACCTGGAGTAACATGTATTTCCTTGAGATGGCTATTTTTTTTTTCAGAGGAGATTGGTATGTTGTATGATACTTGCACTAAAGATGCAAAAATTAAGTCTGCATTACGTGCTTTTGTCTACTCTGGAAGCAAAGAAGTAGAAGTACTTAATAAATGTGGATTAACATAAAAGGAGTGTAATAATATGTTTTAACCTATACTTATAAAAACTCACTCTACTGCTTTTGCTGAAAATTCCACAGTATTCTACACCAGTAATTTTCTAGGTCATTTGCCAGGTGCATTCCTATTTCAGGTTATGTTTATAGAACCATGGTATAGACAGAATTGACTTATTTCCATTGGCAGTAAGGGGTAATTTCTTACCTGTAACTCTGTGTGACAAAGTCAGGCCAGATGGCTGCAAGAGGGTCTTCATATTGGGTTTTGGGAGGTGAAAGGACTCTCCCCCAGCCTATCGGGAAGATCTACTGAGCCTGGGACTCAAATAATTACAGTGGGCAACTGAAAAAACAACAAGGACGGGTGTGTGGGTCAAAGGGTCAGAAGTAGGGAACCTGAAGGGGACACTGAGCAGAGAACCCCGGACAGCGCCCACTGCTCCTCTAAGGTGTCAAGGGAGCCAGCGGATGCTGCCCAGAGGAACTCTGCCCGGATACATGAGCGGAGAGAGGAACTGAAGTAGGGCCCACAGTCACAAAGAATCCCCTCAGCCAACATCCTCTCCCTGGTGTTACAGATGGCCACTTTGGCCATCGCTAAGAGGAAGTTGACGAAGAGGTCCCGCGACTTTGTGGGGCCACAGACGGGGTGTGCATATAAAAGAAGGCGTGGGGAGAAGTGCAGCCAAAAATGTAAAAGGAGGTCCAGGAGGAGCTGGAACAGGGGCTTCAGCCTGGCGCACTCAAGAGAGGTGTGCACCAGGGTCTCCCTCATGCCACAAAAGGGACCTGTATCGGGAACGGAGGTGAACTGTGCTAGGTACACACCCGTGCTCACGGCTCCATGAAAGAGCCGCCAACCGATATCCCCGGCGGGCCATGGAGTCAAGGTGGAGTATAGGCTGGCCCACCAGGATTCCTCACCCTCAACAAATGACATTAGGTCCTGCCATTTAGTGTCAGGGCAGGACACAAGGGTGAGGAAATGGAGAGTATAGAGCATGAGCATGTACAGATGTGCCCGTGGCGCAGTTCTAAAACGAACCTGCTGCAGGTCATGCAGGCAGCTCGAGGTATATGGGTGGGGCAGCCAGGGAGGTTCATGGGACAGGATCCAGATCCTCCAGGGCTCAAGGGGGACATACATGCCCTCCACCGCCAGGTCCTTCTCCACTGCCTTCTGGGCGGCAGTCTCCCATGCCAGGAAGAAAACCACCTTCCCGTACATCTTGGAGGCCACCACCATGGCTGTGGGCCCCACCCTCGCCAATGCCCGCATTAGGTGTCTACGTGGGGCGAGGTGGGCACCAGGAGGCAATGGACGCCGTGCTTCCTGTTCAGTGTGGGAAAGGGTCCCCAGCCACCAGGGATGGAACCAGAGGCCGTGGCCAGGATGGATGACGAGGTGGTGGGTGGAGGGGCTGCAGCCACCTGGATGTATGCACTGGGGGTTGAGGGAGGGATGCCTCCAGAGCTGGTGGAAGGGACGGTAAAGGAAGGGGCAGGGGAAGCCATGGCCGATGGCAGGGCTGCATTTCCTGGCCCTTTCTACCGGCTGCGGGGGCTGCCCCAGAATTGGAGGAGACAGAAGGCATGGCAGCAACGGGGTCTGCACTTGTGCCCGCTGCCGCTGGTGCCCCAGCAGGGGTGATGGTAGGCGGTCCAGCAGTGGCGGTCGAGAGAGTAGCGGCAGGGACGGATGGGGGAGCAGGCGGTGGTGGAGGGTGGGCAGCAGGGTCAACCCACCCACCATTTCCCCCACCATGCTCGGAGGGGATGGGGATGAGCACCGAAGGGCGGGGGGGGAGGAAGGCTAACCACGCCTCCCCGCTAGGCTGCAGGCAGGGGAGGATGATGCCTAGAGAGAGGGTGGTACAGGAGCACCAATCAAGGCAGGGAAGGGGTGGCGCAATTACCGACGCGAGATGGGAATGCCAGCTCCTCCGGCTGCACTGGGGAGGGGAAGGACTACAATATATGAGAGGGTGCAGTGAACAGTGTGGCTCAACATAAGAGGGGAAGGGGCACACGTACGTTGGGAGGGGACATGGGCGCACAGAGCAAGGGGGTTGCTGGATGAGGGTGGGGCTACGGAAGGCAAAGGGGAAAAGGAACGACTGGGAGGAGATGGGGGGCAGGACAGGAAAAACACAGAGGATAACTGCAAGGGCCTGGGTGGGGCAGGCAAACAAAATCTACTAGGGGACCAGGGCAGAAGAGGTGCCAAAAAAAGGGGCAGCAAGGAGTGGGAGGGGCAGGGAGCACAGAGAAAGGGGGCAAACTGCTGCAGTGAGGCTTGTGAGCAAAGCAGATGGTGGGAAAGTCCACCAGCCAAAAGCAGCAGAGGAGGGGAGGGGAAAGGCACGTGCACTTGCGCAAAGCTGTTTTTGCTTGCTGCTGCTGCTGCAATCCCAAATGGTGGAGAAAAGGGGTGAGGCAAGTGGCTGAGTCTCGGGGTGAGGAGCGAGTCCAGATGGTAAGTGGGGCTGGTGGAGCGATAGTGGGGGGGACGGACAGACAGGGGAGTGCTCCACACCTCTCCCCCTTCTCCCCACAACAGAAGTAGCTACCACCACCACAGGAGCAAGGATGAAAAAAAGACTCAGTCCAGCCACAAATCCCCACCACAATGTCCTGCAGAGTTCCTGTGTGCTTCACCAGCAGCAAAAGTCCTCCTCTTCCTCAAGGCAGCAGAAACAGCAGTAACCAACAGTCAGTCAGGCAGCCAAGAGGCACCCCACAGGTGGTAGCAAAGGCAGGGTCTCTCACTCCCCCTCTGGGGAGCAAGCCAGCAGGACCCCCAAGGAGCAGCAGCAACCAGGAAAACCACCAGCCAGCAAGGTACCAGACAGGGTCTGGCCCAGACAAAAATTGAGACAAGTGCTCTGGGCCTAGCAGCAGCAGCTCCACACCAGCATAAGGGTCTGGGAAGGCCGATATAGTAGCCCTAGAAAGTTAAAGGCCCTTTTCCCCGACAAGCTGAGAAGGGGTTACCTCAGGTCAGTTAGGGACACCTGATCCCAATTAAGGGTTGCCTGAGGCCTTTTTTATGAGACTGTTTCCTTTTTGTTTGGTGGAGGATCATCCTGTAGGCTGATCCTCAGGCCTACTCTGAAAGTATGACCAAGGGAATACAGAAGGGGAAGGCAAACCCTGCTCTGTGTGGGGCAGATTACCTCAGGCCTGCCATCACCAGAGAGGGAAGCGCTAAGTCTGGTGAGATGAAGGAGGTGCCTTTCCACATCTGCTTCTAGTAACATATCATTTGACTGTATTTCCACCTATGGGTTAGACAGGTTAGAACTCCTCTAGCTCAAAGATTTTTTTAGCTTTTTGAGGCACAGGCAGATCAAACTGGTTGTTATGTCAATTTGCGTCAGTGCCCTCCAGCACATTCCATTTCACATCTTTTGATGAGCGGGAAGCAAAAAATCCCCAAATTCTTAGTGTAGTCAATGCCCAAAGATTATTTATGAGAGAATGGGACCATCAAAAAAAAGTAGGGCTGTTGATTAATCACAGTTAACTCACGTGATTAACTCAAAAAAATTAATTGTGATTAAAAAAATTAATTGCAATGTATTGTACTGTTAAACAATAGAATACCAATTTAAATTTATTAAATTTTTTGGATAATTTTCTACATTTTCAAATATATTGATTTCAATTAGAACACAGAATACAAAGTGTACAGTGCTCACTGTATATTATTGTTCCTGATTACAAGTATTTGCACTGTAAAAATGATAAAAGATATAGTATTTTTCAATTCACCTCATACAAGTATTGTAGTGCAATCTCTTTATCGTGAAAGTGTAACTTACAAATGTAGATTTATTTATTTTTTTGTTACATAACTACACTCAAAAACAAAACAATGTAAAACTTTAGAGCCTACAAGTCCACTCAGTCCTACTCCTTGTTCAGCCAATCGCTAAGACAAACAAGTTGTTTACATTTATGGGAGATACTGCTGCCTGGTTCTTATTTACAATGTCACCTGAAATTGAGAATAGGCGTTCGCATGGCACTTTTGTAGCCAAAAAGAAAAGGAGTGCTAGTGGCACCTTAGAGACTAACCAATTTATTTGAGCATAAGCTTTCGTGAGCTACAGCTCATTTCATTGGATGCATTCAGTGGAAAATACTTTTGTAGCCGGTATTGCAAGGTATTTATGTGCCAGATATACTAAACATTCATATGCCCCTTCATGTTTCGGTGACTATTCCAGAGGACATGCTTCCATGCTGATGATGCTCGTTTAAAAAAAATACACAATTAAATTTGTGACTGAACGCCTTGGGGGAGAATTGTATGTCTCCTCTTCTGTTTTACTGCATTCTGCCATATATTTCATGTTATAACAGTCTCGGATGATGATCCAGCACATGTTCGTTTTAAGAACACTTTCATAGCAGTTTTGGCAAAATGCAAAGAAAGTACCAGTGTGAGATTTCTAAAGATAGCTACAGTACTTAACCCAAGGTTTAAGAATCTGAAGTGCCGTCCAAAATCTGAGAGGGATGAGGTGTGGAGCATGCTTTCAAAAGTCTTAAAAGAGCAACACTCAGATGCGGAAACTACAGAACCTGAACCACTAAAAAAAATCAACCTTCTGTTGGTGGCATCTGACTCAGAGGATGAAAATGAACATGCATTGTCGGTCCGTTCTGCTTTGGATTGGTATCGAGCAGAACCCATCATCAGCATGGATGCATGTTCTCTGGAATGGTGGTTGAAGTATGAAGAGACATATGAATCTTTAGCGCATCTGGCATCTGGTGACACCAGCTACAACAGTGCCACAAGAACACCTGTTCTCCCTTTCAGGTGACCTTGTAAACAAGAAGCCGGCAGCATTATCTCCTGCAAATGTAAACAAATTTGTTTGTCTTAGCAATTGGCTGAACAAGAAGTAGGACTGAGTGGACTTGTAGGCGCTAAAGTTTTACATTGCTTTATTTTTGAATGCAGGTTTTTTTGTACATAATTCTACATTTGTAAATTCAACTTTCATAGTAAAGAGATTACAGTAGCTGTATTAGGTGAATTGAAAAGTACTATTTCTTTTGTTTTTTTTATATTATATTTATTTTTATTACAAATATTTGCAAAGTGAGCACTGTACACTTTGTATTCTGTGTTTGTAATTGAAATCAATATATTTGAAAATATAGAAAATATCCCAAAATATTTAAATTAATGGTATTCTATTATTGTTTAACAGCGCAATTAATTGTGATTAATTTTTATAATCGCTTGAGAGCCCTAGAAAAAAGTCATTGAAAATTTTATCTCCTTAATGAATGCTGGAAGGAGGCGGAGAGTAGGAATACACGCAAATACAATGGGCACAACTTGCAGCTTCGAGGAAGGGTTAACCACCTTTGCGCCCATGACAGATAATCCAATAAGGTTTATCCAGAATATTGTCATAAATTAAACCTTATTAAATTAAGTCTAATACTTTTAGGGTCCATTGTATTAAAATGCAATAGTTTGTGTTATTGTAAGATTGTATGTAACTGCTTTTAGGAGGAGGGAGTATGCTAATGTAATTCCTCCTGTTATCAGTTCTTTGAAGCTTCCCTGTGGGGAAGGGACTCATTGTCTGTCTGGTTACCTATTCATGCTGTCTTCAAAGGTTCTAACTGGATTCTCTAGAGACCAGCAGACAAAAAAAGGACTCCATAAATAACCTGGTGGTGAACTGACTCAGGGCTTTGGTTCAGTTTCAACAAAGGGACAGGACCTCCTGTCCATGGAAGGGAAGGGTTGGAAGAACTACACTAACCAGAGCCCTGGTGGAGATGGCAAGGGAGGGTAAGCTTATTAGCATGCATGTAGGTTCTTTATTGTTTTTAATATGTTTTCTCTGTTGTGCTTAAGAATAAAATATGCTTGCTTATAAAGAACTGTGTGATAACTTATAAATGTGGGCAATTACATTATTATCAGTCTCTGAAGACGAAACAAGTTGGCCTGTTTAGGCTGACCGTTGTTTGCTGGGGATAACACAGTGAAGATAGGGAAATACTCTGGTCAGGAAGGAGAGAGATAATGAGTCTCCACCCAAGAAAGGCAATGGCTAGGAAGCCAGAAGCCTGAGGATCAGTACCCTTGCTGAACCATTAAGAGAAAATAATGTTCAATTGCCCTGATCTGTGACAGCACCCTCCTGATACTGGGCTGTTGTGGTTACTGGAGAGATCTCTGTTCTAACTTAGACAACCTTGGGGCCTGTCAAATTTCAGACAGGCTGCCCTATGGGCTGCAGCATTCCCTGAAATCTCAGCAGTGCTATGGTCCCATCCCCAGTACACCCCTCGCATCCTCAGCCTTGGCCATATGCCAGGGCTTGCAAAGGGGTCCTCAGGAGACTGGTTTACAGCAGTCTCTGCAGTTCCTGAGCTGAGGGGACTCATGGTAGATTATGAGGTTTTTGGGGCCCCTTTACAATGCTCCAGCCCTTTCATGCAAAGTAAAAGGAAGAGTGTAGTAGGCAAGGATCTCATCCGATATCTTCAGAGAAGCAAATAAAGAGGTAGAACTGTCAAAGATATTCCAAATCTCACTTAGCTGTAGGGAGACTTGTTCATTTTCGGATTAGTTTTTAAGGTAGTTTTTCCAAGGTCAGGTCTACACTTAAAACTTTTAACAGTATAGTAACATCAGTTAGGGGTGTAACTTTTTTTTTAAAAACATTTGTGTCAGCAAAAGCCCTAGTGTAGACACAGTTATATCTGCAAAAATGTGCTTTCTGGTATAGCTTATTTTGTTTGGGGAACTAGTGTAAAATATGCTGCCAAAACACTTTTACACCAGTAAAAAGTTCAGCTACACAAGGAGACTATACTAAACTGGCACACACTTTCTAGTGTGTGGACTAAGCCAAAATGTCTCCTTATGAAGAATTTTTTCCTTGTGTATTTCAGTGAGTCATTTAAGCCTCAGATTTTTAAAAAATCTCAAAAATGTAAATAGTCCCCCACACAGATTAAGGATTCCTGGAGACACTGGACACAGAGGGGGACTCCTTGCTTTTATTCAAAGACTCTTCAGTTTATATCTAGTCTATTTTATTAGGATCGATCTCTAAGTTATTGAAAGTCACAGGCTGAGAAAGACGTAATTTGTTGATATCTGAGAAAACTGTATTGCAGTTCTGGAAAGCATTATGAGTACCACACAGTGAGGAATGGTGCTGTGAACCAGGTTAAGATGGTGGCTCACAAAAAAAATCAACAAACTGGAGGACACGGTCATTATTTTTGGACTTCATAACCAATGTGCTATCCTAGGATACAAAATTAATTATGTAAATATTGTGACTACGTCAATATCTTCCAACACATCAGTGAACTGAATAAATGATTTACAGCATTGCAATAACTTTTTCTTGGTAATCAAAAAGCCTATAGGATCTAGGGATTTCAGTAGATAGTATTATATAAACACCATGAGCATAATTTTAATCTAGTATTATATGAATTTTGTCCACTTCTTTGTTCTTTTCATCTGGGTTCTCCTTTTGAGTCTTTTGTTCTTTCTCTGGGGATCCTGTCCCCCTTATAGTTGCTACACGAATCCTTCTTTTTAAATACACACAAGAAAATTTATTTTGCTGCATCTTGAAAACCCTGTAAAGGGACTCTAAATGCAACCTGAAAAGTGAGGGAAGCATGAACATTTGACATACAGGTTGGAAATTCTGATTATGTTATTATTTTGGAGTGAGCTGAAGCCAGGTGGTATTGTGAGTCTTTCAGTGAAGGAAGTATCTTGCGAGATAGGAGTTGCAAATGGGGGGCGCAGTTACTTTTTAGGGCTTTGGCTGAGGGGTGGGGTGGGATGGAAGGGCTACTGTGATAACCAGGTAATTTTTTGTTGTTGGTCGTGCTAGATGATTATTGGGTGAGACCTCTCCTTCTGCCTCTATAACACCAAATGTAATTGGGAAGAATTGCTGTGAACCAGGAAAAGACCCATCGCTGCCCTTTTGCTCCCTCTACCTCATCTTCCAAGTAGAAATCCAGAAGATAGCATGGTGCAGACTGCAAATTACAAAATCACAATAAAAACTTGGGCCATTTTGACAGAATGCTGGGAAGCAACACCTATTGAAGTCCTGGGAAGTGGGTGCTGGGAACCAACAACTGAGCCAGCACTCTGGTCACTTAAATACCTTTAATTCCCCCAAAGTGGAAATGTTGGGGCCAAATTAATAGATTAGAATGGGCTTGGGGAGGGGGGTACTAATGAGCAAACTGGCCCAGTAACATAGGAGGTATAAGAAGACACAGGAAGGAGGTGCAGGAGAGAGGGGGAAACTGGCAGAGCCGGAACCAGGATGGATCTCTGGGTAGAGAGATCTCTTCCCTCTCTTCTGCACAGAACTGAGGAGAAAATGAAACTGTAACTAAAAACGGTCTATGCATTAGTAAGGTGGTGGGAAGAGAAAGTGTAAAGAAAACTGCACTGTGGTGTTTAACAGTGGAAAGTCTCTGAGTCTAAGTGTGTAGACAGAGCAGAAGATGGTAGTGGGATGTCCCGCTGTCACAGAAGTGCTATAGTGTGAACATAAGACTGGCCATACTGGGTCAGACCAAAGGTCCATCTAGCCCAGTATCCTGTCTTCCCACAGTGACCAATGGCAGGTACCCCAGAGGGAATGAATAGAACAGGTATCATCAAGTGATCCGTTCCCTGTCACCCATTCCAAGCTTCTGGCAAACAGAGGCTAGGGACACCACCCCTGCCCATCCTGGCTAATAGCAATTGATGGACTTATCCTCCATGAATTTATCTAGTTCGTTTTTGAACCCTGTTGTAGTCTTGGCCTTCACAACATCCTCTGGCAAGGAGTTCCACAGGTTGACTGTGAGTTGTGTGAAGAAATACTTCCTTTTTGTTTGTGTTAAACCTGCTGCCTATTAAGTGAGGTGTGATTGCTGAAGTTACAAGCAATTATTATGTCCAATAATTATTTGCCATCAAAAATATCAAGAGCACAGTGACATCCAGCTGTATAATGTTAACAAGGTAAATGATGAAGTACTAAGAATAATAAAAATATTTTAAAATAAATAATTAAAAGGAGTGAAACTATATTTATAGGGGTTTACAAGCAAGGGAGTCCAATTTAGGAAATCAGAATAGCACATAAGACAAATCTGTGAATTACTGTATGAGGCTTTATGCAGACGTATAAACAGATAAGGGATTCTTTTGAACACTAAAAATGTATGAATATATATATATATATATATATTAGGAGTTATGTGAATAAAATATTTAACTGAATCCTGTCTCCTTTAGCAGTTCAACCATCATTTCCGATAGGGAAGAGCAGCTTTGGCTAGGTACTGTGTGTAAGGTTCCCACTAACTGTTCCTAGAATACTGGACATTCTGGCACTTCCCAAAACAGCATAGGCCTGACCCTGCTTGTGTGACTCCACCCCTGTCTGCATGACCCTGCCCCTGCCATCATGACGCAGTTATGCTGCAAAGGAGACACTATTTTCAAGAGTGAGCTTCTTTTGCCCCCACTGGTGTGATCTCACATGTATGGTGTGTGCTAGTCACGCTGCACAGGGGACACCATTTTCAACAGCAAGTTGCCCCACCCTCACTGGCATGATCTCACATGCACAATGTGTGCGAGGTCATATCACACCAGGGACACCATTTTCAAGAGCCAGCTGCCCTGCCCCCACGGACATGAGCTCACATATGTGGTGTGTGCAAAGTCATGCCGCTGAGGGACAACATTTTCAAAAGGGCCCTGCCCTGCCCAGGCATGCAGCGTGTGAGGTTGTGCAGGCGGGAGCGGAGCAGCATGCTCTTCAAAATGGTGTCCTCTGTTTGATACCAGACAGAACTGGATGTGGTTTTGTACCAGTACAGGACAGGGGACAAACCAGCCAAAAAGCCAGACCCTCCAGTACAAAACTGGATGAGTGGCCTCCCTCAGTGTGCCTGTAGGCCGGGTGTGGAGATTTCCCTTCTGTGCACAAGGAGCAGGGAGCCCCTCTGTCCCCCACCTTTCCAAACAGCTGCTCACCTCTGCTGTGGTAACATTTACCCCTTCTATCCCCTTCCAAATCTCGGCTCCCACCCTCTCCTTCCCATGCCTCCAGTGCACTCAGTTTGCCCCTGCACACATTCTGCCCACCCCTCCCCCCTCGGCTTTCACAGCCGGCACACTCTCTCTCCTCCTCCCCGAGTGAGGGCAGCGAACGGCTTCAGTGGCTGTTACTGAGCACGCGCAGCATATCCGCGCACGCTCAGTAATAGCCACGCTGGCCCTTGTGCCTGAGGGGAGCGAATGGGGAGGGGCACTCCAGCCGGGCGGTAGGATATTGATCGCTGCTCTCCGCCCTGGGAGGAGGAGAGACAGGCAAAGGAGCGCGTACGGCTGTGGTTGGCTCAGCAGCGGCGGCAGGAGACAGGCGAGCGAGCGGCGTGGTGGGGCCGGCGCTGAGGCCAGCAGCCTTCACTCTGCGGCCGTTGCGCCCTGTAGTCGGAGGCAGGCGGCGCTGGAGCGAGGAGCTGGGAGGATGAAGCAGGAGGGAGCCGGCCGGGGAGCTGCTGCCGGGCTCGGCGCGGCGGCGTGGGGCGAGGAGGGCGAGGCGGAGAAAGTTGTCTACTCCCGGTCGCAGGTGTCCTTCGCCGGCACCAAGGCGCTGGGCGACGCCTTCAAGCTCTTCATGCCCCGCTCCACCGAGTTCATGAGCTCGGACTCGGAGCTGTGGAACTTCCTCTGCAGCCTCAAGCACCAGTTCTCCCCGGTCATCCTGCGCAGCAAGGACGTGTACGGCTACGCCTCCTGCCGGGCCGTGGTGCCCGACCGGCTCCCGGCGCCGGGACAGCGGACCCGCCGCGGAGCGGCCAGGAGGCGCCCCCTGGCCGCCGGCGCCAAGCGCGGAGCGCCGGGCCGCGCAAAGAAGGGGAGGAAGCGCGCCCCAGCGCTCGCCGGTCCCCCCGGCAGGGAAGCGCAGCGGCCGCGGAAGGAGGACGAGGAGGAGCAGGTCGGCTCGGCCGAGGTGCCCTCGTGTGCTCCCTTTGCGGGCCGGTCCTTGGAGGAGATCTGGAAAGCGGCCACCCCCAGTCTCACCACCTTCCCCACCATCAAGGTGCGGGGCAGCGTCTGGAAGCCGCGGAGCCTGGAGGCGGCGCGGCGCCAGGCGCAGCGGATCCTCCAAGTGGACCTGGCGCCCGTGGTGAGGATCCGCCGCTTCCCCGTAGCCAGATCGTGAGCTGCTGGCCCGCCTGGGAACGGGGACATCTGGGGCGGGGGGGAGGCTCTTCCCCTGGAAGAAGCGAACAGAGACAAGTGTCAGTCACCTGTTTACATTGCATTTGTCTGGATCGTGTCCTTCTACTGCACTTTATGGCTCAGACTGATGGGACCCTTTCCTCCACAGAGCCAGGTTCCTGCCCACCTAAACCCAGACTGAGAACCTGCCTGGCCCCTATCGCCAGCCGCGACTACCACCCTCACCTGGACTGAGAGGCTGTTTTGCTGTGTTCCCTAGTAGGGGCCACGGTCCTCACCCATCGTATTTATGCTCCAAACTGAGAAACTATTTGGCAGGCATCTCAAGTAGGGACTAAGGTCTCCTTCCTTCCATTCTCTCCCATGGGACTACCTCACTTGTCTGGAAGTCCACCCAAGAAGTTATTTTCCAAAGGAACTTGCTGTCATGCTTGTATAATAAAGCACCATCTGACTCTTGCTTCATTTTTTTTTCTAATTCATTGGATTATATTATGTTTTTTGTGATGTTGCACTAGTATGTGCTCAGGGTATCTTGAATCCCAAGTGTTCCCAATTTCAACTGACTGAAGCTTTGACCAAGGATGCAAAAAAAAAACAAAAAAAAAACAGGTTCAGAACTTATGGCTGTCTCAATGGTGCAAAAGTTTCTTTAGTGATCTATAAAAGGATGTTCTGTGTACTGTACTTTTTGTATCTAAAGTCATTTCTAAAGTTTTATAGCTGAATTAAGTACTTGGTTTTTATGGAGCACCGGAAGCCATTGAATCACTCTTATTTTATATACTCTCTACTTTAGTGATACTTATTTGGTCAATGTAAGTGAACTTAATAAAAGTGAAAGAGCAACTAATGCTGTTTCAGTACATTGAAACTAACTGCAAAGGGATGGATAGTTCTTGGATAGTTACATACACCTTTTGTGTAATTCGGTGGAACAAGCAAATAGTTTAATATATTTACTGCTCTAGTAAACAAACCCAAAGTTATTTAAAGTGAAGAATATTTATTTAAAATCTAGTGTAAAAGAGAAATAACTATGTATCATGATTAGTCTCATCATTAATGCTAGCAAGTGATTAGTTCAAGTGGCCAAATATCAGAATTCCAGATTATTTAAGTGCCTTTTTTAATAGAGGTAGCAATACTCTATTGTGGTAGCTAGTGCCTTCTTAGTTAAAATAGCACAGGTTGTCACTTCAGTGTCTAGAGTCCAGTGGTGGATGTTCATATTAACATGTTACTCCTTCAAGTATTGTTTTTAAAAATCTGTTGCAGCTAAAATATGGTATGCAAGGACTCATTAGAGAGTGTTACAGTTTTATGGCTAAAAGCTTATTTTGACTGAGGCTTTGTATTTTGGCTGGCTTGTCTTGTACAAATGCCCATTTTTAAGGCAAACTACAAAGCCTTTGCTAGATATTTAAAACTGTTTAACATTTTACTCCTCCTTCTGTCAATCTTTTTTGGTGCTTTCACAATACTAAAAACTGAAATAGTCCCAGTGGGGAAGGTAAAGTTGATAACTGAAATTCCAAAAGAGGAACAAGTAACTTGCTTTAACTGATCATTTATATTCCTATAGGTCCTGAGAAATAGGACCTGCTTCCTGATTTCCCTGTTCAATTTAATGGTTCTTCAAATTCCTATTCTAACTTCCTTTCCTCAGAAGGCTTGTGCTATTGTTCGTTCTTAGCAGAAATGCCAAGAAGCAAATTAGATTTGATTATAGTGACATTTGTCAAATTTTGTTATAATACAGTGCTAATTTTAATTAAAAAGTAGTTCTCTCCCTTTCTTTTAATCTTAATTTTTTGGGTTATTTATATCATTGTAGTTCATTTAAATCTAAACGGCAATATCCATATCTTTCTAAAACCAAAATCTTCATCAATCTTGTAGGTGCTGTGCTTTTAAAGTTATATAAAATGTGATGACAAGCTGATTGCTGTACCCTACTACCATTTCAGATTTCAAAACTCTAGGAAATCATGAAAGATCAAGGTATATTTATACAAATGCTATCTCAAGCCTACATTTTTCTTAGACATACCTTGGTGTAATTAATATGGTGAAAAACCTTATTGTATGATGAATTGGTAATAAGAATAAATATGCAAATGTACAGAGTATTAAGGGCCAAATTTGGCTTTGACTTAGTTATGACACTGACTTCCCAAAGTTGGACTGTGGATCGATATACCAATAAATAAGAAAATGGGTGAAATACTGGCCCTATTGAAATCAATTTTAAACATTCCACTGACTTCAATAGGATCAGAATTTTATCCATTACTATTTTGTGTGTTTAACATAACATCACATATTTAGACTCTCTGGAATGTTTTAAAACACTAGACATAGGTGGAGTTTGAACTGTGACTTTGTGTTTGGCTTTTTAAAATTATTTCTTAGAAATATGCAACACTGATCACTGTAGTTTATGGGGGCGGTTTGCGCGGAGTGTGTGTGTCAAATCAGCCTCTGGTTCAAATCCCAGCCTTGTTAATTCAGTTCCTCATTCTGATGAGGTAGCTAGTGGTTTGCAAGTCACCATTCTTACTGTAGTATTTATAATACTACACCATGCATGAGAGAGAACACAATGTATAAATATAGTTGAGTGCAGGGATGCTGTGGTGTGGCTTGGGATTCTTTTAGGGAAGAGGAAAGGGGTGGAGATTACTGAGTGCTGCAGGTAGGAAGCAAGGGTGTGGGAACATGAGTGCTTAAGTTACAATCTCAAAACTCTTCTCTTGTTTCTTCTTCTCCCAAAACTTTTGTTTCATTGAGGCTGTGCCTCATTAGAGTAGGGCAAAGGACTCATTCCTGTCTTTTTCATAGCCACAGTGGAATATCAGCCTCCAGAGATGGCAGTTGCAGCTATTCTAGAAGCCCTTTCTTGTTGTTTTTACAGCTCCATAACAGTCCAGAAAATAGGGAACCCAGCTTCTGCTAGCTCAGTGGTTCTCACACTTTTTTTACTGGTGACCCCTTTCACATAGCAAGCCTCTGAGTGTGACACCCCCCCCCCCCAAATTAAAAACATACAATAGCCTTGTGACCCCTTGACGGATCCCGACCCCCGGTTTGAGAACCCCTGTTCTAGCTGTAGCTGCATCTCAAGAGAGCAGTGTGAATTTGTCAAGTTGCTCTAACTAGCTCTGGCTCAGTATTGCTATAGGTAACATGGGGGTCTGTGAAAGTATATAAAGAGGGATGATCTAGAAATTGTTGGGGATAAACAAAGACAATGCTAAATTGTTAGGGATAGATCAGGTTTGGTTTGGTCCCCTCTGCCTACTGGCAGAGTTAAGGTTGTGTGGGACTATTTGGTGGGAGATGTTAACTTTAACTTTCCTGACTTCCAGAGGTTTGTTTGTCTACACCTGCCTTGTGTCTTTCCAGAACACAGAAGAGAGACAATCTTAACTCTGTGTTAAAGTTTGTCTATGAATTTCCTTTGTTTTCTGAGGAAGGGATGGGGCCATGATTGAGAAGCGTTCTCAGGTATACTTTGCCACCATTCAGTTACTGCATCTGCCTTCTGCCAGGGTTAGAGAGGAAAGTGAAAGCTAACGGCCTGTGAAGAGCGTACGAAGGCACTCTGCGGTGTGGGAGGTTACAGAGGTGGGAAGTGGCTTTTTCATCCTTCAGTTGAATGTGAACATGCCATGCTGATGAATATAGGCTGAAACACTAGCTCTGAGGGGCCTGAACTGCCCCATTCAACTCAATGAAGATTACACCCAAGTCCATCTCCCCCAGATCTCAGGACTGGCCTAAACTAGAAAATTTGGTTCATAGAATCATAGACTATCAGGGTTGGAAGGGACCTCAGGAGGTCATCTAGTCCAACCCCCTGCTCAAAGCAGGACCAATCCCCAACTCAATCATCCCAGTCAGGTCTTTGTCAAGCCTGAACTTAAAAACCTCAAAGGAAGGAGATTCCACTCCCCCACCCCCCCAGGTAACACATTCCAGTGCTTCACCACCCTCCTAGTGAAAAAGTTTTTCCTAATATCCAACTTAGACCTCCCCACTGCAACTTGAGACCATTACTCCTTGTTCTGTCGTCTGCTACCACTGAGAACAGTCTAGATCCATTCTCTTTGGAACCCCCTTTCAGGTAGTTGAAAGCAGCTATCAAATCCCCCCTCATTCTTTTCTTCTGCAGACTAAACAATCCCAATTCCCTCGGCCTTTCCTCATAAGTCATGTGTTCCAGTCCCCTAATCATTTTTGTTGCCCTCTGCTGGACACTTTCCAATTTTTTCACATCCTTCTTGTAGTGTGGGGCCCAAAACTGGACACAGTACTCCAGATGAGGCCTCACCAATGTAAAATAGAGGGGAATGATCACATCCCTCGATCTGCTGGCAATGCCCCTACTTATACATCCCAAAATGCCATTGGCCTTCTTGGCAACAAGGGCACACTGACTCATATCCAGCTTCTCGTCCACTGTAACCCCTAGGTCCTTTTCTGCAGAACTACTGCATAGCCATTTAGTCCCTAGTCTGTAGCCGTGCATGGGATTCTTCCGTCCTAAGTGGAGAACTCTACACTTGTCCTTGTTGAACCTCATCAGCTTTCTTTTGGCCCAATCCTCTAATTTGTCTAGGGCTCTCTGTATCCTATCCCTACCCTCCCGCGTATCTACCTCTCCTCCCAGTTTAGTGTGATCTGCAAACTTGCTGAGAGTGCAATCCACGGCATCCTCCAGATCATTAATGAAGATATTGAACAAAACTGGCCCCAGGACCGACCCTTGGGGCGCTTCGCTTGATACCGACTGCCAACTAGACATGGAGCCATTGATCACTACCTGTTGAGTCCAACAATCTAGCCAGCTTTCTATCCACCTTATAGTCCATTCATCCAGCCCATACTTCTTTAACTTGCTGGCAAGAATACTGTTGGAGACCATGTCAAAAGCTTTGCTAAAGTCAAGGAATAACACGTCCACTGCTTTCCCCTCATCCACAGAGCCAGTTATCTCGTCATAGAAGGCAATTAGATTAGTCAGGCATGACTTGCCCTTGATGAATCCATGCTGACTGTTCCTGATCACTTTCCTCTAAGTGCTTCAGAATTGATTCTTTGAGGACCTGCTCCAGGATTTTTCCAGTGGCTGAGGTAAGGCTGACTGGCCGGTAGTTCCCCGGATCCTCCTCCTTCCCTTTTTAAAAGATGGGCACTACATTAGCCTTTTTCCAGTCATCCGGGACCTCCCCTGATCGCCATGAGTTTTCAAAGATAATGGCCAATGGCTCTGCAATCACATCCACCAACTCCTTTAGCACTCTGATGCAGTGCATCCGGCCCCATGGACTTGTGGTTGTCCAGCTTTTCCAAATAGTCCCGAACCACTTCTTTCTCCACAAAGGGCTGGTCACCTCCTCCCCATGCTGTGCTGCCCACTGCAGTAGTCTGGGAGCTGACCTCGTTCGTGAAGACAGAGGCAAAAAAAGCATTGAGTACGTTAGCTTTTCCCACATCCTCTGTCACTAGGTTGCCTCCCTCATTCATTAAGATGCCCACACTTTCCTTGACTTTCTTCTTGTTGCTAACATACCTGAAGAAACCCTTCTTGTTACTCTTAACATCTCTTGCTAGCTGCAACTCCAGGTGGGATTTGGCCTTCCTGATTTAACTCCTGCATGCCTGAGCAATATTTTTATACTGCTCCCTGGTCATTTGTCAAACTTTCCACTTCTTGTAAGCTTCTTTTTTGTGTTTAAGAGCAGCGAGGATTTCACTAAAAGAAAAGGAGTACTTGTGGCACCTTAGAGACTAACCAATTTATTTGAGCATAAGCTTTCGAGTAGCTCACGAAAGCTTATGCTCAAATAAATTGGTTAGTCTCTAAGGTGCCATAAGTACTCCTTTTCTTTTTGCGAATACAGACTAACACGGCTGTTACTCTGAAACCAAGGATTTCACTGTTAAGCCAAGCTGGGTCGCCTGCCATATTTACTATTCTTTTTACACATCGGGATGGTTTGTTCCTGTAACCTCAGTAAGGATTCTTTAAAATATAGCCAGCTCTTCTGGACTCCTTTCCCCCTCATGTTATTCTCCCAGGGGATCCTGCCCATCAGTTCCTGGAGGGAGTCAAAGTCTGCTTTTCTGAAGTCCAGGGTCCGTATTCTGCTGCTCTCCTTTCTTCCTTGTGTCAGGATCCTGAACTCAACCATCTCATGGTCACTGCCTCCCAGGTTCCCATCCACTTTTGCTTCCCCTACTAATTCTTCCCGGTTTGTGAGCAGCAGGTCAAGAAGAGCTCTGCCCCTAGTTGGTTCCTCTAGCACTTGCACCAGGAAATTGCCCCCTACACTTTCCAAAAACTTCTTGGATTGTCTGTGCACCGTTGTATTGCTCTCCCAGCAGATATCAGGGTTTGATTGAAGTCTCCCATGAGAACCAGGTCCTGCGATCTAGCAACTTCTGTTAGTTGCCCGAAGTTTTAACTACATCAGTCAGGGGTGTGAGAAAACCACACCCATGAGCAGTGTTTGGTTAAACTGACCTAAGTCCCGATGTAGACAGTGGTTGCTGGAAGAATTCTTCCAAGGACCTAACTACTGCTGCTCAGGGAGATGGATTACCTCTGCCAGGGGAGAATCCCTCTTGTTGGCATAGCTAATGTCTACACTGAAGTGCTCCAGTGGCATAGCTGTGCTTCTGTAGCATTTTAAATGTAGACAAGCCGTCACCTCTTTGTATGTGTGGCATGATTGAACATCACTCTTTTTCAGCTCCTTACCCTGGTTTCAGCACTGTGTGCCTGCACCATGTACGCTTGTTCCCAACCCAGATCCAGTTCACTGAGCTTCCTGCCAGGAGTTCACTGAGCATCTCCTGGCACAGAAATGATTCATCCTGACTAGGACTCTTTTGCCAGCCTCTCTGGCGTCATTTTCAGTGTAGTACAGTAACTCTTCACTTTAAGTTGTAGTTATGTTCCTGAACAAGGTGACTTTAAGCGAAATGATGTTAAGTGAATCCAAGTTCCCCATAAGAATTAATGAAAATGGGGGGGGAGGGGGTTAGGTTCCAGGGAAAAATTTTTTTTTGCCAGAATGAAAAATATATATACACACACACACACACACACACACAGTATAAGTTTTAAACAATACTGTACACAGCGATGATGATTGTGAAGCTTGGTTGAGGTGATGGAGTCAGAGGGTGGGATATTTCTAAATGATGAACTAGCAACTGGCTGAACCCCCAAGGGTTAACTCGTTGTTAATGTAGCCTCACCCTCTACAAGACAGCACGGAATGGAGGAAGGGGAGACAGCATGGCAGACAGAGACAGACATGCACACCCTATGTATGAGAGAGAGAGATGCGCATTTCCCCTTTAAGAAGGCTGACACCACTCTTAAATACACTACTTTGTTAAGTTAATCAGCAAGCTGAGACCACAGCAGCCGCTGCTAGGAAGCTCCCTCCGGCTTGAGCCCTGTCCTGTGTCCCCCTGCTCTATGGAGATGGGTAAGCGGGGTGCAGGAGCAGGGGGGAGGGGAACACCCTGACATTAGCCCCTCTCTTTCTCCCCTTTCAACCCCAGCAAGCAGGAGGCTCTGGAGAGCAGCTCCAAGCCAGAGGGCAGGAGCAGCACATGGCAGTGGGGATGGGACAGCTGAACTGCTGGCAATTGATACCCTGCTGGGCAGCTGCTGCACAGGGAACTTAGGGGAGTGGGGAGCTGATAGGGGGGCTGCCGGTCCACCCTGGTTCCAAGCCCCTACCAGCTAGCTGCAATGGGATGCTCTTCCTACAAGCAGTGGACAAAGCAGACGGCTGCCAAACGGCGTTATACGGGAACATTGCACAATTTTAAACGAGTATGTTCCCTAATTGATCAGCAACGTAGCAATGAAACGTTAACCGGGACGACTTTAAGTGAGGAGTTACTGTAGCTAGTTCCTCCTCTATGAGCCCTGCCCAACACCATCATGTTAGGTCTCATGTCCTGGACACATTACTGCCCCCAAAACTGTCCTAGGAGAGGAGTTGTGCATACAGCATTGGGGTACACCTGTGGGATACTGAATTTCAAAATTTTCACGATATTCCCACTTCCAAAAGAAGTCCTGTTGTAACCCCAGACACCAACCAAAAGGCAGGTTGAGAACAATAATGTGCACAGTCCCCAAATCTCCTGCATAGAGGGTTTGCATGCATGTTCTTGGTTTCAAGAGGCAGTGCGTAGTTCCCTTGAACCATCATGTAATTCCATTACTCAGCAAGTGTAGTTCACAAAGGATTTCCTGAGGAAGCAATAGCGTGCAGAGGATGCTATTGGTCAGCAGAGGTACTAAAGCTACTCCTGAGGGCATTCTGTGCCAAAAAATTAGAAATTCTGCACATAATATTTTAAAATTCTGCAATATTCTGCAAGCTTTATTTGTCAAAAAATAAATGCAGAGGCTCCAGCATGGCAGTGGGGAGCACAGGCTATTGGTTGTACAAAGGTGGGAGGTCACCCTCAAGCTTCCCTGCCCACAGGTGCTGACTTCCCCTCTTTTCCCTGGGTGCTTGACCCTCCCCCGGGCTCTGCCCCCCACTCCACCCCTTCCATGAAGCCCCACCCCCATTCCAACCCCTTCCCCAAAGTCCCTGCCCCAACTCCGCCCCCTTCCTGCCCCTATTCCAACTCCTTCCCCAAATCCCCAACCTGGCCCCGCCTCTTCCCTGCTTCCTTCCCTGAGCGCCCCATGTTCCCACTCTCCCCCCCCCACCCCCCCGGAGCATGCAAACAGTTTGGCAGCAGCGGGGCAGGAAGCGCTGAGAGGTAGGCGGAGGAGCGGGGACACAGCGTGCTCAGGAGGAGGAGGTGGGCCAGAGGGGGAGGGGAGCTTGGCTGCCGGTGGGTGCAGAGCAGCACCCACTAATTTTTCCCCGTGTCGGAGTCGGTGCCTATGTCCCCACCCCTGGGACACAGACTCAGTGTTGGGGCTGCACCTGATGTGACACGGCACAAGGCCTATTACCCCAGAAACACACTGGGGCCCTGCCCCTCGGTGCAGGCAGGCTCAACCAGACAGGATCTAAGTGTGGAGGGGCTCAGTGTGGGGTGAGAAGACTCTGTGTGGGACAATCTGGGTGCAGGCAGCTCAGTGGGGGCTAAAGTGGGGGGATCTGGATGCACAGAGGCTTGTTGGGGGGGTTCTAGGTGCAGGGGCAATGGGACTCTGCAAGGGCTTCCAGGTGAAAGTGGTTGGGGCTCAGCAGAGGGGTCAGTGTGGGGGGGTCTTAGCAGGTGGGTGCTGGAGGAGTAGGGCTTGCTGAGGTGGGGGTGGGGGTGCAGCTAGTTGGGGGTCAGTGTGGTCTGGGGGTAGGGCTCGTCAGGGTGGGGGTTTGAACGCAGGGAGCTTGGGGGGAGGGTGCTCTAGATGCAGGGGTTGAGGTTCAGTGGGGTGGAGTTTGGGTATAGAGGGCTGGGGGGTTCTGGGTGTATGGGGTGAGGCTTGGTGGGGGTGTCTGGGTATGGGAGGTACAGATGCATGGGGTTGGGTGGATGGGGGAGCAGTTCCCCATAGAGTGACCCCTCCTCCTGCAGCTGAGGAGCAATGAGGGCAAGAAGCAGGGGAGGATGCTGAGCTTCCTGCAGCTGGGAGAGGTTTCTAGGGGTGGGTCTGACACGGCCCCAGCCACTCCTTGCAGGGGAAGAGGAAATCCCATCTTCCCCTGCCTCCAGCCCAGCCAGGACTACCAGCTGATCCCTGTTCAAGGTAGGAGCTACTGGCCGGCTGCTCTGGGTGCCTGAAACAATATACCTGCGCAGCTAGGGAGTGGTGCGTAACTGCTCCTGCAGCTTCCCTGTCAGAAAGTCATTTTTCTGTGGGGAAACAAAGAAATCTGCAGGGGATATGAATTCTGTGCTCACACAGTGGCCCAGAATTCTCCCAGGAGTATAAAGCTTTTGTAGTGCAATAAGTTTTGGAATATTTCTAAACAGGTTCTTGTAATGTTGAATAGCTGATCTTAGGGGCACTTCAGTGATATAAGTTTCCTGAGATCAGAGCCTTAGTTCTCCCCATTCCCGCCCCCAGGTCTACACCAAAAAAGTTATAAGAATCTGAAAATATTAAGAGCAGCTTTTGTGAGGGTGTGGGGAATATTTCCTCAATGCCCTGGGCCAAGTAATCCAAAATTTGTCCCACAAATTCTGCTCTAGCCACTGTTGCAGAATACGAGTTTTCAAGACAAGCTTCCAATGCACATAGATTGTAGAGCATTTTAAAAATTATAAGCAGTTTGTATCGTGGGGGTTACATCTTGGGAGCTCCCTGACCAAATGACCCCAGTTTTACACCACAAACTACCTATTGTTGCACACAAGTTTTCATGACAAGTCTCCATGTGCATGTGGGATTTAGAGCAATTTGAATATTAAAATCAATTATTTCCTGTGAGGGTTGTACCTGAGGAAACCCTTGATTAAATGATCCCAAACTTGCTCCACTCTCTCTCTACCCTGATGGAGCATAGAAATTTTCAAAACAATCTGTATGCATTTGGCCTTTAGAGCACGAGTTGCTGGCTTTTAAACAAAAAGCTCAATTCTTAGGCCCAAACTTCCAAAAGGGCCTCAAGGAAAATGCTGGCACAGAATAATCTCAGATATTTGCCACAGGTAGGATTTAAACTCACAGTGTTTGTGTTTTGCTTTGGTTCAGTAGCATCAGCATGTTGCCGTGAGCTAGCCAGTGACTCTGTTTCCACAAACTTGCACACCACAGAGCAGTAGTCCCACAGTATGTGTGCAAGTCACTGCAGCTTGCACCCAGGTTCGAGCCAGTTTGTAGAGTTAACTTTAACTCCTAATAACTTTTTAAATATTTCTTCCCAGATAGGGCAGCGGGTGCTAGATCAAATCCAATTGGGTAATGTCATTTTGGGGTTGATCAGTGCTATAGTTTGAGCCCTAGTGTACATAAAAAAAGTAAGAACTGGGAAATTTTACTGACTGGTCCTTTCTAGGAGATCATCATATCTTAGGACCCTCTCAACCAATTGCTCCAGATTTGCTGAGGCACACCAATTTACAGGACAAAGGGAGTATGAGGATTTTAGAGTTCATCTCATCCTTAACTCTGACAGAGCTAGTGCTCCATAATGCATAAACAATATATGTTCTTAAATCTGTCTGAATCTTTATAGGCTTGTAAAAAATGTTTGTGATTTGTTTGTTTTGGGGATTTTTTGCTGCTGTTTTCTTATACTGTAAGGAGACCTGAAAGTGTTTTCAGAAGTTTTTGATATCAAGAATTTCAAGTTATATCTACCCGTTTTTTGCTGAGGAACTTTATGAACAATTGCAGAACCAGAAGCATTTAATGACATCACAGGAGTTTGAGGGGAATGGAATGTTAGTCATGGTTTACATTTACTTGTTTAACATCTAATAGATATTCTTGAGGAAAAAGCTCTCTTTGTTAAAGATTCAAATATTTCCTGACATAGTCTCCTGGAGTTTGAGAAAGCTCCCATTTCAGTTTATTGTATTCCAAAACATTCAAGCAAAATTATGGAGGATGAGACTTGATATTCTGAAGGTTAAAAAAGAAACAAACACAGCAAAAAGCCCCAACCCTTTATTTGAAAATAATAAACATCCCCTTGCTTAAAACTCTGCAGCTCCAGAAATGCAAACTGTCCTCTCCCGCTGTTTTTGCAGTGGGTGGACTGGGGAGGGTGCTACTCAGTCAGTGATCTATAGCAAATGTCAGGTGCCTGGCTTGTACAATAACTTTTTAAGTTGCTATATTTTAGTTTATTGGGTACCGTTGGTTTTCTTTCCTCCCCAGGAAGACTTTTACTTTTATCTTCAGCCTTCTCTGAATCCATCTTCTACATGCTCCAGCAGTCCACTTTGTTGGTGTATGAAGTCCACACCAAATGTTGCTGCTACAGCAAGATGTGAGAAGTCAAAGAGGTCATAGTTATATGTACACCCATTGCATATTGATAGTAAGTATTAAAAATGTGCATTGTCCTAATCTCAGGTTTGTAGGGTGAATGAAGGCCTCAAGTCAGTATACAAATGACTTTCCTGGATGAAAAGTCAAAACCCTTAAGTGTTTCTCCTACCAGGATTTTTAGAAGTTAGTGCTTGGGTGGGAAGCAGGGGAGATTTCTTCCACTATCCTCTTTACACAGCCCACACATTCATACACTTGAATTCTACAGCGGGAATACTGCATTGTTAAAGTATTTTTTCCAGTTCAGTAATTCCAGAAATAATCACCCACTTCTTTCATTTCAGGATTGTTACAATAATTTATAATTGAGATTGTCTTCTGCTTTTGTTACACAAGAGATAACTAGTGAGCACTGAGCATATATTTCTGGAGGGAGGGTGAGCTCTCAGAAATGAGTGTACTTAACAAACTCTAAATTCATTGTACAATAGAAAACTGTTTAGGTAACCTTGACAGAATAACAGGTTTCAGAGTAACAGCCGTGTTGTCTGTATTCGCAAAAAGAAAAGGAGGACTTGTGGCACCTTAGAGACTAACCAATTTATTTGAGCATGAGCTTTCGTGAGCTACAGCTCACTTCATCGGATGCATACTGTGGAAATTGCAGAATACATTATTATATACACAGACACCATGAGACAATACCTCCTCCCACCCCACTCTCCTGCTGGTACTAGCTTATCTAAAGTGATCATCAAGATGGGCCATTTCCAGCACAAATCCAGGTTTTCTCACCCTCCGCCCCCCCACAGACAAACTCACTCTCTTGCTGGTAATAGCCCATCCAAAGTGAGCACTGTCTTCACAATGTGTATGATAATCAAGATGGGCCATTTCCTGCAGGAATCCAGGTTCTCTCACCCCCTCACCCCCCTCCAAAAACCACACACACAAACTCTCCTTATTTTCATGCACGTTGCAGTTGGCCCCAAGAAATGAGCACTGATTGGTGGGATTGCATCATCACGCAGGTTTGGGATGGTGAGCAGTGCCCAGAACTCTCAGATGCAGAAGGCCACGTTCCTGCATTTGTGTGCCGAGCTCACCCCAGCCCTCCAGTATATGGACACCAGAAGGACAGCTACACTGACTGTTGAGAAGCAAGTGGCAATCACACTGGAAACTTGCAATGCCCGTATTGTTACCGGTCAGTGGGAAATCATTTTGGAGTTGATAAATCCACAGTGGGGGCTGTTTTCATGAAAATGTCTAGGACTATTAATTGAATACTGTGATGCAGGACCGTGTATGTAAGTAATGTGCAGGACATTGTGGTTGGATTTGAAGCTATGGAGCTCCTAAACTACAGTGGGGCGATAGCGTGCACATCCCTATTTTGGCTTCAGCCCACCTTATCACAGAGTATATCAACAAAACGAGCTACTTTTCGATGGTTATATAAGCAGTGGTGGATCATGAGGGATGCTTCACTGATATCAATGTGAGATGGTCAGGGAAAGTGCATGATGCTCACATCTTTAAGAACACAGGATTGTTCAGGAAGCTGCAAGCAGGGACATTTTTTCCCAGGGGCAGATTACCATTGGTGATGTTGAAATGCCAATAGTGATCTTTGGGACCCTGCCTTGTTCCCTTGGCTCATGAAGTCATACACTTGCCATCTTGACCGCTCCAAGGAAAGATTCAACTACTGGCTTAGCAGGTGCAGAATGACTGTTTAATGTGCTTTTGGCAGGTTAAAGGATTGCTGGTGGTATTTACTCACTAGATTAGATCAGAGAGAGAAAAATATCCCAAGGGTTATAAGTGCCTGTTGTGTCCTGCACAATATCTTTGAGGCAAAAGGGGAAAAGTTGCTGCCAGGTGGAGGGCGGAAGTGGAGTGGCTGTTTGCTAAGTCTGAACAGCCAGACACAAAGGCCATTAGAAGAGCTCAGTGCAGAGCTATGCCGCTGAGGGAGGCCTTGGAAGAGCACTTTAACAGGCAGTGACGGTAATGTGCTGTGCTGGATGGTGCTCTGCCAGGCCCTGAAGTTTTGGGGGTTGTTAGGAATTGTGTAGAGCTGGGTGTACATTTGTGAATATCACACTGTCTTTTAATGAACCTCTGACTTATGCTGTGCTTAACTATGAGTTCTCCAGTCCTGTTCTATTACACAATGTGCTTTGAGTAGTGGTAGGCTTTCTGCAGTATAAGTTATGAAGTAATAAAGATGATTTAAAAAACAATTATTTTATACCAAAAAGTGCAAAACACTAATGTGCAATTAAAAACCAGTACAGTGCAAACTTATGAAATCAATTAACAGAACTTTAAAAGTAGAACAGTACTGTCCATTTAAATCCATTTCTGCCAAACATACACCAGCCATGGCTCTCACAGGTCAATGTATGTGAAGCTGTGGTTTTCCTTACTGTCCTGCAGTGTGGAGCGGTAGGGGTAAGGATGTGGTCCATGATGCCATGTGGAATTTTGGGGGGTGTAGGGCGCTGCTGAAATGGAGCTCTCCACTGACTGCAGAGGGAGGGAAGCCTGTGATTGTTGTAACTGTAGGTCAGCAAGAATGAGGCATTTGCGTTTGCTGCCGGAGATGGCCCCTTTACGTCCTGGTACATCTTCCTCTCCTTTTCCTGCTGAGACTCCTGGGCCTTTCTCTTCTCTGCTTTCTCTTTCTAAGTCTATCTGCTATATTCACCCTCCAGGCCTTCTGTTCATGGTCCAATGCACCACTGACGTGCAGCATCTTGGTGTGAACATGTCCTCCCTAGTCCGCTTCTTTCTCCTCCTCCTCAGGGCCAGGAATTTCATGAGTGTGGAGGGGGCACTCCTCAAGATCACAATGACAGCAACTACAGATGAAACAGTCAGTCACAATGGAAAGAGAAAGTTAAGTTTCAGAACTCCCTTCCCTTATTCCCACAAGAGTTTTAAGTAAGACATGCTAACTGACACTTCACGCTTATTGACAGCTTTGGAGCACCTCTGTGCAGCACGGGTCTCCAGCTGCAGCCCTGATGAGTATGGCCTGCGGAGGGGATGGGATGGGGGAATCGGGTGGGAATTGTTCAGTTTCTTAAAACAATAAAATGTCAGCCTCTGTTTCCATGGGTGTGAGTACGGGGCAACGGCACTGAGAACTGGCATTGTTTTCCACAGGCAGTGACGATTTTAGCTGACATCTCACTCCTGAAGGTAACAAAGGCAAAGAGAGTACAGCTGCTGCTGGCATCTCGAAGCCACCTAGGCCCATTTGCCGCTCGCCTCTTTACTGCAGTGGTGCCTGCTGAAGTTGTGGGAAAGTGTCCTATGGTGGAGGAAGAAATAAGGCTGCCGTCCCTGGAAACGTTGGGGAGAGGATTGCAGGGTACCTCCATGAAAGTTTCATTGAGATCTCTCAGGAGGATACAAGGGATAGCCCTGTGTATATAAACAAACTGCTTATCCCCTCACCCCCAACCCTACAGGGGAATGAATAGCAGGTAACTCTATCTCTGTTTGGTTGTACCTCTACCTCTTCTCATACAAGTAAAACAATGAAAAGTAGGTACCTGTGTCCTGCTAACCTGGAGTTGGGTCAGGCTCCATCTTCACTTTTAAATATTGTAAGGGAGAATGGATACCCACGCTTCCCCAAGGTTCTTTTCCCTGGATCAGGCTCATCCATGCTCAGCTGGTGGGACTAGCTAGACTGCAGTGGAGTCTTGAAAAGATCCTGGCTCGCAGCTTTCCTGGACACTCTCCTCTTTTTTTAATATCTTCCTCCTCCTTCTCACTGTTCATGGCAGGGGTCTCTCTGTCGTGCTCCTCGGAGGTATCCAGGGTGGTCTGTGGGGCGCTGATGGGGCCTCCAACAAATATGGCATGCAGCTTATTTGTAACAGTGGCAGGTCTGTGGCTTAGCACCAGATTGTCAGTTGGCTTTCCTGGCCTTGTGGTAAGTCTGCTGCAGTTTATTTGCTTTCATGTGACACTGCTGCTGGTCGCTGCCTTACCCCTTTGCCTACATTCCCTGTGCATTCTTTTTGTAGAGGTCTGTGGTTCTCTGACTGGTCAATAGCTGTGCCTGCACAGCCTCTTCTCTCCACAGGACCACAAGATTCAATACTTCCTGTCTGCTCCAGGCAGGAGCTTGTCTAGAGCGTGTAGCCTGCATCGTCGATTGGGCAGTTGCACACAACAAAGGAGAGCTGCTAGGTGTGCTTGCCGACTAGGGCAATCAGGAAAGGGCATTTCAAAAATACACAGGGGTTTAAAGGGTGGGGTCTCTGTGGCCCGTGGGCAGTGGAGTTCACAGTTGTGACTAGAGCTGTCATTGTTGGGCATTGTGGGACAGCTGCTGGAGGACTGTCAGGGTCGACATAGGTAATGCAGTGTCTACACTTGTACTGCGTCAACCACAGTATGTCTACCACTGTGTTATACCAATAAAATAAAACCCAGCAGGATCTTATTAAAGGGAAAAAGGCAAAATACCACATTTATTGTGAATACAGAAAGAATCATAGTAAGCAGTTAGTTATAGCTATAACATTCCATTCAATCTCATATTTATTCACACATTCATTCATACACACACACACACACACACACAGGTTCT
The DNA here is from genome assembly GCF_015237465.2 of Chelonia mydas. NCBI lineage: Eukaryota > Metazoa > Chordata > Testudines > Cheloniidae > Chelonia > Chelonia mydas. The sequence goes on from NC_057849.1 coordinate 320,665,132, forward strand.
GCAAGGTTGTTATCATAGTAACCAGCCTTAGAGTTGCTCATGCCAAGGCACTGGCCAGGTGTCCTGGACATGAGGAGGGAGCAGGGCCTTGTCAGATGCTTATCTGATGCTCCTGGAAGTTGGTTTGCAAAATCAGACCCCAAAGTTCTCACTTTCTAGAGTCCATTTTTATAGGAGTTTTATCCTATGCCAGTCTATGGGAATTGCTTCATCATGCTGTTGCTGAATCAATCAGCAGATAGCACATTCCTGACGGCTCCTTGCTGCTAGATGTTATCTTGTTCTTTGGTTCTCCCATTCTTGAGGCTGTTGAGTGGATTCCAGTCTGCCCTCCGGGGGTCCTCTGGTTATTTCCACTTGACGCCTTCTTCAGCCGATGGACACTGGATTCTTAGGCTGGCACCTCCCTGATCATTCAGTTATTATCCACACCAAGCATCCATCCACATACATCCTCTATCTCTATTTTAATCACAATTGTTAATACAACAAAAGGGCGGGGAGTCTCTGGGTGCTGTTTCTGTTGTTACAGAGTATTCCTTTGAGTCTCTCTCTCTGTGAATTGCTTTGAGAACAGACTCTGTCTTAGAATGTACTAACGCAATTAGCAGCTTGCAAGTTTCACACACAGAGGGAGAGAAACAGTACCAAAAACCAAGAGACCTCTTAGTTAGTAATACCCTGGAATTTAAACTAAGGGGAATCAAACTCATTTTTGATTTTAATACAGAACTTCTTTAATATGATCCAACAACTGCTCCATGCCGTTTGGGGAGGTCGTGTTACTGCATTGCCATACTGGGGCACTTAGGTTGGCGGGAGACATATTTGACTGTAGACACATGCACAAACAGGTTGATACACGATTATTTACGTCAGCCTAACTTTGTAGTGTAGACCAGGCCTTTGTTAGTCAAAAATAAGCCTACCTAAATGTTTCCTTGCAAACAGTGGTCAATTCTTTTTTGACTGTGGTTGGCAAAGGAGCTCCCCACGGATGACTCTCTTATCAGCCAAAGCAATGACTTTTCACTGGATTCCAATAACACTTTGTTAGGTGTTTGGTATCTAAAAGATTCCCACCTATCCACAACAGAGGATCACCAGAATTCTGCAGAAGAGGATCTTGCACTTCTCCAGTTCTTATAGAAATTGTTTAAGACAGCTGAAGCCGCTCCAGAAATTGACAAGAGGCCACAAGAGAGAAGTAGCTGGGCCAGGAAACATTGTGTAATAGGCTTTCTGTGTCCTTCTACTCTATTTTGAATCAGCTGGTGCAGAAATTGGGGCAAACTCCTCATTTAGCTTCTTCAGTCTTGGAAGGCAGTGGAAAAAAGGATGACATCTTCTCTCTCTCTTACCCTTCTCATGAGAGCTTGATGGTGGAGCAGTCATGAATAGAGGGAGGACTGTGGCAGCTCATGTGGAGTATGTCTACACCACAATCGGGAGGCTAAACTTTGCATTAACATAAGTTGGTTATCTGCCTTGGAGGATTATAAGTGAATTAATAAAACTGTTTCTGATGTCTGGTATTAGTTCCCAGCCTCCAGCTCTGTGCATTATAACATATAGGACTTGGGAGGTCTGTTTGATTTATACCCACACCCTCTAAGTTAATCTGCATTGTAGAACGTTTTTGATGGTGAACAGGTGAGCACCAGAAAGCCAAGCAATCCTTGCCTATCATATGAACAAAATGACACTCAATCTAATGTCTATTCCAAATGGGGTAATCTGATAATTATTTTCTCCTACTATCTCTGCATGTAACTAAAGAGGCAGCAGATGTGTCAGGTATCCTATCAGCTTTGAGGCTGTCACAAAATAGCTGTTCTGTCCAAGACAGTAAAATAAAATATGGTAACATGAGCAGACTGAAACTAAAGCAGCTAACATTAAACATTTAAATTAGTCATGATGTTAGCAATGATGCTGGATTCTTGACACATGTAATTCCCTCCCCGCCCAGGGTTTTCCTCAGATGAAGGAAATTAGGTGTAAAGTTTTAATGGTGAGTAATTAACCACTGGAAAAATTTACCAAGGGTCGTGGTGGATTATCTATTACTGACCATTTTAAAATCAAGATTGGACGTTTCTCTAAAAGATAGGCTCTAGGAATTATTTTGGTGAAGTTCTGTCTGTGGCCTGTGTTACACAAGGGGTCAGGCTAGATGATCAAGGTAGTGGTCGAAGACTGGGGTTTTCTTTTCAGTTTCAAGTTGTTTTTATGTTTCGCCATTTACTCTAATGGCCCATCATTGTTTTTTCCTGGCTGGGCAATGGATGGATACTTATGGATACTTGAAGTTAGCTTTGTGTAAACAACCAGCTTGAGAGGAGCCTCTCCATGCTGTGAAGTGTATTTGAAATTGTAATACAAATCATGAACATGTTATTCTATATACATAAACATATAGATTCATAAGTACAGACTGTGTTCTTAACTCATAAGGATGATCAAGTTCAGAACACTAGAAGCTTTCATAAAAGACCTTACTTGGTACTCTTTTTAGCATAATACCATTGTATACAACCAGTTGATCTGGAAGTGGAAGGGATGGAAGGAAGCAGTGAGGGCAGGGGGCTGACTCTGGAAGGGAGTGGGGTTGGAAAAAGGGTGGGAAGTGGGAGTACAGGGAGAAGTAACTGGAGATAGATGAGAACGTACATTGTTTGTTTCCCTAATAATGCCAAAGAGACATGTCTTAATTGAGACTCCTTTTGAAAGGCATGAGGTTGCACCTTCGGCCCTCATAATAGACATTCAGCTGCCAGGGTCAAAGGACTTTTTTACTCCTGGGGGCATTCTGTGCCAAAAAATTCTGCACACAATATTTTAAATTTCTGCATATTTTATTTGTCAAAATAACACTACATAATCATGCCAATTTCAATTATGTTGCTAATTTATTTCAAAATACCTGTCAGCAAGTCTGTCTAACACACACAAAAATTCCCCTAGGAATAGAGAGTTAAAGAAACCTCTATGACAACCCAGTTCCTGTTTCTCTGCCCCCTATCCCACCCTCAGAGCCCAGCCACGTGCCCCCCCCCACCCCAAGGCCAGATACCTGCAACCCTCCTCCCCAGAGCCCAGCCATGGGTGACCCCTTGCCCAGATACCCACACCCCTTCTCGCCCAGAGACCAGCCATAGGGCCCCCTCTTGCCCAGGGATGTGCTGGCTGCCGCTTCCCACAACTCCCATTGGCTGGGAAAAGCGAACCGCGGCCATTGGGAGCTGCAGCCAGCCATGCCTGTGTCCGGTTAATGTAAACAAACTGTTTTGCGGCCCGCCAGCGGATTACCCTGACAGGCCGCACGTTGTCCACCACTGCTCTAGCTCCCTCTCCCTCCCCCCAGCAGTGTCTTCTATGTGTGAGCTAGGCTCTGCTGGGTCCAGTGGCCCTTTGTGGCAGCTAGCAGCACTGCCACCCATTCCTGTGGGGGAAGGGAAATTCTGCATGCACAACGTACATTTCTGCAAAATTCTGCAGTGCACAGTGGTGCAGAATTCCCCTAGGAGTAACTTTTGCTTCAGGAATAAGGGATGGAGAGCTTCTGGGGGCACTATGGGAGGGTTTGAGGTGAAGGGGAATTGGCCATCTCTCTAACTGCCCTGGGCATAAAGAAGTAACAGTTATGTTTAGGAACAACGTGGTTCCTATGAACTGATTCAGGAGTGGTTCAGGTGGAAAACAGTGATTCTAGCCAAGGGAGAGAAGCACTGTAGTTGGCTGGGGCAGGGGAACACATTTTACTGGTCAAGCTGAGGAGAGGGTTAGAGGATAATAAATGGGTGTATTTGCCCAGTTTGGTGGAGTTAGCAGGGGAAAGGGGCATCTCAGCTATGTGGAGATGCTGATGGACTGTCTGTGCGCTCAATAGGTGCAGGAAGAGCTGGTGTGGTGTCAGCTTAAGAGCCCCTCCATGACCATTGGCTAAGGGTCCACTGCTATATAACTCCCATCAGGCCTGCCAACCCACTTCACCTGACACACTGCTGTCATGATATTTATTTATAAAGCCGGGTTTCTCAACCCGTGGGTCAGGACCCAAATTGGGTTGCCAGAATTTTCCAAAGGATTGCATGGCAGCTGCTATCTCACAGGGCTCGTGGGGCTTGCCTCCCTGCTCTAAGCACTGCAACCTATGGGGTCCAGGCACCAGTCAGGTTTGGCCCAGCTGTCGTAATGTTGGGAATCTGGGTAGACCAAATTTGAGTGAGTGGCACTGCAACCCCGTGAGCCACGTCACAACTCCACTTACACACATTTAATCTAGTCAGGGGGGCGGGGCAACCCCAGAGGTTGCAAGCCCGGAGCAGAGAGCCAAGCCCAACCAGCCCTACAGCACAGGAGCTACAGAAGCCACTAGTGTAGGATGAGGGCTGGGCAGGACCCAGCCCCTGCCGAAGGACTGGATCCAACTGAAATCACCCCAGGACCTCTACCCCCAGACTATTTACTGGGTCATGACAGGACATAAACAGTTACAAATGGATCCTGAGTCCAAAAAGGTTGAGAATCACTGCTGTAAAGAATATTGTGTAAGATATCAAATGAACACCTATGTCACATTAGTCATCATAGGCATTGTATGTTAATCAAAAAGCTGTATGTGTATACTGAAAATATGTTTAGAACTATGCAGCCAAGCAGGATTGATAAGTCTTCCTCAGACAAAGGAATGTAGATTTACCTGCCTGTCTGGGTATCTGTTGTGAATCAAGTATTGTGAAACCAACACAATGGACACTTCATTTGCATCAGAGGTAAACAGGAGGAACAAATTAATGTCATGATGTGAAATCACTACAAGAGGACCCCCTAAAGTCTGAATACCAGGGTTCATCCTGACTCTTGAGACAAAGACAATGAAATTTGGGGAATGTCAGGAGAAGAAAAAGGGCATCTGGTTATCAGTAATTAAGGAAACAGAGAGGTCAGCGGTCTTTGCAATCCATGAATGGTGGATCCCCAACTATGTGAGTTTGGTGACGCTGAGAGAAGTGGCTGAAAATAAGAAAACTGCCTTAGACAAGGGTTGTAACCTGTCGAATTAAGTTTTAGTGACTAGAATGTGTGATTATGTTTTTGTTTCATCTGTAATCATTTTCTGTTCCTGATATCTCTGCTTAGTATCACTTGTATCTCTGTTCTTTATTAATAAACTTATTCTTGCTGTTATAAATTCATCTCAGTGCTGTTATACTATAGTGAGGTGTGAGTCCTCAGCTGAGCCAACAAGCTGGTGTGTATATTTTCTTTTTGGAGACAGCAGATTTGGTAATTTCTGTCAGTGTCCAGTTTCAAGGGCTGGGTATTGCAGTGGAACACTCTCCCAGAGGCCTTGGTGGCACCAAGAGTTACTTTAAGCCAAGGAAAGGACTGCCAGCATCCTGAGGGGTTGTTGGGCTGACTAACAGAGTGGAGTGTCATAGAGGTAATCCACAATTTAGCAGCAGCAAATCTCTCTCTCACTGAGACAGAGGGGTAATAAGGTGTCTCACAGTTCTGGACACCCCAAGAAAGTGTCACATGATGGTATTGAATGTACCTGTCCTTCTAGGACAAGAGAGGGCTTGGGAGGGATACAGGGTTTTCTCAGATCTGGCATACTGGCAATGGGAGGAGAGACCTCTCTCATCAGCATGGTTTTATGCTCATTTCTCTAGAAGGTGAGATATGAGGTGGTGATCTAAAAGAGCCCCATGACCTGGGCTTCCCCAGAGGAGTTAGTACAGACAAGCTGGACAGAACTGAGGGCTAAGGCTTGTGCTGCCTAGAAAGGGACAGGCAATGGCGGAGGCACATCTGAGTTTAATATGGGTTGGGTTTGTGTCCAATCCCTCTTATTTTGGGTGGGGACAAAGCCCAGTCTAGAGGCCCAGCGACCTCTTGGAATAGGTTCAGAGGGAATGAGTGAAGGCATAAGAGGATGCTGGAGAGTGTGTAGCTTGCGACATGGTGGGAACTGGAATGAGACTGTGGTATTAGGTAGGGGGAATGATATTGCACCAAAGGTGTGGTTCACTGCTCTTACCCTAGATATCACAGAGACTGGCATGCCACGGGCATGGGGTGTATTGGTGAGGGGATTCAACTTTGTCATGGCTGGGGAGTATGCTTCTTTTATGGTTGGCTCTGATTATTTTTCTTTGTCTTTCTGTTTTTCATGGGGGGACTTGTTTATGTGTATTAAGGAGCTGGGTTTGTGCCCAAGTTTTGGCAGGACTCCAAAAGCAGAAACTTGCCTGAGTGGTGTAAAAGGTCTTTACTATAAAGGACAATTGGTTCCCTTGTCTGTATTTTCTTATACAGTATGAATAGTTCTTGCAATTCACTCTTGATCCTTCAGATAATCTAAAAAGTATTGATTAGTTGGAATTAAGTTGTAAACAACATTGAGTTGACAGATAAAATAGTCCAACAGAAAGATGCTTAGTATGAAACATTATACATTTCTGGCTGGGAAGGGCCAATAGAAAGCTAGAGAGAAGAGGGGGGAAAGTACGAATTGAGGGAGAAGAAGTCAGCATGAAGAGGAGTGAGAACACAAACATCATGGGGACAGAGCCAAAGTGAGACTACTGTGACAAAAGAAGCAGGAACTATCTGAGGACCAGGAGGGTTCTGCTTTTTCGTGTTCTAGAAACTGTGAATTGCGACCCTGGTCCTGTTTGGAACTTGGTTTTTATGTCCTTGACTCAGATTGTGCAGATGCTCTCTGATACGTGTTTCCAGAAAATTGGCAGGAGGAGGTTAAAAACCCTTGGGCAATTTCTCGTTTTCAAAATTTTCCATGCACCACAGCCATTTTTACTCAGTCTCAATTCTCAGCTTTCCTTTCGTTATAAAATAGCCTTATTCAATTGGATAAAATTCTCCAATGTGGTGAGCTTTGCTGTAGAGAACAGATCCCTTTCCTATTTTTCTTTTTAAGCACAATGGGCATTTTAGCCACTCATTTATAATCAATAAGTAGTGATCCTTTGTGTAATGACTATATGCTAATTAATTTTATCTGCATGTACAAATCTACTTCCTTGCTTAGCAGTTAACTCCACTAGTGCAATCTCATCCCACATACCACAGAACCAGGTGCCTTCAGTGACTTCGCAGAGCTCCATGTAGCTCAAAAACTTCTCTCTTTCACCAACAGAAATTGGTCTAATAAAAGATACTATCTCACCCACCATGTTTCTTTTAATGACTTTAACGCTCTGAACCAGCTTAGCAGCAAAAAAGAAATGTTAACTACCTGCCCCTCACCTTCAAGCCTCCTGCAAAATAAGAAAATTACCAATTCCTTCCTATGTAACCTTTTTTTTTTTCTTCAAACTGACTCTTACTCTCTGATCAAATCCCATCCCAGATAATGTGAATGCACCACACCCTCTGGTAGGATTTTTTTTTTTAAAGACATTATTAAAAATGGACTTTTTTTAAAAGGAAGAATTTTGCAAAAAGCCTCTATTTTTGTGCGCACTATTTTGTTTTTACATTTTTATCTAAACTTAAAACTGTTAACATTTTTGTTTTCCAATAAATTCGTTATTTTGGAATACTAAATGTTTTGATAAGTTCGGTTTTTTAAAAAATGGTGAAAATATTTTGAAAAGTCAGTTCGTTTTGAACCCTGTGGAATGGAAACCACTTAGAAATTTCTTATTTCAGTTTTCAATTTTGAACCAGCTTCTGTTCTTATAAATACAGTACTGATGTGTCACTAAAAACTGGAATCTCCCTGTTTTCAAGCTTGTCCCCATACTAAAACCAGTGTTGTAAAGGCTTTTGTAAACTCCAGTAGACTACCTATTTAAAAGAGTCATTAGCCAACAGTGCTGGTGAAATTGACGGTGGCTAGGTGAGAGCATGTATGTCAGGGACAAGCCCAGGAACTATTGTGGTGGTGTAACATTGTTGTATGTCCTCTAAGAGGGCTTTCAGTGAACACTCCCTCAAACCACACCTCCCCTGCCTGGAGTTAGGCCTGGTCTTCATTACAAACTTAGGTCAATGCAAGGCTTCTAATGTTAACCGAGGTGTCTATACTTAAATTTGTCTCCAATTGAAGTAAGTGCTCTGTTACGCTGACTTGCTCTTCCCAATTTGATCAGTTGGCAAAAGCAAGCGGGACAAATGCCCACTTTTGTCAAAAAAGTGGGGTGTGGAGAAACATGTGGGGAGGGAAGCAGTGACGCCTGCCCTGCCCAGGGAAGGAGGGGCAGGGCTCAGGTGAGTGGCTTGGGCCAGCCCTGCACGGTGGGAGGGGAGAGAGGAGTCTTGGGGGAGGGCTCGGGCAGTGTCCCATTTTCCCTTTGGGAAATATGGTCACCCTAAATACAGCACAAGCAGACAGCTATAACCATTGGGATATTTTTCTCACTGAGGTCCAATTTTGTGAGTTAACAATGCCAGTGTCCTTTCAAATTATCAAAGGCACATTCAACTCTCATGCTGCACATAGGCACCGACTCAATGGGTGCTCCAAGGCTGGAGCACCCACAGAAAAAAAATTAGTGGATGCTTAGCACCCACCGGCAGCCAGCCTCCCCTCACCCCCAGCGCTTCCCGCCTGGCGGTGGACCTGCCGATTGACTCCATCACCTTCCTCCCAGCACCTTCTGCCCACCGTGATCAGCTGTTCTGCAACATGAAGGAGGCGCTGTGGGGGGAGAATGAGGAGCAGGGACAGGGCGTGCTCGGAGGAGGGGGTGGAACTGGGCGGGAAGAGGTGGGATGGAGGTGGGGGCTTGGGAGAAGGGGTGGGGTGGGAGTGAGGGTGGGGCTGGGGCAGAGTTGGGGGTTAAAATCCTGCAGGGCCCAGAGGAAGATGGTGCCTGTGATGCTGCACCTGCTGAGCTGGTGGTTGAATCGTTCCTTAATGCTGTCAAGGAGGCTGGTGCACAGCTTCATGAGCCAGGGGAGCAAGGGGTAGGCTGGTTCCTCCAGGATCGCTATGGACATTTCAACAGTGCCAATGGTAATCCACTAGTTGGGAAAGGTTTCAGAGTAACAGCCGTGTTAGTCTGTATTCGTAAAAAGAAAAGGAGTACTTGTGGCACCTTAGAGACTAACCAGTTTATTTGAGCATGAGCTTTCGTGAGCTACAGCATCCGATGAAGTGAGCTGTAGCTCACGAAAGCTCATGCTCAAATAAACTGGTTAGTCTCTAAGGTGCCACAAGTACTCCTTTTCTTTTTAGTTGGGAAAGAAAGTCCATGTTTGCAGCTTTCTGAAAAGTCCTGTGTTCTTAAAGATGCATGTGTCATGCACCTTTCCTGACCAGCCCACGCTGACGTCTGTGAAGCGTGTCCTTGGTGATCCACCAGCACTTGCATAACCATAAAAAGTAGCCCTTTCTGTTCTCTGGCACAGTGGTCTGGTGCCAAAATAGGGATATGCGTTCCATCTGTCACCCCACTACAATTCGGGAACTCCATTGCTGCAAATACATCCACTATGTTCTGCACATTGCCAAGATTCACAGTCCTGCATAGCAGAAGGTGCTTAATGGTTCTGCACGCTTGCATGACAGTAGCCGCTGTGTTGGATTTCCTGACTCCAAATTGATTCCCGACTGACTGCTAGCACTCTGGCATTGCAAGTTTCCACAATGTGATTGCCATTTGCTTCTCCACTGTTGGTGCAGCTCTCATTTTGGTGTCCCTGTGCTGGAGAGCTGGGGCAAGCGCGGCACACAAATCCAGGAACGTGGCCTTGTGCCTCCAAAAGTTCTGTAGCCTTGGCTCGTCTTCCCAAACCTGCATTACGATGTGATCCCACCAACCAGTGTTTGTTTCTTAGGTCCAAAAGTGGCACTCAATCATCTGTAGCTGCTCCATGAACACCACCAACAACCTTGAATTGATTCTTGCTATGTCCCACAGCAATCTGTCCTCCAAGAAATCATCATGTTTTCCACTCATTCAGTTCTTTGCGCTGCTTTGCAAATACTGCAGGATCATGTGCCCTGTGCTTGCAATGCTCATGACAGCTGTGCAGGCTCCACGCTTCTGTCAGAGACGGTGGACAGTGAGGAGGGTCATGCGGACTTTGTGGGACTTTGAAAAAAAGGCGCAAAAATTATGGGATACAGATAACATTATGGGATGAAGACAGTTGCAAACTGGGAAGTTGACCTCATGATCCCAGTCACCCCTGTGTGACTTCTTTAGGCCCTCTCATGAATTGCCAAAACTTCCCAAAAGATAGTGTGTTGGATGGTGTTGAGTTGCACAGTGGGATACTATGAGACTCTGTACATCGGGGGAACACCCAGCACCCCCATGTTCATCCTTGTAAAATGATTGTGTGGTATCCAATGCAAAGATTGTCATGTTGGGTGTCTTCGGAAGATTCATGGCGCACTGAGCATTGTTGTTATAGTAATGTTACAGGTTATAATTTCATGAATATAGTTATGAGGCTGAAAATATGTCTTCATGGTTTAAAATAAGCCCAGGCAAAAACTCTCCAAGAACAGAGAGGCAGTTCACACCTCATCAGGGCACGTATAGGACAAACCCAGCCCAGCCTTACAGGAACAAAGGACACTGGCCTAGGCAGCAACAAAATAATCTGTTGGACTTTCGAGTGAGTCACCCCCCTTCCTTTGATCAGTTTGGAACTGTGATGAGGTAATGCTCACCTGACTCTGAAGGGGGTGGGGCAAAGCCAAAAGGGAAGAAAGGATATGATAAAAGGGAGAGATGTTTGCCATGCGCTCTCTCTCTCTTCCACCTACATCTACAGACACCACACCAAGCGACTGAAGTGCTGATCAAAGGGGAGTGCCTGGCTGAAGAGCAACCAGCCAGCCTGTGGTGAGAAGCATATAAATTTGTAAGGGCATTGAAATTGTTAAGATAAGCTTAGAATGTGTTTTGCTTTTATTTTGTTTGACCAAATCTGACTTGTTATGCTTTGACTTATAATCACTTAAAATCTATCTTTATAGTTAATAAATTTGTTTGTTTATTCTACCGGAAGCAGTGCGTTTGGTTTGAAGTGTGTCAAAGACTCTCCTTGGGATAATAAGCTTGCTACATATCAATGTCTTTGTTAAATTGATGAACTCATATAAGCTTGCAGTGTCCAGAGGGCATAACTGGACACTGCAAGACGGAGGTTCCTAGGGTTGTTTCTGGGACCGGAGATTTTGGCTAGTGTCATTCGGTTGCACAATCCAAGGAGCAGCTTACATGCCAGAGGCTGTGCGTGAACAGCCCAGGACTGGGGATTCTCACTGCAGAGCAGGGTAAAGGCTGGCTCCCAGAGTCAAGGATTGGAGTGACCTAGTACATCACTGGTCCAGATAACACCAGAGGGGAACGTCACAGATACCTATCCATGGTGCACCGCACTCTGCATCGACACAAGCACTCCTGGTGAGTATGTGCACTGCTGACACAAGGAGCCAAGTATGCACGTGCACAAGTGAGGTACTAATTGCGGTGGCTGTATGCTGATATAACTTGTGTAAACGTAAGTCTGTTGTATAGACATGGCCTTAGATTAATGTGGAGTCTGAAGGCCTGGTTCTTTGCGTACTTGTCCATATGTGCTTGGTGTATGTGTGTCCCTTGTGCTTGAGATTGGACCCTTTTGGCCAGCAGCGTTTGTTGGATCTACACATGTGCCCTGAAGTCTTCTCCAGGGGCATAAAGAGTGGTGTAGGACCAACAGCCATTTGGGTTTTATACTGGCATTGCTGTGCAAGACAGGGGGTGTGTGAAAAAAACACCCCCCCTTAGCAACGTAGGTATGTTGGCAAACACCCCTCCTCCTCCCTCTGTCAGCATAACCAACTTCAGTCGGGGAGGTGGTGTTTCTACACCAGCACAATAACTCCTGACGGTGTCCTCTGTGTTTACCCTGGTGGACTAGGCTGACATAGCTATGCTGGGAGAGGCTTGGTAGTGTGCGCATAGTCTTACGGCGTGTCTACCCTACTTCATCACAGCTACAGTACTGCAGCTATACTGTTGTAGTGCTGTAGTGTAGATGCTGCCTACATTGACGAAAGGGGTTTTTCTATTGATGTAGTTAATCCATCTGTCTAGCCACACTTTACACTGCAGGCTGGGTCAACTTAACCATGGTGCTCTCAGGGTGAGACAGTTTTTTCAAAAACCTGAATGATGTAGTGTGACAGAGTGCGAGGCAAAAGAGGCTGAGTCAGCACTCTGTTCACAGCCGCTCCAATCAAGCAAGACAGAATGGAGCTGATTAAGCAGAACGGTACCTAATTTGTGCGTGGGGCAGGGCAGAAAGGCTAATTAAGCCATTAGGCAGAGCCCACAAATAGACACAGTAAGGAAGTGGAAAGGGGGGAAGCAGAGAGAGTGTGAGTGTGAGTGTTTGCGTTTGCTTGCTCGCTCTCCCCTGCTTCTTACAGGAGCATATATATTATGAAGGTGGGAATCCATTTGTAAATAAACTGCACAAGGTGTTGGACCAGCACAAGGGTCTCTGAGTAGTTTGTTGACCGGGACAGAGGCAGAAGCCAGAAAGTCAATCTAATTTTAAGTGTAGACCAGGCCACAGTTTCTTCTCACGACCCATGGCTTTGAGATGCCCTTCTCTCCCTTTAATAGAAACATTTTAGAATTGGTGTATATATTAGTACAGTCAGTTGCCCGTTGGCCCCTCCTTGTTGATGTTTCAGTTAGTTTTGAGGAATTATTTAAATACTTCTCCCCTGTACATTTTCTCAGTTGGGACCTTCCCAGTACCAGGCCTTTAGTGTGGTGTTTTGTCTCCTGGATTCAAATATTGCCCCTCTTGAGAGGTAACAATCCCTGTAGTTGATAGACATGCGAGGAATCTTTTGTTTGTGGGGAGTCCCACATCCCCAGTAAATGCATTGTGTGTAAGTCCTTTTCACAGAAAACTTTAAAAGCCAGAGAATGAGGTTTAAAAATGTTTCTTCTTGACTGCTCCATGCAGGCTGTCTCAGATTGGGGTCTCTCTGAACACCCCCCCGCCCAGTACCTCAGCCTGTGAGCTTGGCTTCAGTTAGCTCCAAGGCTCCACTGAATAACCTTTAACTTCCAGGGTTTCTGGCAGGAGAATTCCTGTTAAAAATTCTGAATGACAGAAGCATCATTCTGTCCATGCTTTTAGAAGAGGATCTCCTCTTAAGAGTTCTGTAAAGAAGAAGTCAAATTTTTCTCTTCATGCCTGGTCTAACGAGACACACCATGAGCTAATTTGGGTACTTCCAGGGAGTGTGGTACCATTCACTGAGGGTACATTCTCCATGTCAGTACTGAGACTATACCTACTAAGGTGACTGTGGGTTCATGTGCACTGGCACTGGCTGCTACCTTTTCTTCAGCACCAATAACCAGGGGTGAAAGTAACATTAAACACTTACTGATACGGGGGCCCAGCTCCAGGCCCCCTGAAGGAGCGGGCTGAGGGTCAGCCTCTCCCAGCCAGCCCATCCGCGCTGCTTGGCATGCGCTGCCCGGGGCCCTGGCGGTGATTTAAAGGGCCCAGGGCTCTGACCGCTGCCGTGGTAGCAGCAGCGGTGGCTGGGAGCCCTGGGCCCTTTTAAATTGCCGGCCCCGGGGCAGCTGCCCTTTTTGCCCCATCTGTCGGTGGCCCGGGGGGGGGGGCAAAAGGGGCAGCAATGTTAAAGTGCTGCCGCTGCAGTGCTTTAACTTCGCCTGCGTACGGGCCAGGACCGGCGGCCACTTTTTACCGGTACGCCATACTGGCCCACTGTCACCCCTGCCGATAACAGTATTGTTACCAAGCACACTGGTTCTGAGTGCGTTAACTCTAGGTACCCCTGGGGCTATACTTTAGTGCCAGGATTCACAGACCCATCCACTTTGGTACCAGTGCTGATATACATAGTACTGAAAGACCTCCAGGTTATGGAAGAACTAAATCCCCTTTCCTGTCTGTAGGACTTGATGTTCAATCAGTACATATGCCCATTGCTTCACCCTGAGGCTTTGTCTACATTGGAACTTCGCTGGCAAAACTTTTGTCTTTCAGGGGAGTGAAAAAAACACACCCCAGAATGACAAATATATTTACCAACGAAAAGCGCCGGTGTGAACAGCGCTTTGTCGGCAGGAGTGCTTTCCTTCTGACAAAGCTGCTGCCGCTCGTTGGGGGTGGAAGTTTTTTGTTGGCAGGAGAACCAACCTTTTAGAGGCACAGCTGTAGCAGCACAGCTGTGTCACTAAAAGATGTGTAGTGTAGACAAAGCCTGAGAGGTAGAATTTTCTTATTCTCCTGACTTGCAGAGAAGTATTGAGGGATCCCCAACCTATTTCCTGAGCGCTCCTTATTCTGAGTTCTATGGTTTAGAGCAGGGGTTCTCATACTGGGGGTTGGGACCCTTCTGGGGGTCATGAGGTTCTTACATCAGGGGTCATGAGCTGTCAGCCTCCAGTCCAAACCACGCTTTGCTTCCAGCATTTATAATGGTGTTAAAGATATAAAAAAGTGTTTTTAATTTATAAGTGGGGGTCACACTCAGAGGCTTGCTATGTGAAAGGGGTCACTAGTACAAGTTTGAGAACCACTGGTTTAGAAAGAGAGTCTAGGGTTTCCTACAGATCTAGACTGCATAAGAGCTATCATGGTAGCCAAATGCCACAGTACCCTTCCTTTGGGCTCCTATTCCTTTTCCCTGTAATGTTCCTGCATAGCCATATAAACTCATAGGGTCTCTCATACTCCACTTCATAGAGATTGCTGCTCAGAGGCAGCAGACAAGGCAGTCTCAGGCATCTCCTTATGGCAAACAGCATCCAGAGGAAATCTCTAATTAGGAAGAACAACCCCATGATGAGGAAATTCAGGCATCAGTGGGCCTCTCCTCTTCATCTCCAGAAGAGGTGGCAATCTCTTCAACATTCTCTCGTCTGGATTCATATAAAGAGTGGAATACATATGGACAACGCATCTCAAACTCCAATTGCTATACAGGTAAATAACTTTTTGTACTTCACTGCCTTGCACGTTGTATAGCATTTACCCCTGGGCAAAGAGTTATCAAAGCAGAATGATAGCTCTCCACCTTGCTCAGTTGGACAGAAAGCATCCAGCCTATAGGATGGCTCCATAATATCAAGAGTACAGGAAGAAGAAGTAATTTTCTGACATTAGCAGTTCTGCCAACTTCAGTTGTTCAGAAGTCATGTCAGCCACCAATACATAACAAAATCATGAGTGACTTAAAAACCATGAGATTTTTAAAAAATAATAATTTTGGGGTTCTTTTATTTGCCTTCTCTTTTTTGTCTTTAGGCTTCACGTTTTCAGGTTTTTCTCTGCAACCAGGAAGCTAGATGCATACATACCTCATATTTTAAAATGACAGCTGAAATTTGGTGTATTCACTTCACTCCAGAAATGGGGACATTAAGAAAAACACCAATATTGTAAGCCCCGCAATACCATTGTGAGAGTTTGTGCCATTGGGTCACAGGGGACTTGGCTTGGGTGGGAGCCAGAGGATATGAGCAAGAGCAGCAGGCTGGAGACAGCTGTCTGGGCTCTGTCTGTGGAGAGTCTTGGCAGCAGGCATCCCAAGAGATGGGACTGAAAGCTGAGAGTCAGGCTGGGAAGCAGCCTACTGCTGGCAGGGGACCAGCCGTATCAGTAGCAGGAGGATAAAGGTAGCAGCTTGAGCAGTTCCACAGGGTGTGCTTACCCTGACACCCTGCACTGGAGTGCTCTCCAAAGATCTGGGTTAGGAACTGTTGTTTTGATCTTTTGTTGTGATTGTTAAGGAAATTGTACCTAGGGCATTTGCATCTTTTATTTTTGGCAGCCCTGGTAAAGCCACCCTTTGTTACTCTGTATGATCCCTTTGTGCATCTGGGCCTTAGAGCCTACCAGTGCACCTGACAAGTGCCTCCTGTAGGCTGCCTCTGGGAGAAAGGGGAAACTCCATGCAGGAAACTGATTTTGTCCTGTCTTTCTGCACGACCTTAGCCAGAACATGTGTTTCTGTTTAGCTGAAGAACGGATTGAATCTCCTGCCTGAGGGTATGACTACACTAGAAACACAGCTGTGCCGCTGTAGTGTAGACTTGCTACAGTGATGGAGGAGGTTCTTCTGTTGTTGTAGTAAATCCACCTCTCAGGCTATGTGTACATTTAAACTGCTACGGCAGCACAGCTGTGCCTCTGTAGCACCTCGTCACTTGCTAATTCAGTGATGTGATTCTGTCACTGTAGTTAATCCAGCTCCCCAAAAAGCAGTAGCTAGGTCAATGGAAAAATTCTTCTGTCAACCTAATGCTGTCTACACTGGGGGTTAGGTCAGCTTAATTATGTCATGCAGGGGGTGTGAAAAATTCACACACCCATGAGCAACATAGTTAGATCAACCCAAGTTTTGGGTGTAGACCAGGCCTGAGCTAACACAGCCACACATTCATCATCTAGCCACAAAAGGAGAGTTCGTTCCTTTTCCCCCGTTAATTCTACCTTCTCTTTTGCTCAGTTTCTTTTCTCCTGTTGTATTTAATGCAAATGAATGAACAGTCTGCACATGACGATTTCCTGAACATCTGCAAAACGTTCTCAATTCCCATCTCTTACCCCAACCAAATTATATATGTTTAAAAATAAATAAACCAACATGAGATTATTTTAAGCCTTTCATTTATGTCTGTGGACATTGCTGCTTTAGAAAAAGAATGTATTTTTGCTCTCAATAGGCTGATGTGCATACCATTTAATTCAATCATTAATTAACTTGATCTCTTGTTAATTTGATCAGTACCTCAATAACCAGATCATTTGTTGTAAATTAAGCCATTTTATTCTTTAAAACAATTATTTTGTTTGCTTCAGGCACTTCTTGTTGAATAATGTGATCTCTAGCTAGAAAGAGTTCTCACTTCACTGATAAGGAAGGTCAACATGCTGAACGAGAGGTAAAAAGAACCCAAGAAAAATCCATGACAATAAAAGGCATTTTCCACTAACGGTTGTGTTACTCAGGCATTGTTACTGCATTATAAGCATCCAGTGGCCATATGGATAACAAGATCACCCATTTAATCAAAATGATTGAAACAGACATTTTCAAACAAGGAGGAAGAAAGCCCTGTATTAGGAACAATCACAAAGCAGCAGTCCCCAAACTGTGACTTGGGGTCATGCCATCAGCAGATGGGTTTGGGTCCAACTGGCCACACTCAGCCTGCGAGATGATGCCCTCTGCCCCCAAATGTGTCCAGACTGCTCCACAACCACCACACCAGGAGGCTGCCCCTAAATGGTGGCCTTCACATAGCGTGACCTTGCATGTACTGTCCATGTGAGGTCATGTGGCATGGAGGCTGCTGTTTTGTAAAATGGCGGCCTCCTGGTGCAGCATTTGTTGAGCAGGTCTGGACATTTGGTGTGTGGAGGTAGCTGTGTGGATGTCATTTTGCCATTTGCACCATCTGGCTGTGCAAGCAACCAGCTGAGAGACTTGAATCCAAAAGATCCTTATCTCTCAGCAGCAGCCTTATCAACAGGGCATCCTGTCTGCTTGAGCTGGTAGGAGCCTGTGCTAGCCTTTTCTGAGATGGGAATCTGCTGTGGCTTGTAAGTGTCCTTAAGGCAGGGCCCAAAGCTTCTTTGGCACTTGATAAAGAATCATTGTAAGTCACTGTTTCTGTGCTGCCCTAGTATCACTGCACAGGACCTTCCTAAGTGCTGGCCTCATTTGCTTAACAGTGAATTCCTCTTCCTGATTTGTGATAAGAGGCACTATGGACTCATTTTTATGCAGAGCATCTGCTTCAACCTCCAGCAGTGAGTCTAGTGATGCAGTTATGAATGAAAAACGAGAGTGCAAGAAATGTGCTCACGAATATGACAAGGCTTTTGTGTCCATCAAGTCTTAGTATTGATCTACTATTGATGTCACATCAGAGATTAGATGTGCAATTTCTATCATGCCACCAGACTTGAGAATCTGTGTCGCAACTTGCAAATCCATGTGTCGCATTAGAGATCTTTAAATAGTGTACTTAATGTGTAAATTCCATGGATTTCTTGGTCCCTACATTGCTTTGTTGCTGTCTGGGGTCAGAGGAAACAGCAAGTCTCAAAATAGTCATGCAAGCAAAAAGTTTGGGAACTGCTGTTGAGGAGGTTGTTTTCCCACTCTGTTTTCAAATGCAGACCTACGTCTTGTTTACACTTGAAACACTGTAGAGGTTCAGTGTAGACACTACCTAACCTGACAGGAGGGATTCTCCCATCATCATAGCTATCCACCTCCCTGAGAGGTGGTAGCTAGGTCAATAGAAGAATTCTTCCATCAACTTAGCACTGTATACACTGGTGGTTAGGTCAGCTGAACTATGCTGCTCATGGGTGTGGATTTTTCATATCCCTGAGTGACGTAGCTGGGTTGATGTAACTTTTTACTGTAGACCAGGACCCATTTGTATGGGATGGAAAACAGTTCAGGCATGATCTACATGTACAACTTAAGTCTACTTAGCTATGGCAGTCAGGGGTGTGAAAAATTGATGTCCCTGAGCACTGTAGCTACATCAACCTAACCCCCAGTGTAGCTACTTCTAGACTGACAGAAGAATGCTTCCTTCAACCTAGGCACCATTGCTTGAGGCGGCGTTGTTCCTACAGAGATGGAAAAGCCCTTTCTGTTGCTGTAGACTGCATCTATACTAGGAGGTTATGCTGGCAGAGCTACTGTGCCATAGCTGGGCATACTTAGTCTTGAGAAAAGACGGAGGGGGACTTGATACATCTTCAAATATGTTGAGAGCTGTTATTAAGCGGATGGTGATCAACTGTTCTCCAGGTCCACTGAAGGTAGGATAGGAAGTAATGGGCTTAATCTGGAGCAAGGGAGATTTAGGTTAGACATTAGGAAAAACTTTCTAACTATAAGGATCGTTAAGTACTGGAACAGGTTACCAAGGGAAGTTGTGGAATTCTTGTCATTGGAGGTTTTTAAGAGCAGGTTACATGAACAGCTGTCAGGGGTGGTCTAGATATACTTGGTCCTGCTTCACCAGAGGGGCCAGACTAGATGGCCTCTCAAGGTCCCTTCCGGCTCTACATTGCTGTGATTCTATGAGAAACTATTTTCTACCTCCCGTTTCCTATAGTTACCTGCCTCAGCCCCTCCTGGTATCCTATCATTAAATAATCTCTCCTTGGGCTTCTTTCCCTCCGCCTTCAAGCCTGCTGTTGCTTTTTCTGTCTTTAAGAAGACTTCACTCAATCCTACCCCCTTCTCTGCCCTTTACTAAATCTCCCTCCTCCCTTCATGTCAAAGCTCCTTAAGCAAGCAGTGTACTCCCAGTGTCTTGACTTCCTCTTCTCTGGCTTGCTATGCTATTGAAATAGCCCTCAAAAAGAGGTCCTCAAGCCTAGTAAGGGCTGTGTTTTGGTGGCTTCCACAATGGGAGAAGGTAAAAAGGAGTGGAGGGGGTGGGTCCTGTGAGATTTCCAAACCCCACAGGACTTTCAGAGTAGGCTTGAGATCTTGTGGTATTTGGCACTTGATTTGGAGCTATAAGATCTCATGGGATCTGGCATGAGATTTGGAGCCTTTGTAAGAGCCATGTGCTTGGATCCAGGGGTGTGTGCAAGGGTGGGCGAGCAGGGGCTAGGGTTGCCAGGCATCTGGTTTTCGACCAAAATGCCTGATCGAAAAGGGACCCCAGCGGCTCCGGTCGGCACCACCGACCGGGCCACTAAAAGTCCAGTTGGCGGCACAGCTTGGGACCCATGAGCTAAGGCAGGTTTCCTGCCTGCCCTATCTCCACGCAGATCCCAGAAGCGGCCGCCAGGTCCTTGTGGCCCCTAGGCGGTCAGGGAGCCTCCATGCGCTGTCACTGCCCTGAGTGCTGGCTTCGCAGCTGCCATTGGCAGAGCCTCCATGGCTGCCCATGCACCTTGGGGCCGCAAGGACCTAGTGGCCGCTTGCTGGGAGCTGTGGTAAGCGCTGCCAGGACCCCGTACTCCCTCAACACCCCAACCCTTGCCCCAGCCCTGAGCCCCCTCCTTCATCCGAAATCCCTCATCCCCGGTCCCACCCAGAGCCCTCACCCACAGCCAAAGCCTGCACCACCTCCCGCGCTCTGAAACCCTCGGCCCCAGCCTGGAGCCTTCTCCTGCACCCTGAACCCCTAATTTATGGCCCCACCCGGAGCCCACACCCCAGCTCAGAGCCCTCTCCCGCACCTTAAACCTCTCATCCCTAGCCCTACCCAAGAGCCTGCACCCCCAACTGGTGCCCTTATCCCGCTCCCACACCCCAACCCCCTGCCCGAGCCCGGTGAAAGTGAGTGAGGGTGCGGGAGAATGAGTGATGGAGGGAGAGGGATGCAGTGAGGGGGGTCAAGGCCTTGGAGAAGGGGTGGAGCAGTGGGTAGGGCAGGGGTGTTCGGTTTTGTGCCATTTTAAAGTTGGCAACCCTAGGAGGGGCACGGGCCCCCAAATCAGTTGGGGCACAGAATTCCTCTGGGGCCAGGGTGGGGAGAGTGAGCTCCTCCAACCCCAGGCCTGGACAGGAGATGACCACTCCACTGGCCCTGGGGCCACGGCGGGGAGAACCAGGTTCTCCAGTGCCGGGGAGAGCCGCTCCTCCAGCCATGGGGGGCACAGAGAGTGTCCCTGCAAAAGCGGCCAACTTTTTATTCCTGTGCACACCCCTGCTTGGATCCATTTCCTATTTGCTGGTTTCCAGCAGTCAACCCACCCTCCCTCCTCTGTCCTTCTGGATAGGGTCAAACAAGGCAGCCACCATGGGCTCTGCCTCCTACTGCTTCTGCAGGTGGGCCAGGAGCTGCACGAGCCATTAGGATGGGGCCCGGCTGACTTCACCTTGGAGTGATTTACTTTCATGGTGCCCCATGCCAGGTCCTGGGCCAAGGTAAGGGCCGCCTCCCCTCCACAGTGGGCCCTGCAGGAGGTGGGGCAGTAGGGAGGTTGGGGTTAGGAATTCCTAGGATGCACAGGGCTGAGCCCCATGGCCTGGTGGGGAATCCTGGCTGCCTCAAGCAGTGGGCCAGGCCCATGAGGGACTGTTCGCTGTCCTGCGGGACTTGAGTTGGTGGAAACAGCAGCTGTTGGATGTGCCCTTGGCTGGCTTGACCAGGGAGTAAATCCAGTCTGCCACCAGTCTGTGAGGTGGGATGCACCAGGTGACTCTGCCTTTCTGTGATAATATAGTTCGTTCTTACCCTAGGCCCATCACTGCTCCAGCCAGGCCATGTGGTGGCTCGTTTGATTGCCTGGATGTGGGACTGGGTCTGACACTCCCTGGCTTGGCTCTTGCTCCAGGTACAAAGCCCCCTTTCCATCTGAGCATTCCCCATACTTATGGTCTCCCCCCATAATCTGAGACACCAGCCATGCTTGCAGCCTAAACATATGCACAACATAGAAACTGGCACTCTTGGAAGTGCATATGGAAACCTCCAGTCACTGGCAATAGCTAGTATGTTTGGTGTTGGTACTGCTTGTGACTTTGTCCCTCTGGGATGTGGTCAGCACAACTGAGAAAATCAAACACTATTAAACAGTGTCCATTTCCAATCTGAATATAGATTCAAGGTCCTTTTCTACAGCAGTGTAATGGGTTAAAGCACTGGTTCTCAACCAGGGGTACACATATGCCAGTGAGTACACAGAGATCTTCCAGGAGGTACATCAGCTCTTCTAGATGTTTGCCTAGTTTTACAACAGGCTACATAAAAAGCCCTAGTGACGTCAGCACAAACTACAATTTCATACAGACAATGACTTGTTTATACTGCTCTATATACTATACACTGAAATGTAAGTACAATATTTATATTCCAGTTGATTTATATGGTAAAATGAGAAAGTAAGCTATTTTTCAGTAACAGTGTGCTGTGACACTTCTGTATTTTTATGTCTGATTTTGTAAGCAAGTAGTTTTTAAGTGTGGTGAAACTTTGGGTACACAAGACAAATCAAAAAGAAAAGGAGTACTTGTGGCACCTTAGAGACTAACCAATTTATTTGAGCATAAACTTTCGTGAGGCTACAGCTCACTTCATCGGATGCATACTGTGGAAAATACAGAAGATGTTTTTATACATACAAACCATGAAAAAATGGATGTTTATCACTACAAAAGGTTTTCTCTCCCCCCACCCCACTCTCCTGCTGGTAATAGCTTATCTAAAGTGATCACTCTCCTTACAATGTGTATGATAATCAAGGTGGGCCATTTCCAGCACAAATCCAGGGTTTAATCAGACAAATCAGATTCCTGAAAGGGTACGGTAAAGTCTGGAAAAGTTGAGAGCCACTGGGTTAAAGCCCTGCTTCAGACTGATGCACTTTAGTTAGGGGTTTGCACACTGAGGTAGTTACATTAGGGCAAACTTCCTCTATTCATAACTTTCCACTGAGTTCTGCAAAAAGAAAAGGAGGACTTGTGGCACCTTAGAGACTAACAAATTTGAGCATAAGCTTTTGTGAGCTACAGCTCACTTCATCGGATGCATACAGTACTCTCATGAAAGCTTATGCTCAAATAAATTTGTTAGTCTCTAAGGTGTCACAAGTCCTCCTTTTCTTTTTGCGGATACAGACGAACATGGCTGTTACTCTGAAACTTGTCACTGAGTTCTGGTAACCTTGGCTGTCAGTGTCCATAAATCCCAACAACACTTACAGACTACAGAGTAGAGGTTATAAAAGCTGCTTCTCCCCACTCCACCCCAAACAAACAAACAGAAAAAGTAGTGGGCCTATCTCCTCTTTATCTCTGCTCCTCCCCCAGGAGTGCAGGAGTCTTTGTCCATGAGAATGCAGCCTTTTCAAGTTTAATGTACAAGCCAAGGGAGGACAATCATCTGCGTTTGAAAGGCAAATGAAGACTCCCACACCTTGCTGAGCCACACCGCTCCCAATGGAAACCAAGATGATGGGGGTGATCATCTGCTGAAAGGTGCTAAAAAAGCCCTGTGAGCTGTGCCTTGAGCAAACACTGGATGAGCTGCTGGGGGACTTGTATGTGAGGCTCTGCAGAACTGATCTGGTTGTTCACTTAAACTGGAGGCTATAATGTCTCAACAGACGTTCTCACGCTTTCCCTCTCCAATGAGTGCTCACTTATAGAGCTAAAGCGACTCTGCTTGTTGAGTAAGAAGCCGCCTCTACAGAGGCGGATTTACCATGAAACAAACAGTGCGGCAGCGCATGGAGACTCGCTGCCTCCCTCCCCTCAGGGGGTGTGCAGAGACGTGCCCGCAACAGCACAGCAGGGCTAAGGCGACTCCCTGCCCACGCTGCCTCCCTCCCTCCATGCCACACTGCTCCCGGAAGTGGCCATCATGTCCCTGCGGCCCCTGGGGGGCGCATGTGTGTGTGTCTCCACGTGTGGCCCCTGCCCCGAACGCCGACTCCTCAGCTCCCATTGTCCGGGAACTGCGGCCAATGGAGCTGCGGTGGCGGCGCCTGCAGGCAGCGGCGCACAGAGACCCCCGCCCCCCTTCCCGCCTAGATGCCGATGCCAGATGGGTGTGCTGGTCACTTTGGGAGCTGCGCCGCCCAAGGTAAACGCCACCCCCTGACTCCTCCCGCACCCCAATCCCCTGCCCCAGCCCGGAGCCCGCACCCCACACCCAAGCTTCCTCCCAGAGCCCGCACCCCTCACCCCCTCCCACACCACAACCCTCTTCCCCAGCTCAGATCCTGCACCCCACACCCAAACTTCCTCCCAGAGCCCTCACCCCTCCTGCCACACCCCAACCCCCTGCCCCAGCCCAGAACCTGCACCCAGCACCCAAACTCCCTCTCAGAGCCCGACCCCCGGACTCCCTCCTGCACCCCAATCCTCTGCTCCAATCAAGGTACCTCACTTTATTTTCATTTACTTCCTATTACTTATAATATAGGAGGAGGATGAAGAAAAAAGAATGAAAAAAAAGAAAAAAGTTAATTGTATCCAATTTGCAAATGAATTCCAATTCAACAGTCTCTCGCTGGAATCTGGTTTTGAAGTTTTTCTGTTGTAATATTGCAACTTTCATGTCTGTAATCGCTTGACCAGAGAGATTGAAGTGTTCTCCGACTGGTTTATGAATGTTATAATTCTTGACATCTGATTTGTGTCCATTTATTTTTTTACGTAGAGACTGTCCAGTTTGACCAATGTACATGGCAGAGGGGCATTGCTGGCACATGATGGCATATATCACATTGGTGGATGTGCGGGTGAACGAGCCTCTGATAGTGTGGCTGATGTTATTAGGCCCTGTGATGGTGTCCCCTGAATAGATATGTGGGCACAGTTGGCAACGGGCTTTGTTGCAAGGATAGGTTCCTGGGTTAGTGGTTCTGTTGTGTGCTATGTGGTTGCTGGTGAGTATTCGCTTCAGGTTGGGGGGCTATCTGTAGGCAAGGACTGGCCTGTCTCCCAAGATTTGTGAGAGTGTTGGGTCATCCTTCAGGATAGGTTGTAGATCCTTAATAATGGGTTGGAGGGGTTTTAGTTGGGGGCTGAAGGTGACGGCTAGTGGCGTTCTGTTATTTTCTTACAGCAGACTGGACTTCTACATAGAGTGCTTCCAACGACGTGCACGGGCTGAAATTGTGGAAAAGCAGCAGCACTTGCCCCATAACCTCAGCCGTGCAGAACACAATGCCATCCACAGCCTCAGAAACAACTCTGACATCATAATCAAAAAGGCTGACAAAGGAGGTGCTGTTGTCATCATGAATAGGTCGGAATATGAACAAGAGGCTGCTCGGCAGCTCTCCAACACCACTTTCTACAAGCCATTACCCTCTGATCCCACTGAGAGGTACCAAAAGAAACTACAGCATTTGCTCAAGAAACTCCCTGAAAAAGCACAAGATCAAATCCGCATAGACACACCCCTGGAACCTCGACCTGGGATATTCTATCTACTACCCAAGATCCATAAACCTGGAAATCCTGGGCGCCCCATCATCTCAGGCATTGGCACCCTGACAGCAGGATTGTCTGCCTGTGTAGACTCCCTCCTCAGGCCCTACGCTCCCAGCGCTCCCAGCTACATTCGAGACACCACTGACTTCCTGAGGAAACTACAATCCATCGGTGATCTTCCTGATAACACCATCCTGGCCACTGTGGATGTAGAAGCCCTCTACACCAACATTCCACACAAAGATGGACTACAAGCCATCAAGAACACTATCCCCGATAATGTCACGGCTAACCTGGTGGCTGAACTTTGTGACTTTGTCCTTACCCATAACTATTTTACATTTGGGGACAATGTATACCTTCAAATCAGCGGCACTGCTATGGGTACCCGCATGGCCCCACAGTATGCCAACATTTTTATGGCTGACTTAGAACAACGCTTCCTCAGCTCTCGTCCCCTAACACCCCTACTCTACTTGCGCTATATTGATGACATCTTCATCATCTGGACCCATGGAAAAGAAGCCCTTGAGGAATTCCACCATGATTTCAACTATTTCCATCCCACCATCAACCTCAGCCTGGTCCAGTCCACACAAGAGATCCACTTCCTGGACACTACAGTGCTAATAAACGATGGTTACATAAACACCACCCTATACCGGAAACCTACTGACCGCTATTCCTACCTACATGCCTCTAGCTTTCACCCTGACCACACCACGTGATCCATTGTCTACAGCCAAGCTCTGCGATACAACCGCATTTGCTCCAACCCCTCACACAGAGACAAACACCTACAAGATCTTTATCAAGCATTCTTACAACTACAATACCCACCTGCGGAAGTGAAGAAAAGGATTGACAGAGCCAGAAGAGTTCCCAGAAGTCACCTACTACAGGACAGGCCTAACAAAGAAAATAACAGAACGCCACTAGCTGTCACCTTCAGCCCCCAACTAAAACCCCTCCAACCCATTATTAAGGATCTACAACCTATCCTGAAGGATGACCCAACACTCTCACAAATCTTGGGAGACAGGCCAGTCCTTGCCTACAGATAGCCCCCCAACCTGAAGCGAATACTCACCAGCAACCACATAGCACACAACAGAACCACTAACCCAGGAACCTATCCTTGCAACAAAGCCCGTTGCCAACTGTGCCCACATATCTATTCAGGAGACACCATCACAGGGCCTAATAACATCAGCCACACTATCAGAGGCTCATTCACCTGCACATCTACCAATGTGATATATGCCATCATGTGCCAGCAATGCCCCTCTGCCATGTACATTGGTCAAACTGGACAGTCTCTACGTAAAAGAATAAATGGACACAAATCAGATGTCAAGAATTATAACATTCATAAACTAGTCGGAGAACACTTCAATCTCTCTGGTCACACGATTACAGACATGAAAGTTGCGATATTACAACAGAAAAACTTCAAAACCAGACTCCAGCGAGAGACTGTTGAATTGGAATTCATTTGCAAATTGGATACAATTAACTTAGGCTTGAATAGAGACTGGGAGTGGCTAAGTCATTATACAAGGTAACCTATTTCCCCTTGTTTTTTCCTACCCCCCCCTCCTCCGTTCCTCAGACGTTCTTGTTCAACCCTGGATTTGTGCTGGAAATGGCCCACCTTGATTATCATACACATTGTAAGGAGAGTGATCACTTTAGATAAGCTATTACCAGCAGGAGAGTGGGTTGGGGGGAGAGAAAACCTTTTGTAGTGGTAAATACCCATTTTTTCATGGTTTGTATGTATAAGAACATCTTCTGTATTTTCCACAGTATGCATCCGATGAAGTGAGCTGTAGCTCACGAAAGCTTATGCTCAAATAAATTGGTTGGTCTCTAAGGTGCCACAAGTAATCCTTTTCTTTTTGCGAATACAGACTAACATGGCTGTTACTCTGAAACTTGTTTGATTTTAAGTAGCCTCAGTGAAGCAGTTGGTCAGCTTCTTGAGAAAAGACTGTTCTCAGTAAGTGCCCAGTCAAGAAACACTTAAGCTAACAATGAACTTTGGGAGATGCCAATCCACATCTGAGCTTTCCTGGGAATGTGGCATCGGCCTGTAAGGAACTGAGTCATGCATGGATATGTGACTTGCCCATGTGACTCCAAAACTCCAACTTGGAGCTGGATTCTGCATAGGAGAGGGGAAAGGGTTTCCACCCACAAGAGAGAGACTATATAAGCCCCTGGGGAAACCCCTCCATTTTGTCTTCAGCTGGCTCAAGAGATACCTGAAAGAAACTGGAACAAAGGACAGTAACTACAGGGGTGTGAGTGATTGCTGGACCCAGACTAGAAGGAGGCTAGTCTGTCAAAGAAGCTTATTGGAACATCTCTGAGGGTGAGATTTACCTGCATTTAGTTTCCTACTCTATTAGGCATAGACTTGCATGTTTCATTTTATTTTGTTTGGTAATTTACTTTGTTCTGTCTGTTACTACTTGGAACCACTTAAATCCTACTTTTTGTATTTAATAAAATCACTTTTTACTTATTAATCAATCCAGAGTAAGTATTAATACTTTGGGGGGGGGGGCAAACAGCTGTGCATATCTCTCCATCAGTGTTATAGAGGACAAACAATTTAGGAGTATAAACTTTATACAAGGTGTAAGCTTATGCAGGGTACAACAGATTTATTTGGGGTTTGGACCCCATTGAGAGCTGAGTATCTGAGTGCTGGAGACAGGAGCACTTCTTAAGCTGTTTTCAGTTAAACCTGCAGCTTGTGGGGGATGTGGTTCAGACCTGGATCTGTGTTTGCAGCAGGCAAGCGTGTCTGGCTCAAACAAGGCAAGACACTGAAGTCCCAAGCTGGCAGGGAAAACAGGCTCAGAGGTAGTCTAGGCACATCAGGTGGCAGTCCCAAAGGGGGTTTCTGTGATCCAACCTGTCACACAGGGCTTATTCTATCTATGTCTATTCTGTGTCTCACCCTCTGAGGTATGGAAGAAGGCAGATTTCCCTTCCAGGCAAGGGACACAGCAGCCCTTCACAGGCAGAGGAAGGAGTGACTCCACCTGAATGGAAACCTTAATGTGACTAAGACTCTCAGAGCACTCTCTGCTATCTTGAGATGTTTAATAATGAACACTACCAAACAGAAATATGCATACAATATTAATTTCACTGTCGAGCATGTGCCCAGGCTTTTTTGATTGCAGGTCAAAAGATTCAGAGCACAAGCACCGGTGGCCAAGGAAGTCCCAGAACAGATGCTGGCATCCCTATGGAATATTGGTTTCTAGAAGCGATATCCATGACCCAGGGAGCACTTGCACTATGCACCTTTTTAGCTTACAAAATGGCATTTGAGGAGTTTCAGGGGGCTGAGGGTCTACCCAGGCCTGACTTATACCAGAACTCCAGATTCGGTGGTTCATGGTCTTGCTATAGCTAACCAGTTATCTGGGGTAGCCTTTTACTGCAGATCTGTGGGTCATCTGGACCTCTATCAGGGATCCATGATCTGAAGGACGCAGGAGGGTTGGGCCCAGGCTGCTGGGATGTGGAGCCATGCCAGCAAGCCAGTGACCTTGCAGGTCCTTAGACAATTAACTGAGGTTCTTCCTGGATCTAACATTCAGGGGATGAGGCTGTACTCTTCAAAACATCTGAGACGGCATATGCATACCCTGCACTGGGAAAAAAAGGGTTAACTCCACACTGTGGGCGGTGGAAGTTCCGCCCCTCAGACAGTCCCGCCCATCCCTACGTGGTGGCCCACTTCCCTGACTCTGGTCACTAGGCCACACAGCCCCGACTCCAAGGGCAGTTGCATAGACTCTGGCCACTAGGCCATGCAACCCTGATACCTCAAGGGCAGTTGTATGGACACTTGTTGTTAAGCCACACAGCCCTGAACATAAGGGCAGCTGTGTTGACTCTGGCCATTAGGCCGCGCAGCCCTGTACCCGAGGGCCACTATATTGACTCCGGCACCTGAGCTGTGTTGCTTTCAGCTTAAGGACAATCTGGTAAACTGTAATCCCAGTGGTATCACAACCCTGACCCGCCCCCAAAGGAGGATGGGGTGCGCATACCGCATGACAGCACCGTTTCTGTGGGTTTTCTCTGAGGCCTTGTGGGTCAGTGAGTTGTTCCTTTTAACCAAGGGAGACTCTTTGGGGCAGGCACTCAAACAACAGTACGTGCCGTGAGAAGGTGACTCTCTATGGCTCAAAGTCTGCAGATCAAAAACTGATCAGGCTGGGGTTGGCGAGGCTGTTGCTCTGCACCACTCTGGTGAGGGGGCCTGTGTCCTGTATGGGCACTGTGGGCATATGTGGCTCAGTGGTCACTCAGTCAAGATCACCTGTTCCTGCATGAGGGACTGTTCCTTCCTAACAAAATTACAAATGTGGGAGTGTTTAGGAAGAGGCTGTCATTTTTGGGCTTGCCACCAAAAAAGTATGTCTCCCATTTGTTCTGTACAGGGGCCACAACAGTGGTTACCCAGTTGGATCTGGATGGGTCAGAAGTCCAGGCTATATGGTGCGGGTGATCCAGGGCCTGTCATACAGAATGTATTGGAGGAATGCCTATGGCTGGGAGTATGGGTTTGTGGGCATGGCATTGTGCCCAGGGCTTACAGGACTTATGGGAGAGTGAGTAATTCAGCAAGAGGCTCACAGCTGGGCCTCAGGTTGTATGCGATTTTGTCTTGACACAGCAGATGGGGCATGCTTTGGGGCCAGCTTATACCTCATCTTACCAGGGTCTCTTGAGTCTGATCTGTATGTTCCAGTTCACCAAAGAGTCTTATGTGAGGTCTCAGATAAAAGCCAGTGTCACACTGGTCATCAATATCCTCGTAAAATGTATGTACAGATACTATGTAAGGAGTTATGTCTAAGAACATAAGAAAATATGTTCTTAAAGTTAGTGTCGGGGGGGTTGGTTACCAGGAAAGGGGACAAACAGATTTTCTGTCAGACAAGAGATGTTCATTCATAGTGGGCTTCCTATCACCAGTCTGAGCTGAATGCAACATACAGAACTTCAGGAAGAGAAAACCAGCAGGGGAGAGAACCTTATCTTGAGGTGCATTTCAAAGGTTGGTTCAACTATATTTGGGGGGCAGACAAGACACCCGGGCACCCTTCACTGAGGCAATAAAAGGACAGTGATTTTGCTTCATGAAAAAAAGCTCTCAACAAGACTTGGCTGAAAATGCTGGAGAGAGCTTTGAGTGATGTAAGCTTCTGTAAACAAAAGAGTAACTTGTTAGTTGAGTCGAGTCTCTATAGACCATGTTTATGATTTTATGTGTAACCATTTGTTTCCAATATTCTTAATTGAATCTCTGATCCTTGATAATAAACGTATTCTTGTTTTCATTATAAATATCAAAGTGCTGTGGTGTTAACCAAAGTGATGCTCCTGAGCTGAATCTTATAAGCTGGTGTGTACTGTTGCCTTGGGAACAGCAGCCTGTAATCCTGTGAGTGTTCAGTGGATAACAGGCTGGACACTGCAGGGCAAGCTCCAAGGACTGCCTGTACAGAGAGAGTGTGCAGGGACCTAGAAAGTCCTGCTCCTGCTGTCAGACTGGTGGCTTCAGGGAGCTGACAAGAGTGCTTCATGCTAAGGGCGGGTTGTGGTGCCTCCCAACTCTGGGTACCCCGGTGGAGCATCACATAGAATCATAGAATATCAGGGTTGGAAGGGACCTCAGGAGGTCATCTAGTCCAACCCCCTGCTCAAAGCAGGACCGATCCCCGACTAAATCATCCCAGCCAGGTCTTTGTCAAGCCTGACCTTAAAAACTTCTAGGCAAGGAGATTCCACCACCTCCCTAGGTAACGCATTCCAGTGTTTCACCACCCTCCTCGTGAAAAAGTTACATAACATACAGTTATGCTGAATAGAATGCAGAAAGCAGTGGATGAAATAGTATGAGACGGACAGGCTGAGTTCCATCCTGCATTGTGAATAGATATTTGCTTTTTGACAGATCATCAACACAGCTACTGCTTGGGAAAAATCCATCGTAATCAACTTTATTGACCCCATGGAATAGTGCTGGGAGCTACGGAATGCTGGTCAAGCTGATCAACATAATAAAGACATATGATGTCCAACATACGATGGAAATAGATACGCAGTAGGATTGGATACGGGACTGGTGAATTGTTTGGTATTGTGACACGAGTTAGACAATGGTGTGTATTATTACCAATCCTCTCTGCATTAGCAATAGACTGGTGATGAAACGAGCAACAAACGGCCTCATGTACGGTGTAAAATGGGGTAGTGAAGAAGAGTTACATAACCTGACTTTGTCGATCACATTGCTTTGCTAAGTAAGTTAGGAAGAATTAATCTAAATATATACTTGAGCATGAAGATAAAATTTACTCAGCAACAAACCTACCTCTTTATCCTTTGCAATAAAATTGTAAAAGGGGAAAACACTGCAGTGATTATACTAGCTTACATTGAATAGGTACCAAGATAAGAAAATATATTTTAAAAGTTTAAATTGTCAAAATACTTCTTAAAAATACCAATTACCATTCAAGGCCCTGATTCGGCAAAGCACTTAATCATATACTTACCTTTATGCACGAGTAGTTCCAGTGACTTCCCAGCACGTGCTTAAATGTTTTGCTGAATCAGGCCCTTAGTAACAGGCTCCATGCAGGCAGACCACTGAGGCTGTATGGAGCCATTTGCATGACTGAGGTTTTTAATATCTCCCATAGCTTTAAGAAAAGGAGTACTTGTGGCACCTTAGAGACTAACAAATTTCAGTGGAAATGCATCCGATGAAGTGAGCTGTAGCTCACGAAAGCTTATGCTCAAATAAATGCGTTAGTCTCTAAGGTGCCACAAGTCCTCCTTTTCTTTTTGCGAATACAGACTAACAGGGCTGCTACTCTGAAACCTCCCATAGCTTTGAATCTCCCAGCCTCTCTTGTTGAGCACTGTTATTTTACCACTACTTCTCTTTAGAAAGTCAAATCTGTTGATGCTTCTTGACAATGAAAGAGCACTGCTGATCGTCATATGAATGTATGAAAGAGACTGCAGAGAGAAAAGGGCTTAAGGCAGCCTCATGTGTAAGATACATTTTTCTTGTCATTAATAAAAGGTATGTAGAAAATACAAATAACAATACATAAAAATGCCAATATTGCATATACTGAACAATTGAATTACCAACAACAATTCTATTAATCCACAGAATTTCTCTTAGATTTTTGTGGAAGTCTCCAGTCACTTTCTGGTATTTAAATTTGGGGCAGCATTTTCTTTATTTACTACCTGGTGGCCTGATCTTGCCTCCATTGAAATCAATGGGAGTTTTGTCATGAACTTCAATGGAAGCAGAATGAAGATCTACATTGGAGAGGAGCAAAATGATGGCTTCTTGTTTCCTTAGTACTGTATTATGATTAAAATAAGAATTTTAAAAGCAAGAAGACACAGTTCCTGTCCAGTCTAAATAAAACATCTCTCATGAGATTTTCTGTAACATCAGAAAATTTTGTCAACAATGATCACAGTATTGCCATCTTCAAGGATTAAAAAATCACAAATTGTCCACTCCCTCCCAAAATCTTGAGGTTGGCTTAAAAATCATGAGATTTTTAAAATAGTAAATTTGGGGGGAGGGGGGCTTTTAATTTGCCCTCTGTCTTTTGAGTCTTTAGGGTTAACATTCTCAGCAGTCTTAAGATTTATTTATTTACTTTTACTTGCTTTAAAAAAAAAATGAGATTCTTACACAATCACAGGACTCCATGAGCTGGGACTTTAACAAAATCACCAAATATTATGAGACTTATGATTTTATAATGAGAGTCAGAAACACTTGGCTCTGTTCATGTAGGCCCTGATCATGTAGGATGGTGTGTGCCTTCTGCAAGGATCTGGACACCAAGGGTTTCCATTGATGTCAATGGGAGATGGGGACATTCAGGATCTTATTAAACTACAGACACTGGTATTTACTTGAGATATAAGCACAAACTTTTGTGGGCCTCACTATTTCCCTCTCC
Source organism: Chelonia mydas (assembly GCF_015237465.2). NCBI lineage: Eukaryota > Metazoa > Chordata > Testudines > Cheloniidae > Chelonia > Chelonia mydas. The sequence goes on from NC_057849.1 coordinate 320,698,090, forward strand.
CCATCTTGATGTTTGTTTGTCAATATATGATAATTTGTCCTTTTGAGAATATGAACTACAGTAAATAATCAAAATGAAGAAAAATATCTTCTGGAATTAAATGTGGATTCTACTATCAAGAGTTACTTTATTTTCTAGGAAGGGATCAAACTACGTGACTTGCTTGCCAGAGTCTTATCCTATCCATTTCCAATAGAAGGATCCAAATCTAAAAATAGTGCATATTAGAGTTTTTAATTTGTGAGTAATATCTGTTGCCAGGAATTCTCAGGCTTTATGCATCGACCTTGTTGTTCTTGGCACAAAGGGGCACTCCCATTCTGTTGCCATTGTTATTTGGACAGTCTGAAACAAGAAGTTGAGCAGTTCCAAATCTCTCTCTATGTTAATGTATTCCAGCAATGCTGTTGCCACATTGGGATATATCCAAACGCGAATTACAGGGAAAAAATGTTTGGGGGACCTTTCTGCTTTAGGGGCTACCTCACTTCTGTCTTATGATCCCCTTAAGTCCCATTACTGTTTAAATTAAAGCAAGCCACTTGCCATTCATGAGCCCTCTACTTTCCCCCCATAATTTGAGCACCAAATTATATCTGAATTTAATAGGGCATGATCAAACTGAAATCTAGACAGTTTTTTAAAAAATGAGCTCAATATTTTTTTAGGTCCTACACTTGCCCCCGAGACGCCCTACCAATTTGTGTGGTTTTGCAGTCTTGTCTTCCAATTGTAACATTGTTTCTCCACCTCATTGCTGTGGGAAAGACCCATACAAACAAAAGAGGAAAATGATTAACTTCCTACATAGGAGAAGTCAAATGCACAAAGCAACAATCTGAAAAATTACATTTTTTCTGTAATCTCTTTCATTACAGCATTTACTTATAACAATAGTAAGTAAAACTTCAGTCGGCAAATGGATGATGATTTTTAAGTAGATGGTAACTGGTTAAGGAGGTTTTAGAATATTTTTAAACCAGCTTCCAAAGTATTTTCACTCCTGGGCAATCCCATCATGTGTATGCATTTCCCCAATGCTCTGCATTCTTTACAGCAGAAGGTATCTATTTGGACTATCCTGTGTAGTGTTTCATATATAAAATGGGCTTTACACAGGCGTTTGTAATGTGTGCTGAAGTGTGAGGAACAGATGCAGTTTTGTGGGTTTTTGGTAAATAAAAAACTTCAATAACTGTTTTGTTAGTCTCTAAGGTGCCACAAGTCCTCCTTTTCTTTTTGCGAATACAGACTAACATGGCTGCTACTCTGAAACCTGTCATATTTAGAATGTTTTTGACAAAAAAAATGGGGGTGAGGATTGCCAAAAGAATTGGGTGGAAATGAGTCTATTTTGAGTGTTTCATAATGTAAACAACTCCAGATTTTCCATTTTTTCCAAAGTTCTCACTTTTTGTTCTGATGAGAAGATATGTTAACTGAATTTGAGAGAATCTTTTATGTCCACAAAATGGACTTTAAGGGACAAGGAGACACCTTGTCAGCTGAGACAAAGTTGAATATTGACGTCTCAAATATATGACAAGACAAGGAAAGATTCTAAATAAAAGCTCAGAAAGAGGATTCCCCCCCCAATATATAGAAAAGAGATTTTTTTAAAAATTTTCAGATCTAAGCCCTAGCATCTATACTGCATAATTGTTCATTTCCCTACAAGTTAAGAAAACAGAAGGATTCTCCTCCCAACAAAACCAAACATAAATTATAAAGATAAATCACTCTTTTCTGGAATGTCAAGTTTGCAAAGAAGGGATGCTGTGCTGCAGGATTGGGATCAGAGGTGGGCGAGGGAGGTATGATTGACTCATCACCATAGTGTTTGAGTGTCAGATTTGTCATTAATGCATTCTGCTCATCACCATTCTTTGTCTGGCAGCTTTCTTACTCTTTTCTTTCTTTTCCTGTGGTTATTCCTTGTCTGTCATTGTTGTCCAAAGACTTTTCCAAAAGTGCATGCCCGAGAACCGACGTTGGCTCATTCTTATCTCTTCCAAGTAGGTCATTCCACAGGCAAGGACCTGAAACAAAGAACTCCTTATCTCTGGCTTTCAAGAATTTAGCCTTGGATGTTCACAGTTATACTGCAGCAGATGACAACAAGCACTCAAACATGATGATGGGCAAGGCATGAGAATGTAGATGGAAGAGTGCAGCTGTCATCTCTGATGTAACCAGGGCATAGCTCAGTTCATTCTAGTTTTGAGTAAATGGGCTCAGAAGGGAATACTACTATTACTCATTTATTTAGGTAATATGTTAAAAGAAGCCATTTTCACAGCCATGAGCCATTAATAGAAATGTAGAGCTGGAAAGGACCTTAAAAGGTTGCCTAGTCCATTCCCGCATGCTGAAACAGGACCATGTATATCTAGACAATCACCAACAGGTGTTTGTCTAACCACAACCTCCCTTGGTAATCTGTTCCAGTACTTAACTATCCTTATAGTCAGAAAGTTTTTCCTAATACCTAACCTAAATTTCCCTTGCTGCAGATTAAGCCTATTGCTTCTTGTCCTACCTCTGTGGACATGAAGAATTGATCACAGTCCTTTTTATAACAGCCCTTAACATATTTGAAGACTGTGATTAGGTTCCCACTCAGTCATCTTTTCTCAAGACTAAACTTGCCCACTTTTTTTTAACCTTTCCTCAGAGGTCAGGTTTATTGTATAATTTTTGTTGCTCACCTCTAGATTCTCTCCAATTTGATCACATATTTCTTAAAGTCTAGTACCCCAAACTGGACACTACTCCAGCTGAGGCCTCACCAGGGCCAACCACAGCAGGAGAATTACCACTTTTGTCTTACATACAACAATCTTGTTAATGCACCCTAGAATATTAGCCTTTTTTTCAACTGCATCATATTGTTGGCTCATATTCAATGTCTGATCCACCGTACCCCCCAGATTCTTTTCTGCAGTACTACTGCCTAGCCAGTTATTCCCCCAATTTTGTATATGTGCATTTGATTTTTCCTTCTCAAGTGCAGCACTTTGCACTTGTCTTTACTGAATTTCATCTTGCTGATTTCAGACCAATTTCTTCCATTTACTGAGTTCATTTTGAATTCTAATCCTGTCCTCCAAAGGGCTAGCAACTCCTCCCATATTGGTGTAATCTGCAGACTTTATAAGCATACTCTCATCTCCATTATCAAAGCCATTAATGAAAATATTGAATAGTAACAGACACAGGACACACCCCTGAGGGACCCAATAAGATACATACTTTCACTTAGACCTTAGTACTTAGAACCATTAGTAACTGCTCTGAGTGTGTGGGGTTTTTTTTCAGCCATGCTCTTCTCAAGTTCTCTGGGACCTCAACCATCCTCCATGAGTTCTTGAAAATATTTGCTAATGGTTCTGAGATGGCGTCAGCTAGTTCCTTAAGTATCTTAGGGTGAATTTCATCAGGCTTGGCTGATACATCTAAATATGTGTTAATCTGTTTTTTCTGGCTTGTGTTCCTTCCTCTGTGTTGTTAATATTAATTGTGTTAAGCATCTGGTCACAATTAACCTTTTTAGTGAAGATTGAAGCAAAATAGGCATTAAAGACTTCAGCTTTCTCCCTGTATCCTATTATTAACTCTTCTTCCCTGCTAAGTAGCAGACCTACACTTTCCTTTGTCTGTCTTTTGCTCCTAATGTATATAGACCCTATTCTTGTTGCCTTGTACATCCCTTGCTAGGTGTAACTCATTTTATGCCTTAGGGCATGTCTACACATACAGTGCTGAAGACACTGCATGCTGATGGGAGAGAGCACTCCTTTTAGCATAATAAAACCACCTCCATGAACAGCTGAAGCTATGTCAGCATGAGAACCTCTGTCATGTCACCCCTGTTTCCCCCACCCCTTATCTTCACCCCATGACTTTCAACTGGTCTGCCTCTTATCTCCTTTTGGAGCTCAGAACAAATGACTGTGTTCTTGGCTGTAGTGGGCTGGCTGCCTCCTGTGTGCCTCCTTGTGGCCTAGGGTTACACTACAGCCAGCCTGCCTCAGTTTCCCCTCTTGGACTGTTCAAGAAATTCAAAAAATGCTTTTGTCCATTCCCAGCCCTTCTTGGGTTGTGCTTTATCACATTAACAAACATTGAAAATAAAGTTTTCAAGTTCATCCAAAAGTTCACACAAACAAAGATTTCTCTTCCTCCTCCCAAGCCTTTCTGCCTGGGGTTTTTCCTGCTTTGGCAGGCCACTCCCAGGCCTTATCTGGCTGAAGTCTAAGTCCAAACTCCCAGGACTCTGCTGGAGCCCGCTCACTGCTAGCAGTCTCTAATCCCTGAACATTCCCCTCCCCCTTCATTGCAGCCTTCTGATGCTCTTTGTAGGACAAGCAGCCTGATCTCTCTGAGGTGCAGCTATTCTGTAAACAGGATTGGCTCACTCCAGCCTCCAAGGGGCGAGCTACTCTGTTACATCGACATACAATGCAACATCTCCTCCCTTTTTCCCTTGCCTGTCCTTCCTGAACAAGCTACACTCCTTTATATCAATATTCCATTAATGATATTTATCCCACCAAGTCTCTCTGATGCCAATTAAATCACAATTTAGCTTGTGTACTGACTTCCAGTTCTTCCTGTTTGTTCCCCATACTTCTTGCATTTGTGCATAAATTGTCACAGTTCAGAGCACCTGCACCTGTGTTTCCCCTCCGTGGTCCAGTGAAGGCACCCACTTCCAGTTCCCAACCATTGTCCATGTCTCTCTTCCCCATGATCGGCATTTTTCGAGGATCACAGGACTGCCTAAACAGGAGAGTGCCTGCACTTTGCTTTCTCTTCAGAGGCTATGAACAGCACAATTGCCCACAGTTAATTTAACCACACAGCTCTTTCTAAGTTCATGTTCCTCTCTGCCTAGTAGCGCTGTCTTCAGTCATAACAAGTTGGGCTGTTATCTCAACAGACCTCACAAGCTGAGCAGGCGCAGGCCTGGTCAGTACTTAGAACAGGTGCAACTGTGGCGCATCCTTCAACATTCCCTCCCGGTGTTGGTCAGATAGAAGCCTGGGAGGTTATTTGAAGGAGGCAATGCAACCGGGATGCAAAAACTTTCTACTGTTTCATTTCTAAATAGTACAAACCAAAAGAAGTTATTCAACATTACAGCTCCTGTCGCCCAAAAATTATTTCAGAAATTGCTACTCTCCCGTTGCCCTTGATGGGTGATCCAGAAAGTCAGACAGTCTGTGTGACATTATTGACATGAACTGTGACTGTACAGATCATTGTTACAACCAGGGTCCTATGGTTGCACCAGGTCTTGTACAGAAGAGGTCAAGTGGATGTCTATGGAAAGGTTGTAGTTTGCTGGGTATGATTATGCTGTCTGTATGTGTGTATCATTTTTGTATTTGAAGTTATGAATATTGGCTATGTACTTGTATCTCAGTATGTTTGATTCTAAGTAACCTCAGTGAAGCATTTGGTCAGCTTCTTGAGAAAGGACTATTCTCAGTAAGTGCCCAATCAAGAAACGCTTACCTGACAATGGACTTTGGGAGATGCCAATCCACATCTGAGCTTTCCTGGGAACATTCAAACTAACATGTAAACAATGGCGTCAGCCTGCAAAAAGCTGAATCATTCATGGACATGTAACTTGCCCAGGTGGCTACAAACTCCATCTTGTTGCTGTGATTTTGCACAGGAGAACAAAAGGGTTTCTGCCCACAAGAGAGAGAATATAAAAGGCCCTGGAAACCCCTCCATTTTGTCGTCAGCTGGCTCAAGAGATGGCCTCTCCATCCTCAAGAGATGCCTGAAAGAAACTGGAACAAAGGACAGTAACTACGGCAGTGTGAGTGATTGCTGGACCCAGACTAGGAAGGAGTCCAGTCTGTGAAAGAAGTTTATTGGAACATCTCTGGGAGTGAGATTTCATCTGTCATCAGTTTCTTAAGGTATTAGGCTTAGACTTGCGTGTTTTGTTTCATTTTGCTTGGAAACTTACTTTGTTCTGTCTGTTATTACTTGGAACCACTTAAATCCTACTTTTTATATTTAATAAAATCACTTTTTCTTATTATTGAACCCAAAGTTAGTCACTAATACCTGGGGGAGCAAACAGCTGTGCATGTCTCTCTATCAGTGTTATAAGAGGGTGGACAATTTATGAGTTTACCTTGAATAAGCTTTATACAGAGTAAAATGAATTTATTTGGGGTTTGGATCCCATTGGGAGCTAGGTGTCTGGGTGCCGGAGACAGGAGCACTTGCTAAGCTGTTTTCAGTTAAAGCCTGCAGCTTTGGGGGATGTGGTTCAGACCTGGGTTTGTGTTTGCAGCAGGCTAGCATGTCTGGCTCAACAAGGCAGGGTTCTGAAGTCCCAAGCTGGCAGGGAAATGGGCTCAGAGGTAGTCTCAGCACATCAGGTAACAGTCCCAAGGGGGTATCTGTGACCGAACCTGTCACAGTCTGTTCATAACCTAGACCTGGGCTCATCCATTTGAGTTAGCTAATCTCCTATAACTAGAATCGGCCTGTGAGTCCTGCTTCCCAGTTTACTGGATCTCATCTCAGGGTTAGGCACAATTCTCTACCTGGATCAGAAATCTGGCAGGCTGACAGATTTGCTCTGGATTGTTGAAAACACTAAATTAAGAAAGTTCTGCTGAGTTCCAAAACATCCTTCTGGAAATCAAGACATCTATGTCCAGACAAATCTCCATTGTTTTTAAGAACATAAGAATGGCCATACTGGGTCAGACCAAAGGTCCATCTAGCCCAGTATCCTGTCTTCTGACAGTGGCCAATGCCAGGTGCCCCAGAGGGAATGAACAGAACAGGTAATCATCAAGTGATCCATCCCATCACTCATTCCCAGCTTCTGGCAAACAGAGGCTAGGGACACTGTCCCTGTCCATCCTGGCTAATAGCCATTGATGGACCTATCCTCCACGAATTTATCTAGTTCTTTTTTGAACCCTGTTACAGTCTTGGCCTTCACAATATCCTCTGGCAAGGGGTTCCATGGGTTGACTGTGCATTGTGTGAAAAAATACTTCCTTTTGTTTTGCTGGTCTATCTGCTACTTTAGGAACAGTAAAACTGTATTGAACTATTGGGATAGCTCAGTGGTTTGAGCATTGGCCTGCTAAATCCAGGGTTGTGAGTTCAATCCTTGAGGGGGCCATTTAGGGGATCTGGGGCAGAAATTGGGGATTGGTCCTGCTTTGAGCAGGGGGTTGGACTAGATGACCTCCTGAGGTCCCTTCCAATCCTGATATTCTATGATTCTATTGGGAGCCACTAAGCTGCCTCATCTTTCTACTTACTGATGCACAGGTCGACAGTCTTTGTTTACCCTACAGTACTTTTCTGAAAGGACTGCTGCATGTTCCTATGTATTCTAGCATGTATTGATCACCATTGCTATGGGATCTGAAACTTGTTCTCACAAAACTCATGAGGTCTCCTTTCAAACCTTTGTGAGACTGTTCTCTCTCCCATCTCTCTGTGAAGACAGCATTCCTCAAAGCCATAACATCAGCCCAGAGAGTTAGGGAGATTCAGGTCTAATAGCTGATCTATGCATAGTTCCATGAGGATAAAATGGGCCTGTATCCTTGCGATGTTCTGTTCAGGACATTCATGGCTGTGAGCCACTGTTAGCAGTTATGAGCTTTGCTCTCTGCCACACCAGTCTGTCTGCTTCACCAGCAAACTTTGAGACTCTGCCAGTCTTAACTTTGCCCAGTTCCTGAATTCCCCAGAGACATCTCTCTGCAGTTTCCAATCCCTCTCACTGTGACATGGACAGAACTATTCAGTTTGCTGCCTCCAAAAAGACAGTGTATAAACCAGTCTGTTAAGCTAGCTGAAGACTCACACCTCACTTTAATACAAAGCACTGAGATGTTTTTCTAATAACACAAGAATACTTTTATTAACAAAACAGATTTAAGTGATACTAAGAGAGAAAAAAGACAGGTATGGTTACAAACAAAATGGTTATATGCTTTCTAGGGACTAAAACTTAATTTTAGCAAGTCTTTGGCTAAGCAGTTTCCTTACTCACAAGTAGTTACCAACATCTCTAGCCCTTCAGACTAGGGGATCCAACTTTCATAGGCTCATTCGTTGTTGTACCCTATGTCCCATAAGCGATGGATAACACAAATATCATTTTGCTCCCCTTACATTACCCAAAGTCTATTGTCTCTGCTTCAAGACCAGGAAGGCATCCTGGGGTGCAAATTTTATCCCCCAGGGAGCTCACTAAGATTCTGCCTGTTTGTTAGCTTAATGGCTTTGTTTACCTTATATTTAAATGTACTTCCATTGTCCTCTGCCTGCAGTGAAGCCAATCAGACAGGCAAATCCACATGCCTTTCATAGAATCATAGAATCATAGAATATCAGGGTTGGAAGGGACCCCAGAAGGTCATCTAGTCCAACCCCCTGCTCAAAGCAGGACCAAGTCCCAGTTAAATCATCCCAGCCAGGGCTATGTCTAGGCTTTGTCTAGGCTTTGTCAGGCTTGGTGTACACACTGCCTCCCAAACACATTATAAGACCATATTTCCAACACATGCGGATAACAGCTTATACACAACCCATACATCCCACAATGATTTTTGGGACTAGCATGTAATCAGTGTGCATCCGATACCTTACATGACACTTTTTAGATATCTATTATGACAACAGTGTGTTGGGGGCATTGTGTGTCAGGCCTGATGTGAGTTAAAGTATGGTGGGCCTGCTGCCAGCTGGCATGGAGGGGCTCCCACAGCCTCAGTCTCACCCCAGAATCCTGTGTAAAGTTATTGCGGATTTCCGTTTTAATCAGGCCACTAATTGGTCTGTGTTTTTCCACCGAGCCTCATTTACATCCAGGCAGATGCTCCATACTTTAGATGCCCAAAGAGCCTTAAGTAATTATCAATATAGGACAAGGATAAAATCTTCAAAAGCACCTAAGTGATTTAAGAGCCTACATCCCATTTTCCAAAGTGACTTAGACCAGGTCTACACAAGAAACTTTTGCTGATGTAATGATCTCGGTTGGGGTGTGACTCTTTACATTTTTATAACAGCAAAGAGCCCACAATACACAGTTATACCAGCAAAAGAGCCCTTTTGTCAGTATAGCAAATTTTTTTCTGGGAACTGGTATAAGCTACGCCAGCAAAATAACTCTTTTGCCAGTATAAGCTGTGTCTCTGCTAGGGTTTTTGTTGGTATATCAATATCTGTATAGCTGTACCAGCAAACCCTTTCTAGTGCAGACAAACCCTTTGCCATTTAAGAGCCAAGCACAACTCAGCTCAGTCTAAGATCGCTTCCACAACATGCCTTCACACTGCCTTCATCATTGAAATATGCAAATGTACAACTTAGAGCGGTGTATGATCTTTTTGCAACATTACTCCCTGGACTTGACCTGTAGATCAGATGACCAATTTGAAGGCACAGTCTTGCAGTCACTTTTAACTAATACTCATCAGACCCACCTTCTTGAGCATCACTACTTGCTTGCTCATCTCCCAAGAGTGGGGATCCATAAGGGGAAATCTTAAAGGAGAAAAAATAAATTATTTTAAAAATTTAATTTAAAAATAAGTGACTATGGTTTTTCACATTCCCTCACTTCTTCCATCTCTTGTAAAAGAATTCCTCTATTAAAGGTGAAAGTACTGAAGAGAGGTGAGGTCATGCCCTCTGTAATACCTTCAAAACCCAGATACTTCTATATACAAGATATTGGAATCATGCTTATCTCAAGAATGTGGATCCATTCTTAGATAGTCTTCTCTCCAAGTCAGTTGTGAGCCATTGCTCTTGTGAGATGCTAGTGGGCACTGTGCTTCTGAAGGTGCCATCTCTTAGCACAATGTGGGCACTTCTGTAAACAAATATTTAATAATAATGAAACATGAAACCAAGGTGCTGCCCACTCTTGGTTCTTAAAGACCCCTGGCACCTTTTATAAGAGTAAGCATTCCAATGCGTGTTAGGGCCAAATTCCAATTTGAGTTAATATACTCTGCCTGCTTAATTTCCCCTTATCATTTTCAGCTAGATATGGTATTCACTTTCTTTCCTAAACTATTATTTAGTGTTGTTGTGCCCTGTTTAACAGTTGTCACTTATCATCCTAGAAGTGGTGCATGTATCTGTTTGCTGTAATTTGTAAAGGGCTTTAGTATCCTTCAGCATGCAAGGTAGTACATATAAGAAAACTATTAGAAAGAAATGTTTCAGAGTAACAGCCGTGTTAGTCTGTATTCACAAAAAGAAAAGGAGTACTTGTGGCACCTTAGAGACTAACAAATTTATTTGAGCATAAGCTTTCGTGAGCTACAGCATCCGATGAAGTGAGCTGTAGCTCACGAAAGCTTATGCTCAAATAAATTTCTTAGTCTCTAAGGTGCCACAAGTATTCCTTTTCTTATTAGAAAGAAAATAATTTCTGTTTCCTATAGAATTATTCCATGGAGTTTTATGCAACAAATATTTTGAATGGTCAAATGATGTAATTTTTAATTTGCTGTTTTTTTAAAATGAATCCCAAAATGATTGTGGGGTCTTTATACTTTTGACAAGATAAGGGTCAATTTATTAATTTGTTTATAGAACTTTTATTTATCTTACTTTTTGATTTGTTATTGTACTGAGCGTCTTTAAATTATCAATTCATTTTATGAAAGAGTTCTATAAATTCAACAGGAGGAACATAATGTTCTGTAGCAATTATTCTAGCCTATGTAGTTTAATAGAGAAGGGTAACCTTTCTAAAGGTTTTGAAGCCATCCTATAGATATTTGTAGTACAGATATAATTATCTCAGAAATTCAATAGATAACTTATATAAGGAAAACTAAAACTAAAATAGGTGAAAGGAAATAAAGAAGTTGCCAGAAACAGTAGAGAAATCAGCACGTTAAACATAACTAAAAATAGAAAAACCAGAATATCATTTAATACAAGGAAAGGAAAAACTCATCATGGAAATGAACATTCAAACAATGGGTTGATTGGAGTTTTCAGAACTATTGACGTATTAGCAGAATGAGGCACCCCATGGAGTTTCAGGAAGACACTGACTCAAAGTTCTGCTCAAATCCTGTTCACCTTACTTGGGAAAGACTAGACCAGTTCACAGCTGTACTGGGACAGTGCCATGAGGACTACTGCTGATGGCACACTACATACAGCTTATCAATTCTGTTTGATAGTACAAGCTTTCTGCAAATCTAACTACCAAACTCAGTTTTGTGTTCTGAGCATCACTTTGATTACAAGACTATTCTTATAATCACCTTGGCTCTGTGTTAAGTGCCTAGAAAATTCACAGGAACAACATTGTGTTCCAAAAAGCCTGAGTTAGGTGCCTAGGCTAATGAATAAGGAGAGACAGCTGCCTCAGAATGGGATCCACAAAGGTGCAAGCTAGTTGGCTCCCACCTAAATTAGCCAATGGGAGATGCTGACAATAGGGGTGTGTCTTAAGCCACACCCTCTCTTTGAGTCTAGGCTGCAAGGAGTCACCTATCTTTCCTTTTCCTCCTAGTGTAAGGTGTTGTGGTAAGGACCCAGAGATGAGAACACAAAGTAAAATGATTTCCCCATGTTTATTCCACCCCCCACTGTTCCTCAGATATTCTTGTCAATTGCTGGAAATGGCACACCTTGATTATCACTACAAAAGGTTTTTTCCCCCCTGCTCTCCTGCTGGTAATAGCTCACCTTAAGTGATCACTCTTGTTACAGTGCGTATGGTAACACCCATTGTTTCATGTTCTCTATGTATATAAATCTCCCCACTGTATTTTCCACTGAATGCGTCCAATGAAGTGAGCTGTAGCTCACGAAAGCTTATGCTCAAATAAATTTGTTCATCTCTAAGGTGCCACAAGTCCTCCTTTTCTTTTTGAGGATACAGTTAGTCTCTCTCTCTCAATCACTCTTTCATTATTTAATCCAAAGTGAAACAGCTTCAACAGGAGAGATTGCCAGTACACCATCTCTAAATATCCCATAGTTCAGTGGTTTGAGCCTTTTCCTGAGCAGTAGGAGACCTCTCTTCAAATCCTTTCTTCCCCTCCAACAGAGAAGGGGGAATTGAAGCTGACTCTCCCATGCCCCAGGGGAGTGCTCTAACTATGAATTTAAAATTTATAAGGCCACTGCCTTGCTGCTGCTTCTTCCAGCCAGATTTAGAATGAGACCAGATCCGGTAGGTGACCTCTGAGCATGCCTACCAGATTGGGCCTCACACATGAGTTAGACAGATGAACACCTGTCTTCACGTGGTTCATGGATGGCTCTGGGGCTTAGGTGGGAGATGGGCATCCAGATGACTTGAGTGAGGCAGCGTTGTGCATGCTCAGAGGCAGAAACATAGACGCTGAGGGAACTTTCACGCTGAAAATGTAGGGGCCTTCAGGGTTTGGTGGGAGCTTTGTGGATCACAGTGGAGCCTAAAACTGGGACTTACGTGCTTTAGTACCTTTGTGAATATGGGCCTAAGTGCCTGATCCAAAGGTCATTGAAATCAATGGGAGTTTTTCTATCGACTTCATTGGTCTTTGGATCAGGCTTAAATTGTTAGAACCAAGAAACACTGACACCTGAAGGTAGGAAGGTTCTATCCAATCCAATTAAACTTGTAACTTGGAGTTGTAAATAAATTACAAGCAAAAGAAAGGAGACATACATCCACAGTGCAAAGACAAACCAAACAACTCCCAACCCACCCCTAAGTCACTCTTGGTTTCTATATCTTTCAGTCATATGGAAAATTACAGACTCTGTCCATAAATTTTCCAGGTCCTTCTAAGAATTTCTTTTACCCAAATAATTTTAGCTTGTTAATCAGGCAAACGTGAAACAGCTTATTTATTGTTAAAAAGGGACTTAATGCACTCTGGGCACCTTGTTTTGAGAGACTTCTGTAGATGTTGCTGAACTAAGGCCTGTATTATATTAGGCCTTTACCCAGAGTCCTAGGACAACATAATTGTCCATAGCCCCTAAATACTTTGCAGTCCCCTTACTTTAGGTAAGCAGGATCCATTGGTCTCATTTTTTTAACAATAGCTCATGACTACTGGTACCAAAATTCCTTATTATTCTCATATTTTAATAGGTTATTCTCTATCAGTTAGTAACTTCTAATAGAAGAAGTGCTTCTCTGCCGTTTGGATTCTCTACTTTCTAGATCTTAAAACTCACTTTTCTTTAAGAGCTGAGTGAAGATAGAAATTCTGGCCCATGAGCGTGGAATAAAGCTGCATACCATAATAAAGGCACACAGATCTCAATTCCTCTGAAGAAGGAAAAAAAGGTAAAGAATGAAAAGTATCTAATTGGTTGTATGTTGAACTACTTAAAGATTTGAGGGTAAAAACAACTATAGTGAAAATGAAAATGGGGGATGCAACCAAACTGGATTAGAGAGCTTGTTTTGAAGGGTAAAGCTAAGAGAAGGAAAAACAGCCAAATGTATTCATAATCCTGTAGCCGGAAGGGAATAGGGAAGGTTTTACAAATATGCATGGGGGGTGGAGGGGGGATGGGGAAGAGGTGTGAAGTGGAGAAATACAAGAGGAAAAAGTAGACATGTTAAAAATGAGGTGGGGGATGAAATTAATGACTTGATTGCTTTTTTAAAAAATGGAATTACAGAAGTAGTGGTTGAAAGGAATGTAGCAGATGTAATGTGTTTGAATTCAGTAAAGCACTTCATACATTGTCCCATGAAATGCCACTCATTTAATTGAAATGTGTTGGACATGAACATTTTTGCATGGTCTGAAAATTGACTGAAGGACCACAAATAACAATAGTACTTAGGTTTTATATGGTGCCTTATAAGTTCCAAGTACTGTAGAGACATTAACCAACAGATTCTCTCAATATCTCTGCGAGGTAGATGTGTAAGTATTACTATTTCCATTTTACAGATAGAGAAACTGAGATAGAAAAGTGAAGTGACTTTCCCAAGGTCTCACAGCATGACAGTGGCAGAGCCCATATTATTCCTCAGGACCTTCTGACTCCCAACACTGTACCCTTTTCACCAGACCATCTTATAATATCCTACCCTGCTTATTTCAGTCCCTCTTCTCTTGGGATCCTTCCAGCTTGGGCAAGAGTCCAGAGGGAGGACTGGGGTGAGATGCTCATTGGAGTCACACTTTTATTCTTTGAAACAGAAGCAGCATACACTCTGGGCTAGGGGAAGCTGCAAATGGAAGCATGCACCCTTCCTGGCTCCAACACTTCCCTTTACCACTTCCTTTCCCATTGCTGTGTCCGCCGATTCTCCCTGCTCTCTGGCCTTCTCTTTGTCTCCTGGCCTTCCTGGTTCCTTCTACCCATCCAACTCCACTCCATCTGGTCCCTTTCTTTTGTCTGGTTCTCCTTTCTAATCTTTTGCTGTCTTCCCACGCCTTCCTGCATGATCTCCTTCTTCTTCTTCTCTTGGATTCATGACTGCCAGTGGGACCCTCCCTGATACTGGTCTCACATTCTCACAGCATCTCTTAATGGCACTTGTTCCTTGTTCTGTCTGTGGTGTTTGGATTGAGGTCTATGAAGAGCTTTTTAGGGTGTTGTTTGTGGGAAGATGATTGTGTAGCTTTCGAGACTGTAGGTATTTAAGTGACTAGACGCTGCATCTGATACAGTGGTTTTGTTTCAGCAAGCTTTGAAAAAGACAAAACAAAAGGAAAGAGAACGGCAAAAGATTTGGGATTCTTGTCAACGTATTTAATACCTTTCAGACAGTTTGAATTTACTGTTCTCTGTGCAGGTCTGTTCCATAAGCAGAAATGCAAGTTTAAAGACAAGACTTTGAAGCTGCATTCTAAGTGTAAATTCTACGGGCATCTAAAATTAGAAATCCATTTAGATTCTTAGCTAATAATAAAACAATACTACATGGCATTCACCACGCTTTTCATCTGGAAGTCCTTCACAAGAGTAGGTATCATTAGCACCATTTGATAATGGGGAACCTTCGACAAAGATAAGTTAGATGATTTGCCCCAGCTCACACAAGGAGTCAGTGGCATAGCTGGGATTAGAGCCCAAGTTCCCTTACTGCCAGGGATCACACTCCTTCTTGCTAGGAACACTTGATGAAACACCCCGCTTAAAAAATTTCTAGATTGGAATCTTTCCTTAGAGAGCCAGGACTTTGTTCAGTGGCTGGTCTTCATCTTCTTTTCAAGTTCAGTTGAGTCAGCTGGATATCAAGAGCAGTGGCTCTCAACCTTTCCAGACTGTTGTACCCCTATTTGTCTTGTGTACCCCCAGGTTTCACCTCATTTAAAAGCTTACAAAATCAGACATAAAAATACGAAAGTGTCACAGCACACTATTACTGAAAAATCGCTGACTTTCTCATTTTTACCATATAATTATAAAATAAATCAATTGGAATTGAAATACTATACTTAAATTTCAGAGTATAGTATACAGAGCAGTATAAACAAGTCATTGTCTGAATGACATTTTAGTTTGTACTGACTTGGGTAGTTCATTTTATGTAGCCAGTTGTAAAACTAGGCAAATACCTAGATGAGTTGATGTACCCCCTGAAAGACCTCTGAGTATCCCCAGGGGTACACATACTCCTGGTTGAGAACCACTGGTCAAGAGAACAGAAGCTAGATCTGGGGTGATGTTTGTGCCAAAAAAGCAGGACAATCAGAGAAGCTGTCATCTTTTGGGGAAATTGAAATGGGTCTATCTAATACGGAAAGGTTGGGCTAAGTAAAACTATTACAGGGCTATGTCTCTCATTTTTCTTGAACTATAGTGCTAGGTTACCAACCCTGATCTTCTTATCTGAAACCAGGCGAATTTGAAAAGAAGTGACAGACTATGGGCCTGACTCTCTACTGCCTTGCACTTTGTGTAGTCATTACTCGTGTGCAAAGCTGGGGGTAAAAGGGTAGCGAAACGGTAGCCTATTGCATTCACTTTGCATTGCACAGAAGCAGATGACTATAAAAGGTGCAAGGCAGTGGAGACACAGGCCCCTTACACCTGATTTTTCCACCCACTTATACCCATTTTATAGATTCATAGATTGTAAGGTCAGAAAGGACCATGGTGATCATCTCATCTGCGCCCCTATACAACACAGATCATAAAACTTCTCAATTCCTAAAGCACATTAGCGTATCTCCGTTGACTTCATTGGAGTTATTTCTGATTTATACCACTGACAGGAGAATCAGGCCCATTGTTAGACTGACTGAAAGCAAAACTTATCACTGACCTATTCTCTATCCCTTCACAAAATCTCTCCAGTATTGCTAGAA
The DNA here is from genome assembly GCF_015237465.2 of Chelonia mydas. Classification (NCBI taxonomy): domain Eukaryota; kingdom Metazoa; phylum Chordata; order Testudines; family Cheloniidae; genus Chelonia; species Chelonia mydas. The sequence continues at coordinate 320,714,409 of NC_057849.1, forward strand.
GAAACATCTCTTCTGCCATTCCCGCCATCAAGAACAGCCTTCCTGTATCCATATGTCTTGCTGGTTCTCTGTAGTGGGATGTACAGGGCCTTTGAGGGGTGCTCTTGTGGACAAGTGGCTCCCCACCTCTGGTTCACAAATCAAAAGGACCACACTCACATGTGTATAAGTCAGGTCACCATCTGATTTAGCAAGATACAGCTGCTTCCCTTCAGCTCTCTAATTGTAGGGTAAAGGAAGGGAGCTATGTTCTTACTAAAACCGAATCAGGAAAGCAATTGGCGGAGAAGCCAGCAGGAAAGACGCAACTAAAGCATAACTGCGGGGGTTCCTAAGTACTGGATGGGTATGAGTTTTGCGTAAGTTCATTTCAAATTGTTATTTTGAGTTCAATATAAACTTGATTGTCACCTGGACAATGTGACTTGGGATTACGAGTCTTTATTCTTGTTGCTTTATCTGAAGTTAGCTACAGACAAATTGACTAACAGAATGTGGGAAGGGGACTTCCTGTTGGAAGCTAAACACCAAAGTTATTTTGGTCCTTATTTTTTTGCCATGTGCTTTTGGCCTCTTATATTCTCTGTCGACCTTTTGAATGTTATCTGAAACTATCTATTTTTCTTTCCTGTGCTATGATTTATTTAACTCTCTGGGAAGCATTTTGGGGAACAGTGTGAATGAAAATCACTGACCAAATAATGCTGCATTATATTAGAGAATTTAGTTTACTGTTGCATGCAATGGGGGAATAAGGAAGTCCAAAGTTGTGGGATTTAGGATCAATTAAAAGAAGTCTGACCCTTAATGCGATCTGTCTAAACTTCCATAAATGTTGTTTATTCTCTCTGAGCCATGATTCAGACCATTTGTTTAAAATATCTATATTATAAATTATTTACCCCCTGCTTCCCTAGCAATGATTTCTTCTTAGGAAGACATTCTGCCTTTGAGTAAACAGATAAATCTGTTTGGCATAACAATAATAAATCACCCTCCTTCCATCCTCCCTTTCCCTTTGTGTCTCATAAGCAGTATTTGCATGAAGATATTCTAATGCTGTTCCCTTTGTTAGCAAGAAATACTTACTGGTTATTCCCAGTACTGTAGAAATGGGGGATATTATATAATGTAAGTACATTACAAAATTTCTGGCTTGACCCACTGGCAGATAATAACCTAGTTATTGGAACCATTGGTTTTTAGTAACTTTTCATAGCTGTCCAAAAATTCTTAATAATATTAACACATTTCATTTCACTGGGAAAAGGAAGACATTGGCTTCAGTCCTGCAAGGTGCTGAGCACCCTCAACTCCCACTGAATACAGGATTGGGCCCACTGTCTTCACACACAATAAAAAAACCTCTGTTAGCGCTAGGCCTGGGTGAAGAGTTGGGGTGATAATGGTGGTGTTCCAGTCTGCTGAACAGGAAGAATGTGCTTTTATAGACATCATTGTCCCCGTCTACACTTCAGTCTCTGCTTCACCATTTCACTGGGCTTATATCTCTGCTTCACCATTTCAGTCCCCAAAATAGAAAAGGCCAGCCAAGCTCTCTGCTTTCCCCATCCTTGTTTCTGGAGCACAGGTGCAAGTCCAGGCTTGGTTCTGAGATCTACCTAAGAACCCAGACTTCTGTAGTTTTGCTCACCCCTGTTATTCCCATGCACTCCTGGCTGCTGTGCTTGTTTTCCTGGCACTAATTCTCTAACAGGCTTGATGCTCTATAATCTCATTTATTGCTTTCAGCAGCAGCAAATAAACCTGCCAAAAGAAAACAGTAGGTCAGAAGTTATCTGGGAAGAGGCACTGCTGTGTGCCTGTAAGGGAATGTTGCCACGGCATATAGCAGTGAGGCAGGGAGAAGCGGATGTTAAACCCAACATTGACTGGGTCCTTGGCCTCCTTAGTCCAGAGCTGGAACAAAAGCATTGACTTTGTCAGGGATCCAGGTGTTTTATTACATGACTGAAGCATCTGCATCAAATCAGTTGTGCTAAAGAGAGGGATTGGAATCTATGTGCCAGGTTCTCAGCTGCGGCCAAGCAGTGCATGGTGTAGCTGAGGTGAGCAATGGTGTTTCTGTGCACCCATGATCCAGGGGCTGGAACTGTCAGTGCAGTTCCAAGTTTAACTTACCCTGCTGACAATCTTCACAGAGGCCATTCATAGATTCATAGATTCATAGATATTTAGGTCAGAAGGGACCATTATGATCATCTAGTCTGACCTCCTGCACAACGCAAGCCACAGAATTTCACCCACCACTCCTACAATAAAACCTCACACCTATATCTGTGCTATTGAAGTCCTCAAATCGTAGTTTAAAGACCATTCCAGTGACCAGGGATGCCCTGGCCATGCCCAGGCAAACGCCTGCACCAATGGCCAGGAGCAGGGGTGTAGGAGCCATTAACATAGCTCTTTGCCACCTGTGAATTCCCGTATCTTGGGAGAATGATCCAGTGACCAACTAAGTCAGCCAACTCATGCTGTGAGATCAGTAATGGATCCAGAGCACAGGACAGGGTCTAGACTCCTCATCTCTAAAGCTTTTTTGTTCTGACCATGAAGCACCAATTATAGCCACCTAAAAGTAGGTATATCATAGAATCATAGGACTGGAAGGGACCTCAAAAGGTCATCTAGTCCAGTCCCCTGCACTCATGGCAGAACTAAATATTATTTAGACCATATATTTATTGCCTCAAAATACTGCAAATCAGCCTGTGATCCTTGTTACTGGGAGCTCCTTAAAACACGGCACTGAGCCTCAACAGCAAGGAACATAATTACAAGCTGCTTTAATTAGACTCCTAGAGTAATCTCCCAGCATGCACTGCTTGGTGTAAAACCTCGAGGAGGCTATGGGGACAATATGTTCTATATTTGGTGCAGTATTGTGAACCCCAAGTATTCAAAAATTGAGTTAGCTCCCTACCAAAATCTTTACATTGGCTTAAAAAACCATGAGTTTAAAAAAGAATAAATTTCGTGTTCTTTTTATTTGCCTTCTGGGTTTTCAGCTATTAGACTGCACTCAGATCATATTTTCTACCTTTTCTGTGGAACCATGAGGGCTAGAAATTTATTCTTTTAAAAAAATCAAAGCTGAGATTCCCATGTAATCACTTGTCTCCAAGAACTGGAGCTTTATGTAAAACACTAAGTATTATGAGACTCTTAATAAAGTTGACAACACTACAGGTCTGCCAGAGTCCTGCTCAGGAATCCTGACATACAGTATCTTCTACTAACCCTATGGCTGTTCCACCCTAAGAATATGAAGAAGAAACCCAGAATTTGTGATTTAACAGTAATGGTTAATAAAATTCTCATTTGTTTTGTAAGATCCTCATTTCTCACCCACAACAGTTAACATTTCTAAGGCCTGTAGTTAGTTAAGAAAGCACAGCAGGCCCAAGGTGCAGAATATTCCCTCTGGATGAATGATCAGAAGTCACTTACCTCAGCTGACCATTAATCTATAGGCAATGCCCTCTACTGATTCCGCTGAGGTACTTGTTGCTGTTGCATGTTGAAAAAGACTACAAAGGGAGAAATATGGATTTTTATTTATTAGTGAGGTGGTTCCAATTGGTATGTTCAGGGCATTTCCAGAGAATTAATACTCTGTACAGTAGCCACTCAGACTGTGGGAGTTAGCTCCGTGTTCCATTTATTGTATTCTTGCACTATCTGATTTTATATAACGGCTTATCGGGTCTTGATTTTATGTATTTAATTGAAGGTATAATTTAACTTTGTGTATCTTGCAAAGCAAAAGCCTCTAGAAGTGAGTGGATATGAGATTACGGTCAGAAAACAAGGCTAGGATTCCTTCGTACAGCAGCTAGATGTGGTGGGGAAACAACACACAACACAACAGCCTGAGATATTCTGGGCTTGATTCTCCCTTGTGCCGATGTTCTACTCAGGGACAATGCAGATGGGGCACTCTCATAGAGCTGGTCACAGCTCCTGGATTCGCTGTTGCTCAGCCTCAGTGCAAGTTGAAGGCAGCTTTAATGTATGTCACTGACATAAGACCCCCAGGAAGCTAACCCTGCTGGAGTATTGATGGAGCAAGGCTCTGCTACATTCATGACATCTTCCTTTCCCTGCTCCACCCTGACACATCCCATCCCCAGGGCTGGATTTCCAATTAGGCACGTGCCTAGAGGAGCTGGCATTCTGTGGGCACCTAAAAGTTAAAAGTGGATTAAAAGTTTCATTTTTTACGGAAAACACGAAGGTCAGCTGAAGGCAGTGGGGGCGCTCAAGATGCTGTGCCTAGGGGCGTGTAAGGTATATATCCAGCCTTGCCCATCCCATCCCCTTGTGCAAGGGTCGGGGGTTGTTTCTGGTGTGTAAGGCATCAGAGCTGCCTCTATCACCTTTATGCTGGCAGAAACTCCCCCTACAGATGGGGAATTCTCCTGTGGCAATATCCAGCTGCTTAAGTGGACAAAATGAACTTGGTGGACCAGAGAATCTGGAATGTTGTTTCCCATTTTAAGTGTAAATGTAGAGAATTCCACTCAGAACATTGTCTTGTAGAACCAAGTTTGTTTGTTTTTTAATAGAACTAACTTTTCAACCACCTTTTTCCAATTGTGAGATCTTAACTCAGTCTGTATCAATCCATTTCATTTGAGTCACTATAATTGTGCAGCAAAAAAAATGTCTCCTCCTTTCGCCCGTGCAGGACAGCAATCCTCTAAGAACAACCAGTGCCAGACACTGAACTCAATGGGGTTGAATGGGTAAGGGCAGAAATTGGCCCACCCTGTTTAGAATCATACAGATCCCACAACTTAACCTCTTAGCAAGCTGAGTGAATGCAGAAAAGTCTCAGTCCACCAATCTGGTCTGTTGACATTATTTTCATTATAAATCTAATTTTCATGTGAAAGACACAATTATAGTAGCTCAAATGAGATGGATTGATACAGACTGAGTCAAGATCTCTGAGCTGGAAAAAGGTGGTTAGAAGGATATTCACAAGCAATGTTGTGTCACACATTTTGGAAATTTACTCTCCAGGACTGAAAAGTTTGCAGGAAGAGAAAAGTGCAGAAAGAGAAGAAGATAAAACAGCAGAGGTTCCTCTTGTCTGCCCTCCCCCACCTCTCTTCTCCCTTCACTTCTTTCTCCTTATTTCTTGATATGCATGAGCATTTTAATATGGTACCCTCATATAGGTGTGAAATAGGTTTAAAGGATGTGTAACACATCTTCATTAACTGCCTATGACCAGAGAAAATCATATATTAAGGGCATGGTTACACTTGCAGATATAGAGCGCTTTGAGTTATACCAGCCTTTGGCGAGCGCAGTAGGGAAAGCGCTGCAGTCTGTCCACACTGACGTCTGCAAGCACAGTGGCGTGGTCACATTTGTGGCACTTGCAGCGGCATTGGGAGCGGTGCATTATGGGCAGCTATCCCACAGAGCACCTCTTCCCATTCTGGCACTGTAGATTGTGGGAAAGGGATGGGTGGTGCGGGGCATTCTGGGTCCTGTCCCAGTGCCCTGTGATGCAATCCCTGAACTTCCGTCCACATTTGGCGCCATCTTTCAACATTTTTTGTACTGCATGCTCTGTCTTCCCTTTCGGTCTGCAGGAATTGCTTAGGAATATGCTGACGAGTCTTGCCAGCACGTTATGTTTGGCAGTCGAGTTACTCCTTAAGATCCAAACTGACAGTGAGGACTCCGACGATGATATCGACTCGAGTAATGCATAGGACATGAGATTGCTAGTGGCATTCACGGACATGCTCATCACCATGGAACGCTGCTTTTGGGCTCGGGAAACAAGCACTGAGTGGTGGGATCACACCGTCGTGCAAGTCTGGGATGACAAGCTGTGGCTGCAGAACTTTCGGATGAGAAAAGCCACTTTCATGGGACTGTGTGAGGAGGTCGCTCCCACCCTGCGGTGCAAGGACATGAGATTGAGAGCTGCCCTGACAGTGGAGAAGTGGGTGGCTATTGCAATCTGGAAGCTGGCAACTCCAGACAGCTACCGATCGGTCGCTAACCAGTTTGGAGTGGGAAAATCAACCGTTGGAATTGTGTTGATGCAAGTTTGCAGGGCCATTAATCGCATCCTGCTCAGAAGAACCGTGACTTTGGGTACTGTGCATGACATTGTGGCTGGCTTTGCACAAATGGGTTTCCCTAACTGCGGAGGGGCGATAGATGGGACGCATATTCCAATTCTGACACCAGCCCACCTAGCCTCTCAGTACATTAATTTGAAGGGGTATTTCTCTATGGTTCTCCAGGCACTTGTGGATCATCGTGGGCGTTTCACTGACATTAATGCAGGCTGGCCCGGAAAGGTGCATGGCACATGCATCTTTCAGAACAGCAAGCATCTTTCAGGAAGCTGCAAGCCGGGACTTTTTTCCCAGACCAGAAGATCACCGTAGGGGAAGTCGAAATGCCCACTGTGATCCTTGGAGACCCCGCTCACCCTTTAATGCCGTGGCTCATGAAACCCTACCCAGGGAGCCTTGACAGCAGCAAGGAGCTGTTCAGCAACAGGCTGAGCCGGTGCAGAATGACTGTGGAGTGTGCTTTGGCCGTTCAAAGGGCCGCTGGCCCTCTCTGTATGGGAAGCTGGACCTGGCTGATGACAGCATCCCCGCGGTTATATCCGCGTGCTGTACCCTCCATAACCTTTGTGAAGGGAAGGGTGAACGATTCACTCAGGCATGGAACTCGGAGGTTCAACACCTGGAGGCTGAATTTGAACAGCCAGAGAGCAGGGCTATTAGAGGGGCCCAGCGCGGGGCTTCAAGGATTAGGGAGCAATTTGAGGCTGAAAGCCACCAGTAATGTTTGGTGCCCTGCATGGGAGTGAAGTGCGGTGGTTCCAATGTTAGTAGGAATCTGTCATTGCTACGCTGACTTGCAGTGCATGTTGCTTTCCTGGGCTAAGGTATCTTTTATTTTATTGAATAATAAAGAACGTTTTCAAAGCCAAAAAATCCATTTATTGAAAAGAAACACAATTGCTTGGGAAACAGAAAGGGCAAGGGGGTGGAGTGGGGTGGGGAACGGTACAATCACAGGTATGCGTATGTCCTGTTATCACACTCAGCCTTCCTGTCTGGAGTGCTGTGCAATGAATGCTACGCTTCAGGATGGCTACACTGCATGGTGATGAGGGCTGAGTGCAGGGCGTAAGGGTCATAGTTTTCAGGGCTGGGTGGTGAAGCTACAGGTGTTGGAGGCAGCTGGTGGCGATAAGAACCTGGATGTTGGGGAAAGTGGGTTGAAGGTGACACGAGGGCACAAGGGAAAGAGTTTTGGCACAAGGGCTGCAGGGGCGGGGGCAAGGTAGTGCTCTGCCTGCATGGCTACGAGCGCCTGGATCGAGTCTGCTTGGCGCCCTATAATGCTTTTCAGCCGATCCGTGCTTTGCTGCTGGAGCTCCGCGCTTTTGTGCCGGTGCTCCTCATTCTGCTGGCGGATCTTCCTTACATTCTCCCTCCACTCCTGAGCTTTTTGATTTTCATTAAGGGACTACTGCATGACTTCATGCAGCATGTCTTCTTTGCTTTTATGTGGCCTCTTCCTAATTCGTTGGAGTCTTTCGGCCGGTGATAACACAGACGGCTGAGATCTCAAGGTTGCATCTGTAAAGGCAAAATGCAACACTTAACAGAGGCAGCATTGTTCACACCAGACAGAGCAATGATTCCCCCGTACTTAAGGGCAGGGACAGTCTACACAACAGCATAATTTGCCCATCCCAAAGCGAGCGCACATAACCCATGGGAGCCCCAAAATGGTGAGTAAGCACAGGGTCAAGTGTGACTGATTGTTTCACGGCCGTACTGTCCTCTGGGTTTCCGTGCCTTGGGGAGAGCCAACAGCTGCAGGGGGCCCCTATACTAAACACTGTCCCCACATTTTCCACAGGAGTTCATCCTGGAAGATACCTCACTGCTAAGGGTAACCTGGGAAGCAAGGGAGGGTCTTCTACTACAATGCGGCTTCCAGCCTGGTCCATATGCAGCTAGCCTGTGTGCAGCAATGGTCCCCCCCTGCCCCCACGGCACAGTGGTGTGGACACGTTAGCCTGACTGGGACAAAGACCACAGTGGCTCTCCCAAGAAACTGAGCAAGCACATTGCCCAACTTCTGGATGAGACCTTTGAAGAGATCACTGATGCCGATTACTGCGATGAGAGAGCACATTAATGCCCTATTCTGCATCTAGGCATGCATGCAGCCCTAACCCTCCTGGTCCCAAGAGCCCGCACCGAATAACTTCCTTCCCAAAATAAAAGCCGATTATCAGGCACGTCCTCTGGTGTTTGTCCTTCCCCAAGCACCGGCCACCGCAACTGGCTACCTTCCTCCTGGCTTGAGAATAGCTCCTGGCTGCATGCATCTAGGGATGCCAGGGTGTCTTCCTCCTCCTCAGCACCCTCGCTCCTGCTTTCCTCCTCCTCCTCCTCCTGCCTTGTTGAACTGGGCTCTGAAGTGTCCATGGTGGTACTCAGAGTGGAGGTGGGGTCGCCCCTGAGTATTGCGTCCAGCTCTTTGTAGAACCGGCAGGTCACGGGGGCAGCACTGGAGCGGCAGTTTGCCTCGCGGGCTTTGCGGTTGGCATTCCGCAGCTCCTTCACTTTAACCCTGCACTGCACTGCATCCCGGTCATGGCCCCTTTCCATCATGTCCCTTGATGTCTGCCTGAAGGTATCGTAATTCCTACGGCTGGAGCGCAGCTGGGACTGGACAGCTTCCTCCCCCCAAACACTGATGAGGTCCAGCACCTCGCCATTGCTCCAGACTGGGGCTTTGCCTGGCCCGTGGAGGCATGGTCACCTGGAAAGATTTGCTGAGTACTCCACGCCTGGCTGAGCAAACAGGAAGGGGATTTTCAAAATTCCCAGAGAATTTAAAGCACGGGTCTGACGGCTGGTCACCTGAGGGCAGGGCAGTAGAGTTCAAAGTGATGAGCAGAGTGGCTAGAACAGGCATTGTGGGACACTTCTGGAGGCCGATCAGAGCGCATTGACAGACCAGGGCATCCGCACTGGCACAGTGGCGCTCCAGCAGGAGCGCATCAAACATTATTCCACTCACCGAGGGAGAGTACCAGGAGCGCTCTAGCCTCAGAGTCCGGGTGCTCTATGTGCCTTGCCAGTGTGGACGCGTTGTAAGTTAGAGCACAGGGGGCTGCTTTAATGCACTCTAACTCGCTAGTGTAGCCATGCCCTAAGACTCCTTACAAGGAAGAAGGGACAAAGACCAGAGCCTGTACACACCCTTAGGAAGTATTTTGTTTTTGAAAGTAGCCACGTAAACAGGCATGCTGGAACTTGGAGAACTTCTTGGTGTGGTAATTACTAGTGCCTTGTGACTGTCTGATAAACACCTTCTTAACATAGTAGTGCAATGCAAATAATTTGTTAGTTAAAAATAACTCTGCCCTCTGTTGGATATGGACAGTTTATTGTCTTACTGTACTCAGAGGCATTATATCATTAATATGTTTGGGAAAGAAGTTTCGTGAATCAATAAAGCCCATCCACAGGAACTAGAGGACTCAGGGGATTAGGAATAGGATACTCATCTCCTCTTTTGTTTGAATGCAGTCCAGATGGGTGGCCTGTTTGAAATGAGCTTGTAACTTGAGTCCATTTCTTACTGCGTAGATCACAAAAGCCACTGCCATAGTTGGTACTAAATGTCAAACACTTTAGCAATTTCAACAGAGAGGCTAAAGACTGAATAAGTACGGAGATTAAACCGTTCTTTTGCCATGAGAGCTACCATATTAGGTTACAGCTGAGGCACATTGGCTTGGCAGCATGAGGAAGTCCCTATTTCTGTGCCGTGCCTGTTCTTTTTGTACAGCGAGAAGACTTCATTCTCCAGGGGTGTTAATCCAGCACTTTTCACCAGCCACTTAGGAAGTTAAATAGGCCAACAGCACCTTTCACAAGCACTATAATTTTAAAGACGAAAACAAGTATATTACTATGCATTATGGATGCACGCTAGTTGTGACTCCAGAGTTGAGGTTGAGTTTAATTTTGCACTTAAAGCAGGGATTCAACCTCTTTGTTATGTTGTGAAAAAAACCACTCTCCTCCCCAAATTTACAGCACTTATTTTCTGAGACGTTAAAAGTGAACCCATTAATTATTGTATGAGTTAAAAATGAATTAAAAACTGGGTCATTTAAGAAATTTAGCATCTGTCAGTCTTTTCTTTGTCCAGATTTAATAACAGAATGAAACACTCTTCAAACTTTCCATATAGTTAAAATTAATTGAAATCTAATCTACTTTCAAGAAACTAAACTGTAATTAAGTTAAATTATGGATTGTTGATTCTAAATGTTATTATATAGACTACAAATAGGGTCAAGTCAACAGCTCAGATAACTTTTAAGTGGGGCCATTGTGACATCAGAAGTAATTTAACCAATTACCACCCTTCTTCTATAGCTAATTTGCATGCAACAACTCTATTGGTTGTAATGACTCAATGGAATGAGGATGACTGGACATGGGCCATGAGTTCTCGCTGATACACTTCTTAGCCCAACTGTCCCTGCAATTTAAATGTGCTGTGTCTGCATGCTGAACTGGGTGTCAGTACTTGAAAGGCTCACCAAAGTACTGCTGACTTTGTTCCACTGCACACAGAGACACCATTGCTGGTGGAACTGAAGGAGGAGTGCAGGGGGAAACCCTTAAACAGCAGACACTTTGCGACCGGGCTCCTCCTACCTCTCTTCACGTAGCATATGTCTCACTAACGCAGCCCTCTAACCCAGTAAGTTGGTTGCAAATTAAGGTCCAGATTCATTACTTTGCACTGCTCTCACAATGGAAAGCAACTGTGAACCTAGCTTAACTGGCCAGCATGCTCTAGCTGCTTTGCACTGCTCCAGTGTACCAGTGAATCTGCCCTTTTAAAATTAATTTTTTAAAATGTTTGAAGATTGATACTGTATATCAAGTCACTTCACTGCCCTGTGCCTCAGTTTCCTCATCTGTAAAATAGAGAAACTGGCCATCTTTTGTTAAACACTTTGAGATCTACTATGAAAAGTGCTAGATAAAGCTAAGTAGTATTTCTGTATTTTCAAATCATTAGAAATATCATTTAGTAGCATTATCTATGGGCTTCTCATTTAGTGTTCATGGGTGAAATTTTTTAAAAATACAAAATTCCAAGACAAAAAACTATGTTTAAAAAAGAATTAAGGCTAAGCATACATATCAATAATTTAAGGGTAAGAGGTGTGAAGGGATTACTGCAAAACCAAGCATTAGAAACCCAGAAAATTCATAGTAAAGGCTACATGTAAAAGAAATAAAAATATTTAAAGTATGGAAATGCAGTTAAGGCACCCAAACAACCTTAACTCTGCCTGATACTGACACTATTAGATGGAAAAATGTGAAAACATTCCAAATGTTTTTAAAAATCAGGTTAATCTAATCTGAGGCTATAGACACTAAAATGTGTCAATCATAACTGTATTGTTGTTGCATGGTATCACTATAGAATACAGTTAAAAGTTGTGTGGGTGACTTAACTGTACATTTCCATGCCCTAAAATATTCTTATTTCTTTTATGTGACCTTCATTCTGAATTTTCTGAGGTTTGCAATGTTTGGTTTTGGGATAATTACAACTTTTATGACCGAATGCAGTGCCGTATTCACACCTTACACACAAATGTAATAATTTTTGTACAAAATATGCCTTGTGAGGTATCATATGAAAACTAATAACTCATTGGTCAAGAATATCATGGTGAAATGTATGTAGCAACATTCTATGTAAAGTTATGAATTTCCCCTGTGTAATGTTAGCGCATATTCAAACCTATGTAGCCCTAACTAGGCAGATGTAGTTAAACAGGTCTATCCTAAACAACAAAATGTGTGTTTACCTCGATTTACATATAAGTAGTAAACCGGGTCCTTGGGACAGTGAGAGGGGTAAACTGGTTTCTCAAAGACAAAAGACAAGCTGATGCCTCTAGCCAGGTGTTGTCAAAGTTGTTTGGCCATCACTGGTCACATGGCCATGCTTTGGCAACAAAGTGGGGCAGGAAGAGATCATTCTGCATTTTAGCAAGCAACAATATGGAACCTCTTTCATGGGTGAAATTTTTTATCACCTAAAAATACAGTTGGAAGGATCTTTATTTAGGGGTAGCCCTCAGGAAAATGCATTTCAGAGGGTGACTGGACTATAACAATTAGGGACAAAACCACCATAGGTTATCTTTATTTCTCTCCCTCTCATCTAAGATGACAAAGGAACCAGTCTTTAGACTTTGGGAGGGATCCTGACATGAAAATCTGGTTAGCAATGTTGCTGGGAACATGTGGTAAGGATTTTACCTTGAACCACATCTAGTTTAAGTGCTAGCTACCAGAGTTTTATCTTTATTTTTCTTGTAACCATTTCTGACTTTAATATCTTATACTTGTACTCACCTAAAATCAATCTCTTTGTAGTTAAATAAACTTTTTATTTTTAATTAAAACTGTTGTGTTTAAACTGAGCTGTTTGGTAACTCCATTTAATGTAGCAGGCTGTTGGACATTGATCCCTTACAGGGGCAACTGACCTATAATATCTTAACTGTCCAGGAAAGCACAGGACAGTGCAGAACACATGTTCTGGGGAAAATTCAGGACTGGGAGTGTGTTGGGATCACTTGGCAAGTAATAACCAAGGCTGGTGGGAGCCAGTGTGGCTGGTGTGTTGCTGACAGGCTGTTGGGGACAGAGTTGCTGGACCAGGTCAGCAACTATATACAGACACTCAGGGTGTGACTTGCATACTGTTTGGCTGTTTGTGAGCAGCCCAGGTTGGGAGGTACAACAGCAAATTATTGTGAGGCACCCAAGGATGCGGGGCAGGTGGTGACATAACTCCTCACTGAGCTGGACTGCATCCTGGAATGTGACACCTTTGCTTACTTAAATATTTTCAACCTTAGTTCCATTCTAGAGATGATTGAAGTCTTGGAATGATAAAACAGAGTAAATATCACGTTTTCCACAAAAAGAACCTGGCATTTCAGAGTAAGAAAACCTGAACATCTTGTTTTTTAATAAAAGAGTCAGGTAAATAACTAGTCAAACACTGATGATGTTAGCTTGACAAATGAAAAACCCCATCCTCTCTAGCTGATGAAGTCATTGATAGTTCTTTGGAGCTACTGTAACCCATGTGTTTGCACTGCAGCAGCGAGCGGTATAAATAAGGGAAGAGCCATGCAGTGGGGAAGATACATAGTTCTTACATTTGTTTTGGGAGACTGTGCCTGCAGACTTGCTGGAGCTCAGGAGGGTGACTCAGTTGGATTGGTCAGAAATTGGGTGTGGCAGGCATTTTGAAGCAATTTGAGTGATTTCCATTGTGGGCAAGCAGCTTGGCAGTGCATACCAGGAATCAATCTCTGAGAGGAACCAATGGGAACACTAACGGAGGGTGAGTCAGATTGGAAAACCCAGTGGTGGAGCAGCAGTGCAAAGACCAGAAGGGTCTGCTCTAAGGATTGTGGTGCAGGGGCTTTGCCAGTTTGCTGGATTTCCTCACCCCATTGGAAAAGAAGACACCTAAAATTGCTGTAGGCTGTGCACATCACAAGAAATCATTGGAGAGACTCAAAGAGAGTTTGAAGGAGACTAGAACTATAACTTGTTTCCCAGACTATAAGGAGCTTGTGTACCCTATAGAGTATTTGGGCACCGTGCCAGAGAGAAGGGCAAATCCTCATAGAGAAGAGCCCTAGGGGAGTGTTCATATTTGCACACATACTTTATATTTTACATTTGAACTTGTGATAGTGACAAGTACAAAATCTTGGGACTTGGGGGACCCCCACCTTTCCCCTGAAAGTCTTGTCTTTAAAAGAGTTATTAACAATATTCACACATGTTGTAAGGGTTATAAACTGTTATGTATCCATATAGATAGATAATTTTAATATATTTTCCTTTAGGGATTGAGTCATTCTCCTATCAGAGATTTAACTCTGTGTAATGTGTATCTCAAAGTCCTGAAAAGACTAACCTCTGACCTGTACCACAGCAGAGAGGTAATCTGAGGTACAGAAAGGGGAAAAGAAATACTGTACGTGACATTAGCCCACTGCCTTCCCCAAGCCCTTTACACAATAGCTTAAAAATAGCTGTGGAAAAATCAAGCAATAATACGTTGCAACGTAGGCTGTTCAGAAAAGCCCTGTATAAATCATACTCAATGAACTTGGGTTTGTGATGCACCATTGGTGAATCATGGTTGATTTAGCATGTTCTAGCTCTTTAACCAATGAGTAAATACGGTTTGTGACTTTTTTTTCTTTGCCTAGTCACAGCTGGATGAAAGGTGAATTGCACCACTGTGACTCATACTATTAGTCCTATATAATTATACACCTACAAAGGGGACAAAGGTTTCATGTCTTTGTCATGAAGGCTATTGGATGTGACTCCTCTTGAAGTGATTTATCCAGCTAAATCCAAACTGAGAGAGACTAGTGTGATGTTTGTGGAATGCAGGGTCTTAGAGTAACAAGGACAAAAAGTGGCTACATCATCTTTTTTTTTTTTTTTTAATTCTGTGGATTTTGATTTGAAAATAACAACTTAAAAAAATTGACTGTCACTCATACACGTACCTAAAGCAACATGACTGCAAGGAGATTGGGAACGGTACATAGATAAATTTAAAGAATTGTGTCATTAACACTTTGAATTGTCAAGATGTGGCCAATCACCACCTGCCCATCATAATTATCTGTACATTTTGTTATATTGTATAGCATGTAGTGCATTGTGGGCGCTGCCCACTGTATAATTGGTACAGAAAAGTATTGCTTACCAAATACAGGACAAAACCGATATCCTAAATCTACAGGCCCACAGAATCTCCTTCTAATAACATCTACTGTACAACTGAAATGCCTTAGGCTGGCCTTCTGTTGGTAGAGAGAGAATAAAACCAGGAGGTCCTGTTCTAGATTAAAGACCACATTTATTATAATTTCTGCATGATGCAATTTAAAATAATATCAGAGTAAATTCAACAGAATTCAGAGACTGACTTTGAAAATGCACACAAACAAGTGTTAAAACATTAAGGATTTTTAGTAGTGTGAATCCTGTTTTAGTTACCCTAAAGCAGATGTTAATTTATTATTAGTCATTTTAGTTTTAGCAGAATGCTCTTTGTCTATAGTGTCCGTGAGGTTGCTTAATGACAAAGCAATAACAGCTGTGGCTTCACTTCTGGAAAAGGGGTCACCCACATAGAACCAGGGCCGGCTCCAGGCACCACTGTTCCAAGCAGGTGCTTGGGGTGGCACTGTGAAAGGGCCGTCAGGGTGGCACTTGTCTTTCCACGGCAGCGGCAATTCAGCGGCAGCTCTACTCTGCAGGCTGCACTGTGGCAGCAATTTGGCGGCAACTTTACTCTTCTGGCTGTCGCGGTGGCAATTCGGCAGCAGCTTCTGTCTTCAGATGTCCTGCTTGGGGTGGCAAAAATGGTAGAGCCGGCCTTGCTTAGAACTATTACAATTCTCTAACACAGCAGGGAACATGAGCTTTGAAAAGGTTCCAACCAACTGACTATGGAATTATTTAATCTTGTCGCTTATTATGTTTTATGTTTTCATCTAGCAGTTCAACATCATTGACAGGCTTCACAATTGGCTGCAGGGCAGCAAGCTACCGAAAGCTATTGATTAGTGAACCTAGAATCTGTGAGACTAGGAGGCCTTCTACCAGCTGCTCAACTATATTGATTTAATCTCTTTTTAAAATAATTATTGGTTTGCCAAACTGTCAGTTTATGCACTTTGATTTGAAGAGAAACAAAATATTCTCTGATTCTCCCCCCATTCCCCAGTGTTTCAAATGCTCCCTGAGATGCTTTCTTGTTTATTTATTTTGACTTATACAACCAACACACCCAAGTCAGGCTCTGGATGCCTCCGACAGTTTTTTAAATACGTTTCTAAAATGAACCCTGCAAGCCCTTCTTAGCCAGCAGTGGTTCAGCAACTAAAAAGAATCCATAAATATTTGAACATCCCCTTTCTCTACAACCAGTCATCCTCACAAGACTTCCTAGGAAGACACTGTCCCTTCTCCAAAGAGCTTACATTTGAGTGGTAACTGTGACACAACCAATGAGCTCTGACAGTAGGTTGAAGTAGGTGAGAGGATGGAGCTACACAAATCAGGTTGCCCAGCTAGTTGCTATGAAATATTATAATATGTTAGAATACTGGGGCTGCTTGGTAAAGGGGCCAGTAGCATGCCAGGTGTACCACAGCTCAGAGGCAAGCACTGCAGGTATTTCAGTAGCTAGGCCCTGTAGGCAGCTAAGTGAAAGGGTATTTTTCTAGGGCTGACAGGAAAGGGGCAGGTTGCAGATACCCTAGGTATAGAGGCTTGGTGTGATGAAGGCCATTTTTCCTGGTCCTCCAGCACCTTCGGTATCTGCCAGTACTCATTACCTAGGTCAATGGTGGAAAACAGGAAGGTGGATGTCAGGGTGGCCAATGCCCCCACCGTGCGGGGCAGCGGGTATGTATGCTTATACGTAAATTGGTTGTTTCCAATAATCCACACAGAAACAGAGTTTCCTGTCTTTTCTTTACTAAGACAATGAGGGCTGCCCACAGACTGTAGCTTTCTCTGATAACACCTGCTTCCTTCATTTCACTGAGCAACTCTTTCATCGGTTGGTATAAGGCAGGTGGGACCGGAGGGAACCTCTCTCGAGCTGGGGCGTGGTTGTGGTGATCCGATGCTGGATGTGGGTTGCACACCTCATCTCAGCTGGGTGCTTGGAGAAGGCAGAGGAGTGTTTCTGAATCAGCTGGGGCAGATGCTCCCTCTGTTCTGTGATAGTCTGGGCAGTGCCCATGTGTATTTCCTGGAGGCAGGCCTCTCCTGAGCCATCACTAATGCTGCTCTCAAAGGTGGTAGGGGCACTCACGGCATCTGGTCTCTCTTTGGGGATCACATGTCTTCCCAGTGAAGGTGAAGGTCTCATGCAATGTCCTGAGTGCGGTACAGCCTCATGGGCTGATGGGTGTAGTTCAGGACTCTCACTGGCAGCACCCTTTTCCTGACAGCGACTAGGCTGCAGGCCACCACGATCAGGTTTGCACAGGTGCCAGGGTAGGGTGCTACCTGGGGGTATTAAATCTTGCCCCCATGCCAGTCTTTGTTTTACACAGGAAGATGGTCTCAGTCCTATTGTCAGTCAACCCAGGAGCAGGGCAGTCTAGCCTAGTGGTCAGAACAGGCAGCAGGCCTAATGGCTGGGATCAGAACCACAGTCAGTCATCAGGAGCCAAAGCCAAGACTAAAACCAGAAGGCAGAAACTGGATACCAGAGCCAAGGGTTGAGCCAGCATCTGTAGTCAGGAGCCAGAGCCAATGGTGAGAACAGAGGTCAGGAACTGAAGCAAGCAGGGTAGCAGGCAAGGAGGGGTTCGAGGCAGGTGCAGAGCAGAGGCAAGACTGGGTGCAATGTCAAAGCAGCAGGAACAAGGTGGAGCCGGCACAGTGGTGGGCATGAGTGTTGAGAAGCCAGAGAGATGCTGCTGTTGCTGGCTTAAGAGCCAGCCTGCTGGCCTCAGCAGCCAATCAGATGGCTTGGCTAATCAGACAGCTGCTGCAGGCCAGCTGTACTGATGAGGCTGCCAGGAGACTAGATCTGCTGCAGGCCCTGATTCCTGACACCTATCCACAGAGGGAAGGGGTCCTGGATCTTAGCCTTTCCAGTCAACCAGGAGTACGCATACCCCTGGTGGTTGATACCCAGAGGTCTTCCAAATCATCTAGATGTTTGTCTAGTTTTACAATAGGCTACATAAAAAGCACTAGCGAAATCAGCACAAACTAAAATTTCATACAGACAATGACCTGTTTATGCTGCTCTATATACTATACACTGAAATGTAAGTACAATATTTATATTCCAATTCATGTATTTTGTAATTATATGGTAAAAATGAGAAATAAGCAATTTTTCAATAACAGTGTGCTGTGACACTTTTGTTATTTTGTGTATTTTGTAAGCAAGTAGTTTTTAAGTGTGGTGAAACTTGGGGTACACAAGACAAATCAGACTCCTGAAAGGGATACAGTAGTCTGGAAAGGTTGAGAGCCACTGGTTTACATGATGCCTCGCCTCTGGTCGTAGAAGCCACTTCCATGGAAAGGGACTTTCAGTGGAGCATTACAGCTGGATTGCAAAACTGTACACTATTGCACAACCATCTTGATTTCCCAATCCATTCCTGGCCCCAACACATAGTTGCATGCGTGGCCCTTTTTGAGTACAATACCAGGATGTGCTTCATATAAGAACTTTAACATCACAAGTGTACTTACTGGATATATGATTACCTGAGACCCTAGTAATAAGCACTCATCCTCGACACTTAGACTCCTTTGGCAATAAAACTGTTAGAGTTCTGTGCTTACCCTCTCTGTCCAGCCATTTGTACCCATTCTCTACACTCAATACAGTAATGGGTCTCTCTCTGTGTCTCTTTTCACCTGTGCTGTTTCGATTAGAGAAGTGGACAGTAGTTCAATAAGGAGGATGTTTCTGTTGGCTGAGGTCCTTTTGGCAGGCTTGCCAGTAAAGGAAGTTTGCTCAGAGCAATTGTAGTCAGAAGTTGAGAAGGTGAGAGCCCAGATGCCATAAAGGGTACAGGTTTGCTGTCACAGAACAGACCTTTCGGAGGTTTTCAGAGTCTGAATCTTTAACAAAATGCCTGTCATATCGGTAAGAGTAGAACTTCTTTATCGCAAAAAAAACACTGCTAGCCCTTCTTGTTCTAGTTGGGAATATGTTTGTGTCTGCTGGAGCTAGTGATCTTGATGCATAACTCATGGGATGCTCAGATCCCATCTGATATGTGGTGGGCTAGTACCACTCCCACCCTATATGGTGAGGCATCATAAGAGTATTCTAGTTCTTTCTGACTATCAGAATAAACTAAAAGGTTTGATGACTTTAACAATTACTTTGCTTCTGCAAAAGTTTTTTGTTTTTGATCCCACTGGAATTTTATCCCTTTCTGTAACAATTTGCGTAAGGGGGCCAATATGGATGGCAAGTTGGGTAAAAAATTACCATAGTAATTGACAGGCCTAGAAAGGATTTCAATTTGGACACTGACTTTGGTGGTGGTGCCTTGGTACTGGTCCTGTACCTTGTCCTCTACTGGATGTAAGCCAGTTGCATTAATTTTGTATCCTTGGTAAATGACTTCAGCAGCCTGGAAAATACACTTCTCCCTCTTAAGACACACACCTGCATCAGCCAATTTTTGTAGTACTCAGGCCAAGTTTTGCAAGTGTTCTAATTCAGATTCCTCTGTAATCAAGATATCATCAAAGTATACAGAGACCCGAGGCATGCATTGTCCATCGTCCTTTGAGAAATACTTACAGGTGCTGACACTCTGAATGGGAGGCGGTTGTAATAAAACAATCCCTTGGGAGCATTGATCATTACAGAGGTTTTAGATTTATTGTCCAGAGGGATATTGAGGTATGCATTACTTAAAACAATTTTTGTGAAAGTTTTCTCCCCAGATAAGGTAGTGTATAGAACTTCAACCCTAGGAAGCGGATATGATCTAACTTGGCCACATTGTTGACCACGACTTTGTAGTCCCCACATATCCTCACTCCACCGTTGGATTTCAACACTGAGACAAAAGAAGCAGCCCAGTCTGAGACCTGGACAGGCTCAATGATAACAGCTTCCTGTAATCAGTCTAGTTATAGAGTCATAGAGTATCAGGGTTGGAAGGGACCTCAAGAGGTCATCTAGTCCAACCCCCTGCTCAAAGCAGGACCAATCCCCAATTAAATCATCCCAGCCAGGGCTTTGTCAAGCCTGACCTTAAAAACTTCTAAGGAAGGAGATTCTACCACCTCCCTAGGTAACACATTCCAGTGTTTCACCACCCTCTTGGTGAAAAAGTTTTTCCTAATATCCAACCTAAACCTCCCCCACTGCAACTTGAGACCATTACTCCTTGTCCTGTCCTCTTCTACCACTGAGAATAGTCTAGAACCATCCTCTCTGGAACCACCTCTCAGGTAGTTGAAAGTAGCTATCAAATCCCCCCTCATTCTTCTCTTCTGTAGACTAAACAATCCCAGTTCCCTCAGCCTCTCCTCATAAGTCATGTGTTCCAGACCCCTAATCATTTTTGTTGCCCTTCGCTGGACTCTCTCCAATTTATCCACATCCTTCTTGTAGTGTGGGGCCCAAAACTGGACACAGTACTCCAGATGAGGCCTCACCAATGTCGAATAGAGGGGAACGATCACGTCCCTCGATCTGCTCGCTATGCCCCTACTTATACATCCCAAAATGCCATTGGCCTTCTTGGCAACAAGGGCACACTGCTGACTCATATCCAGCTTCTCGTCCACTGTCACCCCTAGGTCCTTTTCCGCAGAACTGCTGCCTAGCCATTCGGTCCCTAGTCTGTAGTTCTTGGTCTATCTTATGGCACGTGGTTTAGGCTATGTGCCATGGCTTAAAGAAACGTGGTTTAGCATCTGGATCCACCTAAATTCTGCCAGTGGCCCCTTTCAGAGACCTTTCCTGAGTGTTTTTCAAGAAGCGTTTCTACACTTAGCGTATGGATATGGTTGATGTCTGCCCTATTAAATTTTAATACCTTTAACTAATCTGGCCCCAATGAGGCTGGGGCCTTCCCCCTTCACTACTGCTAAAGGCAAGCATTGGTTTTGGTCCTGCTGTGTCATCTCCACACTGACTATACCTCTCACTGGAACTGTATACGTATGTAATGCTACTGTTGCTGCTCCCAACTGTGGTGTATTGTCCTTTGGCCAAACTGGTGAAAAGCAATGCCATTGATTATAGACGGGAAGCTCCTGTACCTGTCACCATGATTAATCTTTGTCCATTAATTGTAACATCCACTTGCAATAGCTTTTCCTTTTGGTTTTTGCTGGTAACATTAAACATAGTATACACTGAGTCCTTGGCTTCTGGCACCTCTTCCTCCTCTGCAGTATTATGAACCTCTGCCTTGTGACCTACATTTTCCTTCCCATGTATCCATTTTTTACAGCACATTTTTGCAAGATGACCTTGCTTCTGGCAAATCCAGCACTCCATATCCTTGTATGGGCAGGAGATATGGTCATGTTTCTCTCTGCATGACAAGCAATTTTGTGTGTTCTTAAGGAGGTACCGCTGTTTACTTAAAGTTTCATTTGCTTTGTGTAGAACGCTGGACAGTCTGTGCCTGGTGCCTGTGACTGTTTGGCTAACTACACGCTATTTAGTGCTTCCCAGTAAATCCAAAGCAGGCTGAGCAGTTATTTCCATGCCTTGTGCTATTTCCAGAGCTTTTTTAAAATCAAAGGTGGACTTTGCCAACAGATGTCTCTGAATTCTTTCAACTGCTGCCACAGACACATCTATCCCACAGCCTGGCATTTAATGTATCTCCAAAACCCCAGGGCTCTGACAGACGCACAGTTCTGCCACAATAACTGCCATGGACATTCCAGGTTGGCGGGAGAACCCGGTAAATTTAAAACAATGCACAATCTCTGGTGGCATGGGGTTATGATGGTGAGTGACAACTTTAACCACTTCATCAAAGGATTTGGCCCTGGGCTTTTCCTGTACCACCAAACTTCTAATTAAACTATGGTTTTGCTTCACAAATGCTCACTAAAATGGCGCGTTTCTTGTTATCATCCTCTGAATCATTTGCAGGGAGAGTACGGGGAGAGTCTCTCTGAGCACTGAATCCAGTCCTCCTGCTCTGCATCATATTCTTTCATTTTTCCATATGCAGTATTTTTTTTATTGCAATGAAAAAAGAAGGTTGTCACTTACTCACACAGTGTGTAGAACTTCCTGGTTGATGTTTTCGTTTTATCCTCATCGCCATTGTAGTAGGGAGACCCAAGGAGATAAGAACTGAGAAAGGAGACCTTTTACTCTGGTACAGGTTCACACAGACAACTAATCAACCTCCATCTTGGCAAAACTTCCCATCCCCACACCCACTTAGAAAAACATGCACAAATATTTAATAAATTTCAATTGGTATTCTCTTGTTTAACAGTGTGATTAAAACTGCGATAAATCATGATTAATTTTTTAAATCACAATTAATTTTTCTGAGGTAATTGCGTGAGTTAACGGCAATTAATCGACAGCCCTAGTTAAGATTCTTCTTCAGCCAGGGTTTATATCTACCCATGTGTCATTGATTTTGTTCTTCCGCCTTTAGTTCTTTGCAGAAATGCTACAAATGACTATTGGATTTCAAATGAAAGACTGCTACAGTCATAAATGCCTTTTAAGCCACTTAACGTCAAGATGTGTTGTGGCATTAACACGATTCTTCTCAGGAATGTGGAGTTTACCTTTCACAGTTAAACAATGTGATGGAGTGCCACATGGAGTACAAGCAAAATTAGTTGAAATGTTAAAGTGTTGTTGGGAAGGAGGGGGCAGTTCCTGAAAACTGTCTGGATTTCCTTCATGATTTGGACCCTTCCCTTTCGAAATCTTGTTCACCTGCATTAGGGCTAATAGAGGCAACAGGGAAGCACGTCTGAGTGTATAGCATGATTTCCTGGAGATAGGAATTCCTGCCTCTCCCAGTAAAGGATGGAACTTCTTCAAGTAGTACAGATTCTGCCCTGTACGAGGGAGACATTGTGTATTTAGGGGCAGCAGGATGCAAAAATGGCTGCGCTCTCCTAAGCCTCACTGAACTGAGAACAAGAGGTGAGGGGAAAGTTTGGAACTGTTCCTGGGGAGAGGAGGAGGTATTGTGGCATTGCAAGGTACTCACAACTTCTCTTGGGAGGAGAGTGAGGGTAGCCAGCAAGCACAGCCTCAGGACTAGACAGCACTGGCTGGTGAGAGGGCCTGTCTAGGGTAGCCTGGGGACATGCTCCATCAGCAGCATATATTTAGGAAGATTCTGCAAGTGGCTGCAATGGAGCCATTCGTGAATATTAAAGCTGCCCTCATTTGGCAAAAGCCTTTGGCTAAACCCCCTCAGAAGCAGCAAGCCAGACTGGCACCTGGAGTGATACTCATGCCTTGTACCGGCAAGTGAATTTGACATATAGCAAATGTAGGAAGACATGGACTGTATCTTGTAGCTTGATGCTCGGACCCCTCCAGAATGAGGCCTGGTCTACACACACAAATGTCAGCAGTTTGACAAAATCAGTTTCTAACTTGATTGAATTACATCAGGGCACGTGGACACCAGCAATGCCCCTCTGCCATGTACATTGGTCAAACTAGACAGTCTCTACGTAAAAGAATAAATGAACACAAATCAGACTTCAAGAATTATGACATTCAAAAACCATTTGGAGAACACTTCAATCTCTTTGGTCACTCGATTACAGACTTAAAAGTTGCAATTCTTCAACAAAAAAACTTCAAAAACAGACTCCAGTGAGAGACTGCTGAATTGGAATTAATTTGCAAACTGGATACAATTAACTTAGGCTTGAATAGAGACTGGGAGTGGATGGGTCATTACACAAAGTAAAACTATTTCCCCATGTTTATTCCCTCCCTCCACCCCCCACTGTTCCTCAGACGCTCTTGTCAACTGCTAGAAATGGCCCACCTTGATTATCACTACAAAAGGTCCCCCCATCCTCATCCCATTCTCCTGCTGGTAATAGCTCACCTTAAGTGATCACTCTCTTGTTACAGGGTGTATGGCAACACCCATTGTTTCATGTTCTCTATGTGTATAAATCTCCCCACTGTATTTTCCACTGAATGCATCCGATGAAGTGAGCTGTAGCTCACGAAAGCTTATGCTCAAATAAATTTGTTAGTCTCTAAGGTGACACAAGTCCTCCTGTTCTTTTTAAAGCTATGGAGATCATGGACCTTTTCTTTCAGGGACTTTCATTCAAATACTGACCAGGCCTTGACCTTACCTAGCTTTCTGAAACCTGACAAGATTAGCAGTCTTGCTGCAGGTTACGGTGCTTTGAGTTCTGCATTTATTTGAGCCCCAGGGAGGGCAATGACAGAAGTAGCAATCAAACCACAGAGGTAGTGTAGAAATCCCATCAAGTGTCATCCTCCTGCCAGATGCCAATAGCAGGTACAAGGGTTGGGGGTTCGGTCTGTCCACAGGTTCTTTTCTAAAATAAATAAAACTATGGCTGGAGACCCCACCCAGAGCTGTTCCCAGAGCCAGATGCCTGAGAAATTAAAAAAAAACCTCTCTGGTCATCTTTGCATGGGACTCTTGCCCGCTCACATTGGGAATATGGAACCCAAAGTACCTTTTTTTTGGGGAACAGGGAAAATATATAACAAAAGAAACACGATAACCATATACATTTAACCAAATAAAATTAGCCAAACTTAATTGGGGCGCAGCTCCCTGGCCAGTTTGAGGCCAGAAAGCATCAGCTCTCAGCAGCTTCTGGACAGCACCACAGAGGCAGATATTGAGCCTGCTGCCTCCCCTCTGCTTGTAGGGGAGACATAGCCTGCCAGGGCTGGATAAGGAGCTCAAATGGCAACCAGGGCAACCAACTTTAGGCCCCACAGGGCTGGGGTTGCCCTGACCTGAGCTGAGTCGTAGGAGGATGGACAATTTTGGAGGAGAGAGAGAAAGCTAGTTTGTTAATTTTTTATTTAGTTTGTGGCTAGTTGTTCTCAGGGCACGCAGGACTGTGAGTCACCTTGTTGCCCCCCTGCTTCCAGTGAGAGTCTTGTCTGTGGTGATGGGGTGTTAGCTCCCCAACACCACCAGCCAGTCAGTCACTCGAGCACTCTCCTGTGGGCTATGCCAGCCCTGCCTTGGCCTTACAGGGTAATAAGAGGTGCGCCCCAGTCCGTAAATCCTCTTGAAGCATTACCCTGTGATATCCAGCCCCTTGCATTGGCTATTCACAGAAATTCCAGATCCTCTGCTCCCAAAAGATCAGGGTACTCCAGTTTACCAGTTTTACCATATATCACCACTCCTGTAGAATGCATAGCACTTATGAGCACTTATAACAAAACAAAAGGAGGTTTATTTAAGAAAGCATAGAGATTCCACTAGAAATGAGAGAGAGTGATGGAAACAAATGGTTATAATATAAAACAAAATCATAAAACGCAAACTGGGGCCTACATTTATTAATAGTTATCTTTTCTACTAATAGAGTAGGTTCTCCCTGCAATGTTCAGCCTGTTGCAGAGCTGACTGGCTTCCCAGGAGCCAGGATCCAATCTTTCATGCAACAATATGTCTCCATAGTGAATGGATCCAGTGTGTCTCTCTCCACCCTGTGATATACTGTGTCAGTCACTTAGCTCTATTCGGAGACAGGTTGATCTCCTCGCTTTCATATCATTCCTATTCACTTCCAATCAACTTCAGTGTTGAGTTTGTCTGTGATGGTGACTGTAAGGGTATAATTTTCAATACAGTTACATTATTCCTTGAATCAGTGAGACACAGACTGAGGCTCACGAGCCGCAAGTGGCTCTGTGTGATTTAATTATTAACTAATCTAACTATTAACCAATCAGGATGCTATTACTGTGATCACGTTTCCTTGCTCATGAAGAGCTGTTGAATATATAGTACTATAGTAAATGAAACAATGAATTCACACTACTGTGGTTCTTTTGGGTAATGTTGATTGCTAATTTGGCTCCTAAACCACTGAGGTCTGAATATCACTGCCTTAAACATTACCTGTACACACATCTTACAGCTATTAAGAATATGAATAAGTTACAAGCTTTCAGTAGAGACCTCGCATGCTGTGCTTTAGCGATAAATACCCAGAAAGTGGTGTATTAGGTGTAGTGAGTTTGTCAGGTTTGAGACAGGAGTTGCTGGTAATGAACCGTGAACACTTTGCCCCTTGGCACCAATGGGCTGCCTTGTCACAGTGGTGTTCATTGCTGTGGGATTGGTTGGGTCCTTATTTATTTGATATCCTTGATTTCTTTACCTGTTCCCTTTCCCTCTTTTTAATTTAGTCCTATCATTTCTGGGGATACAACAGTGTTTGTCCTAGTCCGTTGGTCATTGATTTCCTGTATGTATGAAATGTAATGTCCTAGACATTATAGGGACTGTCTATTAGTTAAGGCCACTAAGTGGAGGAACCATGCTCAAAGTACCCAGAGCCCACTGGTGCTAAGGTTGGTCACTGGGCATCTGAAGAGGGAGGAGTCAGGGGACCAGGAGGGGACCTTAGGGCCCAGGAGGAGGCTACAGGTACATCAGGAATATGGCTGACCCCATAGTCCCAACTATTAATTGTTTGGCTTGTTGTGTTCCTGTCATAAAAATAAAGGGAAGGGTAACCACCTTTCTGTATACAGTGCTATAAAATCCCTCCTGGCCAGAGGCAAACCCCTTTCACCTGTAAAGGGTTAAGAAGCTAAGATAACCTCGCTGGAACCTGACCAAAATGACCAATGAGGAGACAAGCTACTTTCATTTCGGGAGGGGGGAAACAAAGGGTCTGTCTGTCTGGGTGATGCTTTTGCTGGGAACAGATCGGGAATGCAGTCTCAGAACTTCTGTTAGTTAGTAAGTAATCTAGCTAGAAATGTGTTAGATTTCCTTTTGTTTAATGGCTGGTAAAATAAGCTGGGTTGAATGGAATGTATATTCCTGTTTTTGTGTCTTTTTGTAACTTAAGGTTTTGTTTAGAGGGATTCTCCATGTTTTGAATCTGATTACTCTGTAAGGTATTTACCATCTTGATTTTACAGAGGTGATTCTTTTACCTTTTCTTTCATTAAAATTCTTCTTTTAAGAACCTGATTGATTTTTCATTGTTCTTAAGATCCAAGGGTTTGGGTCTGTGTTCACCTGTACAAATTGGTGAGGATTTTTATCAAGCCTTCCCCAGGAAAGGGGGTGTAGGGCTTGGGGGGATATTTTGGGGGAAGACATCTCCAAGTGGGCTCTTTCCCTGTTCTTTGTTTAACACTCTTGGTGGTGGCAGCATAGGGTTCAAGGACAAGGCAAAGTTTGTACCTTGGGGAAGTTTTTAACCTAAGCTGGTAAGAATAAGCTTAGGGGGTCTTTCATGCAGGTCCCCACATCTGCACCCTAGAGTTCAGAGTGGGGAAGGAACCTTGACAGTTCCAAAACTCATAATCGCACAACAATCTTCACTCCCTAAGGCCCCACTCATAGGCCCAATTAGACTCTGTGGCAGTCAAGAGTTGGGTCTCCCCAGCCTGTCTGCTCCAGTCCAGAGATGTCTACAACACCAGGTCCCACTCTGACGTGCAGCTACCTGGGTCAGTTCTGTGACATTCGCTCTGTGCCACTGCTGCCTTTGGGGCACTGCATAGCCAGCCCTGTTTCATTGCCACTGCCTGTTGGGAGGCTGTGAAGTCTCCTTTGCCACACTGCTGCTGGTCCGGTCAGGTTCTGCTGCAAAGTCAGCTCTGCACCACCACTGCCACCAGTTCCACCCTCTCCTTGCTCCCCTTGCCTGAGAGCCCAAACTCCAGGCTGAGCTTAAATGTCTATACAGTTTTATTTTTGGCACACTAGCTTGAGCCCCTCTAGCACAAGTCTGACTAGGGCTGGGAGGCGTGCTTCCAGATGCAGGGTAGATATGCCCTCAGCCTTCTGGTTCCAGAGCTTACTGAAGAATTAATCAGTTGTCAGAAGGTGTTAGGTACCTGTGCCCTATCCTCATGATCACTGATCAGCCAATGGTAAGGTATTCTGAGAGTTAGGGCTTGTTGGAAATCTCCTGATGGACTGTTTTCCTGTAGAACAGTGCCTATTTATCAAAAGCGAACCCTTTCACACCAATGTGCCAATTTCAACAAAACTTTCTTTGGAAAGGCTGTTTTCTAGAAGCATTTTGATCACTTTTTGGAACAGAACATATCAATTTTTCATTTTGAAATGACGTTTTTCATTTCAATTTGTGAAAATTTTATGTAATATAAAATGAAAAAAGTTAAAATTGGAACAAAATGTTTTGTTCAACCTGAAAAAATGATTTTTTTCCTGAATTAATTTCATGGCAAATTCAATTTTGTTGTTATTTTTGTTCTGCTTCATAACAGGAAAATTTCAGAACTTGCTGATTCTCCCATGAAACTAAAAATCCGGTTTCCACTCGTAGAATCATAGAGTTGGAAGGGACCTCAGGAGGTCATCTAGTCCAACCCCCTGCTTGAAGCAGGACCAATCCCCAGTTTTTGCCCCAGATCTCTAAATAGCCCCCACAAAGAATTGAACTCACAACCCTGGGTTTAGCAGGCCAATGCTCAAACCACTGAGCTATCCACTCAGCTCTACTCATACTGTATTGCTTCTATCTTGTATTTCCTTGCTATGGTGAGTTATCGCTCAATATCTGCTGGGGGATTTGTGTGTGGGGGGTGCTCATGTAGTTTGAACTAGAGTTTGGCTTGAACCAAAAACTTGGATCCAAATATTTTGAAATGTAGAGGAAGTAGAGCTGGAGAGGAAGTATGGTCCAGTGGGTAGAGAGCTGCCATAAGAAATCAGGGTTCAATTCCTGCTTTGCCACAGATACCTCTGTGACCTTGGGCAAGTCACTTAATCTTGCTGTGTCCCCATCTGTAAAATAGTATTTCCCTACCTTATATGGGTGTTGTAAGGATAAATACATTAAAGATTGTAATATGTTCAGATATTAGGATATTAGGGGCCATACAAGTACCTCAGAGAGACAGCAATTTGCAAGTCGGATCAATTTCTCTCAGTGGAAACACCGCTGTTAGAGTTCTAATTATCCACTAGGCTCTTATGCCCAGATTTGAAGAAGTGTCCACAAATTTCGGGTGCTTCAGTTTTTGGTGCTCTGCTGGACACACTTAAGGCTTGATTTCTGCCCCACCTCCTGCCCAGAAGTTGAGTATTTCAGTTGGAGCTGTGGATGCTCAGCACCTCTGAAAGTCAGGCCCAAGGAGTCTCAAGTTGGGCACAGAAAACTAGTGGACACTTTTGAAAATGTGGGCCTTCATAACTATTGCTCCAAACATAATAATCAAGTTCCCCCTCACCTAACACTGCATAGCTCCATGAGCACCCAGGCAAAATCAGAACCCTGTGAAATCTTTTATTTTTAATTGTTAAAAGTAAACATTTCTATCACAGAGAAACAAACCATTTAGAACCTAATAAATTCTCTGCCAACCCCATCCAGGTGTTAACGTGCCTTAATCTTGCTACTGAATTTTGTTGACTGGACTCTTGAACAGTGTTTTCTTTTTACTGACTGACATTAGATAGTGAGTCCAATGCTTCTGATCAAGTGAACCATAGCAACAAGGCCACCAGAGTAGCAGCTTTTTGGGCACTGTGATGGGGCAAGGCCAGATCGCTATAGAAAAGTAGTGGGAGATAGATATATTAGCTCCAGGCTAAACAAATCCCTGGTACCAGGATAAGTGAAATTGCAACTGCTCCAGGTCAATTAAGACACCTGGGGCCAATTAAGAACTTTCCAGAAGGCAGGGAGAATGCTAGGTTGATTGGGACACTTGAAGCCAATCAGGGGCTGGCTGAAACTAGTTAAAAGCCTCCCAGTTAGTCAGGTGGGTGTGCATGTCAGGAGCTGTGGGAGGAAGTTGTGCTGTTGGAGAGACTGAGCAGTACACACTATATCAGGCACAAGGAAGGAGACCCTGAGGTAAGGGTGAAGCGGAGCTTGAGGAAGTGAGGGCTGCTGTGGGGGAAGTAGCCCAGGGAATTGTACACGTCATGTTTCTAAAAGGTCAGCTACCGTAGCTGATACTATTAGGGTCCCTGGGCTGGAGCCTGGAGTAGAGGGTGGGCCCAGGCTCCCCCCACTTTTGCCCCCTGATTAATCTCTGAGACTGGGAGACAACAGAGACTGTGCAAGGAAGGATAACTTCTCCTCACCTCCCTTGCTGGCTTATGATGAAAATGGCTCAGTAGACTGTGACCCTTGTCTCTAGAGAGAGAGAAGGGTTACGTGGAGGGTCACAGTGAACCTCTGAGGCTAGTGAAATCTGCCAGGAAACGTGGGACCCACAGAGCTTTGTCACAGCACAGGGGTAAGATACTGAGAACTTGAAAAAAAGATCATGCTCATTGATTATATAATTTGACTGTCATCTGGACAGGGTAGCAAGTGCTAAGGAAAGGAGAGGGATCAGGGCCTACAGGGCTCCCTGCCTTCCCAGTTTGTAAGCACTACAGTGTTTGATTCTCTGTTCATTACTTATATTACATCATAACTTTGACCCCCTAATAAATGACTCTGCTTTTCCTTTTGCATGCTGGGTGTGCACAGAACAACTCAAACTGCCCCTTTATCAGTAGAAATAATTATTTTTCAATATCTCATTTTGTTCTCCTGGTACTAGAATTTCTCAATTAGCCCAACAAGTAAGCAAAGTTTATTACAGTTCATATCTAGTATGGGATTTTTGCCAATAGATGGGGTCCATGTGGAAATTTTCATTGCTCATTTTTTGCTATTTGCTATAGATGTTAACTCTCTGCTCTGATAAGGGAATTCTATGCAATATTAGGAGGAATTTACTGTGGTTTCCTGAAACTGTTCAGGGGTGTAACAGCAGGAGAGGGCCACCTGCTCATGAGAGAATTGGCTGTGTTCCCTTCAGTGGAAAATGCAAATTCCATTGGATGATCTGAGATGCCAGAAGCTGGGACTGGATGATAGGGCTTGGATCACTCAAAATTGCCCTGTTCTCTTCATTGCCTCTGAAGCATTTCACTGGCCACTGTCAGAAGACAGGATACTGGGTTAGATGGACCATTTGTCTAGGCCAGTATGGCCGTTCTTATGTTCTGGTGTTCTTTTTTTAAAATGTTTACTAACTAGATATAGGCCTGAACCTGAACCCAAACATATCTGAGCTTTGGAGTAAGCCAGGTCCAAATGTCTTGATTAGCACCCATCTTTCTAATGGGCTGAACAGTGATCTCAAATCTGGACATTTCCAAGCTTATCAGGCAGGGAAGGAAAGTGATGGGTTGGGGCAGGCAATTCCAGATCCAGACTTCGAACTGGGTTGTACAGCTCTGGGTCCAGCTCTGTCTCTAACTATAGCCTATGTGGTAGGAGAGCTAGTCAGACATTTTCTGACAAAAACTGGTTTGCCGAGCCTGAAATTTCTCTCAGAAGTGAGTTGGGTTTGATGAATGTTTGTCAGATTGCATTCAGGGTTTTGGCGGAAGCTTGCCAGCTCATCCTGGGGCCTGCTGGTCAGCTCTGCCTTGTGGTCTGCCCCGGGACTGGGAACCCCAGGCTTCTAGTCTGCATGGCATCGCTGCTCCAGAGCCACAGACCCTGGGTGCCCTGGCAGCTGCTGAGTGAAATGGACTTTCTGGTCAGTTTCATTATAAAACTGATAAGAATGTCATAAATTCCAAGGCCAAAAGGGATGATAGTGATTGTGTAGTCACCCTCCTGCCTAACACAGGCTATAGAATTTCCCCAAAATGATTCCTAGAGCATAGATATTAGGAAAACATCTAATCATGGTTTAAAAATGGTCAGTGATGGAGCATCCACCACAACCCTTGGTAAATTGTTCCAGTAGTTAATTACCCTGACTGTTAAAAATTGATACCTTATTTCCAGTCTGAATTTGTCTAGCTTCAACTTCCAGCCAGTGGATCATGTTACACTTTTTTTCTCCGCTAGACTGAAGAGTCCATTATCAAATATTTATTCCTCATGTAGGCACTTGTAGGCTGTAATCCAGTCACAGCTTAACCTTCTGTTTGTCAAACTAAATAGATTGAGCTCCTTGAGGCTGTCATTGTAAGGCAGGTTTTCTAATCCTTGAATCATTCTCGTGGCTCTTCTCTGAACACTCTCCAGTTTATCAACATCCTTCTTGAACTGTGGGCACCAGAACTGGATACAGTACTCCAGCAGAAGCTGCAACGGTGCCAAATACAGAGCTAAAATAACCCCTCTAGTGCTACTTGAGGTTTCCCTGTTGATGCATCTCAGGATCACATTAGCCCTTTTGGCCACAGCATTGCACAAGGAGCTCATGTTCAGCTGATTAACCACCTTGTACCTCCAATTTTTTTCAGAGTCCCTGCTTCTCAGGATAGCATCCCTATCCTGTAAGTATGGCTACATTCTGTTCCTAGATGTATATATTTACATTTAGCCTATTAAAATGCATATTGTTTTATTGTACCCCCTTTACCAAGCGATCTAGATTTCTCGACGTTAGTGACCTGCCCTCTTTATTACCATTGCCACCATTTTTGTGTCATCTGCAAACTTTATGAGTGGTAATTTTATGTTCTCTTCCATTTAAAAATGTTAAATAACATGAGGCCAAGAACAGATTCCTGGGGACACCACTAGAAATATACGAGCTCAATGATGATTCCCCATTTATAAATTACATTTTGAGACCGAGTAGTCATCTTTTAATTCATTTAATGTATGCCATGTTAATTTTATATCATTTTAGTTTTTTAATCAAAATGTTGTGTGGTACCAAGTCAAACACCCTACAGAAGTGTAACTATATTATGTCAATACTATTCCCTTTATCAACTAATCTTGTAATCTCATAAAAAATATCAAGTTAGTTTGGCAGGATCCATTTTCCATAAACCCATGTTGATTGGCATTAATTATCTTACTCTCTGTGACTAGGGTTGCCAACTTTCTACTCGCACAAAACCAAACACCCTTGCCCCACCCCTCCTCCAAGGCCCTGCCCCTTACCCGACCTTCCTCCGAGGCCTGCCCCCTGCTTACTCCATCCCCCCTCCCTCTGTTGCTTGCTCTCCCCACCTTCACTCACATGCTTATTGTCACCGGGCTGGAGCAGGGCGTTGGGGTGAGGGAGGGAGTGAGGGCTCTGGCTGGGGATGCAGGTTCCAGGGTGGGGCCAGAAATGAGGAGTTCAGGGTGCAGGAGGGGCATCCGGGCTGGGGCAGTGGGTTGGGATGCAGGAGGGGGTGAGGGCTCTGGCTGAGGGTGCGGGCTCTGGTGTGGGGCCAGGGATGAGAGATTTGGGGTGCAGGAGAGGGCTTTGGGCTGGGAAAGGGGATTAGGATGTGGGAGGATCAGAGCTCCAGCTGGGAGTGTGGGCTCTCGGGTGGGGCTGGGGATGAGAGGTTTGGGGTGTAGGAAGGTGCTCCAGGCTGGGACTAAGGGGTTTGGAAGGCAGGAGGGGGGATCAGGGCTGGGGCAGGGGGTTGGAGCATGGGAGAGGGTCGGGGTGCAGGATCTGGGCAGTGCTTACCTCAGGCAGCTCCCAGAATCAGCAGCATGTCCCCCTTCCAGTTCCTATGCTGAGGCGTGGCCAAGTGGCTCTGCACACTGCCCAGTCCACATGTGCTGCCCCTGCAGCTCCCATTGGCTGTGAATCACAGCCAATGGGAACTGCAGAGCTGGCACTTGGGATGGGGGCAGCGTGCAGAGCCCCTGGCTGTTCCTATGCATAGGAGCTGGATGGGGGACATGCTGTTGCTTCCAGGAGCCGCGCGGAGTCAGGGCAGGCAGGGAGCCTGCCTTAGCCCCTCTGTGCTGCTGACCAGACTTTTAATGGCCCGGTCAGTGGTGCTGACTGGAGCTGCTGGGGTCCCTTTTAAACCAGGTGTTCCAGTTGAAAACCGGACACCTGGCAACCCTATCTGTGACAGAGTGCTAGCTGTAGCACCCTGGTCACTGAAGTTGCTGCAGCACAGAGAACAGCTGTAGATTTAATTGAAACCAATCGACCTGTTTGTAGTGGAGGTTACGGACACTTGGTGGTAACTGCGGGTCTAATGAGACAATTGGGTCAGTAACTGGAAGGATATGTAATTTGGAGGAACAGGAAGCAAGGGGAAAGCTCAAGTTGAGCTCGGTTGGGGAGAGAACCTGGGTAGCTGGCTTCTTCTGCTATATACCTGTGCTATGTCCTGTCCTGTTTGAAAACAGAGAATTAAAGGTGCATGTGGTGGAAAAACAAGGGTCTGTGTGTGTGTGTGACTGAGACCATGAAAACAACCTAGGCCCTGCTGCTCACTGGGTAGCTGAAGAAGTGCCCGGTAGCACACAGGGGCTTGTCTGGAATTTAACCTTCTTGACTGAAAGAAGGAGGCTTGAGAGGTGACCTGCATGAGGGCAGGGTGGATCTGGACACAATGGAGAAGATCTTATATATTAAGATATATATATATAACACACACACATGAATATCATGGGATTTTTTAATAAGTAGTTTTCAAACTTGGTGCTCAAACATGCTTCCTCCTATCACAGATCAGTTGAATAGAGCATGGGACTGCAAGAGAGGAAGTCTTGGATTTTTATTTCTGACTCTACGACTGACTTCTACATGCCACAAGGTGCCACAACAGTGGTTCCCTTAACCCACTCAACAATATTGTTAATCTTTCCAGCTATACTCTTAGCCTGGCAGAAGAGTCCGTCCTATCTCGGGGCCTCTCCTTTTGTCCCTCCAGGCCCATGAACATGATACAGTTCTGTGGTGACCTAGATCCTACTTTCGACATCTCCGACTCAAAGAATATTTCCAACAGACCTCTGAACAACATACTAACCCCCAGAATCCTTCCTACCAACACTACAAAAAGAAGGATTCTGCATGGACTCCTCCTGAAGGTCGAAACAGACTGGACTTCTACATAGATTGCTTCCGTCAATGTGCACGGGCTGAAATTGTGGGAAAGCAGCATCACTTGCCCCATAACCTCAGCCGTGCTGAACACAGCACCATCAACAGCCCCAGGAACAACTCTGACATCATAATCAAAAAGGCTGACAAAGGAGGTGCTGTCGTCATCATGAATAAGCTGGAATATGAACAAGAGGCTGCTAGGCAGCTCTCTAACTCCACATTTTACAGGCCGTTATCCTCTGATCCCACTGAGGATTACCAAAAGAAACTACACCATCTGCTCAAGAAACTCCCTGAAAAAGCGCAGGAACAGATCTGTGCAGACCCATGCCTAGAACCCCGACCAGGGGTATTCTATCTGCTTCCCAAGATCCATAAACCTGGGAATCCTGGATGCCCAATCATCTCAGGCATTTGCACCCTGACAGCAGGATTGTCTGGCTATGTAGACTCTTTCCTCAGGCCCTACGCTACCAGCACTCCCAGCTATCTTCGAGACACCGCTTACTTCCTGAGGAAACTACAATCCATCGGTGATCTTCCTGAAAACACCGTCCTAGCCACTATGGATGTAGAAGCCCTCTACACCAACATTCCACACAAAGATGGACTACAAGCCATCAAGAACACTATCCCTGATAATGTCACAGCAAACATGGTGGCTGAACTTTGTGACTTTGTCCTCACCCATAACTATTTCACATTCGGGGACAATATATACCTTCAAGTCAGCGGCACTGCTATGGGTACCCGCATGGCCCCACAGTATGCCAACATTTTTATGGCTGACTTAGAACAACGCTTCCTCAGCTCTCGTCCCCTAACGCCCCTACTCTACTTGCGCTACACTGATGACATCTTCATCATCTGGACCCATGGAAAAGAAGACCTTGAGGAATTCCACCATGATTTCAACAATTTCCATCCCACCATCAACTTCAGCCTAGACCAATCCACACAAGCGGTCCATTTCCTGGACACTACTATGCTAATAAGCGATGGTCACATAACCACCACCCTATACCGGAAACCTATTGACCACTATACTTATCTACATGCCTCCAGCTTCCATCCAGGACACACCACACAATCCATTGTCTACCGCCAAGCTCTAAGATACTACTGCATTTGCTCCAACCCCTCAGACAGAGACAAACACCTACAAGATCTCTATCAAACATTCTTAAAACTACAATACCCACCTGCTAAAGTGAGAAAACAGATTGACAGAGCCAGAAGAGTACCCAGAAGTCACCTACTACAGGACAGGCCCAGCAAGGAAAATAACAGAAAGCCACTAGCTGTCACCTTCAGCCCCCAACTAAAACTTCTCCAACACATCATCAAAGATTTACAACCTATCCTGAAAAATGATTCCCTCACTCTCACAGATCTTGGGAGACAGACCAGTCCTCTCTTACAGACAGGCCCCAACCTGAAGCAAATTCTCACCAGCAACCACACAACAAAAACACTAACCCAGGAACCTATCCTTGCAACAAAGCCCGATGCCAACTCTGTCCACATATTTATTCAAGTGACACCATCATAGGACCTAATCACATTAGCCACTCCATCAGGGGCTCGTTCACCTGCACATCTACCAATGTGATATATGCCATCATGTGCCAGCAATGCCCCTCTGCCATGTACATTGGGCAAACTGGACAGTCTCTACGCAAAAGAATAAATAGACACAGCTCAGTGGTTTGAGCATTAGCCTGCTAAACCCAGGGTTGTGAGTTCAATCCTTGAGGGGGCCATTTAGGGATCTGGGGCAAAAATTGGGGATTGGCCCTGCTTTGAGCAGGGGGTTGGTCTAGATGATCTCCTGAGGTCCCTTCCAAACCCTGATATTCTATGATTAAGAGAAATCTGACATCAGGAATCCTAACATTCAAAAACCAGTAGAAGAACACGTCAGCCTCTGTGGGCACTCAGTAAAAGATCTAAGGGTGGCAATTTTGCAACAGAAAAGCTTCAAAAACAGACTCCAGTGAGAAACTGCTGAGCTTGAATTAATACGCAAACTAGATAACCATTAACTTGGGTTTGAATAGAGACTGGGCGTGGCTGGGTCATTACACATATTGAATCTATTTCCTTAAGTTAAGTATCCTCACACCTTCTTGTCAACTGTCTGAATGGGCCATCTTGATTATCACTACGAAAGATTTTTTTCTTCTGCTGATAATAGCTCATCTTAACTAATTACAGGTTTCAGAGTAACAGCCGTGTTAGTCTGTATTCGCAAAAAGAAAAGGAGTACTTGTGGCACCTTAGAGACTAACCAATTTATCTGAGCATAAGCTTTCGTGAGCTACAGCTCACTTCATTGGATGCATCCGATGAAGTGAGCTGTAGCTCACGAAAGCTTATGCTCAAATAAATTGGTTAGTCTCTAAGGTGCCACAAGTACTCCTTTTCTTTTTGCGAATACAGACTAACATGGCTGTTACTCTGAAACCTGTCATTATTGAAGGTAACCTGTATCCCCTTGTTTTTTCCTACCCCCCATCCCAGACGTTCTTCTTAAACCCTGGATTTGTGCTGGAAATGGCCCACCTTGATTATCATACACATTGTAAGGAGAGTGGTCACTTTAGATAAGCTATTACCAGCAGGAGAGTGGGGTGGGGGGAGGTATATTTTCATGCTTTGTGTGTATAAAAAGATCTTCTACACTTTCCACAGTATGCATCCGATGAAGTGAGCTGTAGCTCACGAAAGCTTATGCTCAAATAAATTGGTTAGTCTCTAAGGTGCCACAAGTACTCCTTTTCTTTTTACGAATACAGACTAACATGGCTGTTACTCTGAAACCTGTTGTAACCTTATATCTGAATTTAGGTTTATAATGACAGGTTTCAGAGTAGCAGCCGTGTTAGTCTGTATGCGCAAAAAGAAAAGGAGGACTTGTGGCACCTTAGAGACTAATACATTTATTTGAGCATAAGCTTTCGTGAGCTACAGCTCACTTATCAGATGCATGCAGTAGAAAATACACTGGGGAGGTTTTATATACACAGAGAACATGAAACAATGGGTGTTACCATACACACTGTAACGAGAGTGATCAGGTAAGGTGAGCTATTACCGGTGGGGGGCCGGGGGGGGGGGGGAACCTTTTGTAGTGATAATCAAGGTGGGCCATTTGCAGCAGTTGACAAGAACGTGTGAGGAACAGTAGAGGGGGAAATAATCATGGGGAAATAGTCAACTGCTGGAAATGGCCCACCTTGATTATCACGACAAAAGGTTTTTTGTTGTTGTTTTCAACCCCCCCCCCCTTGCTGGTAATAGCTCACCTTACCTGATCACTCTCGTTACAGTGTGTATGATAACACCCATTGTTTCATGTTCTCTGTGTATATAAAACCTCCCCAGTGTATTTTCTACTGCATCCATCCAATGAAGTGAGCTGTAGCTCATGAAAGCTTATGCTCAAATAAATTTGTTAGTCTCTAAGGTGCCACAAGTCCTCCTTTTCTTTTTTAGGTTTATAATGATTCATTTTGGAATAACTACACCATCTCTGTAAATCTTTTCACACTTAAATAACTAAGTACTCTCAACCTTAACTCTATTTTAATGTAATTTTGTGTCTTGGAATTATAGAAGTTTCATTTTAGCCTGTGCTCTGGGTCTTGAATACTATCCCTGTAATGTGTGATGCTCAATAGTTAGCCCTGTCTGGTTCTTCAATGCCTTCCTTTATTTGTGACACTTCAAGACTTGTCAGTTATCAAATAGTGTTGGTATCCAAATGATGTTGTTTAATGACATTTTGTTTCAGGGCATGTTCACAGGCACACACTGATTTATGCTTCTTGATGCAATAAGGGGCAATCCAGTCCATCAATGTAGGGACACTTCTGCTTTTGAAAATAGTCCCTAAAATGTACTGGTCTGCATTTTAGAGTCCTAACTGAAAGGGTTTGAAGACCAATTGCAGGAAACCCATCACTCCTCAAAATAAGGGTATTTTTTTTTTTTTTTTTGCAGATGCTTTCTGTTTTATCTGCCATTGCTACTGTTTTGACAGACCATGTGTGAAATGACTAAAACCTAAATGTCAACAAGTTCTGCTTCTGCTACAAGTATCACTCCTAGAGACTGTAAGTACTAAAATAATGTAGCATTTCAAGAAAATGCCAGAGTCCTCCACTAATCCTTGACCTTGATTGTGCTCCCATAACACATTTTTATAATTTGTCAAAATAACGAGAATTACAAGCAAGAGCAGAACTTGAAGGAGAATGTCCATTTTTATAACCTCCCACATGGCATGCTGTTGAAGATAATGAAAAGAGGTTGTTCCACAGTACATCCTTTTATGCCACTCCAGTTCGTAATGCAGATAAAACAGATCCAAGATCTTGGATGGCAATGATCCTTGGGAGGTTAAACATGGTAATTGCTCTTTTTTCAGATTTGTGTTTGACAGACATTTTTTACTTTTCTTAAATCCATTTTAAAGCCTGACTGTATTTACAATGGGATGAAGAGAGCTCAACTGTCTAACACTCTTTCTCCATTACTAAGACTTCAGTTTCTTAATTTATACATGTATCTAACACTCACAGTAGTAATGCTTATGGTGTAGTAGATTCCCTATAGTGGGCTGAGTAGGTGTCTCCAAACATTAGTTAATAGAGTTTTTTGTCTTCATTTAAAGTCAATCTGAATACCATGCTGCATTCTAGAATATTGCAAAGTACAACCCTGCCCTTTCAAGTTGCAATTATGCAAATGACATTACAGCATCAGCAATGCTACAGAATTAAAAAAGTAGACACCAGCTGTTAGAAGTGGTGAGCAGTGGAAGGAGAAATACAATATAATCTCATAAACCATTTCTTTTCTACCATGCAAAGTGGTCTAGCTGTAGCGCAGGGGTCTGATGGTCAGGGATTTGCATGCTATTCTCAGTTCTTTTTCTTTTAAGCTGACAAAAGTGGAGTCACTTAGAGATAAGAAATATCACCCTTAATTCCATTTTTAGTCACTTGTCAGAGTAGAAATGCACTTTAAAATAGTGTGGACCTTACCTAATATTGCCTGCAGGAATGCAAATGCAAGTCAATTGTGTGTGCATACTTACTTTGTAGAGGTAACAGACCAATGATCAAATGACCAAGGCATTACTCCAACTGACTTCACTGGGGCCAGGATTTCACCCAAAGAACTGAGAGGAGGAACAAAGTTCCCTTCTCAAATCTCTAGAGCCAATACTCTGCTTCTGTTTTCTTCTTTCCCATAGCTACTTCTGATGGTGATCCCAGCCTTATTCTGCTGCCAAAAACAGCCTTACTATTGGGTTCCCTTAGTTATCTCACTTTCTGAGCATGCAGGTAGGGCCCCGTTATACAACCGCTGTGTTGCCAAATCTCAAGATTTCCTTGTAACTGTGTTTTGGATGTAGCTGGTCTCAGGAGAAGCTCCAGCCCTCTCTTGTATTTCAGCTCTTCCTGGGCAAAAACCCTGTGATTGGCTGTTCTTCCCCAGGAGGCAGGGAAATGGGGAAGGCAGCCAATAAGGGCTGCTTCAGGAGGCAGGCAGAGCTCTCCCCCCTCTGCTGTGAAGCTGATAGGAGTTTTCTGGATACGTGAGAGGGGAGGACCCAGCAGCTCAAGGCACCTCTGCTCCTTCCTTCCCTCCTGTAAAAAATAGGTCAATCTGCTCGCTGCTCCTCCATCTCCCCGCTACATCTCTGCAACACCAGGCCCGGGGAAAGGGGTGAACAGTTCCTGGAACTGCCCCTGACCCCAGCCTGGGAAGAGGGAGAAGAAGACCCCACTGCAGCTGCCTCCTCAGGCCTGGGAGAGGGAGGGTAAAGAATCCTAGGAGCCGCAGGAGGAGCAGAGGTGTGTCTGGGTGAGCAAAACTGGTGTGGGTGCAGAATTGATGTGGGGGGTTAGGCGTGCATAATTAACTGATGTAGGAGGTAGGAGGTGCATCACTAATTGCTAGGTGGGGACAGGCAGATGTGGTGGTGGGAGATACAGAATGAATGAATTAGAATTATTCAGGTTGGGGGAGAAGCTGGAAGCTCTGTATCATCAGGCGGCCAGTGACCGCTACTGCAGTGGGGAATAAAACCAACTTAGTACAGTTGGGAGAGTTGTCAGCACTAATTGTGTTCCAAACACACTGGGGGTGTGCAGTGGGAGTTCAAAAATCAAAAGGCGGCCCCAACCCCCCACAATAGAATCAATTTTTAAAAATCTCAGGATTTTGGGCCCAGTTGTGTGATTTTGAGGGGTCAAACTCATGCTTTTTGAACTTCTGGGGATGGCAGTACTGCCGTGTGTATCTGCTTGGCTGTGCATATCTTTCTGTGGGTTTGGATTGCTTAATGAGAGTGGAAGTGCAGAGTTGTATATGGCAGGGAGGAGCTTAGGAATGAAGTAACTAGGAGGAGAAAAGGAAGTGAAGCATGGAGGAGAAGTCAAGGTAATTGGCAGAAGTGCCCAGGGAGAGCCAGCATTGTTCATAATGGAACAAATAATGAAGAGGAGGAAGACCTAAATTTTTGAGTTTATACACATATAAGCAGAGGCTATAGCTAGAGCTGAGCAGGAAATGGATTTCCTGTCCTATGAAAAATTTTGAGACTTCAAAAGTGTTCCCCTTTTGCATCTGGACAAAATTGAGACCTTTTGAAATTTTTCAACATGAAACCTAGGGGAGAGCAAGACCTACCCCAGAATAGCCAGTAGCCTGGTGGTTAAGGAGCTCAGGTGGGATGCGAGATACTAGCTTCTGAGCAGGAACCTGAAGCTGGATCTTCCACATCCCAGGGACATTTCTTAACTACCAGGCTATTGGCTTTTTTGGGCAATGGGGTCTCTCTCTCTTCCTGCCTTTGACCAGGAATTCCATCCTGGACCTGAAAAACCTTCCTGACTCATTTCACCGAGGCTGGCACAGTCCCATGAAAAGTTTCAGATTTGAACAATCGGAATTTTCTGACAAAAACATGTAATCAAAATGATTCCTGACCAGTTCTGGCTATAGAATGTATCCATGTGATCTTACAAAATGTTTTGGGATTTTTTTGTAGCCATTAAGAGATAAAGAAAACCCCTAAGCATAAAGTGTGTAAATAGCAAAAAGTGTATATTGCCTTTTCTCTATCACGAAAATAGACAAATGACACTTTATTAATTACCTAGGAATTGACAGTGGGAGGTGTAACGATGCTGGTTCTGGTGGGACCTAACTGAGAGTGCCAATTCAGGACAAATTGCTTCAAGCAGGGCAGTTACAGACCAAGGCTGAGGTTTCTATGCACACCAAGGCAAACCAAACCAGCCAGACAGAGAGGACTTTGGTTTTACCCCACTGGCTAACCACAAGTCACACAAGCAATTCCCTTAGACACTCCAGTTTCCCAGGATCACCACCAGTACCACTCGTTATGGGGACAAATGGTTATGAAAACCAATACCCCAGTAAAAGAAAAAAGGTTCTCTCGATCTCAAAGGACCAAGCCCCAGACCCAGCTCAATATACAAATCAGATCTTACCCACAAATCACGCTGTTGCCAATCCTTTAGAATCTAAAGGTTTATTCATAAAAGGAAAAAGATATAGATGAGAGTTAGAATTGGTTAAATGGAATCAATTACACACAGTAATGGCAAAGTTCTTGGTTCAGGCTTGTAGCAGTGATGGAATAAACTGCAGGTTCAAATCAAGTCTCTGGAGTACATCCACAGCTGGGATGGGTCATCAGTCCTTGATTCAAAGCTTCAGTGTAGCAAAGTTCCTCCAGAAGCAAGAAGCAGGATTGAAGACAAGATGGAGGAGCTGCAGCAGCTTTTTATATTCTCTTGCCATGTGGTCAATCTTTCTTGGTTCCAAAGACAAGCTGTCCATTACATGGCATGGAAACACCTCAGAGTTCTGCCCATAGGCATGTGCCTGCATACCTTGCTGAGTCCCAAGGCATGTCTGCCTACTCTCAGTGGGTCAGTTGTATAGCTGATGGTCCTTAATGGGCCATCAAGCAGGCTAGGCAGAGCTGACACCAACTTGTCTGGGGTGTCACCCGGAAGAATAGCATAAGTATGAAATACAGACAGTATAGAGCCAATATTCATAACTTCAACTATAAAAATGATACACATATACAGATAACATAATCATAACCAGTAAACCATAACCTTGTCTTAGACAGCTCATTTGACCCCCTTTATACAAGATTTGGTACCACTACAGGACTTTGGTTGCAACAATGATCTATACGGTCCCAGTTCATGTCAATAATGTCATAGGAGGGCAGTAACTGCCTGCAAACCATTAACAATTTGCAGTTTATGTGACAATCTGAGGTGAAGGAACCTGAAATACGTGCTGTGTTTGAGCAAGAGAATAAAATTTAACACAGAAAATGACTGAACAATCAGTTCAAGTACTGTACTTAATTGATCCCGTGTGTTATAAGAGGTTTGGTGCCACTAAACCATAGGCAAAGCATAGCTTTTGTATTTCATGACTACTCAAAATTGCCAAGTGAAATATAATTTGCTTTTCAGACTTGCATCTTATCTTCAGAAATTGTTGACACTTCTCTCTTATGTTGCCTCTTAGGCCCAAGTGGCTAGCAGATAGTTGAGGCCTTGCAGGATTATTTCTGTTAGGATGAGACATCAGGGATACAAGTCAGGGGTATTCTTTGGTGTAATCTTGTTTATTTCCAAAAAAATGCACCTAAAAGTCCTGTTTCCTTGAACACAATAAAAACAACAGCAGGCAGTTTCCTCACTCAGAAATCCCCATATCTGCCATTCAAGCGAGGTATA
Source organism: Chelonia mydas (assembly GCF_015237465.2). Taxonomy (NCBI): domain Eukaryota; kingdom Metazoa; phylum Chordata; order Testudines; family Cheloniidae; genus Chelonia; species Chelonia mydas. The sequence goes on from NC_057849.1 coordinate 320,757,935, forward strand.
AGCTCAAGAAATCTCTGCTTTCCCTCAGAACCACATTCACAGCTGGTCTGTGCGAGCCAACGTCCACGTCCCTGCATGTGCAGCCAGGGAGACCCCTGTTAGTCTACCTGAATTAGTTCTGCTTGGACCTGACCATGCAGTTTAGTGCCTCAGGCAGTGACCCCTATTGTCTGCAGCTCTTTAATTGCTCCTTCCATTGAGCCTGAAAGAGGGTGCTTGGCACATCCATTGGCTTTAATGAGATCTGGGATTGTCTTTGGATTTAAAACCCACCCAGTGGCAGCCGCTACCACCATTTAGCATAACACGTATTATAAATTGCAAAACTCTGCACAGCCATCGCAGCAAAGAACGCACATCACATTTTCCTTTCCCTAACAAAGATCTAGCCTTATGTTGTAGAGTTCTCACATACACGTTAGAGCAACAGTGGCAAATGCATGCAAGCGGCAGAGCACACGGAGAAATGGAGTGTTCCCCCCGTTGATCCAAGTGTGGGCCAAGGAGAATTCCCAGGTGGTCTGTGAAGCAATGTGCTATTGAAATGAGAGCTGGTTGTCCCATCTTTAAAGATTAAATTGCTCATGCATCAGTCTCCAAGCCAATCTTCCTTGTATGCCTGCCAACAGCTCTCCATGGTAGGCCTGTACCCCAGAGGGGGTGGTCTGGTAATGAGTCTTTCTTTCTCAGCCTTTCTTTGATGCAAACGTCAGCCCTGATCAGACTTGCTGACAACGTTGATATTGAAGTGGGACAGAACTAAACTGCAAAGTCACCTGGAAGTGTCAGAGCACAGAGGGTTGCAGGCAACACGAGGAGACTTGGTAAAGTCTTACACCTGGAGGGAGGAAATGGCCCAGATTGGGGGGGGGTGAAAAAAAAGAGGGGCCCATAATCAAGCAATGAGATCTGTTCCATTAAAGGAAGCGTGTTACTTTTTCAGGTGACAGCAAGGAAAGGGTGTGCAATTAGGCGTGGGAAGGGGAACTGCCTCTTTTTAAATAAGCGCTGCACAGGTTGAAAGTGTTGAGAACCACTGGGCTAGTCCATTGCAGCAACAATTTACAGGGCAGGTAGAACAACAGTTTTTTCTTCTCTGTTTTAAAAAAAAAAAAATAGAGATGGAATAAAAACTTTCTTTGTGCTTCGAGATCTATGAATGCAATGTAAGAGCTAGGCATTATTATTTGTTTTATGTCCTCAAGTTCCACAGGCAGTTGATGCTGGAATATGCCTTACACCTAATTTCTCTAGGTATTTACAATCAGAAAGGGGGCAGTGGTACCTTGAGATGTGGTGGGTGCTGTTCAAACATAAAAACACATCGTCCTTGCCCGGAAGAATTTAAAAATCTGTAAGACCAAAGACTGACAAGGGGAATTCTACACAGTTCTGGTGTAATACCAACAGACAGGCCGTGGTCATAGGCAGGTGGGATTGAACCTGGGGCCTCTGGAGCTTAGTGCATGAGCCCCTACTGCATGAGCTAAAAGCCATATGGCTGTTAGCTAAGGCTGTAGAGCAGACTCATTAATCTCTATCTCTTTCTAAGTGGTCTTGGGGCCACTAGATGGGTGCCACCAGGAGGTGTGTGGGTTGCACTGGCACAGTCTGTTGGCTGCTGGCCCACTGCTGTGCTGCCGTGTGACTCGCTCCTCCCATTCCCAGGGGAGACCGAGTGCACAGTGGGAAGCCTTCTGTAACTGTAGCCACAGAAGACATGCGGTTCGTGGAGTGGGAAAGCATGCAGGTTAGTGCAGATCCCTCCCCTCCTGCCCAGAACTCCTTTTCCTTTCAGAGTAGCAGCGTGTTAGTCTGTATTCGCAAAAAGAAAAGGAGTACTTGTGGCACCTTAGAGACTAACAAATTTATTTGAGCATTAGCTTTCTTGAGCTACAGCTCACTGCATCGGATGCATTCAGTGGAAAATACAGTGGGGAGATTTATATACACAGAGAACATGAAACAATGGGTGTTACCATACGCACTGTAACGAGAGTGATCACTTAAGGCGAGCTATTACCAGCAGCAGAACGGGGGGGGGGGGGGGAGAGGGGGGAAGAGAAAACCTTTTGTAGTGATAATCAAGGTGGGCTATTTCCAGCAGTTGACAAGAACGTCTGAGGAACAGTGGGGGGGGAGGGGAATAAACATGGGGAAATAGTTTGACTTTGTGTAATGACCCATCCAGTCCCAGTCTCTGTTCAAGCCTAAGTTAATTGTATCCAGTTTGCAAATTAATTCCAATTCAGCAGTCTCTCATTGGAGTCTGTTTTTGAAGTCTTTTTGTTGAAAAATTGCAACTTTTAGGTCTGTAATCGAGTGACCAAAGCAATTGAAGTGTTCTCCGACTGGTTTTTGAATGTTATAATTCTTGACGTCTGATTTGTGTCCATTTATTCTTTTACATAGAGACTGTCCAGTTTGACCAATGTACATGGCAGAGGGGCATTGCTGGCATATATGATGGCGTATATCACATTAGCCTCTCTTTCAAATAGTTCTTTTGCTATGGAGGCCTAGCAGAATTTTGGAGGCTTTCACAACAGCTGCCTCGTTTGGAGCCTGGTTGCCTGGCCTACAGGCTCAGTGTGTGGTGATGATGATTGTGTTGGGAGCTCAGGGGAATGAATAAATAAATCGGGTCTTGTTGACCATCTCTCTCAACTCTGCATTAGTCATCAGAGCTGTTAAAAATATAGTTGTGGTTCCCAAACTATGGTTTGTGGAGAGTTGACTGTCCGCATGATGCTGGAATCCTCTTCATTGCCACCTGCTAAATTGTGTTAACAGGCAGCTCAGTCTACCTTAAATGCTTTCCTACTGTAAGCCCTGTGGCCTGAAGCTCTAGAGTGGTGTTTCTCAACCGTTTTTGTTATTATAGGGAGTATGTTTTTAGTGGTAAGGAGTCTGATTAAGGATTTTATATGCTACTGATTTCCCTACAGTGAACGCTCTGTGCTGGTAAGAGGACTTTTGTAGAGAGGTGATGCTGATTAAGGTGACTCTAAATGGGGTGCAATGCAGGGGGGGCTCTTCATGGAAACCAGTGATGACAGCAGCAGAACTGAGTGAACTCTGGTAAGGCCCCTTCCTATCCAGTTACTAAATGAAGCTGAAATTTCTATAGCTGGTGTAGGTGGTGAAGCCTCAGAACAGGACCAGGCTGCACTTCTCAAGGGACTGGAGAAAGGCCTACCCCAGTGTGCACCAGGACTCTGAGATTGCTACCCAGTGATACCAACCTGTGAGTGGAGTTCAGCAGATGGAGAAGAGGGAAGTGCCGTGGTAACCAGACAACTGCCTATTGGATGTTCACCTGGACAGGTGGGGAACTGAGTTAATTGACTCCTGCCAAAGTTACGGTGGCAGCCTGTTTAACTTGTCATGCGTACAGCTAGTGTTGCTGTACTTTCCCAAGTAGGTGCTGTTTCCTTTTCTCCCAATAAAACTTGCCTTCTTTTATACGCTGACTGGGTGCTAACAAGTGGGGAAGTGTTGCATATGAAGGGCTTTGAGGGAAGGTATTTAGTGATCCCAGAAACTCTAGGTGGGGCTCAAGCCAGTGGTGTTTCTTAGTTTTAAGGGGATCCCTGAGCATATGAACCTGGCCCTTGTTGCTGAGGTCTACCAGCTGGCAGAAGGACTACACTAATACTAGTAGCTGAAAGCCAGTGCTGTTGTACAGGTGTGGTAGGTGGGCCAAGTAATCCACCACCTGTTCAGTCTCTCTCATACAACCAATGAAATTGTTGCATGCAAATCAGCTGTAGAGTAAGGATGGTGATTGGTTAGTTACCTCTGATGTCACAAGGGTCTAGGACCATTGGCATGGCATAGATATATGCCTCACTGCCGTAAAAGCCCATGCTGTCACAGGGGTGTAATCTGTAAAGTCAAAATGGCTGAGAACTTAAAAATTGAATGGTAACAGACTGCGAAGCCCAATGATAATTGAACCTGGGGATATTCTAAACAAAACCAGCTCTCAACCATGCTTGTAGCTGATGTAATGGGGTTTGCCTGCTTTTTAGTCTGAGGCAGTTGTCAAAACCAAGTGTGGGGTTCTTGCTGTGGGGACAAGTGTAGATCTGGCTCTCATGGTGATGATGATATTTCTCTTGGTTTGGGTGGTGGGGGATTTCAGTTATGTATTTGCTGGCCAAGGCACAGACTGACAGGGCCCTTCATGGGATCTGGCTGTGCATCTCTGCCTCCTGTTCAGATGAAAACAAAGCATGTGTGGAAGGCAGAGATGGAGCAGACAAACCACAAAAGTCAAAGCTAGGATCTCCTGATGCCAAAAATAAATTGCCAAAATCGCAATTCTGTATGAAATTTTGGGGTCTAGATGTGGGTCAAAGATGGCAGAGGCCCTGATCCTACAATCTGATCTATACAAATACAATGAAGTTAATGGGTCTCCGTATAGATGGAAGAGTGCACTTGCAAGAATCTGATTGTGGTATCAGAACCATAGTTGTTATCTAGGGTATATTATCTATTAGTGTATCATCTTGTGTAATGAACAGAAGAAATAACTTTTCAACACCTTACTGTTATTGGCCTAGATCTGTTTAACAGCCACAGATGTGGAATGGGTGATGGTACAGTCAGCTGTTCACGGGGAGCCTGTTGAATGTACATGTGTGTGTTTTGTAGGCAATATCAAAAAAGCAGACAAATTCCAATAAATAGATTAAGAGATTACATCAGACTTTGTTTGGGTAAGAAGACTGGTTTTATTCGAAAGAATATATTTTAAAGCAGTCTCTTAAGACTTCTGTGTTGTAACTGCATTTTTCAGAAAGTGATGTCTCTAGGTTTGTTGAAATACATGATATGACTGGAAAAATAGACATGACATGTCAGCCTGGAAAAATATCCAACCTAGATGCAGGTCAATGGTTATCCCACATTTGCAGAGCAATTTGGTACATTTCTAATTTTAAAACAGTAAATCAGACTTGCCTTTCTGTATGCAGGACACAAAGACTAGTCTCGTTCAGCTAAACAGAAATGATTCTTCACAAAAACAATGATCATAATGTATGTGCTGGATGAAGAATGCATAGGAAGAAAACATACTTGAATATCAGTGTTATATGAAAACCCTACAACATAACAGGAAGAGACCATTTAAAAGGCATTAGCAGAAATGATCAGAGTGTCTATGCAAAAGAATATCAAGGATATTTATAAAGGCACATTGGAATGTGAACCAGTTCTGGGAAGTCCTGTACATATTTTTCTGACTGATGTTACAGTTAGCACTTTAACTGATATGAACAGTTGTTCCTTTTATTAAAAAATTTGTGTGTGCATTATATTCACAAGCTGATAAAGGAAATAGAAATTATTTGTCCTCTGTCAACTGTTCTTGGACCTTTCAAACTGTGCTTTGGAACCAATAGCTTCTCAGTACTGAATGACATCACCTTTGGATGACGTAGAGACAATGCTGTCTATTTCAAGATACATATACTTAAAAACAAAACAAAACAAAAAACTAAAAATGCTGTTGGAAACAGGTACAATGTGGTTATTTTTCAGGGTGATGCAGACTTCATAAAGGAAATTCTTTAAATACGAAATTTATTTGAATCACTTAAGGATTAGACTTGCCCTAGTTTTAGAATTAATGACTCCATCTATGACAGGTTATAAGTGGGTTTATCCAGCTAAACTGTGTCTCCTGGAGTCCTAAAAATATTCTTTAAGCCTTTAATTGATGGGAGGGTGCTCTCCCTAAACACTGTTGTCTCTGATGCCTGCCTGCAGAAGTCTCCATCCTGCTCCCATCATGGAAGTTATGCCATTGATTTCAACGAGCACTAGTTTGGATCCAGAGTGAGCGTCAGTAGTGTCAAAAGAACTACTTACCTGAATTAGTGCTACTCATTTGCAGCATTGGGTTGGGTTCCAATTTAGCTCTGCCAATTTCATCCAAACCATTGGTTTTTCATCTCCTACACATTGACATGTTCACTCCCTTTAGGGCCCATGTTTCATTGAGCTCTGCCTTGCATCATCTCAGAACATACTACTTGCTTTAATTTGGCTTTCCTCTGCAGTCAATCCCTTTGTCCTTTCCTTGCTCTCCTTGCAGGGATTCACAGTGTCCTTCAGATTTATTCCATTGGGCCTATGAACACTGCTGAATTTTTCAGCATTCTACTGCACACAGTGTGAAGAAAGGCAATGTCCTTGGTTATCCTTTCTGATCCTACCAGCATTTAGATGCTGCTGAGTGACTGTAAATATCAAGGCAGCACACCCTGCTTCGGGGGGAAGGGGTCTTTCATTCATCCTCTTGAGTGAGTCCCTGACCCTGCCCAATCCCACTTCTGGTCAACTCCTGGAATCAGAGTGACATTATGAAAGGAGGTACATGAGGCATGTGATATACCTGGTGGGAATGTGAGGTGAGAACTTGTGGGAGGGGCTTTAAGGGAGTGGAGCAAGAACAGTATGTTTCTGCCAGATACTTTAAGTAAAATTAAGTAGTTTTCAAAATTATTTTGATGACATAGCTTTATTTTTTTTTAGTAGTTTTAGTAAACAAAGCTGTATTTTTGGTTGATAGAAAAAGAGACAGTGGGTGAACAGAAGGGGAAACGAGTCATCTTCTATGTGGGCGCCCTTTAAAGAAAAGGCAAAATCTGCTTGAAAACATTCTACTTTATTTCCCTTTGCTGTCTCCTTGCCACTCTACAACCACAGGTGAATAACATAGGCTCTTCACTTATCCCATACCCATCAGCTTGAGCTTTTAGAAGGTCTGTATAATTCAGGTCTTTCAGCAGAGAAGTCATAAGTGATTGGGAAATTAAACAACTTTCCCTACATCTAGGAACAGTGGAGTTTGGATGGTTGTTCAGTCTTCCAAGCTGAGAAATGGAAATAGAGCAGAATCCCTGTGTCGTTTGTTAGGGATGTCTATTAAAATGGAATTTTTAAGTGGACCATCTCTCTAACTAGGAAAATTAGGGACATGGGAATTAATATTGAGATTTGCCCTGGCCTCAATGGTGTTCAGTAGCTGCCTGAAGTTTTAGGCCTAAATACAGGACTTTCCATAGCTCTGCGTAACTCCAAAGTGTACACGGCAATCACACAAGGTGATACTCTCCCACCACTGGAATTTGATTACATTTATTTTGGCCTCTTCTACATGAGGGGCTGGCTCATGCTCTTTCCTGATGATCTTGCTCATGAAGATGTGTTGTTTTTTCCTTCCTCCTTTAGGCGTGGGCTACACTCTGGAATTTGACTATGGTTAATCAGTCGTGGACAGCTGAGTCAGATGACACAATGCTGAACAGACCTGTGATCAGCGTAGTCTGGGACAAATAATGTTTAGCCTTGTGTCGTCTAACTCTGTGATTCATAACTGCATTCAAGTATGGTCACATATTATAGTATAGACCTGGCCTTATAGGGCATGGCTACACTGCATCTGGGAGTAAGGCCTGGTATACACTACAGCTGCTGGTCAATCTAAGCTACACAATTTGAGTTACGTTGGTAGACGTAGCTTAGATCTACTTACTGCAGGGTTCGCACGCTACGCGATGTTGATGGGAGATGCTCTCCCGCCGACATTGCTTCCGCCTCTCGTTGAGGTAGAGTACAGAAATCGATGGGAGGGCGCTCTCCCATAGATTGAGCATGTCTTCACTAGAGCCGCTAAATCGATGCCGCTGCATCGATTCCAGCAGCATCGATTTAGCTCCATAGTGAAGACAAGCCCTGAGCCTCCCAGCCTGGGCCCACAGACTTGTGCTAGTGGGGCTTGTGCTAGCACTCTAAAATAGCTGTGTACACAGTGATTTGATCCTGTGGGTTGGGCCCTGAAGCTGGGCTGGGGGAGCTTTGGAGCCCAAACTCCAGCCCGAGCCGCAATGTCTACTACATAGCTATTTTTTGAGCTCTAGCACAAGTCTGTGGCCCTGGGCTGGGAGGATCACTCCCAGATGCAGAGTAGACATGCCCAAATGTATAATTAAAAACAAAGGACTTGATTCTCCTTTCATATACATTTGACAATGAAGCCACTCTTGATTTACAATGATATAAGTAGGAGGAGAATCAGGCACCAAGAAACTTTTCATGCCAGCTGTTTTAAAACCAGATATGAGTTAACAAAACATCCTCCCTGCTAGACTTCAAAGGGAATAGTGGAGAGGGTTTGCTGTCTTTATCAGCTTCTGCTTTTTATCTGGTGGAGGGGAGGCAAATGCTCTCTCAAGAGACAAGCAGCTTTGGTCTTTGCTGCTGCTTGTCATTCTCCACTTTAGTAAAGGGCGCATTTCCAGCATGATGGCTGTGTAAATCCCCCCTGGGTGCGTCAGTACTGCAACACTGTGCGACTTCTAATCTCCAAGCAACCTGCTCTCAGTGATGGACTTGACAGCCTGTGTGCAAGGCCCAAGGACAGCACTGCAGGACACTCACAGGAAACTCAAGCACCTTTTTGGAAGGGGTATTTCTGGTTAAATGACTTCTGAAGATTATTCTTGCTTCCAGTCACTCAAATAAAAATATCACCCTGCCAACTTAATGCAACTCAAACAAAGAAATAATCTGTCTGAGCAGAGACTGACCCAGACTCTATGCATGTCTATGTGGAGACATGAGCTGACTTTGCGTATGCATTAGTGGGTTATCGGAGAATACTATTCACCTACTCTGAGTAGGTCAGTCAGAAGTATAGCTGCTTTGCTGTCAGCCCAGAAAAGTGGGGAAGGAAGGAACTTGTATCGACCCACTCTACAGCTGCTTCTCTCCCAATGTTGGACCATATTAAGGAAGTTCTGTATTAAAATCACAAATGAGTTTGATTCCCCATAGTTTAAATTCCAGGGTATTACTAATTAAGAGGTCTCTTGGTTTTTGGTACTGTTTCTGTCCCTCTATGTGTGAAACTTGCAAGCTGCTAATTGTGTTAGTACATTCTAAGACTGAGTCTGTTCTCAAAGCAATTCACAGAGAGAGAGACTCAAAGCAATACTCTAACAACAGAAACAGCACCCAGAGACTCCCCGCCCTTTTGTTGTATTAACAATTGTGATTAAAATAGAGATAGAGGATGTATGTGGATGGATGCTTGGTGTGGATAATAACTGAATGATCAGGGAGGTGCCAGCCTAAGAATCCAGTGTCCATCGGCTGAAGAAGGCGTCAAGTGGAAATAACCAGAGGACCCCCGGAGGGCAGACTGGAATCCACCCAACAGCCTCAAGAATGGGAGAACCAAAGAACAAGATAACATCTTGGAGCCGTCAGGAATGTGCTATCTGCTGGTTGATTCAGCAACAGCATGATGAAGCAATTCCCATAGACTGGCATAGGAAGAAATTCCTATAAAAATAGACTCTAAAAAGTGAGAACTTTGGGGTCTGATTCTGCAAACCAACTTCCAGGAGCATCTGATGAGCATCTGACAAGGCCCTGCTCCCTCCTCATGTCCAGGCCACCTGGCCAGTGGCTTGGCATGAGCAACTCTAAGTCTGGTAACTATGATAACAACCTTGCAGAACCTGTGTGTGTGTGTGTATGAATGTGTGAATAAATATGAGATTGAATGGAATGTTATAGCTGTAACTAACTGCTCACTATGATTCTTTCTGTATTCACAATAAATGTGGTATTTTGCCTTTTCCCCTTTAATAAGATCCTGCTGGTTTTTAATTTATTGGTATAACACCAAAAGATTTTAAATTTAAAACAAATCCTCACAGATCCTCTAAGATGAGCTCTTGTACTGCAGTGGCTGCTCCTATTTTTGGTGCACTAGCCTGATGAGAGCTAGTGTGGGTATGTCTCCTCAAGCTGGGAATCACAGCCCCAACTCCAAGTGGAGACATACACTACGTCTGAGAAGTTGTGGCAGACCAGTCGAGCTATCACCATCGAATGACTATTCCCTGTTCGAACAATGGAGTTTCTACCAGCAGAGCCATTGACTTTGAATGTCTCCCTACACAGAAACTGACAGGTGGGAGGGCAGGAGCCTGGATCTCTTCCCCCACCCCCAGCTTTAAGCATGTGAGAAGATAGGGCACAGAGTCAGTTTTCAAAGGGGTGCTTTTCTAAGCAAGGGAGACTGTTCTGCTGTCAGATGCAAGATGGCCAACCCAAGAAGGCCAGAAGGGCTGCCCAATCTAAAGACTTGGACCAAACCCAGGACCCCCAGGATTGGTGAGATCAGAGCAGGGATATTGCATTCTGGAGTCTGTTGTTTTCCATAGATGTGTACGCTTTTGTAAGAGTGAAGTGCATGTGTGTAAGAAATACCTTTGCTAAGTCTGTGTTCATTGCTTTACTGACATGTGGTCCCCAAAAGGTGCAAACCAGAGATCCCCCAGCCACATGGACTCGGGAGGGAACATGACTAAGCAACTCAACAGGGCTGGTGAGAGAGCAAGAATTCTGTTTCACAAAAAATTGAGGTTTTGAAATTTTGTTTTAATTCGACATCACAAACTCCCCCACCCCCCAAAAAAAGAGGGAGAGTCCCACCCAAGAATAGCCAGTAGCCCAGTGGTTAGGGAATTTTAGCTAGGGTGTGGGAGACTCAACTTCAAGTTCCTGCTTTGCCTGATTCAGATCAGGGACTTGTAACCTGGGTCTCTCTCAACCCAAGAGAAGGCCCTAACTACCCAGCTACAGAGTCAGTTTTGCTCTCTCTCTGGCCCAATGGATATTTAATTATTTATACTAAATGGCCTGGCTCCAATAGGGGAGATCTGAGACAGGGAGAAGCAGACTGCCCTTTTCTCGACTAAAAGTTTTGGTTTGGATGAATCCAAATTTTTTTGGGGAAAAAAAAACTTAGTTGAAAAATTCCTGACTAGCTTTATCCCTGGCGCCTTAGGAGTGCTGCAACACCAGTTCCAGCCTCTAAGATGGCTGGACTGTGGGATCCACTGCCCAAGAAGGGTGTCAGCCATGGGGTTTGCAGCTGGGAGTCACCAGTGAGACACAGAGCTAAGAACGTGTCCAGTCACTGCCCAGACCCAGTGCACATGGAATCCAGTGGTTGGATCCAATCACAACATGCTGGTGTCTGTCTAGACCAGTGGTTCTCAACCTATTTATCATTGTCTGCTGCATATGCAGCTCTCTGTGTTGTTCTGGGTGCATGCACACAATGTATATGCTATCTGTATGGCCCTGAGGATATCACATGGGTCGGAGCTCTGTGCTGATTGGGCCACAAGCGGCCTGCAGGCTGCGAGTTGAGAACCACTGGTCTAGACAGCTGGCCAAGGCCAGGCAGTGGCAATGGCACCAACTAGTAACTGAACCGTGCTAGCTAATGTGCCAGCATTTCTGTTCTAAACTCAGTTTTTCAGAGACTTATTAACTGGGCATAAAAACTTACTCCAGGCTGCAGCTTGGCGTAAAAGGTGTGGGTTTGGAAGTGACGTCTGTCTGTGTTCCTCCCCACCCTCCAAAGTAGTCTGGTGATTTTTTCTGAAGTTGTGTGTGATAAAAAGAAATAAAATATTACTAACTTTGAGATGTTTCTCATCTTTGAGAATATTTTTACATGCTTACAAAGGTTTTTTACTTGCTGATGTGCAGCAACCATTATTCCACATAAAATATATTACCTATAACCTATAGCACAGGCTAGAATAAATGCTGAGGGCAGTTATGTTTGTCTGAGACACAGTGGGGTGAGTTTCCATTCCCTTGCACCTTGTGTAGTCATTTGCATCTTGCCCAAGTGAGTGTAAAACCCCACCATTCTGATCTGATCGCCTTTCGTGCTCACTTTTGCACAAGAGATAATGAGTACCTGCACCAGATGCAAGGCAGTGGTTTGTCTGGTCCAGTGGCAATGTACAATTCCATGAGAGAATGGGCCCTGATCCTGCAATCAAACCCATATGAGCAGTTCTTGCCTCTGTGCAGAGCCCCATTGAAGCCCACTGCAAGGTCTGCCTGCATGGATCTGATAGCAAAACTGGGGCCTTTGGTCTCCACTTTTTTAAACTTTACAGTAGCAATAGCAACCTACCCAAAAAAGTTAAATGCCAAATTTCACTTGAACTGCCCTAACCGAGGAAGTTAAGGAGTCCCAAAAGCCATCTGTTCTGCTAGGACTCCTGCAGTAAATATCGCAATGCAACATGCCTGATTTAAGAATGATTCACTTCATAAAGTTCCCTCAAAGTTGCTTTGCCGGAATTCTGGCTCCCGCTACCCTTGGATGTAGTTAATAAATGTTTCCTGTAACATGTGTACTGCTGATGACTACATTTCCCCAGAACACACTCAGATAAAAGTAATACACAGCAGAGTGTCTGGGTTTTTTTGCCTTACTAAGCTGCTTCACTTCCCTTCACCCAGTGATAAACTTCTAACTGTTAATAAATCTCACCAGGCTTCTCTTTGGTAGCAGGAAGCTGATGGAATGAACTGTCTGACAGCTTGAAAGTGGGCAAGTATTTCCATCTTTCACTCCACAAAGGCACGTTCACCATTTTATTCTTGATTTACTTGGTGCACAAGTGACTTAAAAACGGGGATGTGAGTGACCTTATACTCAGCAGGACAGGCTGTCAGCCAGGAAATATATGTAGGCTATGTTGAACTGGTGGACATGAAAGAGAACCATGGATAAGAGAACAGGTGTCGCAGCCTAAATACTGGAATATGTCTGCAGTGTTCTGTTGAACAGCTGGAGATGCTGTCCGTGCATGTTCTGCAATCACCAGAGCTCTGGAACTCACTAAGGACACAGCTGAATATAGTTTAATAAAGAGCTGTAGTTTAAAGGTGTAAACATGTGTACTGGGGGTCAGCTGGATCGAGCTCTTCCTGTATGTGTCCTTGCGTTTGAAGCCTTTAACCAGGGGGAGACACTCCAATGCTCTTGAATATACAATTTTAAAGACATCGCCCATAATATGCTACACCGTCCTAGCAGGTTGTGACAGAAGGGAGTTACCGATGGCACAGGCTTATTCCTTAATTCAGCACTGGGCTATTTCCAATATCTCTTTGGGAAACATCACTGACTTTATCACCAGGAATTCTGTGCAGGAAGTTGATTAGCCTTTTGTTTGGAATATTAGCCATGTAGAAATTCAAGCTGAGAATGTGATGGGTCTTGGTGCTTTCTGTTGGGATCTGTTATGTGATTTATGCTGGTTGTTTTTTTGTGGGGTGGTTTGTTTTTTTTGGTAAACTCCCATTGGGGGCGTTGGCCTGAAGTAGCTGTATGTGTGTATTTGGGGAGGATGTGTGATTATATGATCATGAACTATGGAGCTCTATGTGTCTCTGCTACTGCTTTGAATCTGGTTGGTAGTGATTGAAAGTTGCTCCCAACGGTTCGGCCTGTATAACAAGCTGGTGGTCCCAGTCGAGTTCCGAGTGGACACGTGTCCATGTCACAAAAACTACTCCCTCTATCTGCATGCTTTGTTGGCAGTTTCAGCAAAGAGGCCAAGGGCTGAATGAGCCATAGAGATAGAAATAAACTTGCACCTTTATAGGTGAGCAGGTTGAAAGCACCTCGGAAGTAAAACTCCCCCGATAGCTCTTTTTTTTGTTTTTTTTAAACCTCTTTGTGATTTAAACAAAGGATTTAAACAAAGGATATCAGTCTCCAGGACTTCCAAGCTGGCATCTTTCATCTGCAGTGAATTATCTTAAAATGATCCAACTGGAATCTTGGCTTCCACAGGTGGAAAGAGCTTGAGAAGAGACTAAGGTTAAAGGCCACCATAGATGATAAGCATCGAGAAGATTGCATCAGAGTCTCTTTACTGGCAAAATGTTCTGAAAAGGCTCATTGCCATTGTGAGAATGCTTGCTACCCAAAACCTAGCACTGTGTGGCACTTCAGATCAGCTGTATGTGCCAAAAAATGGAAAATTCCGTAAAATTTTGGAGCTGATGGCGGAGTTTGATGCTGTACTCCAGAAGCATCTAAGAAGAGTCACCACCCAAGAAATGTACACACACCACTACCTTGGAAAACCCATTCAAAATGAGATCATACAGTTACTGGCAACAAAAGTTTATGACAGATCTGAAGTCAGCAAGATATTACTCAGTTATTCTGGACTGCACACTGACATCAGCCATACGGAACAAATGACTTTAATGGTGCGTTTTGTAACAACAGAACCTAGTGAAAATGTCCTTGCAATGGTGACTGTCAGAGCATTTTCTAGAATTTATTGACATTGATGATACTACAGGAGCTGGTATGACAAATGTGCTTCTTAAAAAAACTGGAAGATACAGGAATTGTGATAGCTGACGTGAGAGGTCAGGGCTACGATAACGGTGCCAACGTGAGAGGAAAGAACAGAGGAGTGCAGACACGGATCTGAGAGTTAAACCCTCGATTTTTTTTTTTTTTTTGGTCCCATGCAGTTCTCATTCATTGAACTTGGTGGTCAGTGATGCAGCATCAGCTTCTAGTGAGGCTGCTAAACTTTGTAATGTAATTCAAAGCATCTATGTATTCTTTGCATCAACTCATTGATGGCAAATTTTGAAGCAACATCTGGGAACATCCTCTGACACTGAAACCACTGAGTGCCACACGATGGGAAAGTCGAGTGGAGGCAATAAAGCCTATCAAACACCAAATTGGGAAGATAGATGATGCCATAGTTGCCGTTATGGAGGATAATGCTATGACAGGAACTGTTTGTGGGAGAACAGTGGCAGAGGGATATGGAATCACCAGAAACATACATAACTTCAAATTTCTGTGTGGCTTAGTGTTGTGGCTTGACATACTGTTTGAAATAAATGTTGTAAGCAAGACACTCCAAGGTGTTGACCTTGATATATCTGGAGCAAAGTCATACCTACAGTCTTACCGGTCAGATGAGGGATTTCAAAACGTTCTGAAGTGCGTACAGAATATGGCAGAGGAACTTCACATTGAAGCTATTTTCCCACCTATTGAAGAATACAAGAGTCACCAAAGAAGAAGACATTTTGATTACGAGGCATGGGATAATCCCATAAGAGACCCCCAAACAACAATTCAAAGTTGAATTCTTTAACCAGTTGCTAGACTGTGCAATACAGTCAGTTGAAGAACGTTTCATGCAGCTCAAGGAACACAGCAGTATATTCGGAATGTTGCATGATATTCCAAAACTCACTATACCTGAAGAAGATCTACGCCAGCAATGCAGGGCACTAGAGACAGTGTTGACACATGATGACATGCGCGATATTGATGCGAGTGATGTAGAAGATGAACTGAAAGCCCTTTCAAGATACATTTCAGCAGGATCAACTCCAAAGGCTGTTTTGGAATATATGTGCACAAATAAGATGAGCACCCTCTTTCGAAATGCTTTTGTTGCTCTGCGCATACCTCTAACGCTTCCTGAAACAGTTGCCAGTTGAGAATGCAGCTTCTCCAAGCTGAAGTTAATAAAAAACACATCTACACTCCTGTGACAAGATGGCCGATGTTAGTCTGGTGGGCCTTGCGCTTTTCTTGGCGGGGAGCTAAGATGCCACCCCTTACCCCTGTCCTTGGGGCGTCGATGGCCCCGCTAGCGGCCCAGGAAGGTGGTAAAGGAGGGAGGTGGGGGAGGGGTCTGGGTTTCCTCCTCACTCTGAGCCCCAGCCCCACTCAACCCCTGTGGGTTCTTACCCTCTTCCCCCTGGGGTGGGGTACCTGCACTCCTCAGATGCTGGGGAAGGGAGTCTCCCTCCTGTACTGGAGCCGGGTCCCGCATAGTTCAGTTCTCTGATTTTCCAACTCTCACAGCACAGCACACCTCCATGCTCTGGTCCTGGTCCTCTGTCTGCCTGAAGCAGGGGGTTTTATTAGGTTCCTAACAGGGCCTTAATTGACTGCAGGTGCTCCAATTAACCTGCAGCCACCTTCCCTAGTCTACAGGGAACCATGCCTTAATTAGCCTTGAGCTTATATATTTCCCCACTAGCACTCTCCCACTGCTCCCTGGCCCTCCTGTACCACAGCTCCACAATGACACAGGAGAGGCTGCTCGGCCTTGCAACCATCTCAGTAGAGCATGAGCGGGCCCAGACTGTGGACCTTCAGCACGAAGCAGTTCAAATCTTTGCAACTAAGAAGGCACGGAAAGCCCCACTTTGATTATTCAAACAGATAAAAATGCCAGTGTTTACTATGCAGACAAGAAAAGTTACATTTGCTGTTCAGGTGTTTGAAAGTTAAGTGTTACTTAATTTTTGAAAAAGGCATTTTAAGTTGTTAGTTCCCCTTCATTGGGGTAGGTAGCAGAGCAGTACCATGAGAGGAGTAGAACAGGAAGAAGGCAGAACTGAGTTTTGGTACAAGTGAGGGGGCATGGGGACGACATTTGAGCTCCCCGCCTCAGGTGCCAAAATCTGGGCCGGCCCTGATGGGTCTAGTGCTGGTGGCAGTCTGCCAAGACATCAGGTGCTGCTCCTGCTGCTAGGGTCAACTTTTTTTTTTTGTATGCATAGCTTAAAATCTCTATGGATATAATCTAAGAATGGTAGAAAGGGACAGGATGCAGTCATGCCACCATCCAGTTCCTGAAAATTATCTCCCCCGAGGTTTCTCCAGATCTCTAACAGAGTTATGAGTTTCAGCCGACACTCTAACCTCCCAGCCTCACGGTTGCTGTGTTGAGACCTTCACACTTTAAATCTTCTATCACTGCATCTTAACAGGGTCCCCTCTGGCTGATTAAGTGATTCCCAAAGATTGAATCTACAGAACTTGCAGCCCTGGCCTGCCCTTTTGTATTATCCATAATTTCTTTCAAACCTCTCTCTACTGAGATGAGTATACACTGAGTATCAGAGACCCTTACTACAGCCAGCATGACTGCAATTTATAAATACACCATGGGGAGTGCACTGAAAGGAATGGGGTTTTTTTATACCATTGTATATAGCCGACGTCTTTATGTGTGTGTGGTATAATTTTTCAGTCCTTATTCCATTTTCATTGGTTGCACATGGACCATTCTCATATCTAATCCTGCACCTCCAAGACCTTTCCTGATTTCCACCGTAGTGTGATTTAGGAAACTGGACTGGCAGGGGAGGGACAGACTGCAGAAAGTTCTGTGTGACAAAGTCCTGGACAGGAGGGATTTTGATCAGAAAGTGAGAGGAAGGCTACAACACGAAGAAAGGAAATTGTCATTTCCCTCAACTATATGCTGTCCTTTGCTGTCTTCAGCTTAGCTATTCAAATCTTGCATCTTCCCTTCCCCACCTCCTCTGGTAACACTGTCATTCGATTCCATAAATAAAGGTGTTGGAAGCTTGTGCCACTCTGCCTATGTATGCCCTTTATTAGTGAGATACCCACAGTGCTCCTCCTAGGCATCAGACCTCTTTGGTGCATGCTGTACTTCACCTCGACCTACCCACCTAAATGCTGGCCTGGAGAATGCACAATGTCAAGGCTTCAGAGCAGCAGCCATGTTAGTCTGTATCCGTAAAAAGAAAAGGAGGACTTGTGGCACCTGAGAGACTAACAAATTTATTAGAGGATAAGCTTTCATGAGCTACAGCTATGCATCCGATGAAGTGAGTTGTAGCTCACGAAAGCTTATGCTCTAATAAATTTATTAGTCTCTAAGGTGCCACAAGTCCTCCTTTTCTTTTTAATGTCAAGGCTGTTCATTTGCCATTTTACTTGCCTGAGAAGTGCTCCAGGCACTCCCGACTTGCCTCTTTCCCTGCAACTTCTGTTGATGACCCAGTGGAAGTGCTCAGGAGCAGCAGCTGATTCTCACAAATCTGTGCATCTGTACTGCCATCTTCCAGAAGAATGGAGCCGGGCGACTTTTTCGTCTTGGCCTTTGTGTTACCCTTAGACATATGTACAGTACCTCACATTTGGGAAATGTCACTCACTGGCAACGAAATACACCTTCTTAGTAACCATTACAGTAGAAAGACTAGTGGAAGTATTTGAAAAAGGCTTTCACAAAGGAGTACTCTTCATATTGTAACAAATCCACAGTACCCTTGTCACAATGCTCTGTGCCACAGCCCCTCAGAATCTCCTGGCCACAGAGGAGACAGGCCACAGCTCCTCTTGCTCCAGAACCTGTGGCGTGGAGGGGTCAGGCTCCTTGAGAGTATGTCTACACTGCATCTGGGAGCGAGCATCCCAGCTTGGGGCCCACAGACTCTTGCTAGCATGGTAGAAATCACTGTGTAGGCCATGTGGCTCGGGCTCTGAAGCTTGGGGGACGGGTGAGTGGGCTTCAGCACCTGAACTCCAGCCTGAACTGCAATGTCAAAGCACAGCTACTTTCACTGTGCTAGGGCAAGCCGTGCCAACACAAGTCTGTGGACCCGGGCTGAGAGGCTTGCTCCCAGATGCAGTGTAGACATACCTAGTCAGCCAGGAGAGGAGGAGCAGGAAAAATCAAGAGTCTGTTATATATCAAAGTAGGGCATTGCTAAAATTTAAAACCTCCGTCAAAAGAAAACTATGGTGACTTAGGACAGCTCAGGTACACAGTTCTAATGTAACCTGACTGGCCCAGAGGCTGGAGACTAGCTTTGTGGGCCCCTGGTTGTAATCTATTATCCCTTACACACATGGATGAGGGGCAACTATGGGCGGAAAGCATCAACAGAAAGGCGTGTGTGTATTTCCACTAAAAACAACTTGCTGCCTTAGCGGCCCCAAGCCAAGGACCACCTACTGCTCCCGCCCATTGAAAACACAAAGCTTTACACAGGTAGACCAACAGTGGGGCGGTAATTCCTGCTCCTGAATGGGTTGCAGTAGTAGTGCTGCATTCCTAGCTGCAGGGGGTGCAGCGTGCAGATATAAATAGCACTTGCAAGCCCCCCTCACTTAGCTGGGCATGGAATTTGCCTGCAAGTAATAGTGGCTTCTGCTGGAGCCAGAGAACAATCAGAACAGAGTATGTGGTCTCCTTTCATAATACAAGGCCAAGAGGCAGGAAGAAATCAGCTCTGACATCTGCACCCAGAAGTGGGTTTCTCCTTCTAGCTTTACCGTTGTGGCCAGATTTCAATTTCAGTGAAGAGGCTGTAATAAAATCAGAATATTGACCCTTGAATAAAAAGTGTTCCCCTTGGGCATAGCTGTTAGTCTCTATAGCAGTACGTTCTCCCTGTGTCACAAAAGTCAAGCAGTTCAGTTTCCGTTTGGTAATGGACTGCGGTTCTGCTTTCACCATAGCCAGCTGATTACACTCTCATCCCTGTGGCTGCCCAGAAACTAGACTGTGTAACAATTTTCCTCTTTTTGAGCAGTGGCGGTATCCTACACAAGGGTGTGCGCTCTCATCGAAAGCTTGTATACTGAACAGGTCTGAATCCAAGAGAACCCAAACAAAGTACACAGGGAAAGAGGAGCAAGAGGACCCCAGTGCTGGAGACATGGTACCATACTCTGAGTGTATAGACAGGTTTCTGAGTAGCAGCCGTGTTAGTCTGTATTCGCAAAAAGAAAAGGAGTACTTGTGGCACCTTAGAGACTAACACATTTATTTGAGCATAAGCTTTTGTGAGCTACAGCTCACTTCATCGGATGCATTCAGTGGAAAGCTTATGCTCAAATAAATGTGTTAGTCTCTAAGGTGCCACAAGTCCTCCTTTTCTTTTTGAGTGTTTTGAGAATGTCAGAAAGGCCCTGTGTGGCTTACCAGCCTAGTGAGCCTCTAGTGGGGAAAAATGGACTTGTGTTATAGTTGGCACTTTACAAACATATAAAAAGGTAAGGTCCCTGGTCCCTGGAAGTTTTTAGTCTGCGGCATGTGGAATCTTAAGGCGTTTGGTGGCTGTATGTGGCTACTGCACCTTTCAGATCTGGAACTTCTGGGCAGGAGGAGTTAACAATACTAGTCAGGGTGTGGCAGGGAGAGCTGGAGCTGGGGGAGACTGAACCTAGGGATGGGGTGGGAAGACTGCTGCTTGTACAAAGGACCCGTTCACACCTCTACCTCAGTTCATTTTGCTGTTAGTTTATTTTTATCCTTCTTGTTCTGGTCCAATTAAAGTTACTGTAGCTAATTAAAAAGGAATATAACGTGTTACTCCTTTTTGACCTGAGGGATTAGTTAATATTTGGGGATCTGGTTGACTGTTTTTGTTAGGAGGAGAATTGACGATGGAGTCAGGTGTTTGTCTTTGATGCAATCCTGTTCGTTTACAAGCAGTGTACCAAGTCCTGTTTCTCTGAACACAGGAGGAATCAAACAACACGGGACAGCGTCTTTGCTCACAGCTCCAAGTTTACTCAGTCCCAAAGCTGTTGTCTTAGCTTTTTTCTCAGGGTCAAGCTACCAAGGCTTCTCTGGCTGTGAGTGGGTCTTCTGTGCTCTTTCTCTTTGTCCTGCCTGTTTCTGCTCCTTGTCTCTCTCCACCCCTTCACCCCCACAGCTCCAGCCCCTGCATTTGTTATATCAGTATCCAGGGAAACTCCTTGGATCACATGATTCAGCTTCTACTCAGGTCTTGCCCTGTGACTGTGATTTGGCTATGATTGTTTCTGCTATCTGGTTTCTAAAGAGCTAAAAAATGTCTGGGTTTTGGCTAAAACTTTTCAGGTTGGGGTTTTTCAATGAACAGTTGAAAAAATCGGTGGAACCCCCTACATTTTCTGACCAGGTTTGAGAGAGGATTTAAAAGCCAGGTTGTAGGGTGTGTGGTGTATAGGAAGAGAGAGGCTGTTTCAGGAATGGGGGCAGTGTGACGAAAGCGCAGAGTCCCAGGTGGAAAGAGAAAATGAAGGGAGATCTGGAAAATGGAAGTGTGTGTGAGCAGAGAGGGGTAGTAGGGGATGTGGGAGGTTGTGGGGAGCCTTGAAGTTGAAAGACATGGAACGTTCCTCCGTAGGCATTCCGCAGGGAAGTGGGTGCAGCTGTGAAGAATCCAAGACAAGGAACCTCGCCTGGGGACTTCTTTCACCGTCAGCTGATGCCTGGTGTGGCAACAGCACTATGCCATGATGATACCATATGATGGCTGTTCTTGGAGGGCAGGATTGGGAAACTAACACTGGCAGGAGGAAGTGTGTCTAAAAGGCACTCAAGTCATACAGCAATTTGCTGAGAGGCCACTAGGTGGCATATGAGTTGTAGTGAAAAGCAATGGAGGCAGCTCTAGCTAGAATAAGTGCATTAGAGAAGTTTGCAGTGGCTGCTATATGGAATAAATGTTACAGTGATTCTGTTGGCATGTGTCTTAATGTTAGTTAGTCATTAGATTTGTCACTGTTGGGTGAACTTTCTAGAGCATCACACGATGTGTGGGGTTTTGAAACGAAAAATGAAAAACTGGTCTTTTGAAAGGTGCTGCATCCACAGCCTAATTCTTTGGCCATGCAAGTTTCCCTGCATTGTCCTCCCATCACGCCTCAGCTCTCTTCTCCCAGGACCTCCTCTAGAGGCGACTAGTTCAATATCCACTGCTGAGATTAGCAGTCAATGCCATTTGTGCTCCTATTATTTGTCATGTGCACACTTGTCATCGAGAAACACGACGCAGGCCCCCATTCATTTTAGTCACTGACTAGAGAGTAACAGCATTCAGCCACTGCTGACTGGGACTGCAGTAGTCACCTAGAAGTGAAAAGCTCAAGCCTTCATTGCCATCCTCACAGCTATTAGTCTCCTCCCTACATACCTTTTGTGTTTGGATTTAACAAGTTGTAAGATTTCAGGCACACCCAACTGATTAATAGCTAATTTTATTTCCATTTGCTGAACTAATGACTCATTCATTAAAGCTTTGGTTATTGAAGCCTGAAAAAGATTTAGCCTATTCCGCATCCTGAGTCCGACTTCACTTACACCAGTGTAATTCAGGAGTAACTCCACTTAAGGGCATGGCTACGCTTGCAGATGTAGAGTGTTTTGAGTTAAACCCGCATTCGGAGAGCGCAGTAGGGAAAGCGCTGCAGTCTGTCCACACTGACAGCTGCAAGCACACTGGTATGGCCACATTTGCGGCACTTGCAGTGGCATTGGGAGCGGTGCATTATGGGCAGCTATCCCACAGATCACCTCTTCCCATTCTGGCGCTGCGGCTTGTGGGAAAGGGGCGGGGTGTGTGGGGCATTCTGGATCCTGTCCCAACGCCCCATGATGCATCGGTTCACATCCCAGCAATCCCTGTGCTTCTGTCCACATTTGGCACCATCTTTCAACATTTTTTGTACTTCACGCTCTGTCTTCCCTTTCGGTCTGTGGGAATGGAGCCCGAACTGCGGAAGAGCATGCTGACAAGTCTCACCAGCACATCACGTTTGGCAGTCAAGTTATTCCTTCATGATCCAAAGTGACAGTGAGGACTCTGACGATGATATCAACGCGAGTAACGAATACGACACGAGATTGCTTGGGGCATTCACGGACATGCTCACCACCGTGGAATGGCACTTTTGGGCTCGGGAAACAAGCACTGAGTGGTGGGATCACATCGTCGTGCAAGTCTTCTTTGTGTGGCTGCAGAACTTTCGGATGAGAAAAGCCACTTTCGTGGGACTGTGTGAGGAGCTAGCTCCCACCCTGTGGTGCAAGAACACGAGACTGAGAGCTGCCCTGATGGTGGAGAAGCAGGTGGCTATTGCAATCTGGAAGCTGGCAACTCCAGACAGCTACCGATCGGTCGCTAACCAGTTTGGAGTGGGAACGTCAACCATTGGAATCATGTTGATGCAAGTTTGCAGGGCCATTAATCTCATCCTGCTCAGAAGAACCGTGACTATGGGTAAGGTGCATGACGTGGCTGGCTTTGCACAAATGAGTTTCCCTAACTGTGGAGGGGCGATAGATGGCACACGCATTTCCAGTTCTGGCACCAGCCCACCTAGCCTCTGAGTACATTAATCAGAAGGGGTATTTCTCTATGGTTCTCCAG